>NC_091283.1:47144917-47874917 GCF_032444005.1 Ranitomeya imitator
AGACGGCCAAAATGATTGTTAGCAAAACTATTGGATGAAGCATCTTCGCCCGATAGCCATCGAATGTGTATGGATGGTTTAAAGCTAGGTAATACAAACTAGCAAAGCATGGGACCAGAATCTTAAAAGGCAACCACATACATTCATGCTACAGCTAGCTTACTAAAGTCGAAATAGGCGGCTAATCTGGACTCGACCTCGGGTCTTTCTAGGGTTCTATCAGAGTTCAGTAATTGGAAGAAAAATAGACCACCAAGCGTTTTGTGTGAGTGGTAGGTGAATGGTGCTCGTACGTCATTTGCGTTGTCTTTGAGCAGCACTTGTGCTGCCTGCACTTTTTTTTGGATGATGAATGTGGACTGATATTCAGGATTTCAACAAACCTAAGTTCACTGATGACCAACGAGGTATCATCGTCTTGTGGTATCTGGATCTGATCGATATCCGTGTATGCCAAAGATTCTTCATCTCTCAACCATTCCACATCTGGTATCTCGGCATCACCACTCACAGTCAGGGCGCACCGCAGAACAATGTCCTTGCCCAGGGAGGAGGTGATGTTGAAGGGGTCCACTGTGAAATCAATGCCTAGGACAACAAGAAAACATAGGGTTAGATAGGTTAGATGTTTGCTTTACTATACTAACCCAGTATTTCCCAAATGTAAACGTTATGTATCATATAAATATATTTCACATACCAATATTCAAAGAGTTTTCCACCCAAGGGCGGGCAAATCAGTGATGCAACCAGTTGGGCCGCACAGGTGGTGAAGAGGTTAGGAGGTCCACTATTACCTCCAAAGCAGGTGTAGATGTGCATTATGATGAGCTATTGGTCTGCAAAAGAGCCCACTCATTGTTTTTGCACAGAGGCCACATCTGTCTGTGTCTGCCATTGTTTCCATGCATTATTATTTTTAACTTAGATGGCACATGCTCACCTATCAACCTCCCGCTGATCCTACATAATGCTCACGAAGTCCACCACTGGTTTTCTCTCCTTCTCTTCTGGAGTTGTTGGGGTACTAGCTGATTCGTCAGCCAATAAATGTGAACCGGGACCACCCAACTTTTCCACTGATTGCAAATATCAGAGAGAGAAGGATTGGGTAGATGGATACAGAGGCTGGATAGACATCTATCTGAGATGGATTAGTGAATCCTGCATTGAGCAGGGGGTTGGACACGATGACCCAGGAGGTCTCTTCCAACTCTAACATTCTACGATATCAACATGCCTGTTTCATTTATGACCCCAGAGGAGACGGAGAATTCTTGCAGCAGATACAACTGACCATACACATGAGATAACGCTTATGACTGTGCCATACACATGAGCACTCAGCTTGGCCATGCATTCATATGTTTTCAGTGAGAAGAAAGAAGAAAGCAGCTGCCATACTCCCCTAGCAGAGGCTTATTTCCCCTGAAGATAAAAGGATCAGTCATTGATATTTAAACGGTTTTATTCTTCTTTCCACCAGAGTCATAAACATCAGATGGTCGTCCGATCCTCAACCAATGTATGCTCGAACTTTATTGGAAGTAGCGATCCAAGAAGTCATATAGCCAAATTAGATCGCTTGCTTTGCACTGATGAGAGGCAACATCCCGAAGCACATGTCTCCAAATAGTGATTCTTGTTTTAGCCTTTATCCTAGACTCGTTAAAGGCTCAATATTAACTTTTAAGATTGCTACTTCCAATAGCTGGCACTAGAGATCAAGTCCTCTTTCTCCCCGAAGAGGCAATTTGCTTATTTAGTTTCCAAGAGAAGGATTGCACGGCCTATAAGTCTCCTTACACCATCACTGTTCTCAAGGAGAGATGCTGCTCCTTAGCTTATGGATGTTTTAATCTTGTAGAGATTCCGCCAAACCCCTGCTGAAACCATCCAATTGTGGGTGGGTTCTGTTTAAACCCTGTCCTTTTTTTGTCCTGCGATGCCTCAAATTTTGCAAGGACTGTTTCTGAAAACTTGGGGCAGTTTCCAAGTATGGATTACTCGGAAGTACGCCAACCTTACTGAAGATAGCTTTATATAAATACAACTTTAGTAAAGTTTTTCGGGGTGGCGCCTAAAGTTAACTAGAGGTGTAAAATATTGATTGAGATAATGTTGCTAACGAGCGCTTTCATCTGGCTCAGAAATGGCCTAATTTACGGTTTGCGCCCCGACACTTGGCCAAAACCGCAAGACTGAAAGAAAAATCTTGCTTCATAGACGTTATCTATAAAGATGTCATTGTCCTCGGGTAACTCCGTAATGAAAGGCTGAGCTTTTGACCGATAATTCTCTTTGGTGAAATCTTTCTTTTCCTTTTGAATGATGAATGAATTTCCTCATACAGTAGCTGTGCGCGTCCTGCCAAAGGCCGACTGACTCACTCATCAAACACTGCCCTGGCATTGTCCGCGACTTTCCATACAATGCTCGGTATTAACGGCTAAAGCTGATCCTGACCAGAAGGGAAACAGATATCGAATTGTATTAGACAATGTAACTTATTATTTATCAAATGCACAATCATATTATAACATTGTGAGTATAGAAGATTCCAGTTATGACTATATCTACGACCGACATTACGTGATTATTATCAACGTGATCATTGCCAGGACGTTATCATTGCCATTATAGAGATGGCTGGAGGTCCTACTGTAAGAAGTGTGTCCTATAGATTTTGGAGAAGTCTAGTGACAGTGCGCTGGAGATGAGACAGCTTCTGTGTAAGATTAATGGTGCGATGGGCTTTCATGTGCAGAGCTTACTGAGCTTAAGCAAACATTGAAGACAAGCCAGCTATTATACTGACCACACACAAACCGCATGTGCATCACTATCCGCCATGCAAAGGGAAGAATATATTTTCCCTACACATTAGATGAACAAATTGGTTCTATGGGTGTCTTAACTCTCCTAGTTGTCTGAGAAAAGAAAGATTGAGCATGTTAGATTATAACATGCCTGATCTTCATTTTTTTCTCCTGCTCTGAGAAAAGGTTAATTGCATATTTTATTTCCCACTGGAGCATTGCATGGCCAATAAGTCTCCGTAACCCAACTTGGACATCTCCTTAAGAAGAATCTCTACCCCATTAGAAACTTCATCAAAGGCATCTCACCCAGCCATTCAACATTTGCTTTGCACTGATGAGGAACAACAACCCTGAAACAGAGGTCCGCAAAAGGTTTAGATGGATATCTTAAGTCATGTGGCAAGGCTCTTTAAAGGGAATCTGTCAATAGGATCAATCCTCCTAAGTCCTCTATATGGGCACGCAGGTCATTGAAAATTAAAAATGAAAGGGTTGATATCTGAGAACTAATGCCTTATTCCTGAGAAATCCACATTTTTTTTTAATATGTATATTAGCAGTTAATATCTATTGGCCGGACAAAGATCTCCCTGAAAATCTGCCCCCAGGGCTTATTATAAATGAAAGGTGGAGTTACCAGTGTGAGACATTTAATGACTGACCGTCTGCTTTCCTGATCTACATGTCTCACACTGGTATCTCCCCTTTTCACTTACAATAAGTCTTGGAGGCAAATTCTCAGGGAGATCTATGTCCAGCCCATAGATCTTAACAGTTACATATTAACAAAAATGTGGATTTGTTTTAGGAATTAGGAGTAAAACATCAGATTGCAGATATCAAGGTGTAATTTTCTTTCTGTGTTCATCAGGCTCATATACACGATGTAGGATGGTTTATCCTAATGACAGATTCCCTTTAAAAGGTCGTTATTGAATTTTCCGAAGAAGCATTTCATGGTTTCAATGTTTCCTTATGCCAGCTCGGTGGCCTTCTTAAAGGGTTTGTCTGGTGAAAAGAAGTTATTATTACCTATCCAGTAGATAATGCCGATCGTTGCAGGTTACGGCCTTGAGATGCCCAGTGATCTACTCATTTTCAGGGGATCATGAAAACTCACAAAATTTTTCCCCTGTTCACAACTGTAAATGCATATACCTCCAGGTAATTGTAGTCACTTCTAAGCCAAAAAAAGATTAGGTAAAGATGAAGGTTTTTAGACTTTGGAAGTAAAAGTAAAAGGTAAGCCAAAAAAAGATTAGGTAAAGATGAAGGTTTTTAGACTTTGGAAGTAAAAGTAAAAGGTTTGTATTTACTTCCAGCCGGCCGAGATCTTGATAACTAGAAAGGCAAGGACACTAGAAGTTGGCTAGATTCTGGCTGTGTTTCGGATCTGCTTTATTTAGCCTCCCTCGTAATGAAGATTTTACATTTGATCCTTGTTTGCTTTCCAAGGCACAAGTGGAAAATTCTTTTGTAGCGTCCAAAACATTCCAAGGAAGTGACCTCCGGCCCTTCTAAACGTTGTCCGCCTCAGTTCTCCGTGGTTCACATGCTGGATCTGAAGCAAGCTGTCATTAAATGTCTCGTAGGAAAAGTGCATCAGACCAGGCCACCATCAGAGTATTACAGCCGTGACTGGCGTAAGGGGCCCGGTGAGCAGAGGGGGCCCGCATCGGGCCCCCTCTTACCTGCTCACCGGGCCCCTACCGGCAGCCGCAGGCTGAACCGGGCCCTTAGCGGCGGCCGGCGCTACAGCTGTACGCTATTGACATGCGGGCCCGCTCCCTCTGGTCAATAGTTAACAGCCGCCAGCCGCAGCGTGCAGGTCGCCGGCGTCTGACGTCATTGTCAGTCGCCGGCGAGTGCACGGTGCAGCTGCGTGGAGAGAGGAGCGCGGCAGGTAAGTAGAACTTTTTTTTATTTTTATTGATAGCGGCGATCGGGGGGGGGTTTGGGCAGAAGGCCTCTGGACACAGGGGGGCAGTAAAGCTGGACACAGAGGGGGCAGAAGGCCGCTGGACACAGGGGGGGCAGAAGGCCGCTGGACACAGGGGGGGCAGAAGGCCGCTGGACACAGGGGGGGCAGAAGGCCGCTGGACACAGAGGGGGCAGAAGGCCGCTGGACACAGGGGGGGCAGAAGGCCGCTGGACACAGGGGGGGCAGAAGGCCGCTGGACACAAGGGGGGCAGAAGGCCGCTGGACACAGGGGGGGCAGAAGGCCGCTGGACACAGAGGGGGCAGAAGGCCGCTGGACACAGGAGGGGCAGAAGGCCGCTGGACACAGGGGGGGCAGAAGGCCGCTGGACACAGAGGGGGCAGAAGGCCGCTGGACACAGGGGGGGCAGAAGGCAGCTGGACACAGGGGGGGCAGACGGCCGCTGGACACAGGGGGGGCAGAAGGCCGCTGGACACAGAGGGGGCAGAAGGCCGCTGGACACAGGGGGGGCAGAAGGCCGCTGGACAAAGGGGGGGCAGAAGGCCGCTGGACACAAGGGGGGCAGAAGGCCGCTGGACACAGGGGGCAGTAAAGCTGGACACAGAGGGGGCAGAAGGCCGCTGGACACAGGGGGGGCAGAAGGCCGCTGGACACAGAGGGGGCAGAAGGCCGCTGGACACAGGAGGGGCAGAAGGCCGCTGGACACAGGGGGGGCAGAAGGCCGCTGGACACAGAGGGGGAAGAAGGCCGCTGGACACAGGGGGGGCAGAAGGCCGCTGGACACAGGGGGGGCAGAAGGCCGCTGGACACAGGGGGGGCAGAAGGCCGCTGGACACAGAGGGGGCAGAAGGCCGCTGGACACAGGGGGGGCAGAAGGCCGCTGGACACAGGGGGGGCAGAAGGCCGCTGGACACAAGGGGGGCAGAAGGCCGCTGGACACAGGGGGCAGTAAAGCTGGACACAGAGGGGGCAGAAGGCCGCTGGACACAGGGGGGGCAGAAGGCCGCTGGACACAGAGGGGGCAGAAGGCCGCTGGACACAGGGGGGGCAGAAGGCCGCTGGACACAGGGGGGGCAGAAGGCCGCTGGACACAGAGGGGCAGTAAAGCTGGACACGGGGGGCAGAAGGCTGGACACAGGGGGGCAGTAAAGCTGGACACAGGGGGGGCAGTAAAGCTGGACACAGGGGGGCAGAAGGCCGCTGGCTGGACACAGTGGGGCAGTAAAGCTGGACACAGGGGGGGCAGAAGGCTGGACACAGGGGGGCAGTAAAGCTGGACACAGGGGGGGCAGAAGGCTGGACACAGGGGGGGCAGTAAAGCTGGACACGGGAGGGGGCAGAAGGCTGGACACGGGAGGGGGCAGAAGGCTGGACACAGGGGGGGCAGTAAAGCTGGACACGGGGGGGGCAGAAAGCTGGACACGGGGGGGGGCAGAAAGCTGGACACGGGGGGGGCAGAAAGCTGGACACATGGGGGGCAGAAAGCTGGACACAGGGCAGAGTGCTGGACAGAGATGGGGCAGAGTGCTGGACAGAGATGGGGCAGAGTGCTGGACAGAGATGGGGCAGAGTGCTGGACTGAGATGGGGCAGAGTGCTGGACTGAGATGGGGCAGAGTGCTGGACTGAGATGGGGCAGAGTGCTGGACTGAGATGGGGCAGAGTGCTGGACTGAGATGGGGCAGAGTGCTGGACTGAGATGGGGCAGAGTGCTGGACAGAGATGGGGCAGAGTGCTGGACAGAGATGGGGCAGAGTGCTGGACAGAGATGGGGCAGAGTGCTGGACAGAGATGGGGCAGAGTGCTGGACAGAGATGGGGCAGAGTGCTGGACAGAGATGGGGCAGAGTGCTGGACAGAGATGGGGCAGAGTGCTGGACAGAGTGCTGTACACAGATGGAGCAGAGTGCTGGACATAAATGGGGCAGGATTGGAAACAGATGGGGCAGAATGGAGACAGATGGGGCAAGATTGGAGACAGATGGGGCAGGATGGATACGATGGAGACAGATGGGGCAGGATGGGGAGATCATATGGGACAGAATGGATACTCATGAGGGCAGGATGGGAGAACATATGGCTGGAGCCTGGAATGAGACACACGGGGGCTAGGATGCCGAATATTACCATAGGGGCTAATTAAGGGATATTATTATTGCAGTGATGTATTTATTTTATTTTTTGAGTATACTGTTTTAAATGGGGGGGCGGTCCTGTTACTGTGTAGAGTGATACTATGTTGCCTTCTTCATGTAGTGTAATGTAGAAGTTGGGAAAATTAAGTAATGTGTTCTACAAGCGGAACTCGAGATAACTGTTTTATTTCCTGCAGAGACGAGTCCTGGCTGGATGAAGTGATGGCGGTCTGTGCTGGATGAAAGATGAAGGACGTCACCTAGAGACGTCACTGGTGAGTCAGTGTTACCTATACACTGACACTATACACTGTATACTATATACAGAGGTCCTGTGTACAATGTCACCAGTGATCACTGTATTACCTATATATTATATACAGAGCTCCTGTGTGTAATGTCATCAGTGATCACTGTATTAGCTGTACACAGACACTGCTTACTAATTACAGATCTCCTGTGCATAATGGCACTGATGGTGATAGTATTGTGGGTTTTTTTTTTATTACTGATCAGTATTGTAGTATTCAGTCATTGTTGGTTATATGCGGTCTGGTCATGGTGTAGCGGTATTTGTTCCTTGTATGTGATATTATTCGGTCACTGTGGTGGTAATATGTCATCTGGTCATAGTGCTGTGGTATTTGTTCCTTGTATGTAGTATTATAGGTCATTTTAAAAATTGAAAAATAAATAAAAATATACCTAAATTGTATTGCATATTTTAACAAATATTTAGTAGGTTACAGTAGAGTAGGGCCCGGCCAAAAGTGTCTACCTTGTTGTGGTGGCAGCTTAAAAAATCTTTTGGCCAAAACAAAAGCTGCCGGCTATATGTGTGATCTGGTGATGGGAACTGTTAATGTGTGATAGGTGAGAAGTGGAGATTTTCCAAGAGAGAGCGGTGGGACTGTGGACAGTTCGTGGGGTGGAGGCGGGGCTGGGGTGGAGCCTGGGCGGAGTTTCAAGGGGGCCCCGAAAATTTTGCCAGTATGGGGCCCCGAAATTTCTAGTGGCAGCCCTGGCATCAGAAAATGGCCTACTGTTTAAATTAAGTTATTATGCATATTTTTTATGTGTTATATTTTTTTCATGTAATAATTAGGTTTTTATGCATATTTTATGTGTGAGTATATATGTAGTATATATATATATATATATATATATATATACGGTATATATAATTTAAAAAATCCTGCAATTTTCATACTATCCACTGAGCCTAATATAGGACTCCTTTTTCCTGTTATTCTTACGGATATTAGCAGCACTTTACAGATTCAGACCCTCCTTATTTGCATAGAAGAATAGTCCAAGCAAGCTCTAATCTTAGTAAAGGTAATTGGGAAGGGAGGAGGTGAGCTGTGACATCATCTGTTTTATATGGTGGATCCTGTATGATCTACTGTATATACAGGTGCTTCTCACAAAATTAAATCATCAAAAAGTTAAATTATTTCAGTTTTTCAATAAAAAAAGTGAAACTCATATAGAGTCATTACACACAGAGTGATCTATTTCAAGTGTTTATTTCTGTTAATGTTGATGATTATGGCTTACAGCCAATGAAAATCCAAAAGTCATTATCTCAGTAAATTAGAATAATTAACAATAAACACCTGTAAAGGCTCCCTAAGTGTTTAAAAAGGTCCCTTACTTTGTTTCAGTAACTCCACAATCATGGGGAAGACTGTTGACAGATGTCCAGAAGGCAGTCATTGACACACTCCACAAGGAGGGGAAGCCACAAAAGGTCATTGCCAAAGAAGCCGGCTGTTCACAGAGTGCTGAATCCAAGCATATTACTGGAAAGTTGAGTGGAAGGAAAACATGTGATAGAAAAAGGTGCACAAGCAACCGAGATAGCCACAGTCGTGAAAAGATTGTTAAGAAAAGGCCATTCAAAAATTTCGGGGAGATTCACAAGGAGTGGACTGTTGCTGGAGTCATTGCTTCAAGAGCCTCCACACACGGACGTATCCAGGACATGGGCTACAAGTGTCTCATTCCTTGTGTCAGCCATTCATGACCAATAGACCACGCCAGAAGCGTCTTACTTGGGCCAAGGAGAAAAAGAACTGTACTGTTGTCAGTGGTCCAAGGTGTTGTTTTCAGATGAAAGTAAATTTTGCATTTCATTTGGAAATCAAGATCCCAGAGTCTGGAGGAAGAGTGGAGGCCACAATCCAAGCTGCTGGAGGTCTAGTGTGAAGTTTCCACAATCAGTGATAGTTTGGGGAGCCATGTCATCTGCTGGTGTAGGTCCACTGTGTTTTATCAAGACCAAAGTCAGTGCAGCCGTCTACAGGACATTTTAGAGCACTTCATGCTTCCCTCTGCCGACAAGCTTTATGGAGGTGGAAATGTCATTCTCCAGCAGGACTTGGCACCTGTCCACACTGCCAAAAGTACAAATATCTGGTTTAAAAACAACAGTATCACTGTGCTTGGCCAGTAAACTCGCCTGACCTTAATCCCATAGAGAATCTATGGAGTATTGTCAAGAGGAAGATGAGAGACACCAGATCCAACAATGCAGACGAGCTGAAGGCTGCTATCAAAGCCACCTGGGCTTCCATAACCCCTCAGCAGTGCCACAGGCTGCTCGCCTCCATGCCACGCCGCATTGATGCAGTAATTGATACAAAAGGAGCCCTGACCAAGTATTGAGTGCATTTACTGAACATACATATCAGTAGGACAACATTTCGGATTTTAAAATCATTTTTCAAGCTGGTATTATAAAGTATTCTAATTTACTGAGATAATGACTTTTGGATTTTCATTAGCTGTAAGCCATAACCATCAACATTAACAGAAATAAACACTTGAAATAGATCAGTCTGTGTGTAATGACCATGTAATATGTGAGTTTCACTTTTTGTATTGAAGAACTGAAATAAATTAACTTTTTGATTATATCCTAATTTTATGAAAAGCACCTGTATAAGTGTTATCAGTCATTCTACAGGAGATGGAGGTCAGCTGTGACATCACCTATTGGATATGGAGGATCCTTTGTTATCTATACTTTATATAGGTGTTATCAGCCATTGTAATCCTGTCTATGATGATGAGACTGTTGAAAATTCATCTTTAAAGAACAAGAAGTGTAAGTATAGTATTTGGCCTATTGGCCAGTGTAAACATTGATAGATATGTAATATTATTATAGTGATATGTTAAATTAAAAAAAAAGTTAAAAAATTCAGAAAATTCTTTTAACATGAATACCTGATGTAATAACTGGATCATTTTCTGATGACATTCCCTTTAAAGAGTGACAATAACTAGTGTCACGGCTGTATTGCCAGTGTTCCCTGCTTGTGGCCATACTACAATAATGTGCTGATGCAGATTGAAATCATGGTCTTGACCTGACTTTATGTGATGCCTATCGGTAAATTATTACTATAAAGTCTGATTTCGATTGCAATGACTGATATAAGTGAGCGGGTTACCCCAGGATGAAGGGCATACCGCTATTAACTACATTGGTGCTGTCAATTTAGGGAAACTTTTGTCCCATCCTCGGTCCCAACCCCAAACCCACCACTTTTAGCCTCAAGCTGTTTCCAAAAAATCATGACATTCCCAGCAAATTTCGAGTGGCTGTCATGTACGGTGAAGAACGGTCATCTGAACCAACCTCTAAAATCTGAGCATACCCACACTCTATGATCATTAATTTTTTATACACCGGCAATACAGTTGGCGCTCCATGCTTCTGGGAACATTTTAGCAGTGGCATTTGATTAAAGGTGTATGTTTTGTAATGAATTCTGGAAGCTTCATTAAGGCTGAGGTTATAAGGTGACTTGGCGCTCAATGGCAAATCCATAGATTCCTTAAGAATAGACTGCAAAGAAATGGAGAAATTGCAGAGAGGTCGAATGAAAGTAGAAGTGACAAGCAACCTACAAGGAGGCCTACAAAGACAAGGTCACCTGTGAGATACTCCCCTAAAAAATCTATCTGCATTGGATTTTTTTCGACAGTGGCAGCTTGGTCGCAGTTGGTCTTGGATCGCATTGCAACACCGTGATCTTCATGTCAGGAGGCACATGTAGCCATGTAGTGTAGCCTCAACGTAAGTTAGAACTTTCTGTCTTTGGAATTCCATATTAGAATTATGGAGCTCTGATTGTGAAATTAATCACTACAGCATGTTGGAACAAAAACACCATTGTAAAATATATACAACATGTATTTCTATGGAATAATTCTTATCTAAGAGATTGTGCATTTTTATTTTTTAAAGCCCTAAGTTTTCCATCAAGACAGAACATTTTTAATTAGCAGAAATTACCAGGGAATCAACAGTCTTATGATATTACATAAGCAGAAGTATGATGTCACTCATATCAGTAAAACACCAACCTGTCAATAATTATTTCACAGATGTAGACCGATGGTGGCTACACATGCAGTGATAATCTATCATTTACTTGTAACAGATTTCTGACTTTAAGAACATGATGTTCACAAATAAGATGACACATCAGGTTTCGAGCAGTAAATATGGACATAACCTCACAAATGACTGTAACTGGAATGAGAAGTTACTCTTGGGCAATTTTGCCTAACTTTTCAACTTTATCGAGGATATGGTCTTATCAGAGATAAGGACTACCTAAAACACTATTAATTAGCCTGAATGTTTGACCTAGACCAATGGATAGGTAAAGGAGCTGATTTTCCAAGCCTAAAAGCAACCTCCCATATTGTGCTGGTAGACATCTAAAACCCTTTCCAACCCAGGTCGGAATGACTTTTCTTCCTATTCTCCTTTCCAGAAGAACTCTTTTGTCCCTCCTCTTTTCCAGGAGGACTTACTTGCCCCTTCTATTTTCCATGATGACTTGTTTGCCCTTTCTCCTTTCCAGGAGGACTTGTTTGCCCCTTCTCTTTTTGAGGGGGACTTGTTTGCCCCTTCTCTTTCCAGGAAGACTTGTTTGCCCTCTCTCCTTTCTAGGAGGACTTGTTTCCCCTCCAAATTTCCAAGAGCAATTGTTTGCCCCTTCTTCTTTCCAGGAGGACTTGTTTGCCTCTTCTCTTTTCCAGGAAACCTTGATTGCCCCTTCTTTTTCTAAGAGGATGTGTTTGCCCTTTTTTTTTCCTGGAGGACTTGTTTGCCCCTTCTCTTTTTGAGGGCGATTTGTTTGCCCCTTCTCTTTCCAGGAAGACTTGTTTACCCTCTCTCCTTTCTAGGAGGACTTGTTTTCCCCTCCAAATTTCCAAGAGCAATTGTTTGCCCCTTCTTCTTTCCAGGAGGACTTGTTTGCCTCTTCTCTTTTCAAGGAAACCTTGATTGCCCCTTCGTTTTCTAAGAGGATGTGTTCGCCCTTTTTCCTTTCCTGGAGGACTTGTTTTCCTTTCTCTTTTCCAGGAAAATTCGACTGACCCTTCTTTTTAAAGGAAGATGTGTTTGCCGCTTCTCCTTTCCAGGAGGACGCGTTTGCCCCTTCACTTTTTCGTGACCCTCTAGTTGATTCCCTATCCTTGTTTTTTACTCAGTATTCATAACCTTTCTTAGATCTGGTGTGACCAACTAAGGTAGTTCCGCTAGCTCCAGGACATAAACCCTATTTTTAAACAACATTTTAGAAAGGGTTTTAGAGGGGTGGATCCCCATATTGGTTTCTTATCAATCAATCAATCATGTGGCATAGATGTTAAAGACCTATCTTGTCCTTTACATAGACAGTCAACTTATTTCAATGAAATAAATAACTTATCATATGGTGGCACTATTGGGAACTTGAGCACTTACTGCCAGGTCCCTCTAAAGATTACAGGTGATTGATGAGGGTCACACATGAGAGCCCTAACTTCAGTGGTAGCTCATTTAAACTACAATATAAAATAATTATAGGAAAATGATATAATGTACATGGCCCTCACTGTCATCATCATATATAAATATATATAAAACAATTTAGGAAAAGGTCTCATAGATAAAAAATAACTGTTGGCTTAATCAATAATTCTCTCCCCTGACATTATTTGGGGGAGAGTCTGGAGGCACCCATGTACATCTGATTGTGCTAATGAAAATGGTGGGTTTGGCCTACTTGTATATGTGTTTAGCCGCCTTACATTTTCATTTGCTAAGATCCTACATTGTTCATCAATTACACAGACAATCAATTGATAACAAGGAAAAAGTGCAATGCTTTATTTCTCCTGTGGGGGCACTGTAGGGAATGTGAGCACATGCTGATTACAAATGGAGCTGGCCTTCAACATCAACATCCAAATAGAAAAACAGTTTTGTAGAGGATCACTATGGATCCTTAAGGTGCCCTTATACATGACATAGCTGTCGAATAAACCGATCTTTCTTTCACCTGACATTAATTTGTTGGGGTTTCCGTGAATGTCAGATGATTGACCGTTACCCCCGAAAATGGTGGATTCGGCCTAATTGTGTAGGGGGGGTCTTTCCTACACATTTGGCCATCATGCAGAATGTAGAGCAGGGTAGTGAATTAGTACAAGGCCCCATTTTCAACATTACTGTTGTGGTTGGCATTTGCACATGGTACATTAAGGAGTCCCAGAGGTCCGTCAGCCACATATGAGAAGATCAGTACTATAAATAATGTGAACCTTCGATTTAGTTTTACCTCTGGACCTAATTATATTTGTGCATTCCACTGCAAAATAAATAACCTTTACGTATTTCCTTATCTATCTTACTGGATTTCACAAATTCTTTGACGTTATCTACCGTTCTTAATAAAAATAATCAGGGACCTTCCATGATAAGTAATAATATTTTCCATCCATGGCGCAGGCAGTCTGTTCGAGAACAAGTTATCCCTGTATCTTTGTAGCCTCCAAGAACAACAATGAGAAAAACTGAGATTTCTGAAACAATGCTGAAAGTCAGAGGCATGTGATGTACCCTAATAAGGCAGAACGATGACTGGTTGAGGTTGCGCGAAGATCCCCTTAATGAGGAGGCCCCTGACTAATAGCAGTCTGAGATTATAGTTAAATTAATGATTTCAGAAGAAATGACTAATGGTTATGAGATGCTGCTGTGACACGGGTGGGTGAGAGCGCTCTGGTAGGAGAGACAGCTTTGATGGAGAAAATGTAAACGAGATCAGTCTGATGAGAGCTTGACCGCAGCACTCTAATTGGCCGACACTAGTGGTCTGCAAGACATCTGCCTATCCTCAAAGCACTTGCCCAAATACACTGGCATCACTGCAGGAGCAACTAGAGTTCTTTTATTTCATTTTCTATCTGTTTTGTATGATACATCGATACATTGAGCAGATGTACTCTACTGACAAAAGTATTAGGACACCCAAACATCCCACATACAGGACATTTTATGACCTCCTATTCTACATCTGGAGCACCCGCTAGGACCGTGGGGTACTCGGAACCGGGCCAGTTCTTAAAGGGATGTGTCACGGCAGCGGTGACCCGGTTTGTGGCCCTGGGCGTCCAATTAAAGGGGAAATAAAGAGTATTGGGAAATAAAGTCTAAAGTTCCTGACGCCACCTATGGTACTCGGCCAGGGATAGCTGACGTTGTTTAAAGGGATCCGCTGGGGCCGATGGTACTGCAGCTTAGTTGTTTTGGCTCCCTACAGGTGAAGTGGAGGCCCCAGGGCTACTAGGACAGTCTAAGAGGGGTTGTAGATGTTGAGGTGCAGGAAATAATTGGAAGACACAGGGTTGCAGTCTCTTTACATTTTACTGGTGAAGTTCAGGTACACAGATTACAGGTGATCTTGAAATCTGGGCAGCCTGGAAGCGGTTCAGAATCCCCCTAGTCAAGTGGGGTTGGAAACCTTCCCCTCAGCGCTGAATTCTAGGTTCTTAGTGCATTAGCTTTCCTCAAGTCCCTCTCTCAATCTGTCCTTTTGGTGGAACAATACCCGCATGGCAGGCAGCTCGAGCCTTTTTACAGGTGTCCCTCTCTCATGGTGACTCCGGGCTCTAATCTGCTGCGGTGCCTTCGGGTGTAGTTGTGGCCAGGAGACCTGCAATCTCCTGCCCTCCGGTTTCAGCCATGGGTCATACAGTTCCCACACAACCTCGGACTCCGGTGTCCGGTTTCTTGCGCTCAAACCTGGAGTGAGCCCAATCGCAGCTCCACTCCAGTTTCTCTCTCCTCCTGTGCTTCCTCTCCCTTCAGTGTCTCACACCGTCTGACTACTAACTCCTCCTCCAGACCAGAACTTATAGGGAAGCTACCCTGTAACCTGGTTTAGAGCTCCCCCTTCTGGCCTGGTATCCTGGCAGGCAGGTGCTGGTGGGCACAGCTTATAAACAGACAGGCAGATGTACAGGTCGGGTATGCTGACATACAAGCATTGGGACCTGAGAACTAGCAAGCATGTTAGAAATGAACTACAACATTGCACAGGCACCTCCATGCAGGTGGAGGTGCCTTAAGTAGTACTTGTCTCCCTGTCAATGGCTGGGGACACTTTAGGATGGTGCGCGTGCAACCCCTTTAAGAAGAAGGGAGGGTGCGTGTGCCCAAAGGACAGTG
This sequence comes from Ranitomeya imitator, assembly GCF_032444005.1. NCBI lineage: Eukaryota > Metazoa > Chordata > Amphibia > Anura > Dendrobatidae > Ranitomeya > Ranitomeya imitator. Next base: position 47,160,334 of record NC_091283.1, read on the forward strand.
CCTGGGCATCTGTGCACAGTGTGCATTCCCCAGACATCAGCAGTAGGAGAGGAAGGAGTAAGTGCTGACCATGGCGGTGAGTGAATCAGCATCTCTGCTGGGTAATGGAGGCAGAGATGGCGGTGCTACACATTATCCTTCCTCCACTAAACTATACAGCTGGCATAATGCAGTCAGACGTGTAACATTCCCCTGGCAGCCACCAAACCCAGACTCGTCCAACGGACACTGGATAAAGAAGTATGATCCGTCAATGCACAGAACACATTCTAGTGGTGGTGGCTTTACACCACTCCACCCAACACTGAGCATTCTGATTGGTGATGTAAGCAGCTGCTCGTTCACGAAGCTCCCAGTGAGGGCGCAGTGTTTGCACTGATGTCATTACCAGAGGAGGTCGGGACTCTGCAGTTATGGGGTCAGCAGACTGTTGGTGACTTTCCTGCCCTCTGCTCCTCAGCACTCAGCCTCCTTTTTTATAACATTAAGTGGTCTCCACTTCATAGCTGAGTTGCTGTGCTTCCTTCCACTTCTCAATAATGATTAAAAAAAAAACGGGTTGAGAAATAGCGCAAAATAGGGTTTAGGGAGAAAACGTCAAGGTGTAGGTATCAGATTGTGTTAACCTGATCAATTAGTAGTATGCGTTTTTAGGCTGTATTGTTCAGCTGCTGCAAATCCACGGGTTACAGCGTAACCATCAGATATCCGTGTCAGAAGAAGTTTTTGTGGAAATCCTTCGCGCTGCTGAGTTATTGAAAACGTCAATCCAAGAGTGTATTTAATTTATATATTTTTGGTTTTATTATTCTACGTGTTTCAAAGTTACAAGCACTTCTTCTTCAGGAAACAACCGCATGTAACAGTTACAGGTGATTGGGGAAGATTTAGGGTATGTGCACACATTGCGGATTTGGCTGTTGCGGATTCGCAGCTGTTTTCCATGTGGTTTACAGTACCATGTAAACCTATGGAAAACCAAATCCGCAGTGCCCATGGTGCGGAAAATACTGCGCGGAAACGCTGCGTTGTATTTTCCGCAGCATGTAATAATAATAATAATCTTTATTTTTATATAGCACTAACATATTCCGCAGTGCTTTACAGACATTATTGCAGCGCCCCAGGGTCCTGGTCGTTGCAGTAATGTCATTCTTCCACCAGGGGGAGTGATGTTACGTCTGAAGGCAATAAAGGAGATCACCTTACCAGGTATCACAAACCACACAACACACTTCACACTCCGGTCCACCAGGGGGAGCTATGCTCCTATCTAGTAGGGCACTCCTCACAATTAGGTAAAGCTGACTGGGCATTGACCTAGGCAGAAGCGGACTGGGCTTCACCCAGGCAGCACCTGTCAGGCAGACAGTGGAAAGGATGAACATCAAACAACTGCAGACAGAGAGGTCCCTGACAGGGTTGGGATCCTGTCAGAGGCCTAGATAGAGGGTTACGGAGCTGCGCCTGCCCCGACATGCGGCAGTATCCTAAGAAAGGACACAAAGGGAATTGAGTTGCTGAGAGTGAGAAACGAAGTCATAGCACAAGGAGAGGAAACCAGAGGGAGTTCTGCCCTGCAATAGGCTGCCTCCCTCTGAGGCGCAGAAGCCGGTAGCCAGAACACCAAGGGAGTAAGGATCTCTATGCTTTACTTCAGAGACTGACAGGACAGTTAATTCCACGTTAGCTGCCCGACCTTACACCCAGGAGGCAGGGTGGCAACTTGTGGGGGCTGGGGTGTCTCTAGTGTCCCTGTAAAAAGCCTCAGGCCATCAGTCATACGGGTTTGTCCTATCCATACCATCTGGGTGACAGAGTGGAAAGAGACAGAACACCTAGAACACCGACATCAGTTGTGAGGACCTCACCGAGAAGCACAGCAGGGAGGTACTACAACACTCAGGCGCTAGAGGAAGGCTACAGATTTCAACCTGGATAAGGGGACTCTGGATTTGCCTTCAGACCAGCTGGACTCTGCCTGCCCTGTGGTCTGGTGCTCTGGACTGAGGACGCTGAAGCCTTTCATTAAAGGTAAAGAGACTGCAACCTTATGTCCTCGTTATTCACTGCGCCTTACAACATCCACCATTCTCCACCTACACTCTGGGAAGCCCTGGGAATACACTTCACCTGTGGGAAGGTATACCATCTAGCTGCCATAACATCACCCCAGCGGACCCCTAAGCAGCATCGGTCACCCTGACCGAATACCACAGGTGGCGTCACGAACATTTCCCCTTTAAAGACCTTTCCCTCATTATCAACAGACGTCCCCTAGGGCCACGGACCGGGTCAGCCACCGTGACATCCCCATTGAGAACAGAAAGGCCCGGATCCGAGTACCCCACTGCCCTACCGCGGGGGCGATATATTATCATCTCTGTCCCCAATGGGTGGGGCTTACAATCTAAATTTCCTATCAGTATGATAGCATGTCAATTCTTTGTGCGGATTCTGCAGCGTTTTACACCGGCTCCTCAATAGGAATCCGCAGGTGTAAAACCGCAGGTGAAATCCGCACAAAAACCACAGGAAATCCGTGGTAAATCCGCAGTAAATCTGTAGGTTAAACGCAGTGCGTTTTACATATGGATTTTGCAAAACTGGTGCGGAAAAATCCGCACACGAATCCGCAACGTGGGCACATAGCATTAGGAGGGAATACATTTCATGAATGGACTTGTTACCCTGGTTGCTCCTAAGGCTATGTGCCCACGTTACGGACTCATGTGCGGATTTTTCTGAACCATTTTTGCAAAATCCGCAGGTAAAACGCACTGCGTTTAACCTAAGGATTTACTGCGGATTTACCGCGGATTTCCTATGTTTTTTGTGCGGATTTCACCTGCGGTTGTACACCTACGGATTCCTATTGAGGAGCAGGTGTAAAATGCTGCGGAATCCGCACAAAGAATTGACATGCTGCGGAAAATACAACGCAGCGTTTCCGTGTGGTATTTTCCGCACCATGGGCACTGCAGCTTTGGTTTCATGGTACTGTAAACCGCATGGAAAACAGCTGCGAATCCGCAGCGGCCAATCCGCTGCAGATCCACAGCTATATCCACAACATACCCTTACAGGAACGCGCTGGTATCAGTGAGCTCTGCACCACCAGCCGTTGTGTCTCATGCTTTTAAAGGCAAACGGCATTGTGGGGGGCTGGATGTTATACACCGGGGGACGAGAAGGCCGGGTGTTATACATTGGGGCGAGGGGCCTGATGTTATACACCAGGCAGTGGCGTAATACTGGAGACCATGGGGCAGATTGCTGGACACACTGGGGCAATACAGGAGACCATGGGGCAGATTGCTGGACAGACTGGGGCAATATTGGAGACCATGGGGCAGAATGCTGGACACACTGGGGCAATACAGGAGACCATGGGGCAGATTGCTGGACACACTGGGGCAATACAGGAGACCATGGGGCAGATTGCTGGACACACTGGGGCAATACAGGAGACCATGTGGCAGAATGCTGGACACACTGGGGCAATACAGGAGACCATGGGGCAGATTGCTGGACACACTGGGGCAATACAGGAGACCATGGGGCAGATTGCTGGACACACTGGGGCAATACAGGAGACCATGTGGCAGAATGCTGGACACACTGGGGCAATACAGGAGACCATGGGGCAGATTGCTGGACACACTGGGGCAATACAGGAGACCATGGGGCAGATTGCTGGACACACTGGGGCAATACAGGAGACCATGTGGCAGAATGCTGGACACACTGGGGCAATACAGGAGACCATGGGGCAGATTGCTGGACACACTGGGGCAATACAGGAGACCATGGGGCAGATTCCTGGACACACTGGGGCAATACAGGAGACCATGGGGCAGAATGCTGGACACACTGGGGCAATACAGGAGACCATGGGGCAGATTGCTGGACACACTGGGGCAATACTGGAGACCATGGGGCAGAATGCTGGACACACTGGGGAAATACTGGAGACCATGGGGCAGAATGCTGGACACACTGGGGCAATACAGGAGACTATGGGGCAGATTGCTGGACACACTGAATACTGGAGACCATGGGGCAGATTTCAGGACACATTGAGGCAATGCTGGTGACCCTGGGCAGACTTCTGGACATACTGGGGCAATACTGGAGACCATGGGGCAGATTGCTGGACACACCGGGGCAATACTGGAGACCATGGGGCAGAATGCTGGACACACTGGGGCAATACAGGAGACCATGGGGCAGATTGCTGGATACACCGGGGCAATACTGGAGACCATGGGGCAGAATGCTGGACACACTGGGGCAATACAGGAGACCATGGGGCAGATTGCTGGACACACTGGGGCAATACTGGAGACCCTGGGGCAGATTTCTGGACACATTGAGGCAATGCTGGAGACCCTGGGGCAGACTTCTGGACACACTGGGGCAATGCTGGACACTGGGGCAGATTGCTGGACACACTGGGGGTAATATGCTGGACACACTGGGGCAATGCTGGACACTGGGGGTAATATGCTGGACACACTGGGGCAGACTGCTGGACACACTGGGGAAAGGCTGGACACTGGGGCAGATTGCTGGACACACTGGGGGCAGTGCTGGACATACTGGGGCAGATTGCTGGACACACTGGGGGTAATATGCTGGACACACTGGGGCAGATTGCTGGACAACATGGGGGTAATATGCTGGACACACTGGGGCAGATTGCTGGACAACATGGGGGTAATATGCTGGACACACTGGGGGCAGGACTTGAGGCATGGGCAGAATGTAGATACGGGGCATGATTGGAGACACGGGGCAGGATTGGATCATGGGGCAGGACGGATACGATGGAGGCTGGTGGGGCAGGATGTGGAGATCATATGGGGTAGAATGGATACTCATGAGGGCAGGATGCGAGAACATATGGCTGGAGCCAGGAATGAGAAACGGGGCCAGGGTGGGGAATATTATTACCATAGGGGCTAATTAAGGGATATTATTACTGCAGTGATGTATTTATTTTATTTTTTGAGTATACTGTTTTAAATGGGGGGGCGGTCCTGTTACTGTGCAGAGTGACACTATATCACCTTTTTTTCTTCATGTGATGTAATGTAGAAGTTGTGAAAAATTAAGTAATGTGTTCTGCAAGCGGAGCTCGAGATAACTGTGTTATTTCCTGCAGAAACGAGTCCTGGCTGGAAGGAATGATGGCGGTCTGTGCTGGATGAAAGATGAAGGACTTCACCTAGAGACGTCACTGGTGAGTCAGTGTTACCTATACACTGACACTATACACTGTATACTATATAGAGGTCCTGTGTATAATGTCACCAGTGATCTCTGTATTACCTCTACACAGACACTGCATACTAAGTACAGATCTCCTGTGAATACTGGCACTTATGGTGATAGTATTGTGGGTTTTTTTTTATTACTGATCAGTATTGTAGTATTCAGTCACTATGTGGTGGTAATATGTGGTCTGGAAATGGTGTTGTGGTATTTGTCCCTTGTATGTAGTATTATTCGGTCACTATGTGGCCTGGTCATGGTGTGGTGGTATTAAGTCACAGGTGTGGCATGTGGGGGTGACACCATTAGGCCCAGTTTAAGTTCTACAAAACAGGAAAACCGTTTTTGGTAACCTTTGTGTGTATTGAGCCGGGGGGGGGGGGGGGGGCGCCAAACTCGGGAACAGCCCCGGGCGGCAAAAGCTCTAGCTACGCCTCTGACACCAGGGGGAGAGGGGCCAGATGATATATACACTGGGGGTGAGTGGCGGATGATATATACACTGGGGGTGAGGGGCCGGATGTTATACACCAGGGATGAGGGGTCTGATGTTATACACCAGGGGTGAGGGGCTGGATGTTATACACTGGGAGCGAGGGACCGGATGATATATACACTGGGGGTGAGTGGCGGATGATATATACACTGGGGGTGAATGGTGGATGATATATACCCTGGGGGTGAGGGGCCGGATGTTATACACCAGGGATGAGGGGTCTGATGTTATACACCAGGGGTGAGGGGCCGGATGTTATACACCAGGGGTGAGTTGCCGGATGTTATACACTGGGGACGAGGGGCCGGATGTTATACAGTACACTGGGGGGTAAGGGGCCGATGTTATACACTGGGGTGAGAGGCCTGATGTTACACACTGGGGTTGAGGAGCCGGATGTTATACACCAGGGATGAGGGGTCTGATGTTATACACCAGGGGTGAGTTGCCGGATGCTATACACTGGGGACGAGGGGACGATGTTATACACTGGGGGTGAGGGGCTGGATGTTATACAGTGGGGGCAAGGGTCGGATATTATACACACTGGGGGTGAGGGGCCACATGTTATACACTGGGGACAATGGGGCCAGATGCTATACACCGGAGGCAATGGGACAGAAGGAAAAAAAATTAGCTCAATTATTAAGGCCATGTTCACACGTTCATGATTTCCCTGCTGTTTTTTCTGCACTAAAAACCGCAGCTCTTGGCAGAAAACGCAGGTGCGTTTTTTGGTGCGTTTTTGGTGCGTTTTTTTATGCGTTTTTTGATGCGGTTTTTAGTGCGTTTTTTATGCAGTTTTCTCTGCAGAGTCTGTGTGTCTTCTAGGAAGTTTTTTTAGGGTTAAAATGGCTGAAAATACCCTAACCCTACCCCTAACCCTACCCCTAACCCTACCCCCCTAACCCTACCCCTAACCCTACCCCTAACCCTAACCCTAGTTCTAACTGTAGTGGGGGAAAAAAAAAAAAATTCTTTATTTTATTATTGTTACTACCTATGGGGGTGATAAAGAAGGGGGGGTCATTTACCTCTTTTTTTATTTTGATCACTGTGAGGTTATCACAGTGATCAAAATGTGCCTGGAACGAATCTGCCGGCCGGCAGATTCGGCGGGCGCACTGCGCATGTGCCCGCCATTTTGGAAGATGGCGGCGCCCAGGGAGAAGACGGCCGGACGGACACCGGGAGGCCCGGTAAGTATAAGGGGGGAAGATGAGGGCACGGGGGGGGGGCGTCGGAGCACGGGGGGTGGCATCGGAGCATGGGGGGGTGGGATTGGGGCACGGGGGGGCAGCCACACTCCGCCCACGCACTTCCTGCTGCAGCGGTTCTGCACCACAAACCGCAGAAAACCCGCAGACATTTTTTTCGTCTGCGGGTTTTACTGCGGGTTTGACCTCACAATGGAGGTCAATGGGTGCAGAACCGCTGCAGTTCCGCAAAAAGAAGTGACATGGTCCTTCTTTTTTACCGCAGCTATTCAGCGCGGCTTTTTTAGTTAATTTCCGCATCATGTGCACAGTGGTTCCTGTTTTCCATAGGGTACATTGTACTGTACCCTGCATGGAAAACAGCTGTGGATCCGCAGCAGCAAAATCGCGGCGGTTCCGCAGTTAAAAACGCACTGTGTGAACATGGCCTAAAGCATGTGCCCCAATGCATTCTCCACATAGTCTATGACCGAATTATCTGCCTGGTCATTTATATGGTCACTCAGGCTATGTTCAGTTGTTCACACATTGCGTTGTTGCAGCATTTATTGGTTGCATTTTTTTATGCTAATTATCAGCTGCTTTTTACAGTACCAGAAAAGTCTATGAGATTTCAGAAATCTCATGCACACACATTTGTTTTATTTTCCTGACTGATTTGGAAAACTGCAGCGTTTTTGAAAAATGCAGGATATCACTTCTTTCAGGTTTTTCTCTGCGCATTTGCAGCATTTTTTCACCCAGGAAACAATGCGTAAGAGTAAACTTGCAGCAAAAAAAAATGCAGGTTTCAGTTTTTGCTGCATTTTTGTTGCAAAAATCTAAAGACTTACGGTATATTGGTTGATGATACCTTGTATGAACGTCAGGGCGCAGAAAACATGGAAGCAGGAATCGATATATCCAAACGTGAAGGCCCCGATTCATCGAGACCGGTGATTTTCACGCTGGTCTTGATGAGGGACGTGTTGGAGTCGGATACTCCTGATTCATTAAGAGGCGCAGAGCAGACAGCAGCGTCTGAGGGACACACAGCTACAAGTGGACACATTTACCCTGAAGTTGGAAATGTACCGTAATTATTTCTGAGCGACTGTTTCCCTGGAGTGACATATTCGCTCACTCGTACCAAATGTGGTTTTTCAACATTCTATTTTCAGAATTTTTGAAGAACTATGCGTAGCGTCGGACAGCTTTGTCCCCGGTAGCTCATGATGTCTGGCTCCTATTTAGGAGTTTTCTTTTCTTATACAAAGATGCAAAATTATTCCATGCTGAATTATTTCTTAATGTTACTCGGAGACCTGTTATAATTTCTTCATCATTTTTATAATGGCCATTGCTCCTTTTTCCAAATTCAAAGCCGGAGCTGCTCAGTTATGAAGCTGCACGGCACAAATCCGCCAATTGTACAGTGCCCGCGGCTGGTCACGGCACATCCATCCCCTACACAAATCAATAGGGGGAGGATGTACCGTACCTGTCCTTGGCCACTATATCGTCAACGGATTTGTGCTGTGCAGCTTTGTAACCGAGTTGTTTCGGCCGCCGCCAACCTCGTCTGTTTGGTGGGTGTGCCGGGTGTTGCACCCCAACCAATCAGACATCGATGACCTATTCTTAGGATCAAACAAGAAAAGAAAAAAAAAAAAAAAAAAGAAAACAGTGCGGCACTCACCCTTATTATATGAAGCTATGAAATCGTGCTCTTTATTGGAGAAAAAAATCCATTAGGACATCAGGTCAGCGAGAGGGTGCGGAGGTGGAGTGTGGACAACACCTCATATAATAAGGGTGAGTGCCGCACTGTTTTCTTTTCTTGTTTCATCGTATTTACTCTGGATTGCCTATCAGTGCTGAGCACCATATACCCAGAACATACGTGCCACCTGCATATTTCTCGGATGTTCTCTAAAGAGTATATTTCCATATTGATTTGTGCTTCTCTAGTGCCGTCCTTTGCTCATTCTGTGTGTTGGGTTGTATTCTTAGGATCATCATCCTTAGGACAACTCCTTTAAAGAAACCCAGGTCCCCTGGCGTATCATCTCTGGGTCCAGCGAGGCATCTCTGCCAAGGCTCCGGTGTCTTTTATAGTCTGCAGTGCTGATGTCACCTTACCAGCGCTGCAGCCAATCAGTGAGCTCACCGGCTCTGCCTGAGTAGATAGCACAAGCTGCTTATAGCCGCTGAGCCCAATAATTGGCTACAGCCCTGTCGTGGTGATGTTAGCACTCCAAAAAATAACATACACAGGGAGCAGCGGTGGAGGTTTAGCGTTGGACTTGGGGAGGGGAAATATAGCCCAAGAAAATAGTAGGGGGATTTTCTGACGTCTTCATGAGTCAAAAGTGTCTGACTCCAGCATATCTCCTCATCCAGACAGGCGTGAACAATGTTGGTCTTGATGAATTGAGCTCTTTAACATTATGGAGACATGGCAGAAGTTTTGGCCAATAATGGTGGCGCTCATCTGTGTGCTGCTTTCCTCCAAGACTGAAGTCTAGCGGCATAATGATCGTGGGCACTTAGTACTCAGCTGAAATCTTGTCTCGGATCTGCTTTTAAAGCCTCCTAATAAAGTGGATGAGGTTAAAACCTGTGGTATAGAAGAACAGGAAGAAGGCCAGGTGGCACATTGACATCACTTCATCATGGCGTATGCTCTAGGTTGACTGTCTCCTCCCTGGGGGATCAGGTGAGGTAATTTACACTGCATTTTTTTTTAAAGACCCAAAGAGGGTATGGAAGTACTGCTCTATAGGGGCACAAAGAGGAGACTAGTAATACATGGAGGCACAAAGTGGCATTATTAATGTGTGATCTACAATGGGACATCGATAATATATGGTGGCAAACAGGGGCAATAATATGGTGATGTAAGAGGGCAGTAATATAGAGTGGCATAAAGGGGTATCACTGCCACTCATAATATTGATATATATACATATACACAGTATATATAAGCATATATACATTAACATTTTATATTTCTGTTTTTCTTTTTTTAACGTAAAAAAAATATAGATTTTAGTAGCGGCATCGGCGCATCCACTTTAGCAAATGAAGAGCGGTAGATCTTAGCTGAGCACTTTTATTCCTTCATTTTGAAGTCTTAACACCTGCATTCCTACCAATGGGAAATTCTGACAAGTCTTTACGGCGCGACTACATTTTTGTGAAAGGGAAGTCGCTTTTTAAGATCTTGCCACATACTTTGAACTAACGCCTGTCTCTATGGCCCCTCTGTTTTGAGAGTTGCCATCTTTAATATAATGTTTTCATCATTTCAAGATAAGGTGGGTCACATTCCTGAAATTTGACTCAATATTTTGCTATTTGCCAGGATGTGAATAACTTCCTAAATCAGTGAAACAATTGGAGCCAACAATCCCACAAAAAAAAGCCCATGAAGAAAAGAGGGCACCGCTTGCCAAAGGGATCAGTGACTCATAGTCATCATTAAAATATTTAGGATTTTTTTTGTATCCTCATTCTGCCATTGTATTATAGAGATAGATGGTGGACACCAAAAAGTGTCTGATAATGATTGCTACCATCAGGGCTGGGTTAAAGGGTTGTGTGACACAGGGCACCTTATGGCGTTCAGTTTTATATATCAGCAGTGAATGAAAGACCAAAAATAGTTTTTCATGTTAATAATGGCAGCGCTATACAGTTGATCCATAGGGGATCCATTTTTTTTGTGCACCCATAGACTTGAAAAAGTTGTCCACTACTAGGACATGGGACAACCCCTTCTCATACGTCATGCTTGGCCCCAATAAAATGGAAAATCTTACACTCACTTCTTGTGTCGGCACCTGCGTTCCCGAGGCTCTTGTGTGCTTGTTATGATACGTGAGCCTGGCGCCCAATCAGTGTTCGTGTCACTGGCCCCGGCTTTGGACAAATTGAACATCAAGAGGAAGTCAGGGCCGCGGCTGCTCTCTCTGACGCACAGTAGGTGAGTATAAGCTTTTTTATTTTATCGACGCCAAACATTTAGATCAAGAAGGGGTTATTCTAGTAGTGGACAACCCCTTTAACTGTAGACTTAATTTTTATTACACAAATTAATAGTACGTAGGAAAATAAGAAACTTTATAATATATCTTATCAGAGAAATCTCCTTCTTTCTCATCTTGAGCTGATCATACATTCTCAATTCAAGGACAAAAAGACTTATCTGAAACACGAAATAAAGAGCGCATGCTGTAGTGTTTTTCACGTGAACATTCGGCCCATGTAAAAAAGAAAAACTCATCTGAACAATCCAATTGAATAACATTGCTCCGAGCGCTCTACGGGTGATATCAGTTTCTTCCACGGACTGAAAATACGGTCAGGTGAATGTAGTCTTTGGCTGAGAAAATCATTCCGATTATGCTAATCACGTTCTGATTAATGTTTGATTCAATATTCTCAGAGATAGAGATAAAAAAAAGTTTCTCCACCTCCTCTAAATCGGACCCATATAGTGGGATGTGCGAGTTCCATCTGATTCTCAGAATCAAATTGTGCATGTTGCGATTTAGTCAGTCCGAAGGAAAAATTTAAGGTGCACGGCCCTATAGATTATTGTGGGGTCGAGTACTAACAGTCAAAATGACTGATAGCACTTCTCCGATGAGTATGGTTGCGTGCACAAACCCTAATAGAAAAATATTTAGAATTGAGAGTCCTCAGTGGTTGATACCTTTTAATGGCTAACTGAGAAGATGGTAACAAATTGAAAACTTTCGAGACTACACAGGTCTCTTCATCATGCAAGACTAAAAGAAATTCTGAAGAATCACATATTTATGAACAACATAGCACAGAAAAAAAAGTAAAACCATGGATAAGACAGTTGATATGAAGCAGAATTACCATGAGTGATAAATAGGGTTGAGCGAAACGGGTCGTTCATTTTCAAAAGTCGCCGACTTTTGGCAAAGTCGGGTTTCATGAAACCCGATCCGACCCCTGTGCGGGGTCGGCCATGCGGTACGCGACTTTCGCGCCAAAGTCGCGTTTCAATGACGCGAAAAGTGCCATTTCTCAGCCAATGAAGGTAAACGCAGAGTGTGGGCAGCGTGATGACATAGGTCCTGGTCCCCACCATCTTAGAGAAGGGCATTGCAGTGATTGGCTTGCTGTCTGCGGTGTCACAGGGGCTATAAAGGGGAGTTCCCGCCGACCGCCATGTTACTGCTGCTGATCTGAGCTTAGGGAGAGGTTGCTGCCGCTTCGTCAGAAGCAGGGATAGCGTTAGGCAGGGTCCATTAACCACCAAACCGCTTGTGCTGTAGCGATTTCCACTGCCCAACACCACCTTCGGTGTGCAGGGACAGTGGAAGCTACATTTTTTTTTTTTTTCCCCCTCAGCGCTGTAGCTCATTGGGCTGCCCTAGAAGGCTCCCTGATAGCTGCATTGCTGTGTGTACGCCGCTGTGCAAACCAACTGCTTTTTTCAAAGCACAAATCCTCTTGTTCCTTCCTTTCTGCACAGCTATCTTTTTGGTTTGTACACACTTTTTATTTAATTTGTGCATCAGTCCACTCCTTATTGCTGCCTGCCATACCTGGCTGAGATTACTGCAAGGAGATAGTAATTGAAGGACACTCCCTGTTTTTTTTTTTTTTGTGGGAGATTAAGATTGACATTTCTGCTAGAGTGCCATCTCTGTCTGTGTCATCTCTCACTCAGTGGGCCATAGAAAGCCTATTTATTTTTTTGCTTGATTTTGGTTCTAAAATCTACCTGAAAAAATCACTACATCAATCAGTGGGAGAAAAATATTGGCCTCAGGGCTTGTGTGCCACTCCTGACTCCTGTGTGCATCATCACTCACTCAGTGGGCCATAGAAAGCCCTTTTTTTTTTTTTTTTGCTTTATTTGGGTTCTAAATTCTACCTGAAAAAATCAATAAATCAATCAGTGGGAGATTAATATTGGCCTTTGGGCTTGTGTGCCAGTCCTAAGCGTGCCATCTCTCTCTCTCAGATAGTGGGCCATAGAAAGCCTATTTATTTATTTATTTTTTTATTGGGTTTATAAATTTTCCCTGGAAAAAAAAAAAAAAGTGGGAGATTAATATTGGCCTCTGGGCTTGTGTGCCAGTCCTGAGCGTGCCATCTCTCTCACAAATAGTGGGCCATAGAAAGCCTATTTATTTATTTTTTTTTGGTTTTATAAATTCTCCCTTAAAAAAAAAAGGGAGATTAATATTGGCCTTTGGGCTTGTGTGCCAGTCCTGACTCCTGTGTGCATCATCACTCACTCAGTGGGCCATAGAAAGCCTATTTATTTTTTTGCTTGATTTGGGTTATAAAATCTACCTGAATAAATCACTACATCAATCAGTGGGAGAAAAATATTGGCCTCAGGGCTTGTGTGCCACTCTTGAATCCTGTGTGCATTATCATCACTCACTCAGTGGTCCATAGAAAGCCTATTTATTTTTTTGCTTGATTTTGGTTCTAAAATCTACCTGAAAAAATCACTACATCAATCAGTGGGAGAAAAATATTGGCCTCAGGGCTTGTGTGCCACTCCTGACTCCTGTGTGCATCATCACTCACTCAGTGGGCCATAGAAAGCCCATTTTTTTTTTTTTTTGCTTTATTTGGGTTCTAAATTCTACCTGAAAAAATCAATAAATCAATCAGTGGGAGATTAATATTGGCCTTTGGGCTTGTGTGCCAGTCCTAAGCGTGCCATCTCTCTCTCTCAGATAGTGGGCCATAGAAAGCCTATTTATTTATTTTTTTTTTTATTGGGTTTATAAATTTTCCCTGGAAAAAAAAAAAAAAAGTGGGAGATTAATATTGGCCTCTGGGCTTGTGTGCCAGTCCTGAGCGTGCCATCTCTCTCACAAATAGTGGGCCATAGAAAGCCTATTTATTTTTTTTTTTTTGGTTTTATAAATTCTCCCTTAAAAAAAAAAGGGAGATTAATATTGGCCTTTGGGCTTGTGTGCCAGTCCTAAGCGTGCCATCTCTCTCTGTCTCTCAGATAGTGGGCCATAGAAAGCCTATTTATTATTTTTTTTATTGGGTTTATAAATTTTCCCTGGAACAAAAAAAAAAAAGTGGGAGATAAATATTGGCCTCTGGGCTTGTGTGCCACTCCTGACTCCTGTGTGCGTCATCTCTCACTCAGTGGGCCATAGAAAGCCTTTTTTTGTTTTATTTGTTTTCTAAATTCTCCCTGAAAAAATCATTTTATTTTCTTTGGTTTCTAAATTCTTCCTGAAAAAATCATTTTATTCTATTTTTTTTTTTTCCTAAAATCTCCCTGAAAAAAAAAAAAAAAAACAACAAATCAGTGGGAGATTAATATTGCCCTTTCTGCTTGTGTGCCAGTCTTGACTCCTGGGTGTGCCATCTCTCTCTCTCTCTCTCCAATTGTGGGCCATAGAAAGCCTATTATTTTTTTTAGCTTGATTTGGGTTCCAAAATCTACCTGAAAAAATCACTACATCAATCAGTGGGAGATAAATATTGGCCTCTGGGCTTGTGTGCCACTCCTGACTACTGTGTGCGTCATCTCTCACTCAGTGGGCCATAGAAAGCCTTTTTTTGTTTTATTTGTTTTCTAAATTCTCTCTGAAAAAATCATTTTATTTTCTTTGGTTTCTAAATTCTTCCTGAAAAAATCATTTTATTCTAGTTTTTTTTTCCTAAAGTCTCCCTGAAAAAAAAAACAAAAAAAAACAAATCAGTGGGAGATTAATATTGCCCTTTCTGCTTGTGTGCCAGTCTTGACTCCTGGGTGTGCCATCTCTCTCTCTCTCTCTCCAATTGTGGGCCATAGAAAGCCTATTATTTTTTTAGCTTGATTTGGGTTCCAAAATCTACCTGAAAAAATCACTACATCAATCAGTGGGAGATAAATATTGGCCTCTGGGCTTGTGTGCCACTCCTGACTCCTGTGTGCGTCATCTCTCACTCAGTGGGCCATAGAAAGCCTTTTTTTGTTTTATTTGTTTTCTAAATTCTCCCTGAAAAAATCATTTTATTTTATTTGGTTTCTAAATTCTTCCTGAAAAAATCATTTTATTCTATTTTTTTTTTCTTAAAGTCTCCCTGAAAAACAAAAAAAACAAAAACAAATCAGTGGGAGATTAATATTGTCCTTTCTGCTTGTGTGCCAGTCTTGACTCCTGGGTGTGCCATCTCTCTCTCTCTCTCCAATTGTGGGCCATAGAAAGCCTATTATTTTTTTTAGCTTGATTTGGGTTCCAAAATCTACCTGAAAAAATCACTACATCAATCAGTGGGAGATAAATATTGGCCTCTGGGCTTGTGTGCCACTCCTGACTCCTGTGTGCGTCATCTCTCACTCAGTGGGCCATAGAAAGCCTTTTTTTGTTTTATTTGTTTTCTAAATTCTCCCTGAAAAAATCATTTTATTTTCTTTGGTTTCTAAATTCTTCCTGAAAAAATCATTTTATTCTATTTTTTTTTTTTCCTAAAGTCTCCCTGAAAAAAAAAAACAAAAAAAACAAATCAGTGGGAGATTAATATTGCCCTTTCTGCTTGTGTGCCAGTCTTGACTCCTGGGTGTGCCATCTCTCTCTCTCTCTCCAATTGTGGGCCATAGAAAGCCTATTATTTTTTTAGCTTGATTTGGGTTCCAAAATCTACCTGAAAAAATCACTACATCAATCAGTGGGAGATAAATATTGGCCTCTGGGCTTGTGTGCCACTCCTGACTCCTGTGTGCGTCATCTCACACTCAGTGGGCCATAGAAAGCCTTTTTTTGTTTTATTTGTTTTCTAAATTCTCCCTGAAAAAATCATTTTATTTTATTTGGTTTCTAAATTCTTCCTGAAAAAAATCATTTTATTCTATTTTTTTTTTTACCTAAAGTATCCCTGAAAAAAAAAAAAAAATACAAATCAGTGGGAGATTAATATTGCCCTTTCTGCTTGTGTGCCAGTCTTGACTCCTGGGTGTGCCATCTCTCTCTCTCTCCAATTGTGGGCCATAGAAAGCCTATTATTTTTTTTAGCTTGATTTGGGTTCCAAAATCTACCTGAAAAAATCACTACATCAATCAGTGGGAGATAAATATTGGCCTCTGGGCTTGTGTGCCACTCCTGACTCCTGTGTGCGTCATCTCTCACTCAGTGGGCCATAGAAAGCCTTTTTTTGTTTTATTTGTTTTCTAAATTCTCCCTGAAAAAATCATTTTATTTTATTTGGTTTCTAAATTCTTCCTGAAAAAATCATTTTATTCTATTATTTTTTTTTCCTAAAGTCTCCCTTAAAAAAAAAAAAAAATCAAATCAGTGGGAGATTAATATTTACATTTGTGCTTCAGTGACAGTCCTGCGTGTGTGGCATCTCTCTCATTTGTTGCCACCAACAACAGAGTGTGTAACATTGTGCCTGATTTTCGTTGTGGTCTCACTCACCTGTAAAGGGGTAGCTAAATCATACTGAAGTTATAGCTCACCGTGTAATTTGTGTGACAGCAACAAATACCGTTAGTTTGTTTACGTTTTTAAAACAATGAGGAAGTATGGTGGAAGAGGTCGTGGCCGGGGGCGTTCATTGTCAGCTGGTAATGAGGGTAGTGGTAGTGGTGGAGCATCAGCTGGTCGTGGGAAAAAAAATATTGCACCTAAGTCTGGAGCTGTGGAGCCAGGTTCGTCGTCTGGCTACACAAGGCCTCGAACGCTCCCTTTTCTGGGAGTAGGAAAACCGCTTTTAAAGCCGGAGCAGCAAGAGCAAGTTTTGGCTTATCTTGCTGACTCAGCCTCTAGCTCTTTTGCCTCCTCTCGTGAAACTGGTAAATGTCAAAGCAGCGCGTCGTTAGTGGATGTTCACGGTCAGGGACAAGTCGCTTCCTTGTCCTCTTCAGCAAAAACAACAACAGAGAAGAATGCAGCAGGCGACACAACGGGTTACTCCATGGAGCTCTTTACACATACCGTCCCTGGCTTAGAAAGTGAAGCAGTTAACAGTCCATGCCCATTACAAGTTGAATCTGACATGGAGTGCACTGATGCACAGCCACAGCCAGACTACTATGCTGGTCCTTTGACTCAGACCACAACATTGCCCTCGCAGGGTGCTGATCAAGAATCAGACCCTGATGAGACTATGTTGCCCCATCACGAACGCTATACCACCGACCGACACGGTGACACAGACGAAGTTGCACACGAGCTACAAGAAGAGGTAATAGATGACCCAGTTCTTGACCCCGATTGGCAGCCATTGGGGGAACAGGGTGCAGGCGGCAGCAGTTCTGAAGCGGAGGAGGAGGGGCCGCAGCAGGCATCAACATCGCAACAGGTTCCATCTGCCGGGCCCGTATCTTGCCCAAAACGCGTGGCAAAGCCAAAACCTGTTGGAGGCCGGGTGGCCATCCGGTTAAAGCTCAGTCTGCAATGCCTGAAAAGGTATCCGATGCTAGAAAGAGTGCAGTCTGGCATTTTTTTAAACAACATCCAATTGATCAGCGCAAAGTCATCTGTCAAAAATGTTCAACTACCTTAAGCAGAGGACAGAATCTGAAAAGTCTCAATACAAGTTGCATGCATAGACATTTAACCACCATGCATTTGCAAGCCTGGACTAACTACCAAACGTCCCTTAAGGTTGTAGCACCCTCGGCCAATGAAGCTAGTCAGCAACGCAACATCCCTTCCGGCAGTGTAGGGCCACCATTTTCCGCACCACCTGCAGTATCTGTGCAGGTTTCTTTGCCAGGCCAAAGCAGTCAGGGTCAGGGAATCACCAGTTTCGTAGTAGGAAACACTGCATCTAGGGCACCGGTGGCAACAATACCATCTCCCACCGTCTCTTAGTCTGCCATGTCCACCGGCACCCCCGCTAGTTCCACGATCTCCAGCTCTCCAGTCCAGCTCACCCTACATGAGACTATGGTTAGAAAAAGGAAGTACTTAGCCTCGCATCCGCGTACACAGGGTTTGAACGCACACATAGCTAGACTAATCTCGTTAGAGATGATGCCCTACCGGTTAGTTGAAAGCGAAGCTTTCAAAGCCCTGATGGACTACGCTGTACCACGCTACGAGCTACCCAGTCGACACTTTTTTTCCAGAAAAGCCATCCCAGCCCTCCACCAGCATGTTAAAGAGCGCATCGTCCATGCACTCAGGCAATCTGTGAGCACAAAGGTGCACCTGACAACAGATGCATGGACTAGTAGGCATGGCCAGGGACGTTACGTGTCCATCACGGCACACTGGGTAAATGTGGTGGATGCAGGGTCCACAGGGGACAGCAAGTTTGGGACAGTTCTGCCTAGCCCACGGTCTAGGAAACAATTGGCTGTAGCCGTTCGCACCCCCTCCTCCTCCTCTTCGTCCTCCTGCAGAAGCGAGAGCTCGTCCACAGACCGCAGTCGCACAACCACTCCATCCGCAGCTGCCACTGTTGCACACCAGGTCTCCCATTATGGGGCAGCTACTGGCAAACGTCAGCAGGCTGTATTGGCTATGAAGTGTTTGGGCGACAACAGACACACCGCGGAAGTTCTGTCCGAGTTCTTGCAGAAAGAAACGCAGTCGTGGCTGGGCACTGTAGATCTTGAGGCAGGCAAGGTAGTGAGTGATAACGGAAGGAATTTCATGGCTGCCATCTCCCTTTCCCAACTGAAACACATTCCTTGCCTGGCTCACACCTTAAACCTGGTGGTGCAGTGCTTCCTGAAAAGTTATCCGGGGTTATCCGACCTGCTCCTCAAAGTGCGTGGACTTTGCTCACATATCCGCCGTTCGCCCGTACACTCCAGCCGTATGCAGACCTATCAGCGTTCTTTGAACCTTCCCCAGCATCGCCTAATCATAGACGTTGCAACAAGGTGGAACTCAACACTGCACATGCTTCAGAGACTGTGTGAACAGAGGCGGGCTGTTATGTTTTTGTGGGAGGATACACATACACGGGCAGGCAGTAGGATGGCAGACATGGAGTTGTCAGGTGTGCAGTGGTCGAAGATTCAAGACATGTGTCAAGTCCTTCAGTGTTTTGAGGAATGCACACGGCTGGTTAGTGCAGACAACGCCATAATAAGCATGAGCATCCCCCTAATGCGTCTGCTGATGCAAAGTTTGACGCACATAAAGGATCAGGCGTCTGCAGCTGAGGAAGAGGAAAGCCTTGATGACAGTCAGCCATTGTCTGGCCAGGGCAGTGTACAGGACGAGGTAGCGGGCGAAGAGGAGGAGGAGGACGAGGAGGATGATGGGGATGATTATATTTTTAATGAGGAAGCTTTTCCGGGGCCACTGGAAATTGGTGGCGCGGCAAGGCCGGGTTCTGGTTTTTTGAGGGACACAAGTGACGTGGATTTGCCTGAAACTGCCCCTCAACCAAGCACAACCGCAGATTTGAGAACTGGAACTTTGGCCCACATGGCGGATTATGCCTTACGTATCCTCAAAAGGGACACACGCATAACTAAAATGATGAATGATGACGATTACTGGTTGGCCTGCCTCCTTGATCCTCGCTATAAAGGCAAATTGCAAAATATAATGCCACATGAGAACTTGGAACTAATATTAGCAACCAAACAATCAACTCTTGTTGACCGTTTGCTTCTGGCATTCCCTGCACACAGCGCCCGTGATCGTTCTCACACGAGCTGCAGGGGCCAGCAGACCAGAGGAGTTAGAGGGGCAGAAATCAGAAGTGGCGTTGGCCAGAGGGGTTTTCTGACCAGGTTGTGGAGTGATTTTGCTATGACCGCAGACAGGACAGGTACTGCAGCATCAATTCAAAGTGACAGGAGACAACATTTGTCCAGTATGGTTACAAACTATTTTTCATCCCTTATCGATGTTCTCCCTCAACCGTCATTCCCATTTGATTACTGGGCATCAAAATTAGACACCTGGCCAGAATTGGCAGAATATGCATTGCAGGAGCTTGCTTGCCCGGCAGCTAGTGTCCTATCAGAAAGAGTATTCAGTGCTGCAGGTTCAATACTAACAGAAAAAAGGACTCGTCTGGCTACCCAAAATGTAGATGATCTAACCTTCATTAAAATGAACCACAACTGGATTTCGAAATCTTTTGCCCCACCTTGCCCGGCTGACACCTAGCTTTCCTATGAAAAGGTCTTGCCTGTGGACTATTCTGAATGCCTTTTCCAATCTCGTAATTTTCTGCACCTGATTGTCCAGCATACGACAT
The DNA here is from genome assembly GCF_032444005.1 of Ranitomeya imitator. NCBI lineage: Eukaryota > Metazoa > Chordata > Amphibia > Anura > Dendrobatidae > Ranitomeya > Ranitomeya imitator. The sequence goes on from NC_091283.1 coordinate 47,180,489, forward strand.
GTTTACACCTCACTAAATGGCCAAACTCCCCACACGGGGCCGTGGTATCGACACTTGGCGACAGCACCCGTGAGAGTGCAGTTTGTCTGAAGAGGTGGGTGAGCCCGCTTTTGGTCGACGGCACTGCCACTGGGTCCCTCCTAGTACAATAAAGTGTCTCTGGCGGTGGTGGTGCGCACCCAACGTCAGACACACCGTTGTAATATGAGGGGCCCTGGGCCTGTACCGCCGGCCACAAGACAGTTTCCCCCCACCCCAGCTCAAACAGTGCTCTACCACTTGCAAAATTATCTCACAGCTCCACCAATGTTTAGTCTATGCGCTGACATCCTTCAATGCCTGCCACTGACAATACCATTGTATTGACATTTTTGTTATGTTAGGCCTTCGATGCCTGTCTGTGGTCACTCCTTCCACTAGGCCTCCACTGACCACACCACTGCTGCCCGTGTACCCCTGTAACCAATTTAAAATTGCCTACAGCCATGTGTTATTATTTTAGGCCTTCGATGCCTGTCTGCGGTGACTCCTTCCACTAGGCCTCCACTGACCACACCACTGCTGCCCGTGTACCCCTGTAACCAATTTAAAATTGCCTACAGCGATGTGTTATTATTTTAGGCCTTCGATGCCTGTCTGCGGTCACTCCTTCCACTAGGCCTCCACTGACCACACCACTGCTGCCCGTGTACCCCTGGAACCAATTTAAAATTGCCTACAGCCATGTGTTATTATTTTAGGCCTTCGATGCCTGTCTGCGGTCACTCTTTCCACTAGGCCTCCACTGACCACACCACTGCTGCCCGTGTACCCCTGGAACCAATTTAAAATTGCCTACAGCCATGTGTTATTATTTTAGGCCTTCGATGCCTGTCTGCGGTCACTCCTTCCACTAGGCCTCCACTGACCACACCACTGCTGCCCGTGTACCCCTGGAACCAATTTAAAATTGCCTACAGCCATGTGTTATTATTTTGGGCCTTCGATGCCTGTCTGCGGTCACTCCTTCCACTAGGCCTCCACTGACCACACCACTGCTGCCCGTGTACCCCTTGAACCAATTTAAAATTGCCTACAGCCATGTGTTATTATTTTAGGCCTTCGATGCCTGTCTGCGGTCACTCCTTCCACTAGGCCTCCACTGACCACACCACTGCTGCCCGTGTACCCCTGGAACCAATTTAAAATTGTCTACAGCCATGTGTTATTATTTTAGGCCTTCGATGCCTGTCTGCGGTCACTCCTTCCACTAGGCCTCCACTGACCACACCACTGCTGCCCGTGTACCCCTGGAACCAATTTAAAATTGCCTACAGCCATGTGTTATTATTTTAGGCCTTCGATGCCTGTCTGCGGTCACTCCTTCCACTAGGCCTCCACTGACCACACCACTGCTGCCCGTGTACCCCTGGAACCAATTTAAAATTGCCTACAGCCATGTGTTATTATTTTAAGCCTTCGATGCCTGTCTGCGGTCACTCCTTCCACTAGGCCTCCACTGACCACACCACTGCTGCCCGTGTACCCCTGGAACCAATTTAAAATTGCCTACAGCCAGCCCAATTTTTTTATTTTAGGCCTTCGATGCCTGTCTGCGGTCCATTCTTTCAACTACTACTACACTGACCAGGGCAATGCTGCCCGTGTACCCCTGTAACCAATTTAGAATTGCCTACAGCCATGTGTTATTATTTTAGGCCTTCGATGCCTGTCTGCGGTCACTCCTTCCACTAGGCCTCCACTGACCACACCACTGCTGCCCGTGTACCCCTGGAACCAATTTAAAATTGCCTACAGCCATGTGTTATTATTTTAGGCCTTCGATGCCTGTCTGCGGTCACTCCTTCCACTAGGCCTCCACTGACCACACCACTGCTGCCCGTGTACCCCTGGAACCAACATCAGAAAATATAAAAATAAGTATTTTGCTTATAAAAAAGAAAATACTGGAGAGATATCAAATGCAGACATTTTAACATTAAAAACAAACACATACAACAAAAATCTGGTACAGTACTAAAAATGGCCACCAGCTACAATAACTTTCTCCTGCAAGTAGTTAACTGAAAGGTTTTTTCAATTTTAAACACAGATATGGCATCCACCGAGTGTTGTCCTGTCGCGTCTTCTTTATATTATTGCCAAGAAGATGCAAAACAATGAAAATAATAAAATCATTATTTACCAAAAAAATAGAGTAAGTCAAAACCACATTGCAAATAAACATTCATTACAAATAAAGAAGCAGGGCGCGTCCGAGGGTGAGTATATACCTAATAAGAATATAATCACCCTCGGACGCGCCCTGCTTCTTTCCGACAGACTTCCTTCCTAAGAATCAGCCCTTCCGTGGTGTAGAGAGAGGGTTTGTTACACTCCAAGGTGTTCCCCAGGTTGCCTTTCCTGAGCTTCGATCTTCCGGCTCTCGTTTAGTAGTTGTTGGAAACTACGCTGCATTGGGCCTACAAATTGGGTATGGGGTGTAGAGAGATGGTGTGTTCCACTCCAAGGTGTTCCCCAGGTTGCCTTTCCTGAGCTTCGATCTTCCGGCTCTCGTTTAGTAGTTGTTGGAAACTACGCTGTATTAGGCCTACAAATTGGGTATGGGGTGTAGAGAGATGGTGTGTTCCACTGTAGAGAGATGGTGTGTTCCACTCCAAGGTGTTCCCCAGGTTTCCTCGCCAATGCTTCGATCATCATGCTCTCGTTTAGTAGTTGTTGGAAACTACGCTGCATTAGGCCTACAAATTGGGTATGGGGTGTAGAGAGATGGTGTGTTCCACTCCAAGGTGTTCCCCAGGTTTCCTCTCCATTGCTTCGATCTTCATGCTCTCGTTTAGTAGTTGTTGGAAACTACGCTGCATTAGGCCTACAAATTGGGTATGGGGTGTAGAGAGATGGTGTGTTACACTCTAAGGTGTTCCCCAAGTTTCCTCTCCATTGCTTCGATCTTCCGGCTCTCGTTTAGTAGTTGTTGGAAACTACGCTGCATTAGGCCTACAAATTTGGCATGGGGTGTAGAGAGATGGTGTGTTACACTCCAAGGTGTTCCCCAGGTTTCCTCTCCATTGCTTCGATCTTCCGGCTCTCGTTTAGTAGTTGTTGGAAACTACGCTGCATTAGGCCTACAAATTGGATATGGGGTGTAGAGAGATGGTGTGTTCCACTCCAAGGTGTTCCCCAGGTTGCCTTTCCTGAGCTTCGATCTTCCGGCTCTCGTTTAGTAGTTGTTGGAAACTACGCTGCATTAGGCCTACAAATTGGGTATGGGGTGTAGAGAGATGGTGTGTTCCACTGTAGAGAGATGGTGTGTTCCACTCCAAGGTGTTCCCCAGGTTTCCTCGCCAATGCTTCGATCATCATGCTCTCGTTTAGTAGTTGTTGGAAACTACGCTGCATTAGGCCTACAAATTGGGTATGGGGTGTAGAGAGATGGTGTGTTCCACTCCAAGGTGTTCCCCAGGTTTCCTCTCCATTGCTTCGATCTTCATGCTCTCGTTTAGTAGTTGTTGGAAACTACGCTACATTAGGCCTACAAATTGGGTATGGGGTGTAGAGAGATGGTGTGTTACACTCCAAGGTGTTCCCCAGGTTTCCTCTCCATTGCTTCGATCTTCCGGCTCTCGTTTAGTAGTTGTTGGAAACTACGCTGCATTAGGCCTACAAATTGGGTATGGGGTGTAGAGAGATGGTGTGTTCCACTCCAAGGTGTTCCCCAGGTTGCCTTTCCTGAGCTTCGATCTTCCGGCTCTCTTTTAGTAGTTGTTGGAAACTACGCTGCATTAGGCCTACAAATTGGGTATGGGGTGTAGAGAGATGGTGTGTTCCACTGTAGAGAGATGGTGTGTTCCACTCCAAGGTGTTCCCCAGGTTTCCTCGCCAATGCTTCGATCATCATGCTCTCGTTTAGTAGTTGTTGGAAACTACGCTGCATTAGGCCTACAAATTGGGTATGGGGTGTAGAGAGATGGTGTGTTCCACTCCAAGGTGTTCCCCAGGTTTCCTCTCCATTGCTTCGATCTTCATGCTCTCGTTTAGTAGTTGTTGGAAACTACGCTGCATTAGGCCTACAAATTGGGTATGGGGTGTAGAGAGATGGTGTTTTACACTCCAAGGTGTTCCCCAGGTTTCCTCTCCATTGCTTCGATCTTCCGGCTCTCGTTTAGTAGTTGTTGGAAACTACGCTGCATTAGGCCTACAAATTGGGTATGGGGTGTAGAGAGATGGTGTGTTACACTCCAAGGTGTTCCCCAGGTTTCCTCTCCATTGCTTCGATCTTCCGGCTCTCGTTTAGTAGTTGTTGGAAACTACGCTGCATTGGGCCTACAAATTGGGTATGGGGTGTAGAGAGATGGTGTGTTCCACTCCAAGGTGTTCTCCAGGTTGCCTTTCCTGAGCTTCGATCTTCCGGCTCTCGTTTAGTAGTTGTTGGAAACTACGCTGCATTAGGCCTACAAATTGGGTATGGGGTGTAGAGAGATGGTGTGTTCCACTGTAGAGAGATGGTGTGTTCCACTCCAAGGTGTTCCCCAGGTTTCCTCGCCAATGCTTCGATCATCATGCTCTTGTTTAGTAGTTGTTGGAAACTACGCTGCATTAGGCCTACAAATTGGGTATGGGGTGTAGAGAGATGGTGTGTTCCACTCCAAGGTGTTCCCCAGGTTTCCTCGCCAATGCTTCGATCATCATGCTCTCGTTTAGTAGTTGTTGGAAACTACGCTGCATTAGACCTACAAATTGGGTATGGGGTGTAGAGAGATGGTGTGTTGCACTCCAAGGTGTTCTCCAGGTTGCCTTTCCTGAACTTCTATCTTCAGGCTCTCATTAAATTGTGGTTAAACGGAACAACTGCATTTGGCGTACTAGTTGGTTTGGGGCCTACTATCGGTGTCTGCCGCTCCTTGCTGTTCTCCTGGTTTCCTGTCCTGAAATTCCGTTTTCAGGCGCTCGTTAAGTAGTTGTTAATGTTAGACTGCATTTGGCCTACTAGTTGGGTTGGGGCCTACTATCGGTGTCTGCCACTCCTTGCTGTTCTCCTCCACTGAACAAAGCTGTGCCGCCTGTTTACTACTGTTGCCAATTTTGAACTGCATTTCGACTACTTACTGATTTGGGCCTACTCTCTGTGTCAGCCTCTCATTCCAGTTGTCCTCCACTGCAATGCCCCCTGATTAGTCCTGTGTTACCAATTTTGAACTGCATTTAGCCCACTTTATTCTTTGGGCCTATATCTGTGTTTCCTCCTCATCCTGCCCATTGCCCAGCCAGTGATAGATGAGTCTGCTGGTACATTGACCCATAACGCAACATTTCCCGTGCACGCTACACTGCAAGATTGTGACCCTGCTGAAAGTCAGGTCCCCCTTCCCGCATACCATACCACCTTACACGGGGACAAACAGGAAGGTGCAGATGAAAGTGCAGGTTCCTTCATCAGGTGGGGGGAGGAATACTAGTTGGCGATGTCACTGGCACAGGGCCTCTCATGGTACGCAAAAGTGTTGCTGCCGGTGGGAGGCGCCCCCGCCGTGCAAACACACCGCTGTACTTTGAGGGGCCCTGTGCCAGTGCCAATGCCAACGAGTGGGCCCCCCCTGCTTGCTCAGGTTCACAGCACTTGCAAAGTTGAAATACTTACCTCTCCCTGCTCCACTGCCGTGACGTGGTCCAGATTTCCTGGGCCCACTAATTACTTGAACCAGCCCTACCCACCACAACTTTAGCCAAATGACCCCCAATTTCAAATGCCTTCCAATTATTATAAGGTAAATTACGCTTGACAAGCTTCATTAAGAAGAATGGATGGTTTTGACATTAAAATGGGCACTCTAGGTGTTTTCCTGGCCCCCACTCACTGCCAACTATGCTGCCCCATTGACTTGCATTGGGTTTCGTGTTTCGGTCGATCCCGACTTTACGTCATAATCGGCCGATTTCACTCGACCCGACTTTTGAGATAGTCGGGTTTCGCGAAACCCGGCTCGACTCTAAAAAGGTCAAGGTCGCTCAACTCTAGTGATAAACAGTTATGTCCATAAATATTGGGCCAGTTCTTAGATAAGGATTGTTTTATTGTCCTCTGATTAGGGTCTCTGTTGTGATGACCCCTCATAGTCTGAGGGGCAAGTTCCTTAGTTCATGTAAAAAGACATAAATCCATGCGACACATTCATTCCTGCAGTGAGAGTGTCAAAGGTTGTCATCAGTTTATATTCCCAGACTCTTCTGTCTCTCTTAGATTTGAAGCTACCTTTTAATACAAGTAATTTCATGTCCATAATGGAGACAAAAATGTATTGCCACAGGTAGATCCATTCTTTTTTCTCTTATTGTGTGGCGGTGAATGGTGCAGGAATGAATGTGTCGCACGGATTTATGTCTTTTTACATCTACTAAGGAACTTGCCCCTCAGACTATGAGGGGTCATCACAACAGAGACCCTAATCAGAGGACAATAAAACAATCCTTATCTAAGAACTGGCCCAATATTTATGGACATAACTGGCCCAATATTTATGGACATAACTGTTTATCACTCATGGTAATTCTGCTTCGTGTCACCTGTGTTATCCATGGTTTTTCCTTTTTTTTCTGTGCTATGTTGTGCATAAATATGTGATTCTTCAGAATTTCTTTTAGTCTTTGTCTGATGAAGAGACCTGTGTAGTCTCGAAAGCTTGCAATTTGTTACCATCTTTTCAGTTAGCCATTAACCCCTTCACGACATGCGCCGTACTAGTACTGCGCATGCCGTGAATCCCCCTTTGATGTGGGCTCCGGCGGTGAGCCCACATCAAAGTCGCGACATGTCAGCTGTTTTGTACAGCTGACATGTGCGCGCAATAGCGGCGGGTGAAATCGCTATTCACCCGCCGCTATTAACCTGTTAAATGCCGCTGTCAAACACAGACAGCGGCATTTAACTACCGCATCTGGCCGGGCGGCCGGATATGACGTCATCGCCGATCCCCGTCACATGATCAGGGGTCGGCGATGCATCAGGAAGGTAACCATAGAGGTCCTTGAGACCTCTATGGTTACTGATGCAGGTCTGCTGTGAGCGCCCCCCTGTGGTCGGCGCTCACAGCACACCTGCATTTCTGCTACATAGCAGCGATCTGATGATCGCTGCTATGTAGCAGAGCCGATCAGGCTATGCCAGCTTCTAGCCTCCCATGGAGGCTATTGAAGCATGGCACAAGTAAAAAAAAATGTTTTTAAAAATATGAAAAAAATATAAAAAATATAAAAGTTTAAATCACCCCCCCTTTCGCCCCATCCTAAATAAAACAAAAAAAAAAAAACCAAACCTACACGTATTTGGTATCGCCGTGTTCAGAATCGCCCGATCTATCAATTAAAAAAAGCATTAACCTGATCGCTAAACGGCGTAGCGAGAAAAAAATCCAAAACGCCAGAATTACTTTTTTTTGTCGCTGCGACATTGCATTAAAATGCAATAACGGGCGATCAAAAGAATGTATCTGCGCAAAAATGGTATCATTAAAAACATCAGCTTGTCATGCAAAAAATAAGCCCTCACCCGACCCCAGATCACGAAAAATGGAGACGCTACGGGTATCGGAAAATGACCCTTGTTTTTTTTTTTTTTTTTTAGCAAAGTTTGGTTTTTTTTTCACCACTTAGATAAAAAATAACCTAGTCATGTTAGGTGTCTATGAACTCGTAATGACCTAGAGAATCATAATGGCAGGATAGTTTTAGCATTTAGTAAACCTAGCAAAAAAGCCAAACAAAAAACAAGTGTGGGATTGCACTTTTTTTGCAATTTCACCGCACTTGGAATTTTTTTCCCGTTTTCTAGTAAAAGACATGGTAAAACCAATGGTGTCGTTCAAAAGTACAACTTGTCCCGCAAAAAATAAGCCCTCACATGACCATATTGACAGAAAAATAAAAAAGTTATGGCTCAGGGAAGGAGGGAAGTGAAAAACGAAAACGCAAAAATGAAAAAGGGCCGCGACTTGAAGGGGTTAAAAGGTATCAACCACTGAGGACTCTCAGTTCTAAATATTTTTCTATCTACTGGCTAACACGGTACCAAGATATATATCTTTCCTGTATCAAACCCTAACAGTAAGATTTGTGGTGGTCACACACCTTGGCTCCCAGGTATTCTGTGGTGACCATTTATGTTAATGTGTCCTTTTTCAACTGTACAGGTCACTCATCATTAGTGCCAGCCAAATTTACTTTTTTTTATCTACTGGTTCTTTACCCACTATTATGACTGGGCGCCTATAGCTAAGTTCACTTTAGACATTTAATTACCAATGGAATGGAAAATTCTATGGAAGAAAGACTTCTCTGCAGAATTACTCCAGAGCCTATGCCGCCCCTTCCAGCCTTCATTGGTCATACATAAATGAAAAATGATCCACAGTACAGACTAGTTGGGTGACATTGAGCTATGGGACAGGAATACTACACACTGGTGACTTACACCCTGCTTCTATTATTCTACCACAAAGGATCAATCAAAGCCAATTGTTGGCTGGTTGCTAAGGGTAACTTTTTATTATCCTTTAATGCTTGCAAGAAACAATACAGAAAATGTATTTATTCTCATTGGACCTCGCCCAAATGGAGGCCACGGTACAAAAAACACACTCAAGCACTGTGGAGAGCACTGCTCTGACAAGGTCTGGTTGCTCAACAGATTTGCTCCATCTACATACCAGAAAGACAAAATAATCTCTATCCAGAATATAGTTCCCAGGGTCACAGCCCCTCCACTGTTCATCATACAGCGTGCCCAGAGCACAACACAATGAATCCGTTATTCGGAATGGCAGGAGACCTTGAACATGCATTATACATTGTGCGACGGGAATAATTTCTTACCAGTTAGTATAATATTAGGTATTTGAGGACAACATCATTTGAAGACAGTCGAGAAGGACATCATGGTTGGAAGAATAGAAGGAACATGGCCGAAGAGGAAGACCAGCAACTCGATGGCTTGATACTATCAAGACAATGACGGAGAAGACCCTGGTGAATATATCTACACTACATCCACCAGGGTTGTATGTACACTTGCACTTTCTTCCTATAGAGCTTTCATCCATCAAGCTGCCATGGCTCGAGATCAATTTGAAGGCCGTTAAAAAAGAAATTTGGACAACAGGCCTTTTTGTAGAAGGCTGAGGGTGAGCAGATGAAAGCGTTCCACAGAATAGTTGAATAGTTCAAGGTCTGACCGCTTAGACAAAAACAGATCACAAAATTTGGGTACCTGTAGCGTTCGAGCATGCACACTGGACACTGCCACTACATTCAAAGTCTATGGGACTGATGGAGATTGCTGTAGTTGTCAGTCACATAGACTTTGAATAAAGTGGCATTGCAGAATGCTCAATAGCTACTTCATTTAAACAGATGGCTTAGGACCCCAGTCTCATAATCAATGGGGGTCCCTGAAATCAGGTTCCCACTGATCAAACACTTTTTTTTTTGCAGTGATGTGGATTGGGGGTAAATTCAGTTGTTTATTCACTTTGGAGACCCGTTGGCTATCTTATGTGGTTTGGAGACCTCCCACCTTGACAGACATTATCAAGCTACAGAAAATTTTGCTTTGCCGTGCGGTCATCGCACACGTCAAATCGACGCATGCGGATGCATCCGCATGCAACGCATGTCCCTGCATACCCAATGTTAAAGATAGGTACGCAGGGCAATGCAGGACGCATACAGAAGTAGGCAGAGAGTAGGCGGAGCTTCAAAGAGGAAGAAGGTAGGAAGTACTCTGCCATCCGCAGCCATCCTGACCGCAAATGTGAAACCAGCCTTACACTGGCAGAGAATACCAATTAAAGCGTACTGCTGAGCAATCTATATTAATTCTTGGCAAGATAATCGTGAAACAACCATTTTAATCAACACTTGTTCATGATTATCTTGCCCGTTTCACTGCAATTACATACATAGTAACATAGTAACATAGTTAGTAAGGCCGAAAAAAGACATTTGTCCATCCAGTTCAGCCTATATTCCATCATAATAAATCCCCAGATCTACGTCCTTCTACAGAACCTAATAATTGTATGATACAATATTGTTCTGCTCCAGGAAGACATCCAGGCCTCTCTTGAACCCCTCGACTGAGTTCGCCATCACCACCTCCTCAGGCAAGCAATTCCAGATTCTCACTGCCCTAACAGTAAAGAATCCTCTTCTATGTTGGTGGAAAAACCTTCTCTCCTCCAGACGCAAAGAATGCCCCCTTGTGCCCGTCACCTTCCTTGGTATAAACAGATCCTCAGCGAGATATTTGTATTGTCCCCTTATATACTTATACATGGTTATTAGATCGCCCCTCAGTCGTCTTTTTTCTAGACTAAATAATCCTAATTACATTTTTTTCTCATCTGTTTTTTTTTCACTGAAGTGGGATAACAGTTTTAACTTTTTTATCCATTGATTCATGGTTCAGTGACAAACGGATGACATTCGGATGGAACTCTGAAGTACAAAGTCTTCAGACAGTCCTCCTCTTTATATGGATCCCCGTAGACTTTAAAGTTTGATACGCAAAACCTATGAGAATAGGACATGCTCTGGTTCTCTCGGACTGGAGACATGGATCCCTTTTCAAAGCTGAGGTGTGTATGGATCAATGAAACTTTAAGGGTCCTTGTGCTGTCCAAGAAAACAGCACTCTGACATGTGACACGGATGTGAGAATGCAGATCAAATCATGCTTTTCTTATAACCTTGAACAAGAGGTCATCAGGTTTGAGAAAACTTTTTATAGAATGCATTGGGTTAGGTTCCATTTTTTAGATTAGTTTGTTGGTAATGGAATGATTTTCATTAACGGAGTTAACAAGGCTTACGATATTATTGACCTATTTATTCTAAGGTCATCAATTTCAGATTGGTGAGGATCTGACATGCAACACCACCACAGATCAGCTATTTTCAGCTCAGGCAATAGATGGATGAAATAGTGAATAGTAACCGATCTGTAGTTCTCGGCAATGTCTACGACAGAGAGAAAGGTGCTATACTAATCAAGTGCTCCTTACTGTTTACATATAGCTGCTGTCAAAGCAGAAAACAGCTGATCAGTGGGGGTCTTGGGTGTGAGGCCACCAGTTTGAAGTTGTTTATCTATTCTAAAGACAGCCCTTGGACAATGACTTTAATAGATCTTAAAATATATGCAACTGAAAATTGGGCATGTTGAAATCTAACGATAACTTCCACCATCTTCGAAGGACAGTTGGGAGGCCCAATCTAATTAGCATGGTCAGTTTTCGGAGGTAGTCAAGCATTTGCTTAATTTTTTTTATTTCTTTTATTACAAACAATACCAAATTCCTACATACAAACCAGAATGACACATTCATATTTCTAATTTTCTATCTAAAATGTGTACGATGGTGCCGTGTTTAGCACGGTTGCCAGACAGAATAAATCAGACCAGAGCACCATCTGCATATAATTTGTATGATCTCCCCAAGCTTGTTTAGGTTTTTTTGTAGGTTTTATAGGTTGAATATGTTCATTTCAATACAAATGACCTTGTTGGCTTTAGTAGGTAGGATAAGTATATTACATTGCGAGCTCCACTGGGGCTAACCGAATGAGAACATCTGTGTACAAAACATATGGGTGCCATACAAATAATTACACAAAAAAAAGTAGCAATAATTTTGAAGCTACACAAACCTCTCCACTGGTGCACAAACATATGGACAAACATGCTCCTTACAAGACCCTACACTTCAAAATATCCTTTTGGAAACCAAATAGGATGAAAAGTCCACTAAATTGAAAGGACCAAACTGCCTTGAAGAACTCTAATGAAGAATGATTTTTTTTTTTTAGAAAATAAATGTTCTTTTGAGATCAATTGCCACCCATGCTTGTCCCTTGGGGGCACATACCTGTATATATGTCAACATTAACCTTTATAGGACAGGTTGTTTGGAGCCCATTTTTCATGATTGTCTACCTGCATCTATGAGAAGGATCTAAAACATCTGAGAAGGAGAACACAAGAGTCATCTATCAACTGCGTTAGGAAGAGGTCTGGGTCCTGATGTCTACATTATGCGGAAGATTCTTTTCTGCTGGCCATAGGTAATAAGATATCTATCCATTCAGATAATTGCACACCAGCTTGTTTGGAGGCCTCGGAAATGTCTCACTGACTAAATGTGTTGGTGTGACATCTCTTAAGACAAAGGTTGTGGTGATTGCTCTGAACTTGAAGACTCTGTATTAGATTGATGCCCTTATATTAGGAGAAGTCGATAAGATATGCTCATAAGAAAGACATGAGAGGTTTGTATATTAGGCAGAAGGTATGACTTAAGGGGGTGGGTAAAGGTGTGTGTTACGTCATTTGTATATGAGCTATAGAAGAGGATTGTGAGTCTTTTTTTTGTATTGGGATGTCTATACCTAGTTGGCATGCACATATTTCTGCACTTTGATAAAATCCTGTTACAAATTTTGCAAAAAATTGGCAAATCTTAGTCAACAATCATGTAGTAATATGAGACCTGCCTCCAGTTATCTGTGTATCTTGAGGGGGTGAAATGTCTAGGTTCTGCTGTCTATTTTGGGATTAGGTGAGGTGGTCTCCTCTGTTTGTCTAGCTCTCAGAAAACACATTCTTCTCATTGTTTCTCTGATAATCAGCAGACAATAGACTTGTCTGTACTCACCATTATGTGCAAAAACAGTTCCCAAGGTTCCCAAGAGAAGCAGCACTCCAGACATCAGTCTCATCCTGAAGATGACAAGTCCCTTCCAAATTGCCAGGACACTACAATTTGTTAACTTCGCATCTGAGCAAAATAGTCCATCCCGGAAAAAAATCTTAGAGTCAAAAATATCCAAAATTCCCGATGATCACCTATTTTCCAACAACAATGCAAGAAGTTGAATTCCCACAAGGAGTAATCAGGTCACATAGAACAGAAAACAAAAGCAAATAAATATCCTCCAAAAAATAAAGCTTACAAATTGAAAAATGTAAAAGGAAGAAATAAACTTTGAAAAAGTTAACTTTCCTCAAAGACAGGCAAAGTCCACAGAGTAGTTGAGGAAAGTGAGTTGGGAAGTGCATGTCAAGGGGCGGGAGAGTGAGAGGGAAGGATTGTCTCTCTAGTTTTGGAGGCTGCCCCTCCATTTGTGACTCACACACCCACTGTGAGACTTTGTACAATACAGGAGGGGGAACATTCCTTTGTAGAAGCTCATGCTACTCCGAAAAGGAGGAGTAAGTAAAACAGAAAAGGAGCTCACAGGGGCGAGCTGTGCTCTGCTGCTATACCGGTCATGCACAATAGAAGTTCCAAAAATATTCTCAGGTTATAATTGGACGTTCTGGGCAATAAGCCTCAATGGGCACCGGGAATGATGAGAGTGAATTCAATTTATGTGACGAAAAGGTTTAAATAATGAACAATTACATCAGAAGATGGAAAGAGGCAAAATCCGCCATGAGTATCTCGAATTGTATTCAAAACCACCATAAACATACAACATAAGACAGTCTACAAAATGTAGCAGAAATATAATCATATAGCAATAATGAAAATAAAAACTTTTATTACTGTTGAGCTTTTATGATTAACTCTATGCTACTTTTTTATTATATTTTATGTTGCATCTGTAGGATGCTTTTTAATATATATATATATATATATATATATATATATATATATATATATATATATATATATATATATATACACTATATATAAGCACACAACTAAAAGCATAACACTTACTACCATACTTATTAGTTTCTAAAGAAATGAAAACTCATTGTGGTAATCAGACAGTCCGATTTTTGCTTATTTATTTATTTTCAGTATATAGGGTATATATTATCATTTATTATACATATACAGCGCGATCATATTCCACAGCTCTATAGAAAACAGAGGAAAAGGAGGCATGTACAAAGTGGGGATCACCATGTTTAGGATCATATAAATATAGTAAATTTTATTAGAAAACCAAGGCACACAACACTACAAGAAAACTTTAAAAACACATAAAACAGCCATAGGCATGGTAAATACAAAGACCCATAATAGGGTCTATAACCCTGGTTCAAAACACCCCCACATATAATAATATGTTCAACATCAGTATAATACACTGAAAGTAGATATACTATGCAGTCCCAAAGACAAAAATATTGAAATAAGCAGGCCTATACTTACATATGAGCAGACAGTGCCCAATCAAATGTACCCATACAACAATGTAGGTATAAGGGCACAAGCAATTATATACAATGCTCAGATGGTACAATAAGAAGATATAGAGATATATACCCTATGTAAGGCAAGGCCCCGATCCCTATAGAGTGTCAAAGAAATGCTGAGGGACAAGCAAGGAGGGTGGAGAACCAGGGCACAAACCGCCCGACGCGTGTCGCTAGTAAATCTGGCTTCCTCAGGGGCAATGAATGCAGTGCAGGTGCCAGTGTTATAAATATCTGTTAATTATACCAGGCTGGGGACAGCTGGTGCCTGATATCCAGCATGTAAGACATGGTGCTGGTGTTAATCGGAGGAAACCGGAAGTGATACAGGACGCCGGCGTCTTGCCAGTGTAGCAGAGCTTCTAGGATAGGAAGTTCCCTGAGTGCGGACTGTCCGCAAATGCTCATGCGCCAATTGGCGATAACAGACACCGGCGTCGGCGCAGTGTAGCAGAGCCACAGAGGGGGGAGGATATTCTAAGTGCGGACTGCTGGCAAGTGCGCACGCGCCAATCGGCGCCTGCGCACCCACACATATTAAGTCCGCAGAGAGACTCTCGGCCGAGAGAGGAAAAGAAAGAGAAAAAGAATCCCTACTGAATGCCATAAAACAAGGCTAACAAGATAGCTTGTGTATGACACATACGAAGCACAGAGCGGGGACATATCCATAAATAGCAGCTTAATAGCACGAATGTTTGTTTTAAGGGGCACTCCTCAGGAATCTTTGATGAATTTGCATCATAGCTATGAAGAACAAATATTGAAGAAAACAAAACTCATAATAATAAATAATAATAAATATGTATCAGTATAATAAAATAAATCCAAAAAAACGAAAATAAATGAATGAAGAAAAAATAAAAAAAGGGGAAAAAAGAAAAAAGAATATATGAAAAAAATAAAAAATAAAAAATGGAAAGTAGATATACAAAAAAAAGGATAAATATATACATATAAGAATAAAGATATATAAATATATATATATATATATAATATGAACATGACCAAAATATTAGAGCTGTTTATAATATCCCAAAAATAAAGTTCCTCATTAAGTCCATGTGGAGCGAGGCTTTGGAGGTCATGGATCCATCTCGATTCACATCGTAGTAGTTTTTTTACTCTGTCTCCACCTCTAATGTTCAGTGGAACCATCTCCAGTTCCATAACCTTTAAGCCCCTAGTACGGCCATGGTGAATATCCAAAAAATGTGTTGCTACTGATGAAATACTTTTGCCCTTCTCTCGATCCTTCTGAGCCGTAGAAATGTTCGATAAATGCTGTTGGACCCTTCTTCTTAATTCTTGGGTCGTTTGGCCCACGTAGATTTTGGGGCAGTCGCATATTAAGGCATAGACCAATGAACGACTTTTGCAATTGAAGAAAGATCTCCTAGGTTTAATCTGGAAAGGAGAAACAGATAGTGACAAACCATCCTGGGCCACAGTATATTGGCACACATTACAACATATTCCACAGCTCTTTACAGATATTGTCAGTTCTCTTCCCCCTTGTGACTCACAATCAAAATTCCCTATCAGTATGTCTTTGAAGTATATAGAGTCATCAGAGTAACCATCACCAGAGCAAAATTAAAAAAAAAAATGTTGGTGATTTATTACCCTATATTTTGGTTCTCTATAGTGGAGAGATCACGGTGTCTGGGCAGCGCTGGCGGAAATGAAGAATCCTCGATGGTGTAAAATGAAGGTCTTTATTAAACTAACGCTTTTAGTCCCAGATTCTCCCAAATAAACAGGCAAAACACCATTTTGGATTAAATTGGTCAAATTGGCTTTTGTTTCAACAAACATTAAAGCAATAAATAACTTGGGATGAGGAGGTTCATGGAGCTCCAAAACTGGGCGGAAACCAAAATATATATATGGTTTATAACCATCCAGGCTTACCCCCAGCCAAAACCACATGGTCAGGGGCGCCTCATGGCCGGAAAACATTTTTCATCCACCAACTCTGAGGAACCTCACCGTGAGAGTCCCAAAATCCGCCAGGCAATTACCGTAATTCCAAACCGAATAGGAGGTTCCCATCTCCACGATATACAACCCTCACCAATATTTTGACACCAACTCCAAGTACCCCGTCCCCCGCCTGCCAAAATGATGCCAAAAACATGTACCATAAACCAATTAAAATCCACCTATTTACCTTTAATAATAATAACAAAAAATGATGCGGATGGGCAGAACCTTTCTGAATGGTGACTACCTGCCCTTTAGGTAGCCTCTTCCCCTCCTTCTTTTTATAGCCCCCTTGTAACCCCCACTTCCCCTTCACTTCTCCCTTTATACTTTGTACCTCCACTTAATTTCCTCACAACCTCAACATTAACCCCTGCTCTGCCCTACATAGATTAATCATGGCTCTCCCGGGGCTACATTTTCTCTTTTCCGCAAGCGCAGCCCGGGTAGTGTGATCTCTCCACTAAAGTGAATTGCTTTCTGAAAGAATTTTTCCTCCAGCCACGAAGCTGCAGCTGTGAAATTTAAGGCTTTTATTGGAGTTGGGTCCATAATCAACCACCACAGGTGAGCACTATCACTCTCACCCTCTCTCATTGCTCTTGCGGTATTGCCCTATTGGGCGTTTCTGTCCCAACCAGGTCTCAGTACTCTATATTTTGGTGGAATATGTCAAATTCTAACTTGTGAGCCCCAATGCGGACAGTGCCAATAATGTTTGTAAAGCACTGTGGCATTAATGGTGCTATATTAATGAGTAAAATAAAATAAATAAATGAATATGTCCAAAGCACCTTAAAGGAGTTGTCCAAGTACTTCAAGGGAACTTGTCATCCCCCCAGGGCATTTTTAAGTAAAAGAGCCACATTCAGCAGAACTAAGGCTACTTTCACACTTGCATCATGTGACGTCCATCGCAATGTGTCATTTTGGGGGAAAAACGGATCCTGCAAATGTGCCCACAGGATGCGTTTTTTGCCCATAGACTTGTATTGCCGACGGATCGCGACGTATGGCCATACGTCGCGTCCGTCATGCACTGGATGCGTCGTGTTTTGGCGGACCATCGGCACGAAAAATCGGTCAAGGGAATGTTTTTTCGTACATCGCGTTCGCCATTTCCTACTGCGCATGTGTGGCTGGAACTCCACCCCCTTCTCCCCGGGACTTTACAATGGGCAGCGGATGCATTGAAAAACTGCATCCGCTGCCCACATTGTGCCAAATTTTCACAACGTGTGTTGGTACATCGCGCCGACGCTTAGCGACGGACCCGTACCGACGCAAGTGTGAAAGAAGCCTAAGGCTGCATTCTGTGGAGGTGGCTCTTATGTTTCTGATCCCTAGTAACACTGAAATGTTGACTTTTTATAAATTGCGCCTTACACCTGTATACCTGTATTGAGTCCCAGAGGTATGGTGTCTCCCCCTGTTTCAGCTGCCTCCCAGCTATCCATCCATCATCCCAATCTCTTGCATTTGTGCGCCACCTCCTGTGTTGCTGTTACATGCCCTGCGCCTGCCCCCATCTCCCTCCTCCTCTTTCTCTTTCCTCCCTAGGCAGCGTCTCTCTCCCCCCCCAGAATGGGAAGTCCAATCTCTATCCCCGGGTTTAAAAAAAAGGAAAAAACGGATCCAACAAAAAAAACGGATCCGTCGCATCAGTTTTTCACAATTTGTAACGGATCCGGTTTTTTAAAATTCACCGGATCCTGCCTGATGGCAAAAAACTGATGCATGAAAGTAGCCTTTAGGCTTCTTTCACACACCCTGTCTCCAGTACATGTGGTGACTGTTTTCACACGTACTGGAGATACTGACACACCTAATACATGTCAGTGTGTTTCCACGGACCGTGTGCCCCACACTAAAGGTACCGTCACACTGAACGATAACGATAGCGATCCGTGACGTTGCAGCGTCCTGGATAGCGATATCGTTCAGTTTGACACGCAGCAGCGATCTGGATCCTGCTGTGCCATCGTTGGTCAGAACAGAAAGTCCAGCACTTTATTTCGTCGCTGGACCTCCTGCAGACATCGCTGAATCGGCGTGTGTGACGCCAATTCAGCAATGTCTTCACTGGTAACCAGGGTAAACGTAAAAAAAAACAACCAGTACATACTTACATTCCGGTGTCTGTCCCCTGGCGTTCTGCTTCCTGCACTGGCTGTGAGCGCCGGCCGACCATAAAGCACAGCGGTGATGTCACCGCTCTGCTTTACGGCTGGCCGGCGCTGACAGTGCAGGAAAGCACAGCGCCGGAGGACAGACACCGGAATGTAAGTATGTAGTGTTTTTTTTTTTACGTGTACGCTGGTAACCAGGGTAAACATTGGGTTACTAAGCGCGGCCCTGCGCTTAGTAACCTGATGTTTACCCTGGTTACCAGGGGACCGGCATCGTTGGTCGCTGGAGAGCTGTCTGTGTGACAGCTCTCCAGCGACCACACAGCGACGCTGCAGCGATCGGGATCGTTGTCTAGATCGCTGCAGTGTCGCTTAATGTGAAGGTACCTTTAGACATGTTCGGTTTTTACCGTCAGCACGGGCGGCAAAACGTTCCGCACACGTGCACATGGAGAACACACATGGGTGTCCTCCATTTGACATGCATCGGCACCGGGGAAGAAGCGCTAGAGTGAGCGATGTTCCCCGGTGGCGGGTGCTGAAGACGACTCTCATCATTCTCCCCTAAACTACAGGTAATCGGCTTGAGTAGAGGAGAATGACGAGAGTTATATTAAAGTCAGAAGGATAGCAGCAGGTAGGGGCTTTTGGAACTGTTACTTCCATCATCCAACACCTGTTGCCACCAATAACAGTGACAGCAGGAGCGGATGATCGGGGGGTTCCTCAATAGTGTTGAGCATTCCGATACTGCAAGTATCGGGTATCGGCCGATACTTGCTGTATCGGAATTCCGATACCGAGTCCCGATATTTTTGTGATATCGGAAATTGGTATCGGAGTGTGCGGTGCGTATGGTTCCAAGGGTCTGGAGAAGAGGAAACTCTCCTTCAGGCCCTGGGATCCATATTAATGTAAAAAATAAAGAATAAAAATAAAAGATATGGCTATACTCACCCCTCTGAAGAACCCTGGCTGTCACCGCTGCAAGCGTCCGCCTCCGTTCCTGAGAATGTAGTGAGTGAAGGACCTTCGATGACGTCGCGGTCAGGTGAGCGGTCAGGAAGGTCCTTCACTCTCTGCAATTCTCAGGAACGGAGGCGGACGCTTGCAGCGGTGACAGCCAGGGTCCTTTGGAGGGGTGAGTATAGCCATATTTTTTATTTTAATTCTTTATTTTTTACATTAATATGGATCCCAGGGCCTGAAGGAGATTTTCCTCTCCTTCAGACCCTGGGAACCATCGAGGATACATTCCGATATTTGTGTCCCATTGACTTGTATTGGTATCAGGTATCTGGATCGCCCCCAGACACAGGGCCACGCGTTCTCGGTACCGGGCCTCTCTGGTTCGGTTCTGGAGCTGTCACGGTGTCTATACCCAGTCCGTGACCCTGCTAAGGGGAGTCCAATAAAGGTGGTACAGTCTGTCAAGGTTTCGTGACACCACCTGTGGTGTTCGGTCAGGGTGACCGACGCTGCTGTGGGGTCCGTTGGGGTGATGGAATGGCAGCTGGATGGTATACCTTCCCACAGGTGAAGTATGTCCCCAGGGCTTCCCAGTAAGGTGGATGGTGATGATGTGAGGTGCAGTCAATAACGAGGACACAAGGTTGCAGTCTCTTTACCTCTTTACTGAAGACTTCAGGATCAGCAATCCAGAGCACGCTTAACAGGGCTATCTGAGACCGGCCGGTCCGATGGGCACTTCCAGAATTCCCTTTGCAGGTGGAAATTGTTGCCTACCAATAGCGCCTGTGTGTTGTAGTGCTACCCTGCTGAGCATTCGGAATAGTCCTCACAACTGCTGTTCTCGTTCGTTCTTTCTAATATGTTCCAGATGATTCTAGTTCAATGTCCCCCAGGTATGTTATGGCTAGGACGCACCCGTATGACGGGAAGGCCTGGAGGTCTTCCGGGACCCTAGAGTCGCCCCTCTCCCACTGTTGCCCCCTATGTCTTCATAGGTGTTTAGGTTAGACAGCCAACCTATAATTAACTGTCTTGTGGAGTTTGAAGTAAGGCGTAGAGTCAGTTACTCCTTCGGTGTTCCGACCACCGGCTACGCGCCTCAGTAGGATGTTGCCTCGGTCTCACGGCACGACTCCTACTGGCTCTCCTTTGTGCTTGATCTCGTTTCTCACTGTCTCACAATATCCTTCGCTTCGTGTCTCTTTCTTAGGATACCGCTGCGGGGTGTGCAGGCGCGGTTCCGTAACGTTCTGTTCTGGTCGCTAAGTGCCTGCCAGGTTCCCATGCCTGACAGGGACCCCCCTGTGTCTTCTCCCTGCAACACCCCCTGCCACGGGATGTTGCCTGAATCCAACCCAGTCAGCTTCTGACTAACTTTCTGTCCAACCCCTAGTTTTGCCAGTGTGAGGAGGGGCCCAATAAATAAAGCCTTTTGCTCCCCTCAGTGGCCGGAGTGTGAAGTGTAATGTGTGCTGGTGATACCTGGTCAGTGGAATTCCTTCAGTGCCATCAGACGTACCATCACTCCCCTTAGTGCCAGAGTGTCATACTGCAATGACCAGATCTCTGGGGCGCTGCATATCGGTATCGGCGAGATCCGATATTTTGCCGGTATCGGCCGATACCATCCGATACCGATACTTTCAAATATCGGAAGGTATCGCTCAACACTATTCCTCAGCCATCACATGCGATCTAATAAAATGAATGAAAAACCCGACATGGGTTCCCCCTGTTTTCTTTAACCAACAAGTCGAAACTCACAGCTGGGGGCTGCAACCCTCAGCTTCAGCAAGGCTGGTTATCAAGAATAGAGGGGTCTCCATGCTGCTTTTTTTTTTAAATAAATAATAAAAAAAAAACGGCATGGGATCCCCCCATTTTTGACAACCAGCCTTGCTAAAGCTCACAGCTGGGGGCTGGTATTCTCAGACTGGTAAGGGGCCATTGATATAGCCCCCCAGCCTAAAAATATCAGCCCGCAGCTGCCCAGAAAAGGTGCATCTATCATGCACCAATTCTGGCGCTTTGCCCGGCTCTTCCAACTTGCCCTGTAGTGGTGGCAAGTGGGGTTCATATTTGTGAGTTTAATGTCACCTTTGTATTGTCAGGTGACATCAAGCCCACGGCTTAGTATTTGAGAGTCGTGTATAAGACACCTATCCATTGCTAATCCTATAGTTGTATGGTAAATAAAGACACAGCCAGAATAAAATCCTTTAATTGAAAAAAAATCACACAGACTCCTTTAATGTTCTCAACCATAGTTACGACCTTGCCTAGTTCCACCAAAGCCCTTGATCTTCTGTAATAAAAGTTAAATAAAAAAAACAACAATATACCATACCTGTCCGTCGTTCTGTCCCACACCATAATCCATATCTGGGGGCTAAATAGTTTTCAACCTGGACGATGCCAAGATGCGAACGTCCAGGCTGAGAACCACTGGTGAATGAGCTGCTGAGAGCGCAGCATCATTCACCAACGGTGACATCATGACTGTCATTTTCCCACGGTCCTGAGGTCACCGAAATACAGCCAGGCCTCGATGGTGTCACCGCTGTATAAAAAAATACTCGGTCTGCTGGATCCATAGAGTATTGTTATGCAGAGTGCAGGCTGTAATGCTTCTCCTCTTTAACCCAACTCCTCAGGTAAGAGGAAAAACTCATAATTCAATGTGGCAGGTGCGTATGTCGAGGAATTTGCATCTTATGGTGGGATTTCAACTGATCCTTCCTTATGTCATTGGGTTTGGTTACTCTAGATAAAAAGGGACTGGTGTTTGCATCCTCCCCAACAATTTTTATATCAATCAGCCAATATTTCACCCTCCTATTTTCAAACAATGTAGTTCCTCTGGAAAAGGGAGTAGGATGCATGTTCTTGCCACTCAATATGTATTGCTAATTTAGGATATTCTCCACCTTTTTAGGGTAGCACCAGCTATAACTTCTGACCTTACGTTGGAGGATGCACAGTGTGGTCCCTTTAGGCGTCCAACTACCAAATAATATTATCCAAAAAAGAAGAGGAAAATGTGGCACTCACCCAAGTGGATTGTAGATCAAAGTCCTTTATTCATCGTAATAATAAAGCGGACATAACAAGGAGAGGTGGCTGGGAGAGAACGACGGTGCGGTGAGTGACCCATGGACCTGGACCCGTGGAAGCGCACGAGCGCAAAACGGCTGTTGTCCTTTTCTCACTCCCCGCACCGTCGTTCTCTCCCAGCTGCCTCTCCTTGTTATGTCCGCTTTATTGTTACGATGAATAAAGGACTTTGATCTACAATCCGCTTGAGTGAGTGCCACTTTTTCCTCTTCTTTTTTGGATATTCGTTCAGTACTTTTTGTGTTGAGCACCACCCTTATGCTGATGATCTTACACGTGCTATTGGAGTCTTAATTGGAATCCCACGTCTGCGATTATACCGCCTGCTGCGAGACCACCTAGTGCCGTTCATACTCTTCGTTTCTGGTTCTTACTTTTTGAACCAAATAATATTATTGAACTTCTCATACGGGCCAAAAATATTTTTCAGACCCCCTAGGCTAAAGAGCCCAGGTACGACTACAACCCAAGCAGCAATAGTTACACCCTTATATATAAATTACTGCACTGTACAGCGACAGATGTGGCGCCCAAAACTGTCATACATAGGTAAATACCACCAAAAAGTGCTCTCATAATATTATGGCATAGTGATCAAATTGATGCTCAACCGAAAAATCAGAGTTATGCAATTTATAATATCAGTTCTAATCCTGTTCCTCTCTGAAACAGAAATTTGCATATTTTGCATATTTAATTTCCCAGAGGAGCACTGCATGGCCTATAAGTCTCATTACATTGGCATGTCACTCTCCACAAGGAGAGACGTTACCCCTTAGGCTATGTGCCCACGTTCCGGATTTTTAGCATTTTTTAGCGTTTTTGTGGTGGTTTTCCCCTGCAAAAATGCTTAAAAAATGCTTACATTAAGCATCCCATTATTTTCATGCATTTCGCAATTTTTGTGCCCATGCTGCGTTTTTTTCTGCAAAAAAATGCGAGAAAAACGCGAGCGGATTTCCAGCAAAAGGAGTCCGGTTTTGATCAGGAAAATTCTGCGAACAATCCTGAACGTAGGCATGTCGCCTTAAACCGCAATTTATAAAAAAAATTAGTCATATCGAAGAGTCAGAGGTACAAAGGCACCCCCTTACAAACGATAAGCTCATGTGATCTATACCACCGGACACATCACATACACCTTCGGGCCAACTCTGATTTCTCCTCATCGTCCTCTTCACACATATGTCAGGGATTGAAGTTAACCTATTAAATCTGACACTGGGCTTCTCTGTATTTTTTGGGCAAGCCCTCTCATTAAAGGGCCCTGACCTAATGACCTGGAAGGTTAAGGCAACACAATTAACCCTATAACGAAGGGTGTGAATGATGCCTGAAACACTGGACAAACTTTGATCCTATCTCTAGAGGGGCAGAGCAGTCTGTGTCCTGGTGCAAAGAGTTATTTGATATCCTAATGGTCCAGGGACATCATGGGTGGCACATTAAGGTCTTAAGTCCCTTCGATGTCAAGAACTCATTAAACAAGACTTTCCTGACAGACACAAGGACATCAGATACTGGTTGTGATCAATGAAAGTAATATGTGGACAGGGCATTTTCCTCTCTTTAAAGGGAATCTCTATCAGAATCCAACACGTTTCACCGTATCCGTACATAGGGATAGGGAGTCCTCTATAGACTTGTGTCAACTGTTATGGAATTTACGGTTGGCTACCAAAGGAACGAGAAACCTCCTAGAGTTGTTGATAAGTTTCTCAGGTTCCGCTGAATCTTCCCGGAAAGCAGATTTGGAAGCTTTGGTGAGATTGAGGCCTAATGGAGAAAGTTGTCCCCGAGATAGAGGTGCAGCTAGCTCCGAGGTTCTATTACGCTCTTAGGCTGCTTTCACACATCAGGTTTTTTGTTTCAGGCTAAATCTCTCTCGGGAGAAAAACCGGAACCAGAAAAAATAAAAACCCCATTGACTTGTATTAGTGCCGGATTGCGCCGGATGGCCCAGCGTTCCTTCCGGTTTGATGCCGGATACGGCGTACACTCGATTCCGATTTCTGGAAAAAACGTCTACTGTAACGTTTTTTGTCTCCAGCAAAAAAGCCAGCGCTTCCGGCTGTTTGCTAGAATGGAAGCCTATGGGAGCCGGAAGGTGCCGGATGCAGAAAATGGCGGATCCGGCGGCCTGATCCGGTTTTTTAAACTGAGCATGCTCCAATTTTTTTTTTTATCCAATAATCTAGATAGGCTACCGGATCCGTCAAAAAAAACGGATCCGTCGCATCAGTTTTTCAGAATCTGCGCAGGATCCAGTTTTTCCAACATTCGCCGGATTTAGCCTGAAACAAAAAACCTGATGTGTGAAAGTAGCCTAGAGGTATGACACACAAGAGGATTAATATAATTATATACAGTGAATCTATATACATACAATGTTTTTTGAAGCATTAAAAACAGATGAGTTTTCAAGCTGAAATTGTTCCAGGAAATGCTTTTTTTTAGCGGAGTTTTTCTTTTCCTGAAGGGTTTCGAAAGATTTTCTTTAACCCTTTCACGACATGCGCCATACTATTACTGCGCATGCCGTGTCACCCCCTTTGATGTGGGCTCCGGCGGTGAGCCCACATCAAAGACGCGACATGTCAGCTGTTTTGTACAGCTGACATGTGCGCGCAATAGCGGCAGGTGAAATCGCTATTCACCCGCCACTATTAACCTGTTAAATGCCGTTGTCAAATGCAGACAGCGGCATTTAACCGGCGCTTCTGGCCGGGCGGCCGGAAATGATGTAATCGCCGACCCCGTCACATGATCATTGTCGGCGATGCATCAGGAAGGTAACCATAGAGGTCCTTGAGACCTCTATGGTTACTGATGCCGGCCTGCTGTGAGCGCCCCCCTGTGGTCGGCTCTCACAGCACACCTGCATTTCAGCTACATAGCAGCGATCTATGTAGCAGAGCCGATCAGGCTATGCCAGCTTCTAGCCTCCCATGGAGGCTATTGAAGCATGGCACAAGTAAAAAAAAATGTTTTTAAAAATATGAAAGAAATATAAAAAATATAAAAGTTTAAATCACCCCCCTTTCGCCCCATTCTAAATAAAACAATTTAAAAAAACCAAACCTACACGTATTTGGTATCGCCGCGTTCAGAATCGCCCGATCTATCAATAAAAAAAAGCATTAACCTGATCGCTAAACAGCGTAGCGAGAAAAAAATCTGAAACGCCGGAATTACGCTTTTTTGGTCGCCGCGACATTGCATTAAAATGCAATAACGGGCGATCAAAAGAACGTATCTGCACCGAAATGGTATCATTAAAAACGTCAGCTCGGCATGCAAAAAATAAGCCCTCACCCGACCCCAGATCACGAAAAATGGAGACGCTTCAGGTATCGGAACATGGCACTTTTTTTTTTTTTTAAAGCAAAGTTTTGAATTTTTTTTCACCACTTGGATAAAAAATAACCTAGACATGTTAGGTGTTTATGAACTCGTAATGACCTAGAAAATCACAATGACAGGTCAGTTTTAGCATTTAATGAACCTAGCAAAAAAGCCAAACGAAAAACAAGTGTGGGATTGCATTTTTTTTGCAATTTCACCGCATTTGGATTTTTTTCCCCGTTTTCTAGTAAAAGACATGGTAAAACCAATGGTGTCGTTCAAAAGTACAACTCGTCCCGCAAAAAATAAGCCCTCACATGGCCAAATTGATGGAAAAATAAAAAAGTTATGG
Organism: Ranitomeya imitator; assembly: GCF_032444005.1. NCBI lineage: Eukaryota > Metazoa > Chordata > Amphibia > Anura > Dendrobatidae > Ranitomeya > Ranitomeya imitator. Next base: position 47,206,647 of record NC_091283.1, read on the forward strand.
CTCTAGGAACGAGGGAAGTGAAAAACGAAAATGCAAAAACGAAAAAGGGCCGCGACTTGAAGGGGTTAATCCTTTTAATTGCACAATGTTTAGTTTGGAGACCTGCTTCCAAGAAGTAACATATGCTTTTTTTTTCTCCATATGTTTTAAAGCCTCTTAAGGAAAAAAAAAAACTCTTGCAAAGGAGATTTTACATGATAATAAATACTAAGAATCTCCCAAGTGTTTTTATTTTTTTTTTAGGGTTTTGGAGCTGATTCACTCAAAAAAACTCCTAAAAATGTTTTGCTCCCAATCAATTACTGACTTAGCACGTTTCTGTTGTCTAGTTTTTTTTATTTTTTTTGCCTGTTTTTCATTTGCGCCTAATTTTTCTTTTAATTTGCACAGTTTATAAAGTCTATGTTATATGTGTTCGGCCTTTTGTTTTCCAGATGTTTTCGGCTAAAATATTATTTTTAACGCGTCTGCATTTTTTTTTTTTTTTTTGCATATGCACTCTATTCCCCACCCCCCAGAGTACGTGTCAAATTTTTTCATAAATTTTGCAAAAGTTTTGCTCTAAAAAGTAAAAAAAAAAGGTTATTGACAAAAATAAAGATCATTTTTAATTTTGCGCAAAATTAACTCGTGTGCAACGCTTTGATGAATTTAGTGCAAAAAAAAAAGTCAATGAAAACCACTAGACAAAAAAAAAAGAAAAGTCACGTAAAACAATGAAATGTGGAATTGGGCACTCTGTGTGAACACAACCTTACGTTCCCAGCTTCTGGACAGCGGATTGAAGCAGACATTGGATTTTCTGCAGGAAAACGCTTATTTGAGGGCTAATAAATTTAGTAGGTCTCCTCATGGAATGGTGAGAAACAGGGTGAAAGAGCTGTGAATTGGGCGCTGAACCTGTTCCTGTGACTCACAGGTGAAAAATAGAAATGGGAGCACAATAGACAAAGGCCAAGACTGAGTTACAGGGTGAAAGGAGAAGGGAGGTTCAGCTGTAATTCACACTTGTCTCTTCTGACTCAGCTTTTCTGGATGCATGTGTGATGGGATACGGCCATAACCGGGGTCAAACGAGACATCACTCTCCATTCTGTAATTTACTGTGGTCAGGCTGGAGCATTAATGTGTCCTGGAAAAAAAAGTAGAAGCTCCAGCTTTCTACATCTAACCTTTCCTTGTTAGATTATATCAAATTGTTTTTATGTTAATCATTACTTTTATATAAAGTATATAAAATCACTTTCTATATGAGAATTGGGGCAACAAAGAGCTCTGGCTGAAATCAGCGGAATTCGATCATGCGGCTTAGGGCTCGTGCCCACAACTCATTTTTTCATGAGTGCTCTCCGTGGTTTTCATGGATAGTTCTCATTCCCATGAGTTTCTTTGGGGCTGCGGTAATTGGACTGCACTTGGATGACATCCGACTGCAATCTGATGTTTCACTCGCACCCATAGACTTGTAGGGGTGCGTGCAATATGATTCTCGGATGCACTCGCAGCATGCTGAGATTGTTTTCTCATGCTGAATTGGCATGAGAAAATAATCGCTGATCGCTGATCTGAACTGCCCCATAGGACATCACTGAGCCAAGCTCTATCGTAAGAATCGGATAGCACTCCACCGTGTTATACGGCAGCGTGAGCAGTCCCTTATCCAAACAGCAGGACATTTGTAAATTTTGCTGATACAACTAATATGCAATGGGGGTTGAATAATTTTGTTTAGAACTTTATATAATTGCTATGTTATATTATGAGAAGGTAGTGAAAGGGCAGATACAATGAAGTCACTGGACAAGGTCTTAAAATCACTGGCAACAAAGACACTGCTTCATAGAATCATAGACTTTTAGAGTTAGATGGGACCTACAGGGTCATCGTGTCAAACCCCCTGCTCAGTACAGTGCAGAATTCACTAAACCATCTCAGACAGATTTCTGTCCAGCCTCTGTGTGAAGTCTTCCATCAAAGGAGAACTCACCACCTCTCGCGGCAGCCTGTTCCACTCACTGATCACCCTCACTGTCAAAAAGTTTTTTCTAATGTCTAATCTGTATCTTCTCCCTTTCACTTTCATTTCATTGCTTCTCGTATTACCATGTGCAAGTGAGAACAATGCTGATCCCTCTACACTGTGACAGCCCTTCAGAAATTTGTAGACAGATATTAAGTCTCCTTTTAGCCTTCGCTAAATATTGCGGGATCCTTTAACCATTCGCCATAAGACATACTTTGCAGTGCGCTCACCATCCTGGTAGCTCTTCTCTGTACTTCCTCCATTTTTTCAATGTCTTTTTTAAAATGTGGTGCCCAGAACTGGACACAGTATTCCAGATGAGGCCGGACCAAGTAGGAATAGAGGGGGATAATTACTTCACGTGATCTAGACTCTATGCTTCTCTTAATACATCCTAGAACTGTGTTTGCCTTTTTAGCTGCTGCATCACACTGTTGACTCATGTGCAGCCTGTGATCTATTAGTATACCCAAGTTTTTTTCACACTTGCTGTTGCTTAGCTCTATTCCTCTCATTCTGTAGATGTAGATGTAATTTTCTTTTTTCTTGCCCAGATGAACAATCTTGCATTTCTCTCTGTTAAATACCATTCTATTAGTCACTGCTAGTGTTGAGCGATACCGTCCGATACTTGAAAGTATCGGTATCGGATAGTATCGGCCGATACCCAAAAAATATCGGATATCGCCGATACCGATATCCGATACCAATACAAGTCAATGGGACATCAAGTATCGGAAGGTATTCTCATGGTTCCCAGGGTCTGAAGGAGAGGAAACTCTCCTTCAGGCCCTGGGATCCATAGGGATGTGTAAAATAAAGAATTAAAATAAAAAATATTGATATGCTCACCTCTCCGGCGGCCCCTGGACTTCACGCTGGTAACCGGCCGGCTTCTTTGTTTAAAATGAGCGCCTTCAGGACCTGCGAATGACGTCGCGGCTTCTGATTGGTCGCGTGCCGCCCATGTGACCGGCACGCGACCAATCAGAAGCCGCGACGTCATTCGCAGGTCCTTAATTCCTAGAATTAGGAGTTTTGTGAATGAGAATGATGTCGCGGCTTCTGATTGGTCGTGTGCCGGTCACATGGGCGGCACGCGACCAATCAGAAGCCGCGACGTCATTCGCAGGTCCTGAAGGCGCTCATTTTAAACAAAGAAGCCGGCCGGTTACCAGCGTGATGTCCAGGGGCCGCCGGAGAGGTGAGCATATCAATATTTTTTATTTTAATTCTTTATTTTACACATCCCTATTGATCCGATACCGATACCCGATACCACAAAAGTATCGGATCTCGGTATCGGAATTCCGATACCGCAAGTATCGGCCGATACCCGATACTTGCAGTATCGGAATGCTCAACACTAGTCACTGCCCATTGCTCAAGCTTATCTAGATCCTTCTGAATCTTTTCTCTGTCTTCTCTAGTGTTAGCTATCCCTCCTAGCTTTCCATCGTCTGCAAATTTGAACAGTTTAGCTTCATTTCCCTGATCTAGATCATTGATAAAAATGTTAAACAACACTGGGACTAGGACAGAGTCTTGTGGTACCTCACTTGAAACTCTCTTCCAATTGGATGTGCAACCATTTATTACAACTCTTTGAGTATGATCACTGAGTCAGTTATGAATCCACCTAACAACAGCCTTGTCAATCCAATACTTTGTCATTTTTTCAATAAGGATAGTATGAGATACTTTATCAAATGCTTTGCTGAAGTCAAGATATACTATATCTACTGCATTTCCCTGATCCACCAAGTCAGTGATTCCATCATAACATAGTAACATAGTTAGTAAGGCCGAAAAAAGACATTTGTCCATCCAGTTCAGCCTATATTCCATCATAATAAATCCCCAGATCTACGTCCTTCTACAGAACCTAATTGTATGATACAATATTGTTCTGCTCCAGGAAGACATCCAGGCCACTCTTGAACCCCTCGACTGAGTTCGCCATCACCACCTCCTCAGGCAAGCAATTCCAGATTCTCACTGCCCTAACAGTAAAGAATCCTTTTCTATGTTGGTGGAAAAACCTTCTCTCCTCCAGACGCAAAGAATGCCCCCTTGTGCCCGTCACCTTCCTTGGTATAAACAGATCCTCAGCGAGATATTTGTATTGTCCCCTTATATACTTATACATGGTTATTAGATCGCCCCTCAGTCGTCTTTTTTCTAGACTAAATAATCCTAATTTCGCTAATCTATCTGGGTATTGTAGTTCTCCCATCCCCTTTATTAATTTTGTTGCCCTCCTTTGTACTCTCTCTAGTTCCATTATATCCTTCCTGAGCACCGGTGCCCAAAACAGGCAACATAGAAGGAGATTAAGTTAGTCTGGTATGACTTGTTTGCTACAAACCTATTCTGGCTCTGGTTATTTATTGTATTCTTATCCAAGTATTTACATACATGCTGTTTAATGATTTGTTCAAATATATTTCTTGGTATAGGAGTAAGGCTCTCTGGCCTGTAATTTCCTGGCTCTGTCATCATTCCTTTTTTGAAGATAGGGGAAACATTTGCCCTTCTCCAATCTTCTGGGACTTCTCCTGTTTTCCAGGATGTTTCAAAATTTCTGGTAGTGGTTCTGTACATAGTCAGGTCTTTTCTGCAGTGACATATGGAAGCAAAACTTGAATGATAAAGAAACAAGACAGAAGAAGAATCGACGTCTTTGAAATCTGGTGCTGGATAAAGATGTCATTAAAACCAAGAAGAAGAAGAACAAACAAATCAAGCCAGACATGTCTCAGGAAGAAAGAATCATCAACTTGCCTAAGTTGGACACATATGAAGAGAGCAATCGCTGGAGATGGACATCATGATCAGAAGAATAGAAGGAACAAGGCGAAGAGGAACATCAGCAACCTGATGGCTTGATACTATCAAGAAAATGGCAGAGAAGACCCTGGTGGACCTATTTAGGTTAGGCTATCCGTGGTTTTCATGGATAGTACTCATACCCATGATATTTCATGAAGCTGTGCCTGTGTCTGCGGTAATTGGATTGCACTATGATGACATCCGAGTGCAGGACGATGTTTCACATGCACCCATAGACTTGTATGAGTGGGTGCAATCCAATTCTCAGATGTGCTCGCAGCATGCTGCAACTGTTTTCTCAATTTCCTACAGATCGTTCATCGATCAAGTCGCCATGGCTCGAGTTCAAATCAAAGGCCATTGCATAAAATTCCTCTCCTATACAGCCAGTTTTATTCTAAATTACTACAGAAAGAAGCCCAGAATACGGGTATCTCCTAAATTAAAATAAATTATGGTCTAAGAGATTCTCCTTCAGCTTATTTGACCTCTAGTGATCATGAAGCACGACCTCTATTATTGAAAATTGAAAAAAAAATCAATATTAAATGGCTCCTCCAGATGGCATCATGGATAAAATACTTAATGTATGGCTATTTAAGGGAATATTAACCATACATAGCTGAATCATATCTGTAGAAAAGATAACATTATACTAGTAGTGAGTGCTGAGATTTATGGTTTTATGTTGTTTGGACAGAGACAGGCTAACAAAGTGATCAATAAATCAAAGATTTCAAGGTTACAGCAATGCTTTATTGGGAGCAGGTCTGGAGGTCTCCAAATACATTGGAGTTAGAAAGTTTGGTCTCATTTGTGTCTAAGGGAACCTGAACTATGAGGTTTATTTAGTTGTCATCTAAACCAGCCATAGGCACAACAGTCAGTTGACCTTACGATTTATATCCATGAACCTTAAAGTAATTGTCCCAGCTTAATACAATGTTGATCGGGGGGAAAGGGGGTTATATATTTTTTTTTAATTTTGTGAAAATATAACAGTGACATCATCACTTCCATACTTCCGCCGCAGATTAGTATGGAAGACATTGTTATTGTCAGAGAATCCAAACCCATGGTCAACATTGTATTTAGCCAAGACAACCCCTTCAAGACCCTTTTACACTGACCAAAGGAAACTACATGGGGTGGAGCGATAATTAATTTGATCAATAGGTACCAAATCAGTTTACACATTGTCTCCAGCACATCTTATATTTATATGGTGAGCTGTGCCATTCGATTAAGCATTCTGATAACATGATGGATGGATGTTCTTCCAATCACAAGTTCATGTCTTGGGGGGTTTATTTAAAAAAAATTGAACAGGTCGAATTGTTTCTTGGCATGTAGGTGACCTCCTCTACACTGTCTAATGCTAAGTAGAGTTGACCTCAGTTTTGAGACTTTTTTGTCCAGATCAGGCCAATTTCAAGAAGATCTGTTGACAATCTCCAGCCGATAAAGACATGCTAAATGTCCCCAGTCAGCGACCAATGGCAAACTGAATAAATAGGATACTTTGGCTTATGAGTTGTCTAGCTCTTAGAGACATAAGGTACTAAATGTGTTTGGCGGCCATTTATCTCTCATTTTTTATAGAAATTTGATTGGCCCTAGAGAGGTGTAAAAAAAGGGGCAAGAAATTCGACTTCTCTCTACGGTCAGGTTTGGCCACGATGAACAAGATATCATGCCGGGATCATGTATGGTAAGTAATAGAAGCTTTTGGTGCCATTCTCCAACCTGAATGAGTATATTTTTTCATTTTTATTATGATCTATTGGGAAGCTAATATTACTTAATGGGGTTTTTCAATGTGTCTGGAAAATTGGCGGCCATTATAGGTTTTGTAACGTGAGTTTTAATGTTTAGGTGGAGCGGTGAAAATTCAGCTGCATTCGTAACTCCCTGGTAAATGTGTTTTCTTTTACTCCCCAGATCCCTAGAATATAGTTCAGCGGTGCTTTTTTATTTTGATCCTGCAACACCTCCAGAAAAAATTGCAGGTTTTATTTTCTCATTCGATAAGGAAACATTATTGGAATTATTCTTGCATGAATACTGAATTGTACTTTGCCTCTTTCATTTTTGCATCTTACCAGCCTCATCCATAATGAAGACCATGCCGACCCATTGTAGACATCGGACAGCTGCTGCACCCACACGGTAGCGGTAAATCTTATTTTCACTGTTGGGATGAATTAGCTGTGGCATTTAAGCACAACCATCCATGTCAGGACAGAACATAGGTCAAGTATCCGGCTGCCCACAGATTTGCTGTGCAGTCCCTTGTGAATAACAGGCTTCCTGAAAATACTAAATTTTTATGGCGACAGTTCAAATTGTAAAGGACCACTTACCACTAAAAACTGCAAAAAAAACACAGGTAGATATTTGAATATGCCAGAATTTTAGTAATATCTGTTCCTGGATGATGTGATATGACCACGATTTATGCCCAGTATTGCGTTTGCCACCAATGGAAAGGCTGTCGCCCTCTCTTCATCCACTTTTAGAAGAGTATGCCTTTATACAAGTGAATTGAGATGGCAGCCCATGTCCAGCTACTTTTCCGTTCTCTGTGAGTGGCGTGAGATGAGAGTCTATTTTTAAGAAAAGTGAGGACCTGTAGATATGTCGTAAAAGTCTTCGATGATAGAGCCCCTTTAAGAAGGGTTGTCTCACTAAGACATCTATTTCCATATTCCCTATTGAGAAATATGTATGCCTTAGAGCAGTGTTTCATCCCCAACTCCGGTCCTCAAGAGCCACCAACAGGTCATGTTTTCAGGATTTCCTTAGTATTGCACACGTGATAATTGCATCATCTAGACAGGCAATAATTCCACCACCTGGGCAATACGAAGGAAATCCTGAAAACTTGACCTGTTGGTGGCTCTTGAGGACCGTAGTTGGGGAAAACTGCCTTAGAGGGTGTCACCTCATTCGAGACCCAGAATGGAAAACCACTAAGTATCAACAACATCGACTCTGGTGGGTTGCTCCAATTGATATAATATATGTATGCATGGACAGCCATTTTTTGATTGACCGTCATATAATACTACAGTTCTCACGGAGGTGGCTGCAACTCTACTATGAAAAGAGGTTAGAACCAAAGTAGTCTATGGTTTTATGGACAGCATCAACTAGAAAGAGGTTTACATCATGATCCCAACACTTTAAAGAGAACCTGTCACCATAAATATGTAATTTTTTTCACCTGGTGTAAATGCCGCTGTTCTCCTGAATCTGGTACTGTTTTTGTTTTGTTCCTGCGTCTGTCTATTCCTTAAATGTGGCCCTCTTTCCCCTGTATTTATATCTTGTCTTGATAGCTAAGTGGGCGTGGTCATCTGAGAGAAGTACCACACCCACTTGGCTGAAAAAACTGGATTATTACACAGAGAAAAGGGGGCCTATCTCAGGAATGGAGAGGCGTAGGAACAAAAGAAAAAGATCGCCAGATTCAGGAGATTAGAGACATCTACACAAGTTATAAAAATTACATATTTTTAGCAAGCGACAGGTCCTCCTTAAAGCTACTTCACTGCATATAACCCAGCTTTGTTAGACTCTTGATAATTGGTTTTGTTCTACAGTAAAACATTTACCTCTTTGGTTTCTCTGTGTGTGAAAATTACATAAGTAGACTTTACAGAAAGGTGGTTTTTTAAGCAGCTGAGCCGAATAGTCCCATGGAACTAAAAAAAAGGTCATTTGCAGTTTAATGTGGGAAAAAGAAAATAAGTGAATATAAACATAAGCCAAAACAAAAGCAGGGCACTGGGCACAGTTGGCAATGGTTCCGCTGAGGGCAATGAAGGGAGTAAATGCAGCTGAGGACAAGAATGGATATTTGCACAGCAAAAAAGAGACAGAAAAAGGATTGTGAGAGAGAGATGGATGAGGGAGCAGGTAAAGAAAACGGAGGGCAGATCTTATACAGAGAGGAGAGAGGGTGGAGTAACATGGATGGGGGTGATGAGAATGCAGGGAAGCTATGAGATGCACAGATCCGTGACCTAGAAATTCCTCATTATGAGGGATAGTGTGAGAACAAGAGACCAGAATACTAGAGCCAGAGCCGAGCAAGGAGACGGAAGCATGGAGATGGGTGGAAAATTCACCTCAAGGCCAGCACAGCTCTGGGTATTCGTCAGGTCTTTGTCGAAATAACTTTATAAAAAGACATTGGTTTGGTCTGTAACCCTGCTGTTCTGTTCGGTCTGGGGAGACCTATTTTGAACTTTGGTATTTTTTGGGGTGTTCAAGATGCGGTTCTGAAACTTGTGGTTGATTGACTTAAATGAGGATGGGTCGGTCGGCCACGGGTTTCAGAGCCGCATCTTGAATATTTTAAAGAATATTGAAGTTCAAAGTCGGTCATTTTTGACCAACAGAACAGCAGGGTTAAAACGTTTTCTGTCCTCCCAGGCTTTGACCGTACAGCACAGTGCAGACGAGTAACTGGAGGCTCCTGGTCCACAATGCAAGAGCCACTCAACTGTTCCACCTAATAGATAGCACTGGTGGCTCTCAATGGGCCGTTTGAGGCTCCTTGACTTGGGCGCTAGCAATATTAAAAAAAACTCAAAGTCAAAACCACATCAAATAGTCAAAACCTTAAAAAATGCATCAATTCTGACTTTGGTTTCTCCCCTTTTTTTTTCACATCTCATTCATTTTGCTATGTAAATGTTCATTAGGTCGGACCCATGATATCGCTAACAGAATTAATAAGTATTGGGATATATTCACATGTGTCAGTTTTAAATCTGTCTGGTTTTGCACATCGGTTGGTCCTCCAGGCTCTATTTACCCTCCAGTTGCCATTGATTCTGTCCAGCTGTATGTCTAGTGTTTCTGGTTGATCATGCGCAGTGCAGTCTCTTAGGAGGCTTCCTCCCAGCTTAGATCTGCTCTGGGTTGTGTCTGGAACAGAGTTGTTCTTGTGAGAGATGATATCACAGAAAGGGGTACAACATCCTTCCTTACTCTGCAGTGCTTATATCACAAAGCAACGGTGTGTACACTAATAACTAAGAGGAGGTATATACTACAGGATGGGGCTGTGTATAGAGGGGAAGAGGAGTGTTATACTGCAAGATGGAGCTGTGTATAGGGGCTGAAAGTGATATACTGCAAGATGGAGGTGTGTATAGGGGGCTGTGAGGAGTGCTATACTGCAAGATGGAGCTATGTCTAGAGGGTCTAAAAGAAGTGATATTGTAACACTCTAATGCTGCCTGCATGCTCCCTCTCTTCTCCTGGCAGGGACACCGACATACTCTCTGCCCTGGCTACTCAGCAGTGTCTCTGTGCCCTGCATGACTTCCTGGTAACCTGAGCCGTAGAGGTCTACCTGCTCATGCTCCACGTTTCTTACAGTGGTAGCGCTTGTGCTTTGGAAATGTCCACAACAAATAGCTGAGAGGCATCCAACATGCTCCCCCGTGGTGAGGTTCCCTATCCAAGTTGCCTGTGTTACCGGAACCTCACAACCTTACGGCAGTACCGAAACCCTGAACTCTGACATCACTCTGTTGCTACCTGAACCCTGAAGCCACACCAGTGGTACCTGAAGCCTCACACCACTCTGTCGCTACCTAAACCCTGAAGCCACCCCAGTGGTACCTGAACCCTGACATCACTCTGTCGCTACCTGAACCCTGAAGCCACCCCAGCGCTACCTGAACCCTGACACCACTGTGTCACTACCTGAACCCTGAAGCCACCCCAGCGCTACCTGAACCCTGACATCACTCTGTCGCTACCTGAACCCTGAAGCCACACCAGGGCTACCTGAACCCTGACATCACTCTGTCGCTACCTGAACCCTGAAGCCACACCAGGGCTACCTGAACCCTGACATCACTCTGTCGCTACCTGAACCCTGAAGCCACACCAGTGGTACCTGAACCCTGACACCACTCTGTCACTACCTGAACCCTGAAGCCACACCAGTGGTACCTGAACCCTGACACCACTCTGTCACTACCTGAACCCTGAAGCCACACCAGTGGTACCTGAACCCTGACATCACTCTGTCGCTACCTGAACCCTGAAGCCACACCAGTGGTACCTGAACCCTGACATCACTCTGTCGCTACCTGAACCCTGAAGCCACACCAGTGGTACCTGAACCCTGACATCACTCTGTCGCTACCTGAACCCTGAAGCCACACCAACGTTACCTGAACCCTGACACCACTCTGTCACTACCTGAACCCTGAAGCCACACCAGTGGTACCTGAACCCTGACATCACTCTGTCGCTACCTGAACCCTGAAGCCACACCAGTGGTGCCTGAACCCTGACATCACTCTGTCGCTACCTGAACCCTGAAGCCACACCAGTGGTACCTGAACCCTGACACCACTCTGTCACTACCTGAACCCTGAAGCCACACCAGTGGTACCTGAACCCTGACACCACTCTGTCGCTACCTGAACCCTGAAGCCACCCCAGGGGTACCTGAATCCTGACATTACTCTGTCGCTACCTGAACCCTGAAGCCACCCCAGTGCTACCTGAACCCTGACATTACTCTGTCGCTACCTGAACCCTGAAGCCACCCCAGCGCTACCTGAACCCTGACACCACTGTGTCACTACCTGAACCCTGAAGCCACCCCAGCGCTACCTGAATCCTGACACCACTCTGTCACTACCTGAACCCTGAAGCCACACCAGCGCTACCTGAACCCTGACATCACTCTGTCACTACCTGAACCCTGAAGCCACACCAGCGCTACCTGAACCCTGACATCACTCTGTCACTACCTGAACCCTGAAGCCACACCAGCGCTACCTGAATCCTGACACCACTCTGTCACTACCTGAACCCTGAAGCCACACCAGTGGTACCTGAACCCTGACATCACTCTGTCGCTACCTGAACCCTGAAGCCACCCCAGCGCTACCTGAACCCTGACACCACTGTGTCACTACCTGAACCCTGAAGCCATACCAGCGCTACCTGAACCCTGACACCACTGTGTCACTACCTGAACCCTGAAGCCACCCCAGCGCTACCTGAATCCTGACACCACTCTGTCGCTACCTGAACCCTGAAGCCACACCAGCGCTACCTGAACCCTGACACCACTCTGTCACTACCTGAACCCTGAAGCCACACCAGTGGTACCTGAACCCTGACACCACTCTGTCACTACCTGAACCCTGAAGCCACACCAGCGCTACCTGAATCCTGACACCACTCTGTCACTACCTGAACCCTGAAGCCACACCAGCGCTACCTGAACCCTGACACCACTCTGTCACTACCTGAACCCTGAAGCCACCCCAGCGCTACCTGAACCCTGACACCACTCTGTCACTACCTGAACCCTGAAGCCACACCAGCGCTACCTGAACCCTGACACCACTCTGTCACTACCTGAACCCTGAAGCCACACCAGCGCTACCTGAACCCTGACACCACTCTGTCACTACCTGAACCCTGAAGCCACACCAGCGCTACCTGAACCCTGACATCACTCTGTCACTACCTGAACCCTGAAGCCACACCAGTGGTACCTGAATCCTGACACCACACCAGTGGAACAAGAACCTGAAGCTGCTCCAGGTAGAGAGGAGTGATATACTGTAAGATAGAGCTGTGTATTGGGGGCTGAAAGAAGTGATGCATGCAGAAGTATAAAAAAAGTGGCACTCACCAAGTCCTTTTCTTAAAAGTCCTTTATTCTCAAGAATGGGACATTCCAGATCTTTTCTATCTACTCAAGTGTACAAATAGACCGCGTATAAAGGAAATTGTAAGATGTTATTTTTAATCATGAACCCATAGAAGCATAGTCCAGATGCGAAACAGCCATTTTCTACTCTTTCACCCACATATACACCACATTAATATCCCTTTTTTTAAATAAAGGACATTTAAGAAAAGGATTCGGTGAGTACCGCTTTTCTTATACTTCTGCAGGCAGGAGTGATATAATGCAAGATGGAGCTGTGTATCTCTATACTCTCGCATCGGATGATATGCGCTATTATGAACCCGGCCCTACATGTATAGTAGCTGTGAGTCCCTGTTGCACTCTGCTATCAGTGGAGCAGTGGTCATAATTCCCACTGGTGGGACCCACATTTCTCACGTGGATATGCCATAAATGTACAAAATTGGAATATCCCCTTAATATTGACAGTACATGTAACATCTGTAACAGGGAACAAGCAATAAAGATGGTTTTCTCTAGGGACAAAGCATCCATTGTCTTTAGATCAGTGGTTCTGATTTATTCTGCAGTTTTTCACAAGGACTTAGTTGTTCACATTCATCTTTGCTTTGATTTATTTCTTGCACTTGAAAATACATACAAGAAATTATATTAGGGTCAATTTCACGGAGATTAAGCTGTCCTATGTATTTAGACACGTCTTTATTTTTCACTTTATGGATGTTGGTGGAAAAGTGGACATCGCTAATGGAAAGTAACAGCTCAGTCCATGTAGTACATTGATTTTAAAAGCAGTGTTGTAATGCTTCAATTGCCCTGCGGAGGCACTGCAGGTAAATTAACACGTGCTGCCAGATTCTCAATTGGATTAAGGTCTGGGCTTTGACGTGACCACTCCAGAACATTTATATTTTTCCCCTTAGACCACTCGAATGTTGCTTCAGCAGTATACTTTGGGTCATTGTCTTGTTTGAAGATGAACAAGTGAAACAAGTTTTGCTCAAGAATATCCCTGTGTTTTGCACCATCTTCCCCTTGACTTGGACCATTTTCCTGCCCCTGCTGCCAAAACACATCCCCATAGAATGATGCTGCCACCACCATGTTTCACTGTGGGGATGGTGTTCTTGGTTTGATGAGCAGTGTTGGTTTGGTGTTAGACATAGCATTTACATTGGTGGCCAAAAAGTTAAATTTTGTGGAGTCTTCCACATCTTTTTTGCAAACTGAAAATGAGCCCTACAATTTTTGTATGAAAGTAAAGGCTTTTTTTCTGCCCACTCTTCATAAAGGCCAAATCTATGGAGTGTGTGACTTATTGTGGTCACATGGACAGATACTGCAGTCACTGCTTGAGTACCCTGCAGCTCCTTCAGGGTTATCATTGGTCTCTGCTTCCTCTCTGATTAATGCCCTCCTTTCCCAGACTGAGAGTTTTGTTGGGCGGCCCGCCACTGCTGCCGCCCACCACCACTGCCGCCTCGCCCGCCACCGCTGCTGCCCCGGGTGATTTTGGAGGCTCCGGTGCTGCAGGGGGCTCTGGCGACATTTTGTGAAAGATCAGAGCCCCCCGGCACTTCTTCAATGCGTTCCTGTATGACTGACTCTGGAAAAATGGCCACCGGAATCTCGGGAGAAGAGATTTCAGCGCTGAGATCTCATCTCTCGAGATTCCGGCGGCCATTTTCCCGGAGTCAGTCATACAGGAACGCATGGAAGATCTCATCTCCTGAGATTCCGGCGGCCATTTTCCCGGAGTCAGTCATACAGGAACGCATGGAAGAAGTGCCGGGGGGCTCTGATCTTTCACAAAATGTCGCCAGAGCCCCCCGCAGCACAGGAGACAGCCCTGCAGCACCGGAGCCTCCCTGCAGACCCCCTCATCCCAGCCTGTAGCACAGGAGCCCCCTGCTGACCCCCTCATCCCAGCCTGCAGCACAGGGGCCTCCTTCAGCACTGGAGCCCCCCTGCAGACCTCATCATCCCAGCCTGCAGCACAGGAGCCCCCTGCAGCACAGAAGCCCCCCTGCAGACCCCATCATCCCAGCCTGCAGCAACGACCCTGGGACCCTGATCCACCGCAGCCACAACCCCTGGTAAGTAATACGACGCATGGATTATAAGACGCCCCACCAATTTATTAAAAAAAGTTTTTTCCTATTTTTCTGCTCAAAATTTGGGGTGCGTCTTATAATCCGGAGCGTCATACAAAGCGAAAAATACGGTATATTTTTCTTACTTCGCTTCATCAACTTAAGACTATTTAATGCTGATGCATAACACACACATTGGATTACATATATATTTAAACACATGTTGTAATGTAACAAAATAGGTAAAAATCCAAGGGGGTGAATACTTCCGCCAGCCACTATATAGGAAGTTATTCTTAACAGAATAAGCCATAAATACCTGAAAGTTTTGGGTCTCACCTCTGGAAACTGCTCTTCTTTTGAGAAAAGTCCCCTGTGGGATTCAGAGGAGGTGGCCAGGCTTGCTCGGAATTCCCATAGATGTGAACAGGGAGCGACATGTATGTGAAGCCATCTTTCCATTCTCAGTAATAAGAGGTGGACCCAGTTCTGAAAATAGGGGGAGGTCTCAGAGACAGGACAAGCATCTATGAGAATTTTTTGGCATATGCTAAATTTCTGCTATGGGAATGACCCTTGATATAAAATTTTGTACCTTTTGAACATACCTTATGGATGTTTACAGTTCGGCTGAATCTTGGCATTTCGCCAAATATATCTCTCCCCCCAAAAAAACAAATGGGGACAAAACAGTTTGCAAAACTGTTGTACAACACTCCCTGTTCACTTACATCTCATCTGGCACAGATCTAACAAGTATAAAGTCCATTTTTTTGCCCTATGCAATATACTGTGCATCAGACAGATAAGACACAATTGCTTCCATATAACATTCTGCGTAAATCCCCTTCTACATGAAGTGTTAATCAGAGGACGATGCCCGCTATATATGCATCAGGTACAAGAAACGCTTCTGAGGCCTCCTCAGATATCTTACTATATTATGTCATGTATACAGTTCACAGCTCCAGATTCCGACTACAGGACGTCATCCTCCTCCACCCCTGGAGCTCTGGGAATCAGTAACCAAGATAAACAGCCAAGTGTTTTGGCTCTTACAAAATCTATGAAATATCTCGTACTCATCCTCCAAAATATGTGTGAGGAGAGAAGTTTGATCCCAGGGGTGTGGGATCAGAGAGGTCTTCATGTAGGTATCAAGTTCAGAACCATGAAGAAATGTTCTAAAAGGAGGCAATGATACATGTGAACTAACTGCAACTATGGTGCTGTCCATGTCTGGATATACCATTTGGTACAACCTGTGCAGCCGCAAGAGTTAAGGGGGCCACTAACACCTCCAAAGCAGGTGAAATTGTGCATTATAAGGAGCCATTTATACTTAAAAGGGCCCATATACTGTTCTTGCATAGGGACTCTCTTCTGTCTTTGTCCACTATTGGTGCTGTCAGTGATTAATTGTTATTTGTGCACAAGGGCATGCAGTTATGCTCCACAAATAGAGCCCTCCATGCAATTTAGATAGCTGTTGGCCGAACGATCATTCAACAGGGAGCACTCTACCTCAATTCTTCCATAAACAGGGGCACTCATAGTTCTGAGCACTCTGGTGTTCTCTATGAGAGAGCCATTGTCGGACATCTCTGGTAGCTTACCTCTTAGAGAACAAAAGGATCAACGGTATGACATTGGACATGCCGGATCCGTTTTCCCATGACAATCTTCTGCCTTGAGCCCCCGCACACCTTAGACTGTTGGTTGAATATGTCAACATCAGTGAGTTAAGTCCACGCTAGTGTAATGTGTATGGAGACCTTTAATTGATCCCTTCCACTGCCCTGAAAACATCCCTGTAATTGTGACGAATGCCCATTTTCCACAGATTTTTCCTAAACCCTCTGCATTGTGCCTCAGGACTTTACCCAAACTCCTTATGATTTATATAAACCCTCCGACTTGTACTCTGGGATTTTTGGCAAGTGGACTGTTTGCCAATCTTGCATTCTTACCAACATGTAGATGGCTAAATTGAAGATATTTTAGGCCATGTCAATATGCCCACGTTTGGTCATGGTTGATTGATCAGGTTTCTGGGATTGTCCTACCAAAATTGGGACTGTTTGGAAGGTATGACCTTGGCCCATCTGACTAAGATGCCATCACCTACATCTAAAGAGTAGAATGCCTCTCCAAGCATCACAATGTGTAGGCCCTGTGCAGTGAAGACTAACACTTTGAACGCATCATACCTCCAAACTTCTGTCCTTTACTTCATCTTTTGGACTTACTCAGTGGTCCTCCGCAGCCACGCACGCAGGCGGACATACACTAGACCTGATCTTCACCCATCTCTGCTCTCTATCTAACGTCACCACCTCCCCTCTCCCTCTATCTGACCATCATCTGCTCACCTTCTCATCCCTGTCCTCCTCACCGGTCACCCATGTCCAGCAACATGCGCACCCCCACAGAAACCTGCACACCTAGACACCCACACACTCTCTGACTCTATCCTACCAATGGCATCCATATCCATATCATCACTCCACAACACAGACAGTGCTATGTTGTGAATTCTGTGGCTGAATTCACTCCTGTGGTCACAAGTGGTATTGCAGCCTCTGGGCTTCCTTCCTCAGGTGTTTTGGTGAGCTCGTTGGCTGCCTTGCTATTTAACTCCACCTGAGTCTGTCTTCCTTGCTCCTTGTCAATGTTCCAGTGTTGGATCTGAGCTACTGCATCTTTCCTGTGGCCTGCTGCTCTGCTAGATAAGTGCTACTTTGTTTTTGTTTCCGTTTTTTCTGTCCAGCTGTGCTATTCTCTTTTGCTGGAAGCTCTGAGACGCAAAGGGTGCACCGCCGTGCCGTTAGTTCGGCACGGTGGGTCTTTTTGCCCCCCTTTGCGTGGTTTTGCTTAAGGGTTTTTTGTAGACTGCATAGTTCTCTTTGCTATCCTCGCTCTGTCTAGAATATCGGGCCTCACTTTGCTGAATCTATTTCATTCCTACGTTTTGTCTTTTCATCTTGCTAGCAGTCATTATATGTGGGGGGCTGCCTATTCCTTTGGGGAATTTCTCTGAGGCAAGTCAGACTTGTATTTCTATCTTCAGGCTAGTCAGCTCCTCAGGCAGTGCCGAGTTGCATAGGTAGTGTTAGGCGCAATCCACTGCTGCTTTTAGTTGTGTGAGGATAGGTTCAGGTATTGCAGTCTGCAGAGATTCCACGTCTCAGAGCTTGTTCTATTGTTTTTGGGTTATTGCCATATCACTGTATGTGCGCTGATTACTGCACACTGTGTTGCCTGATAGCACAGCATAACAGTACAAGGAGCCATACCAATGATTCTCAATAGAGGGAAAAAAGAAGTCCTGACATCATTTTTTTTTTCCTCAGCTCTGTCTTCAGTTTTTTTTTTCCCCTAGACATTAGAGTGCTTCAGGACACAGCTGTGGACATGGATATTCAGGCTCTGTGCTCCTCAATGGATAATCTCGTTATAAATGTACAAAAGATTCAAGATACAATAGATCAGAAATCTATGCTAGAACCAAGAATTCCTATTCCTGATTTGTTTTTTGGTGACAGAACTAAGTTCCTGAGCTTCAAAAATAATTGTAAGCTATTTCTGGCCTTGAAACCTCATTCTTCTGGTAATCCTATTCAACAGGTTTTGATTATTATTTCTTTTTTGCGCGGCGACCCACAGGACTGGGCGTTTTCTCTTGCGCCAGGAGACCCTGCATTGAGTAATGTTGATGCGTTTTTCCAGGCGCTTGGATTGCTTTACGATGAGCCTAATTCAG
Organism: Ranitomeya imitator; assembly: GCF_032444005.1. Classification (NCBI taxonomy): domain Eukaryota; kingdom Metazoa; phylum Chordata; class Amphibia; order Anura; family Dendrobatidae; genus Ranitomeya; species Ranitomeya imitator. Next base: position 47,225,063 of record NC_091283.1, read on the forward strand.
TGGATCAGGCTGAGAAAAATTTGCTGGCTTTATGCCAGGGTCAGGATGATGTAGAAGTATATTGTCAGAAATTTAGGAAGTGGTCAGTACTCACTCTGTGGAATGAATCTGCACTGGCGGCTTGGTTCAGAAAGGGTCTCTCTGAAGCTCTTAAGGATGTCATGGTGGGATTTCCTATGCCTGCTGGTTTGAATGAGTCTATGTCCTTGGCCATTCAGATCGGTCGTCGCTTGCGCGAGCGTAAATCTGTGCACCATCTGGCGGTATTGTCTGAGAGTAAACCTGAGCCTATGCAGTGCGACAGGACTATGACTAAAGTTGAACGGCAAGAACACAGACGTCTGAACAGGCTGTGTTTCTACTGTGGTGATTCCACTCACGCTATTTCTAATTGTCCTAAGCGCACTAGGCGGTTCGATAGCTCTGCCGTCATTGGTACTGTACAGTCCAAATTCCTTCTGTCCATTACCTTGCTATGCTCTTTGTCATCGTATTCTGTCATGGCGTTTGTGGATTCAGGCGCTGCCCTGAATCTGATGGATTTGGATTATGCTAAACGTTGTGGATTTTTCTTGGAGCCTTTGCGGTGTCCTATTCCGTTGAGAGGAATTGATGCTACACCTTTGGCCAAGAATAAGCCTCAGTACTGGGCCCAGCTGACCATGTGCATGGCTCCTGCACATCAGGAAGTTATTCGCTTTCTGGTATTGCATAATCTGCATGATGTGGTCGTGTTGGGGTTGCCATGGCTACAAACCCATAATCCAGTATTAGATTGGAACTCTATGTCGGTAACCAGCTGGGGTTGTCAGGGAGTACATGGTGATGTTCCATTTTTGTCTATTTCGTCATCCATTCCTTCTGACATCCCAGAGTTCTTGTCTGACTTTCAGGATGTATTTGAAGAGCCCAAGTCTGATGCCCTACCTCCGCATAGGAATTGTGATTGTGCTATCAATTTGATTCCTGGTAGTAAATTCCCTAAGGGTCGTTTATTTAATTTGTCCGTGCCTGAACACACCGCTATGCGCAGTTATGTGAAAGAATCCCTGGAGAAGGGACATATTCGCCCATCGTCATCACCATTGGGAGCAGGGTTCTTTTTTGTAGCCAAAAAGGATGGTTCGCTAAGACCGTGTATTGATTACCGCCTTCTTAATAAGATCACTGTTAAGTTTCAGTATCCCTTGCCATTGATTTCTGACTTGTTTGCTCGGATTAAGGGGGCTAGTTGGTTTACTAAGATTGATCTTCGTGGTGCGTATAATCTGGTGAGAATCAGGCAGGGAGATGAATGGAAAACGGCATTTAATACGCCCGAGGGTAATTTTGAGTATCTGGTGATGCCGTTCGGACTTGCCAATGCTCCATCTGTTTTTCAGTCTTTTATGCATGACATTTTCCGTGAGTATCTGGATAAATTCCTGATTGTTTACTTGGATGACATTTTGATCTTCTCTGATGATTGGGAGTCTCATGTGAAGCAAGTCAGAATGGTTTTCCAGGTACTGCGTGCTAATTCCTTGTTCGTGAAGGGATTCTCGTGTCTCTAGACGGAAACTCCAGTATCTGGTCAAATGGAAGGGTTATGCTCAGGAGGATAATTCCTGGGTTTTTGCCTCTGATGTCCATGCCCCAGATCTTGTTCGTGCCTTTCATGTGGCTCATCCTGGTCGGCCTGGGGGTTCTGGTGAGGGTTCAGTGACCCCTCCTCAAGGGGGGGGGTACTGTTGTGAATTCTGTGGCTGAATTCACTCCTGTGGTCACAAGTGGTATTGCAGCCTCTGGGCTTCCTTCCTCAGGTGTTTTGGTGAGCTCGTTGGCTGCCTTGCTATTTAACTCCACCTGAGTCTGTCTTCCTTGCTCCTTGTCAATGTTCCAGTGTTGGATCTGAGCTACTGCATCTTTCCTGTGGTCTGCTGCTCTGCTAGATAAGTGCTACTTTGTTTTTGTTTCCGTTTTTTCTGTCCAGCTGTGCTATTCTCTTTTGCTGGAAGCTCTGAGACGCAAAGGGTGCACCGCCGTGCCGTTAGTTCGGCACGGTGGGTCTTTTTGCCCCCCTTTGCGTGGTTTTGCTTAAGGGTTTTTTGTAGACTGCATAGTTCTCTTTGCTATCCTCGCTCTGTCTAGAATATCGGGCCTCACTTTGCTGAATCTATTTCATTCCTACGTTTTGTCTTTTCATCTTGCTAACAGTCATTATATGTGGGGGGCTGCCTATTCCTTTGGGGAATTTCTCTGAGGCAAGTCAGGCTTGTATTTCTATCTTCAGGCTAGTCAGCTCCTCAGGCAGTGCCGAGTTGCATAGGTAGTGTTAGGCGCAATCCACTGCTGCTTTTAGTTGTGTGAGGATAGGTTCAGGTATTGCAGTCTGCAGAGATTCCACGTCTCAGAGCTTGTTCTATTGTTTTTGGGTTATTGCCATATCACTGTATGTGCGCTGATTACTGCACACTGTGTTGCCTGATAGCACAGCATAACAGTGCTACTGCTTTCTACAATAGTAGAAGAAAACACGGCACTCAATAGAAAAAAGTTTTTTTGTAGGTGCTCAAGTAGGGTCTCCAACCCATAGAACAATAATAGAAAAAACTTGGCACTCAGTAGTGAGAAAAAATATTTTGCTTCTTTTTATTATTAATGCATCCAGACAAAATTGACGAATAAACGTTTTCAGTCCGGCAAAGGACCTTCAGACAATTCTTTAGTGTGAACTATAAATACATAAAGTAAGAGAATACTTACGGCACTCACGGATAGATCTCTTCGTTTTTTGAATTATATTTCACCAGTTCTAATGATAATCACCACTGTATAGTAACTGTTTTCAATATATTTTGCATCTTGTGACAATTTATATTTTCTGATATTCTCTTACTTTACGTATTTATAGTTCACACTAAAGAATTGTCTGATGAAGGTCCTTTGCTGAAAACGTTTATTCGTCAATTTTGTCTGGATGCATTAATAATAAAAAGAAGCAAAATAATTTTTCTCATTACTGAGTGCCAAGTTTTTTCTATTACTGCTTTCTACAATGCCACTCTTGCATCAGCTATTGACATGGTTGCCCCTCTCGTTCATGGCAGAGTGCGATGTATCAATAGACAACCCTGGCACAATAACACCACTAAAAAGCTCCAGCAAGTGTCCAGGGTTGCAGAGCGGCATTGGAAAAAAACACATTCGCAAGGCGACTTTACTGCATTCAAACAGGCAACACTCGCTTTTAAATCTGCTCTCACCTCTGCTAAACAGACCTACTTCACAACCCTCGTATCTTCCCTATCCTACAACCCCAAACAGTTATTGAAAACCTTTAACTCCCTCCTCCGCCCCCCCCCCCCCACTGCCCCCTCCAACCTCCCTCATCTCTGATGAGGACTTTGCTACATACTTTAAAAATAAGATCGACCAAACAAGGCAAGTCTTCATTGTCCAACCACTACAACCCCTTTGTATACAGTACCAGACCAATGCCCAAACCCCATAACCTCCCTATCCAACATCACTGAAGGGGGATTTAATTGTCTCCTCTACAAATCTCACCTCACCACCTGTGCGCTCCCATCCCTAACCCACCTCTTCAACCTATCACTAAATTCTGGCACCTTCCCTTCTGCTTTCAAACATGCCACAATCACGCCTATCCTTAAAAAGCCAACCCTTGATCCAACTGCTATGTCCAGCTATCACCCAATATCGCTGCTCCCATTCGCTTCCAAACTCCAGGAGCAGCACGTCCACGCTGAACTTTCCTCCAACCTCTCATCTAACTTGCTCTTTGACAATCTACAATTTGGTTTCCGTCCCCATCACTCAACTGAGTCAGCCCTGACCAAAATCACTAATGACCTACTTACAACCAAAGCTAACGGAAAATACTCTGTACTCCTCCTTCTAGACCTGCCCTCTGCTTTCGACACAGTTGACCACTGTCTCCTACTACATATCCTGTCCTCCTTTGGCATCAAAGACCTCGCCCTATCCTGGAACTCCTCATACCTTTCCAACCGCACATTCAGCATCTCTCACTCCCACACTACATCCTCATTCCACCCCCTCTCTGTTGGAGTCCCCCAAGGCTCTGTTCTAGGACCACTACTCTTCACAATCTATACACTTGGCCTGGGACAACTCATAAAGTCTTATGGATTCCAGTACTACCTTTATGCTGATGACACTCAGATCTACCTTTCTGGCCCAGACGTCACCTCCCTGCTGTCCAGAATCCCAGAGTGTCTATCAGCCATATCCTCCTTCTTCTCCTCTGGCTTCCTCAAACTCAATGTGGACAAATCTGAACTCATCATCTTTCCCCCATCCCATAGATCTTCCTTACCTGACCTATCTATTGCAATTAACGAGATCACGCTTTCCCCGTACCGGAAGTCCGCTGCCTCGGAGTAACCATTGACTCTGCCCTGTTTTTCAAACCACACATCCAAGCTCTTTCCACCTCCTGTTGCCTCCAGCTCAAAAATATCTCCAGAATTCGTCCTTTCCTCAACTGTCAATCTACTAAAATTCTTGTGCATGCCTTCATCATCTCCCGCCTTGACTACTGCAACATCCTTTTCTGTGGCCTCCCTGTTAACACCCTTGCACCTCTCCGTCCATCCTTAACTCTGCTGCCTGAATAATTCATCTCTCTCCTCGCTACTCCCCCGCCTTCCCCCTCTGCAAATCACTTCACTGGCTCCCATTCCCTCAGCATATCCAGTTCAAATTACTAATACTGACCAACAAAGCCATCCATAACCTGTCTCCTCCATATATCTCTGAACTAATCTCCCGATATCTTCCCTCACGTAATCTCTGGTCCTCCCAAGACGTTCTTCTCTCCTGCACACTTATTCGCTCCTCACCCAACCACCTCAAAGACCTCTCCCGAATATCCCCCATCCTCTGGAATTCTTTGCCCCAACACGTCCGACTATCAACCACATTCAGATCCTTCAGACGGAACCTGAAAACCCACCTCTTCAGAAAAGCCTGCAGCCTGCACTGACCCTGCTGTCTCTTCACCACTACCACAGCTACGGCCTCACACCGGAGCTCCTGCAACCCTCATCCTATTGTCTCCATCCCCACATCCTGTAGAATGTAAGCCCGCAAGAGCAGGGTCCTCGCCCCTCTGTATCCGTCTGTAATTGTTAGTTTGCTTACTTTAAGTGATATCTGTAATTTTTATGTAACCCCTTCACATGTACAGCACCATGGAATCAATGGTGCTATATAAATAAATAATAATAATAATCATTATGAGGAGCCTTCTTTGGCTACAAATAATAATAACATCAGTTAAGGGTTTGAATAGTTTGGATGTTATTATAGTTTATGGTCCTGGGAGGTACTATTTTTCATAGGCGGAGTTGGAAATTACAGGCCAAGCAATACTCCCTGGGAAAAGGGGATGCAAATGAACTCTCCACCAGGGAGAAGAAAGTGAGGTCTCTAGTGCCACATATTGGAGGTGATTACTAATTCATGGGAAAATATATCCATCTGTAGATAGCTGCTCCAGGATTTTTGCCCCTCATCAGCGCAGAATAAGGCACAGATTGGCCAGGGGAGAGGCATTCGACAACATATGTATCAGAGATCTTCAGCACAAGCCCTGTAGACTCCAAGTTGTTGATGCCAAAGGAGAGCGGACATTATCTCCACCCTTGTTTACGGCACTGGGTGTAGATGGATAATTAACAGCCAATGATGCACATGCTTATTCCAAGGCTGGCAGAAGACATGCTCATTAGAATGAGGTCTCTTCCAATATATTGTATCACGAGGTTACAACTACATTCACTACATCTTAATGACAAGTGTGTGTTTTAGGCGAGCTGGTACAGAGTTAACTTTGCAAGGGTCTCCCTTATGTCATTTGGGTGGGTCAAGAATCCAGACCAGAAACGTCACCATAGGGAGAGCGTAAAAGAACAGCTACACCCAATTCTTATAATGTCCTACAATTTCCAGAAAAGTAGGGATTAATTGTGTGCAAACGAGAAATGTTATACCCAGAATATGTAAATTACCTTCATTAAGCGCAAGTCTGCTATAAATCTTTGGGAGTATGCATCTAACATACATCTGTTACAGAATGTGGTCACTGATATGGTAAGGGATTGATTCACAGATGTTTCTGACTCATGAGGTGTTTTAAAGGGGTTGTCTGGATTAAAAACATTTTTAAACCCCTAATAGTAGTTAAATGGGTTGAAACAAGTAATTACAAGTGATGAGCGAGTGTGCTCATCACTTGGGTTTCTCCGAGCATGCTCGGGTGGTCTCCGAGTATTTCGGCGTGCTCGGACATTTAGTTTATGTTGACGCAGCTGCATGATTTGCAGCTGCCAGACAGCCTGAATATATGTGAGGGTTGCTTAGCAAACAGGCAATCCCCACATGTATTCAAGCTGTCTAGCAGCCGCAAATCATGCAGGTGTGTCGACATAAACTAAATCTCCAAGGACGCCGAAATACTCGGAGACCACCCGAGCATGTTTGGAGAAACCTGATTAACAAAATACTCCCTCATCACTAGTAATTATTACCTATCCAAATCCAGAATTGGGCAATGTTATCTCCGTTAGAATGGACCGGCATTGCTTATACCCAACTGCGGCTCCATTCATTTCCTATGGGGCCGCTGATTGCTGCGCTTGGCTTTTTCCAACAGCTCTTTAGAGAATGAATTAAACAGTGATCCGAGCTACTGCCATATTTTGTATTAGGCATAAAATGCCCCTTAGGGGATAAAAATTCTCAGTTCTACCAATCGCTGCAAGTCGAAATGGTCAGGCCCCCATCAATCAATCAAGTTATCAACAATCCCAGGGATAGGTGATAAGTTGTTTTAACTAGACAGCCCCTTTAATAACGCAGAAACTGTGACTTAGGACCATAATCTATTAGCCAGTGTGGCATTTCAGTGGTTACCATGTAATACTTCATTGGTTCTGTGGAGGCGCTACAGACAAATTAGCTACTTCTGGGCCATCTATATACTATAAACATCCGGCGGTCTACATTGCACTCTTCAGTGACATTGTTGCAGAGCATAGAAGCTGAACAAGAACTAGGCAGCTGCGAGAGTGCGAAGCTAGCTATCAGACACAGCTAGATTCCTCAAAGTGAAGACAGAGATGGTTTATTACTGTCTCTGCCTTCCCGATTGCAGCATATACAGTGCTGACGGAGCTTCCTCCACTGGACCTAAAGATCATGTGATTGTTGGGGATAGGGAGGAAGCAGGAGCTGCTAGGTCCTAGGAAGCTGAATTTCCACTGTAACTGGGGCTAATATATCAGTTACAGGGGAAATCAAATAAAAAAGTTTCTAAATTTCGAATTGTTGCCCAAAAGGTCTTTTTAAGACCTTATGGGGGAAATCACACTAAAATGAAACATAACTAAATATAAAAAATATACGCAGGAAAAAAAACATTAAAAAAATGCCGCTCTCAATCCAAATTGTGGTTACTAACCCTGTACACATTGAAAAAAAAAATTCAGATATATAAAAATAATGGTTACGGAAAGGGGAACAAATTTTAAAATGTATTTCAATGGTCCTTTATAGTCATAAAAATGTGAAAAACATCCTTTATTTTCTCACTGATATCGAAAAAAAAAAATGAAACAGTAAGTCTAAAAGTGGCAAAACAATTAGGCGCTACAGATCATGAAAAAGAGATGCGAAAAAATTATTTAAATATATGATCAAGAGAAATAAAATGTACATTTCTTTAAATAACATGTACGAAAAAACCAGAAAATCTGCTTGATCAGGAACGGTGGTAAATGGTCTGGTCCTGCATAGGTTAAGCACCTCTTTCTGGCTTTACATATTGATAATAGCCGATCACTGGTGGTCTCAGCAGTTTGACACCATGACATCGGCTTACAGTACAATCAGATATTGGTTCTTAAATTTGATGTCAAAGAGGTAGTTGCACACGTGTCATTATAATCTGTACATAGGTAAAGTATTGCCCGGTATTGATATTTCTGGTTGAATTCAACAGGAGCAGAGTTCATAACTCGAGAACGACCACAATGGAGTTTAGGGAACTGTTATGTTCTAGCTCTGTGCCTGTGTATTCCCCCCAGCTGAGGATCCTGCTAATAGCTGATCGATGACTGTACAACTTGACCCACCACCACTGATCTGACAAGTAGAGTCTATCAGTGTCTATCAACTATCAATGTTGTTGCTTTGGACAGCCCCTTTAAAATGTCTCAAGAATCAGCATGCAATGATGGTTGACATGTCCAAGTAGCTTCAAGTTAGACCTTTGCCTACACCATTGACAACAAGTTTACATCCCCTTTACTTTGTATTGATGCTGTGACTGCACACTGTCGGTATGGTACATTAACCCCACATACTATATATCATACACGTTCTTTGGTTGGGAATAATTGGATGTCAGCGCAAATTGGGCAAATTGGTGGATTCTGTGGTCTACGAGTGGGTCCTTCTGTTTGACTGAAGACCATTTTGTTTATTTCTTGGAAATGTATCCCTTTCGGATAAGAGCGGGGAAGGAGATGGTGAAGATTGAAAAAGGATTCTGAAAACCACAATGACTTCTACACTGCAGATACATTAGTGTTTCCATAATGCATGCATTAGTGTGACCATGGTCAATGTTATGGCTGCAGACAGCTGTCAGCTCCATCCATAATGCCTTTTGCACATTGTCTCTATATTTTGGGTTGTGCATACTATTTTTAGTCTACCCTTTCTCTTTTCGTTTGTCCTTTTGCACATTGTCTGTCCAGAGTTTTGCAGGTGGTCTGGTTTCTATCTTGTGTGTGGACATCCCTGAGAGAACACTGAGTACAGAATAATGATAATCTAAGACACTGTCATATACGGTGGTCTGGCCTGTAGTGCAGTTGACGTACAGTTCCATGGGTCTTGGGGGTGTCTTAACACAGCAGGTTTTGCATAGAGTTTTCATTGTAGTCCCAAGTCTATCACCTTCATATAGTGTTAGAACAAAATTAGCATCTCTCTGAAGAATCCAGACTTCTATGCAAAATGCAGATAACAATATGTTTTATATGACCACCCTGTTACAGACCAAACTTCATTCCCATAGCATTAAATGTGAGGTTAGATGCCAGGGATCAGTTAAAGTGTGTTGTCACAGTAGGGATCACTGTTTTCCAGAAGGTTTTGGGTGGCTTCGGCAACAGAAGATGAGCCAACTCTGCTGGAAGTCCAGGTGTCCCTGTCTCCTGGAAGCTTCCAGGAGTTGGTTCAGGAGAGACTCAATAGAGGTAGAACCTGTTCAAGTGTGGGAGAAATGGCATCAATCTGCTTACCCTCACACTGATATAGCAGTCCCTAAGGGAAATTTACAGAATACACTTGTATACAGATACTAGATGGTGGCCCGTTTCTAACGCATCGGGTATTCTAGAATATGTATGCATGTACGTCGCACTTAGCACAGCCACATAGTATATAGCACAGCCACGTAGTATATAACACAGCCACGCAGTATATAACACAGCCACGCAGTATATAACACAGCCACGCAGTATATAACACAGCCATGTAGTATATAGCACAGCCCATGTAGTATATAACACAGCCCATGTAGTATATAACACAGGCCACGCAGTATATAATACAAACCACGCAGTATATAACACTGCCCACGTAGTATATAGCAGCCAAGCAGTATATAACACAGCCCACATAATATATAGCACAGCCCACGTAGTATATAATACAGCCCACATAGTATATAACACAAGCCACGCAGTATACAATACAGCCCACGCAGTATATAACACAGCCACGTAGTATATAACACAGACAGCCACGTAGTATATAGCACAGCCACATAGTATATAACACAGCCACGTAGTATATAATTCAGCCACATAGTATATAACACAGAAAGCCACATAGTATATAGCACAGCCATGAAGTATATAGCACAGCCACGTAGTATATAGCACAGCCACATAGTATATAGCATCCACATAGTATATAGCAGAGCTCATGTAACACAGACAGACAAGCAGTATATAGCACAACCACATAGTATATAGCAGCCATGTAGTATATAACACAGCCCACGCAGTATATAACACAGCCCACATAATATATAGCACAGGCCATGCGGTATATAACACAAGCCACATAATATATAACACAGCCCACGCAGTATATAACACTGCCCACGTAGTATATAGCAGCCAGGCAGTGTATAACACAGCCCATATAATATATAACACAGCCCACGTACTATATAACACAGGCCACGCAGTATATAACACAGCCTATGTAGTATATAACACAGCCCACTTAATATATAGCACAGCCCACGCAGTATATAACACAGGCCATTTAGTATATAACACAGCCCACGCAGTATATAACACTGCCCACGTAGTATATAGCAGCCTGGCAGTATATAACACAGCCCACGTAATATATAGCACAGCCCACGTAGTATATAGCACAGCCCACGTAGTATATAACACAGGCCAAGCAGTTTATAACACAGGCCATGTAGTATACAACACAGCCCATGCAGTATATAACACTGCCCACGTAGTATATAGCAGCCAAGCAGTGTATAACACATAACAAAATAGAAAATGCGGCAGCACTCACCGATCTTGTGTATTCCAAGTCCTTTATTCAAGACAATTAAAACAACAGCATTTTCACGGCACGGGGGAGCAGAAGCAAGAGGGAGGTGAGCAGGGAATAACGACGGCCGTTTCGCGGCAACAACAGCACTTCAACGGGTCTTTGTTTTAATTGTCTTGAATAAAGGACTTGGACCACACAAGATTGGTGAGTGCTGCCGCATTTTCTATTTTGTTATGGATTTATCACTTGTTTCCATGCGAGCACCTCTGTTCTGAAGACGGGCTCTCTTACCACACTACGTATGGACTGTGGCTGGCACTCATGTGCGGTTGTGCAGCTCTACTCTTTTCTTCCTTTTTTCAGTATATAACACAGCCCACGTAATATATAGCACAGCCCACTTAGTATATAACACAGCCCACGTAGTGTATAACACAGGCCACGCAGTATATAATACAGCCCACACAGTATATATCACAGCCCACGTAGTATATAGCAGTGTGGGCACCATATCCCTGTTAAAAAAAATTAAAATAAAAAATAGTTATATACTCACCCTCCAGCGTCCACCGAAGCTGTCCCGATGCGTGCGATGCTGCCAATGCTGATGTGAAACCGCTAAGTCATCTGGGTAATTTCACAATGCATCACTGGGAACCGAAGCTGGCGGCAGCATCACGCGCATCTTTCGACGTCGAAAGGTGAGAATAGTGCAATTTTTTATTTTTTTTTATTATTTTTAATATTATATCTTTTTACTCTTGATGCTGCATAGGCAGCATCAAGAGTAAAAAGTTGGTTCGGGATGGGGCAACACACTGGCACTCACTGGAGGGGAGTAGGGAGGGGGGCACTGACTTGAGGAGAGTAGGGAGGGGCCAATTCGTGGTCGGACTAAGCCTGTCGCTGATTGGTTGTGCCCGGCCGGCCACGACCAATCAGCGACGCGGGATTTCCGTTACGGAAGTTACAGAAAGACAAACAGACGGAAGTACCCCTTAGACAATTATATATATAGATGTATGCATCCATATACATTTAGCTCCTCCTAGTGGTGGCTGCAAGTAGTCTTAGTTATATTATTTGTCAAGTAAAAAAACAGAGCTCCATGTTGCTACCCTCTGACTTCTATGATACCCACAAAAAAATACCAATTATAAGCCAAAGTTTTACTCACAGTCTTGCTTACCAGCTATCTCAGAAAATACAGGAGGTTCATTGGAAATGAAGTGACATTCAGGACGCTATCACATTTCTGCATTGCTGTAATCCCCTGACTTCCAGAGTCAAATCCAAGTGGTAGATTTGGACATGGCCTGCCATGAAAAAAGCATGAGTACCCAAATTAATACCTCCAGGCATGCAAATAACACCATGCTCTCTTATTTCTTCATTTCTTAATAGTTGACAAGTATGCCTATATCTCTCCCATATCCAATGGTGAAAAGGTTCACGTTCAAGGTCTGAGACAAGAATAATGGCACTGGAGCGCCCCCGTAGGGCGGCGGGGTACTCGGTATCGGGTCCTTCGGTTCTCAAGGGGGATGTCACGGTGGCTGACCCGGTCCGTGGCCCTAGGGACGTCCATTTAAAAGGGGGAAAGGTCTTTAAAGGGATAATGTTCATGACGCCACCTGTGGTATTCGGTCAGTGTGCCCGACGCTGCTTAGGGGTCCGCTGGGGTGATGTTATGGCAGCTAGATGGTATATCTTCCCACAGGTGAAGTATGTCCCCAGGGCTTCCCAGTGAGTGGATGGTGGATGGTGAAAGGCGCATTGAAGAACGAGGACACAAGGTTGCAGTCTCTTTACCTTTACTGAAGGCTTCAGCGTCCAGAGTCCAGAGCACAGATCACAGGGCAGGCAGAGTCCGGCCGGTCGAAAGGCAAATCCAGAGTCCCCTTATCCAGGTGGAAATCAGTAGCCTTCCTCTAGCGCCTGGATGTTGTAGTACCTTACTGCTGAGCTTCTCATAAGGTCCTCTGTTATGAAAGGTAATTCAGTACCACAATGGACATAGAGGTCAGCGCACATACAGTGACCTGGCAATAACCCAAAAAACAAGAACGAGCTCTGAGACGTGGGAACTCTTTTGACCGCAATCCCTAATCCTCTCAAACCACACTAAAGGCAGCCGTGGATTGCGCCTAACGCTCCCTATGCAACTCGGCACGGCCTGAGAAACTAGCTAGCCTGAAGATAGAAAATAAGCCTACCTTGCCTCAGAGAAATATCCCCAAAGGAAAAGGCATCCCCCACATATAATGACTGTGAGTTAAGATGAAAAGACAAACGTAGAGATGAAATATTTAGCAAAGCGAGGCCCAACTTTCTGAACAGAGCGAGGATAGGAAAGGTAACTTTGCGGTCAACACAAAACCCTACAAAAACCACGCAAAGGGGGCAAAAAGACCCTCCGTACCGAACTAACGGCACGGAGGTACACCCTCTGCGTCCCAGAGCTTCCAGCAAGCAAGAAAAAACAAATAGACAAGCTGGACAGAAAAAACAGCAAACAAAATAGCAAAGCGGAACTTAGCTATGTAGTGCAGCAGGCCACAGGAACGATCCAGGAGGAAACAGGTCCAATACTAGAACATTGACTGGAGGCCAGGATCAAAGCACTAGGTGGAGTTAAATAGAGCAGCACCTAACGACTTCACCACATCACCTGAGGAAGGAAACTCAGAAGCTGCAGTACCACTTTCCTCCACCAACAGAAGCTCACAGAGAGAATCAGCCGAAGTACCACTTGTGACCACAAGAGAGAGCTCTGCCACAGAATTCACAACAGTACCCCCCCTTGAGGAGGGGTCACCGAACCCTCACCAGAGCTCCCAGGACGACCAGGATGAGCCATATGAAAGGCACGAACAAGATCGGGAGCATGGACATCAGAGGCAAAGACCCAGGAATTATCTTCCTGAGCATAACCCTTCCACTTAACCAGATACTGGAGTTTCCGTCTAGAAACACGAGAATCCAAAATCTTGTCCACAATATACTCCAACTCCCCCTCCACCAAAACCGGGGCAGGAGGATCAACAGATGGAACCACGGGTGCCACGTATCTCCGCAACAATGACCTATGGAATACGTTATGTATGGAAAAAGAATCTGGAAGGGTCAGACGAAAAGACACAGGATTAAGAACCTCAGAAATCCTATACGGACCAATAAAACGAGGTTTAAACTTAGGAGAGGAAACGTTCATAGGAATATGACGAGAAGATAACCAAACCAAGTCCCCAACCCGAAGTCGGGGACCCACACAGCGTCTGCGATTAGCAAAACGTTGAGCCTTCTCCTGGGACAAGGTCAAATTGTCCACTACATGAGTCCAAATCTGCTGCAACCTGTCCACCACAGTATCCACACCAGGACAGTCCGAAGACTCAACCTGCCCTGAAGAGAAACGAGGATGGAAACCAGAGTTGCAGAAAAACGGTGAAACCAAGGTAGCCGAGCTGGCCCGATTATTAAGGGCGAACTCAGCCAAAGGCAAAAAGGACAGCCAGTCATCCTGATCAGCAGAAACAAAGCATCTCAGATATGTTTCCAAGGTCTGATTGGTTCGTTCGGCCATTAGTCTGAGGATGGGAAGCCGAGGAAAAAGACAAGTCAATGCCCATCCTACCACAAAAGGCTCGCCAAAACCTCGAAACAAACTGGGAACCTCTGTCAGAAACGATATTCTCTGGAATGCCATGTAAACGAACCACATGCTGGAAAAACAATGGCACCAAATCAGAGGAGGAAGGCAATTTAAACAAGGGTACCAAATGGACCATCTTAGAGAAGCGATCACAGACCACCCAAATGACTGACATCTTTTGAGAGACGGGAAGATCTGAAATAAAATCCATAGAGATATGTGTCCAAGGTCTCTTCGGGACCGGCAAGGGCAAAAGCAACAGACTGGCACGAGAACAGCAGGGCTTAGCCCGAGCACAAATCCCACAGGACTGCACAAAAGTACGCACATCCCGCGACAGAGATGGCCACCAAAAGGATCTAGCCACTAACTCTCTGGTACCAAAGATTCCAGGATGACCAGCCAACACCGAACAATGAACCTCAGAGATAACTTTATTCGTCCACCTATCAGGGACAAACAGTTTCTCCGCTGGGCAACGATCAGGTTTATCAGCCTGAAATTTTTGCAGCACCCGCCGCAAATCAGGGGAGATGGCAGACACAATTAATCCCTCTTTGAGGATACCCGCCGGCTCAGATACACCCAGAGAGTAGGGCACAAAACTCCTAGACAGAGCATCCGCCTTCACATTTTTAGAGCCCGGAAGATATGAAATCACAAAGTCAAAACGGGCAAAAAACAATGACCAACGAGCTTGTCTAGGATTCAACCGCTTGGCGGACTCGAGATAAGTCAAGTTCTTATGATCAGTCAAGACCACCACGCGATGCTTAGCTCCTTCAAGCCAATGACGCCACTCCTCGAATGCCCACTTTATGGCCAGCAACTCTCGATTGCCCACATCATAATTTCGCTCAGCAGGCGAAAACTTCCTGGAAAAGAAGGCGCATGGTTTCATCACCGAGCAATCAGAACTTCTCTGCGACAAAACAGCCCCTGCTCCAATCTCAGAAGCATCAACCTCGACCTGGAACGGAAGCGAAACATCTGGTTGACACAACACAGGGGCAGAAGAAAAACGACGCTTCAACTCTTGAAAAGCTTCCACAGCAGCAGAAGACCAATTGACCACATCAGCACCTTTCTTGGTCAAATCGGTCAATGGTTTAGCAATACTAGAAAAATTGCAGATGAAGCGACGATAAAAATTAGCAAAGCCCAGGAACTTTTGCAGACTTTTCAGAGATGTCGGCTGAGTCCAATTATGGATGGCTTGGACCTTAACAGGGTCCATCTCAATAGTAGAAGGGGAAAAGATGAACCCCAAAAATGAAACCTTCTGGACACCAAAGAGACACTTTGATCCCTTCACAAACAAAGAATTAGCACGCAGGACCTGAAACACCGTTCTGACCTGCTTCACATGAGACTCCCGATCATCCGAGAAGATCAAAATGTCATCTAAGTACACAATCAGGAATTTATCCAGGTACTCTCGGAAGATATCATGCATAAAGGACTGAAACACTGATGGAGCATTGGCAAGTCCGAATGGCATTACTAGATACTCAAAATGGCCCTCGGGCGTATTAAATGCAGTTTTCCACTCATCGCCTCGCTTAATACGCACAAGATTATACGCACCACGAAGATCTATCTTGGTGAACCAACTAGCCCCCTTAATGCGAGCAAACAAATCAGATAATAATGGCAAAGGGTACTGAAATTTAACCGTGATCTTATTTAGAAGGTGGTAATCTATACAAGGTCTCAGTGAACCATCCTTCTTGGCTACAAAAAAGAACCCTGCTCCTAATGGCGACGATGACGGGCGAATATGCCCCTTCTCCAAAGACTCCTTCACATAACTCCGCATAGCGGCGTGCTCAGGCACAGATAAATTAAACAGTCGACCTTTTGGGAATTTACTACCAGGAATCAAATCGATAGCACAATCACAATCCCTATGCGGAGGTAGGGTATCGGACTTGGGCTCATCAAATAAATCCCGGTAATCAGACAAGAACTCAGGAACCTCAGAAGGGGTGGATGACGAAATAGTCAGAAATGGGACATCACCATGTACCCCCTGACAACCCCAGCTGGACACAGACATGGATTTCCAATCTAATACTGGATTATGGACTTGTAGCCATGGCAACCCCAACACGACCACATCATGCAGATTATGCAACACCAGAAAGCGAATAACCTCCTGATGTGCAGGAGCCATGCACATGGTCAGCTGGGTCCAGTATTGAGGCTTATTCTTGGCCAAAGGCGTAGCATCAATTCCTCTCAATGGAATAGGACACTGCAAGGGCTCCAAGAAAAACCCACAACGCTTAGCATATTCCAAGTCCATCAAATTCAGGGCAGCGCCTGAATCCACAAATGCCATGACAGAATACGATGACAAAGAGCAGATCAAGGTAACGGACAGAAGAAATTTTGACTGTCCTGTACCAATGGTGGCAGACCTAGCGAACCGCTTAGTGCGCTTAGGACAATCAGAGATAGCATGAGTGGAATCACCACAGTAGAAACACAGCCCATACAGACGTCTGTGTTCTTGCCGTTCAACTCTGGTCAAAGTCCTATCGCACTGCATAGGCTCAGGTTTAAGCTCAGGTAATACCGCCAAATGGTGCACAGATTTACGCTCGCGCAAGCGTCGACCGATCTGAATGGCCAAAGACATAGACTCATTCAGACCAGCAGGCATAGGAAATCCCACCATGACATCCTTAAGGGCTTCAGAGAGACCTCTTCTGAAAATAGCCGCGAGCGCACCTTCATTCCACTGAGTGAGTACAGACCACTTTCTAAATTTCTGACAATATACCTCTATCTCATCCTGACCCTGACACAGAGCCAGCAAATTCTTCTCTGCCTGATCCACTGAATTAGGCTCATCGTACAGCAATCCGAGCACCAGGAAAAACGCATCAATATTACTTAATGCAGGATCCCCTGGCGCAAGGGAAAATGCCCAGTCCTGAGGATCGCCACGCAAAAAAGAAATAACAATTCTCACTTGTTGAACTGGATCACCAGAAGAGCGAGGTTTCAAGGCCAGAAACAGTTTGCAATTATTTTTGAAATTCACAAACTTGGCTCTATCACCATAAAACAAATCAGGAATAGGAATTCTTGGTTCTAACATAGGCTTCTGAACCACCAAATCTTGAATCTTTTGTACATTTATAACGAGATTATCCAATGAAGAGCACAGACCCTGAATATCCATGTCCACACCTGTGTCCTGAACTACCCAAATGTCTAGGGGAAAAAAAGGCAAAACACAGTGCAAAGAAAAAAAAATGGTCTCAGAACTTCTTTTTTCCCTCTATTGAGAATCATTAGTACTTTTGGCCTCCAGTACTGTTATGAAAGGTAATTCAGTACCACAATGGACATAGAGGTCAGCGCACATACAGTGACCTGGCAATAACCCAAAAAACAATAACGAGCTCTGAGACGTGGGAACTCTGTTGACCGCAATCCCTAATCCTCTCAAACCACACTAAAGGCAGCCGTGGATTGCGTCTAACGCTCCCTATGCAACTCGGCACGGCCTGAGAAACTAGCTAGCCTGAAGATAGAAAATAAGCCTACCTTGCCTCAGAGAAATATCCCCAAAGGAAAAGGCATCCCCCACATATAATGACTGTGAGTTAAGATGAAAAGACAAACGTAGAGATGAAATAGATTTAGCAAAGCGAGGCCCAACTTTCTGAACAGAGCGAGGATAGGAAAGGCAACTTTGCGGTCAACACAAAACCCTACAAAAACCACACAAAGGGGGCAAAAAGACCCTCCGTACCGAACTAACGGCACGGAGGTACACCCTCTGCGTCCCAGAGCTTCCAGCAAGCAGGAAAAAACAAATAGACAAGCTGGACAGAAAAAAAACAGCAAACAAATAGCAAAGAATAACTTAGCTATGCAGAGCAGCAGGCCACAGGAACGATCCAGGAGGAGACAGGTCCAATACTAGAACATTGACTGGAGGCCAGGATCAAAGCACTAGGTGGAGTTAAATAGAGCAGCACCTAACGACTTCACCACATCACCTGAGGAAGGAAACTCAGAAGCCGCAGTACCACTTTCCTCCACCAACGGAAGCTCACAGAGAGAATCAGCCGAAGTACCACTTGTGACCACAAGAGGGAGCTCTGCCACAGAATTCACAACAGTCCTCACAACTGTTGTAGATGTTATGTCTTTCTCTCTGTCCCCCAGATGTATAGGAACAACCTGTATGACTGATGGCCTGAGGATTTTTACAGGGACACTAGCATGCCCCAGCCCCCACAAGTTGCCACCGTGCCTCCTGGGTATAGGTGCGGATAGGTAACGTGGAATTATCTGTCCTGCCGGTCTCTGAAGTAAAGCGTAGAGATCCTTACTCCCTCGGTATTCTGGCTACCAGATTCCTGCGCCTCAGAAGGAAGACGTCTGCTCCTGGCTGGTCTCCCTCTGATATTCCTCTCCTGTGCTCTGCTTTCCTGCACACTCTCTGCAATATGTTCGCTTTAGTGTCTTCTTCCAGGAGCTGCAGCACTTCAGGCTCCAGGACTCCGTCCTGTCCCTCTGTCTTCCTGATAGGAACTGAACTCTGAACCCCTTTTCCCTCCAGATCAGGATGTTTTATAGGTGAGTTCACCTAAAACAGGCTTAGAGCTCCCCCTTCTGGTCTGGAGTGTGACCATGTTGCATGCATTGCATTTACCTGGCAAAGAGATCTCATTTATTGCCTTCAGAGGTAACATCACTCCCCCCTAGAGGAGAATGATATTACTGCAACGACCAGGACCATGGGGCGCTGCAGCACAACCAGGACAGCAGAAAAACCTAACACTGAAAACTCTCACTGGTGCTAGCTTACTGGTACTTTTATTGATGTGCCTAGCCATTGCCAAGTTGGTTATGCGCTCTGTGTGTGTGCTCCACCCAATATCCCAAATGTTGGACCTAAAACCCACTTTCTGAATAGGAGTAGGGCATACTCTGGAGTACTGTTATGGGATGCTATGATATTTGTTTAGGTTTCTCATAAGGCTTGTGTGAAACTGGTCCAGGGATTGGATTTGGTCATTTTTTTCCAGCTTTTCCAGTCCAGATGTTGAGAACACAACTAGATCAAAGAACCAATTGCGCTCTGAATTTTGGACCAATGTCCAGAATTCAATGACTGACAGCTGTATGGTACCCTACGTGGCCCTAGCTCCTGCATGTACAATTCGCTTCTCCACACTCTGTTCCACTCCAATCCTTGAATTGTGGAAGCAGTATGTGTTAGAGCATATAACAGCTGCAGGCTTAAACTATAAAGGGCTTTCTTAAGAAATTAGCAGATATTGTTAAAGAAGAAGTTCTGAATCAGTAGGCATATTGTGCTAACTATGTTAGCTAATGCTCTGGATTCTAGATCCTTGCTATTTTGAGTGTAACATGTGCCATTTTAGATGCCACACCTCCACCCAAACTTACACCTAGAGGTACCGTCACACTAAGCGACGCTGCAGCGATACCGACAACGATCCGGATCGCTGCAGCGTCGCTGTTTGGTCGCTGGAGAGCTGTCACACAGACAGCTCTCCAGCGACCAACTATGCCGGTAACCAGGGTAAACATCGGGTTACTAAGCGCAGGGCCGCGCTTAGTAACCCGATGTTTACCCTGGTTACCAGCGTAAAAGTAAAAAAAAAAAAACACTACATACTTACCTTCCACTGTCTGTCCCTCGGCGCTCTGCTTCTCTGCCCTGTGTAAGCACAGCGGCCGGAAAGCACAGTGGTGACGTCACCGCTCTGCTTTCCGGCCGGCGCTTACACAGGGCAGAGAAGCAGAGCGCCGAGGGACAGACACCGGAATGTAAGTATGTAGTGTTTTTTTTTTTTTTACTTTTACGCTGGTAACCAGGGTAAACATCGGGTTACTAAGCGCGGCCCTGCGCTTAGTAACCCGATGTTTACCCTGGTTACCAGCGAAGACATCGCTGAATCGGTGTCACATACGCCGATTCAGCGATGTCTGCAGGGAGTCCAGCGACGAAATAAGGTGCTGGACTTTCTGCAGCGACCAACGACATCACAGCAGGATTCTGATCGCTGCTGTGTGTCAAACTGAACGATATCGCTAGCCAGGACGCTGCAACGTCACGGATCGCTAGAGATATCGTTTAGTGTGACGGTACCTTAGGGTGTGTGATTGCATGCTGGGGTTCCATCTGATGAAGGAGCATCCTGGTGTCATGTACAAGAAACCTTCACTTCTCTCTAGTCTCCAAGAGGTTTTGGCATCATCTGGGAGACTTGCCAGCTTTTATTGTAGTACAGGAGCTATTTTTAGGTTTTCTGTAAACCTTTTAGATGAATTCACTAAATTGCAGGTCGGAGTGAACAAAAGGACGTACGAAAATATTATATCAGGTTGGATTTGCACGATGGAATGTGGAACTGCAAGGTACTGGACAATGGGCTATGCTGGATTTCAAAACAAACAAACAAAAGGAGCATGACACACCAGAAACACAGAGTCAGGAGAGTAGACAACATGTGCCAGCAGATGAAGCATTATTAAATGGCAGGTTTGAACCAGTATGTAGATGCAGATTGTTTGCAGATATTATTGCCGCATATTGGGAATAGTCTTTTGATAACAGTTCGTAATGCTTACAGTAGACAATGGGTTAAGCAGCAGGTCTGAGAAGCAATACATGCAGGTTGATGAAACTGCGGCTGTTTGCAGAGATGATTGGAATTGAAGAAACTGGATGATGACAAACTCAAAAACAAATGCTGACTGACTACTCAGACACCACATGTGTGTCTAAGTCGACATTAAAATGGCTTTGGTAATGATGCTAGTGAGTAAAACTTTTAATCCCATCCTTACACTGTGCATTTACTGTTTTTAAAATTTAAGGTTGTGAGAGGTTGAACTTCTTCTTCTTCTTAAAATGTCATATGACTCAGTAGTGGGGCTGTGCTAACAGGGATCCAAAAGCAGCACAACAGAGAGGTCGCCTGGGAAAGTTCATTTGACCTGGTTTTTGCTTATATCCAGGAGAAAGCGGCTGAGCCAGCAGTACACACTTACAGACCTCGTGAGATTTCACTAGTTATAGCTCTCCAGGAAAGCTACACAGTGAATGCGCTGCCAGCTGTATTCCTATTGTCCTGGGCTTTCAATTACTCCATAAACAATGCAGAACACGTGTCCTATTCACGTACTAATACATCATGTAACAACGCGCTTCCAATACCCATAATGAAAAAAATATGATATAAAAATAATCCAAGTCTGGACAAATGTGTTGGAAATTATGGAGCATTGTTCTCTTTTCGACATACAGTCCTGTGGTTTTTAAGATCTCCGCTTGTTGTCTATCAAATGAAGCATAGTTTACATGCAGTAGAGGCTTCATTATTACATTTGTGCTTTTTTTGTTTAGTTTTTGGCTGTTTTGATTTATTTTTTATTCTTGCCTTATTCCTCATCGCCATTGGGAGCAAGGTTTGAGGTTTCCACACGACTCTTCGCCCCTTTTTGAGCAAATATATTCCTGTCCTCTAGCCCCTAAAGAAATTGTATTTTTTGCATATTTTTTTTTTAACCTTTTAATGGAAACATGCGACTTTTTCCATTACAAATTAGGATAAAAAAAAAATAGGAGCATTTTTGTTTTTGATGCAAAATTTATACATCTGAGCCACTTTGGTGCAAAAAAAAAAAATATTAAAGCAAAAAAAGTAAAAGTAAATTAATTTCACCCCCCAAAAAGGATGAATCGGGTTCAGAGTCTTAGTTCTCCATTTTTTACATATCACAATATAAAAACATGTACAATATTTGCTACAAGATATTGACACATACAGGTGCTTCTCACAAAATTAGAATATTATCAAAAAGTTAATTTATTTCAGTTCTTCAAAGCAAAAAGTGAAACTCATATATTATATAGAGTCGTTACACACAGTGATCTATTTCACGTGTTTATTTCTGTTAATGTTGATGATTATGGCTTACAGCCAATGAAAACCCAAAAGTCATTATCTCAGCAAATTAGAATACTTTATAACACCAGCTTGAAAAAAGATTTGAAAATCCGAAATGTTGGCCTACTGAAATGTATGTTCAGTACATGCACTCAATACTTAGTCGGGGCTCCTTTTGCATCTGGATCGCCCCGCAAGGGCTGTGGGGTACTCGGTAGCGGGTCCGATGTTCACTGGGGGATGTCACGGTGGCTGACCAGGTCCGTGGCCCTGGGACATCCGTTTAAGAGGGAAAGGTCTTTAAAGGGATAAAGTTTATGTTCGTGACTCAGCCTGTGGTATTCGGTCAGGGTGACCGACTCTGCTTTAAGGAGACCACCTTACCTTTGCAGTCTCTTTACCTTTACCTATACAGAACTGTTGTCTGGAGCTCTGTCAGGAACTAACTCCTGTCTGTAACTGACTAACTTTCCCTACAGACTACCAGTTATCTATACATATGGGGAGTGACCTAATAAATAGGAGCCGAAGCTCCCTCTGGTGGCCTGGAGTGTGAATGTGTGTTGCATGTTTGTGATACCTGGATGCAGTTATCCTTTCTTGCCTCTAAACGTAGCATCACTCTCCCCGGGAGGAAAGCAATACCACTGTGACAACAGAGCAAAGAACTGCAGTGCGCAGGCGCCGGGAAAGGTCAGAGAGGCCCAGCGCCTGCGCACTGCAGTACTTTGCTCTGCCCTCAACAGGGCAGACAAAGTACGCCTGCGCAGGAGCCACGACAGGAAGCAAAGAAGAGGATGTCATCATATGAAGATGGGAGGTGCCGGACCCGGACCGCGACGCCCATCGGAGCGGACCGCAGCGGGAACACCGCTGGGTGAGTATAATCTAACTTGTTTTTCTTATCTGTCAGGTTACATCAGGGGCTTATCTACAGCATTACAGAATGCATTACAGAATGCTGTAGATAAGCCCCTGATGCCGGTCTTAGCTTATAGGCAAAATATGGCGTGACAGATTCCCTTTAATATGCTTGGATACAGCCCTCTGTGAACAGCCAGCTTTTTTAGCAATGACCTTTTGTGGCTTCCCCTCCTTGTGGAGTGTGTCAGTGACTGCCTTCTGGACATCTCTCAAGTCAACAGTCTTCCCCATGATTGTGGAGCTACTGAAACAGACTAAGGGACCTCTGTAAACGCTTAGGAAGCCTTTATAGGTTTTTTTTTAATTTTTATTAATTATTCTAATTTACTGAGATAATGACTTTTGGGCTTTCATTGGCTGTAAGCCATAATCATCAAAATGAACAGAAATAAACACTTAATATAGAACACTCTGATGGTAATGACTCTATATAGTATATGAGTTTCGCTCATCACTAGTAACTAACCATTTATAGGTCTCCTACATGTACAATTTTATACCTTATTCCTGTTCGCCATCTAGTGGCCACAAATACTTTTGCAAAGCAGTAAAATAAAGCCGCTTCATTTAGGACTCATTGAGACGTCAGTTTTTCTTGTACAAGTTCCACTCTTGTTTTTTATGTACTTGTGATAATATACGGGGCTGTTCTCATGTCCGATTTGTTTCCTCAAAATACACAGAAACCTGTCCGACATTGAATCAAACTCGCCAATGCAAGCCTATGGGTCTGTGAAAAATTTGGACAGCCCTCTGATCCCATCCATGTGCTCTCCATTTTTCACAAACTGATAGGAGAAGCTGGAGAAATCTCCATAAGTTTTTTATCTAAGAAAAACTGATGAAGCTCTGACCAAATCCTGACATTGGTGCCGCTCAGACCATTTTCAGTATAACAAAAATGACTGATGTCTGTGGTTTTCATAAATGGCACTTGTAGACAGTAATGTCTTTAGGACTGATTCTTTTGCCAAAACGTGAGTGTCGGATTAAAATTGGTAATGAAAGTCTAAGGGTCTGTGAAAAAATTGGACAACACTCAGATGCCATTGAAACGCAGACGAAAATTTGATTAAACCAGGATCGTTTTTCTACGTACATTAAAAAAAACGGATGCATGAATGAGCCCTAGTGTTTAGTCAGTATTTTACGTCAGTATTTGTAAGCCAAAACCAGGAGTGGATGATAAAGACGTGGAGACGTTTTTCTATTATACTTTTCCGCTGATTGTCCCACTCCTGGTTTTGGCTTACAAATACTGAGGTAAAATACTGACCAAATACTGATCTATCTAATTTTGATATTTTGTATATTGATTGTTATGCACTAATGTACATTGTCTTCTGTTATGTATATGAAACATTGCACTTATTAATATGCACTGTACACTATGTTGGGCTTCATTTATCTGTTACCACTCACGATATGGATGATAGCCTTTCACAAAATATGTTTACTGGTGTTTTTAGATAAATGATGTATGTGTGTTGTATATTAATCTTAACTATTATTATTTATTTTTGTGACATTTTGTCTTCTTATAAGCTGTGACTGTATAATGTCCATTTTCATGTTATATTGATAGAATTGCCTGATTTACATTTGGGCATGTTAATTTTTATTATATATTTATGATTGAGCACTATAGTATTTTCGTTGTTTATATGTTTATATTAATGGATTCAGACAGGGGATTATTCTCCTTCTTTTTTTCTGCTTATTATTATGCGGTCACTATAATCAGACATTAACCGCTTTATTCTCGTTTACACCGCATCTGATAGGCACTTACTCATGGTAGAAATCACTCACTGTGCTCCTATGCAGATCTTCCCTCTGTTGGTCGCGTGCATCGCTGCTGTGTCCATCGGCGCTATGAGAGGTGGGCACCGGAGGCAGTACGCCTGCGCCGTCTCCATGACGGCCCAGGTTGTGCTTGCGTACCACGGCCGCTAAGGCTACTTTCACACTAGCGTCGGAATCTCCCCGTCGCAATGCGTCGGGCAGAGATTCCGACGCTAGCGTTTAACGCACTGCACAACGGAGGCAGCGGATGCATTTCTCCGGCGCATCCGCTGCCCCATTGTGAGGTGCGGGGAGGTGGGGGTGGAGTTCTGGCCGTGCATGCGCGGTCGGAAAAAGCGGTCCATCAGGAGCAAAAAACGTTACATGTAGCGTTTTTTGCTCCCGACGGTCCGCCAAAGCACGACGCATCCGTCGCACGACGGATGCGACGTGTGGCAATCCGTCGCAATACAAGTCTATTGGGAAAAAACGCATCCTGCAAGCACTTTTGCAGGATGCGTTTTTTCTGCAAAACAACGCATTGTGACGGATTGCAGTTAACGCTAGTGTGAAAGTAGCCTAACCGTGGCGCCGCACAGATGGATGACATCAGCGGCGCACGCGTGTTGGTCATCGGAGGTGAACTCTGCAGTAATAGGAACACCTGCACAATTAAAAGTAGTTCTCTCATTGGCTGCCCTCATGATTTAATGTGCTCACCCCAACCCTACAGCGTTCGCCTCCTGACGAAGGGAAGAAACGCGCGTTGGGGCACTTCAGGGGATTACCACACACCACGGACCACCCTAACGTAATGCATTCAGAGATACCACTATGGGTCTGACTTGCACGTAGCATACAGCTTGTGTAATATAACCTGTAGGACTCTGCATTACATGATATACTGAGCACTACATAGATAGGGTTTGGCCATGTGAGTGTTGGAGGGTTTCCCTATTTTTTGGTTAAGGTAGTGACCTGAATGGTTTCAGTCACTTAATATTCTATTTGATGTATTTGTTTGTACTATATTATTCTAAACGCTGTTTGGTGTAACTTAATAAAAGATTGTAAAATTTTATACTGCACAGTATACTGGATTTTTTCTATGGCGGCAAATACTGAGCGTGTAAATATAGACTTAGACTGCAGTTACATGACATATGATGCACACATGAAAAAAAAAAATAGGAGCAAACTCTTACTGACAGCGGATGTAAGCACAGTGCATGTTTTCACCTTGCAAGGAGAGGGCAGCTGACAGACCCTGATCCTCCAAAAGCCCCTCAGGGTTCAGTCTCTTAATGGCATAATGTCAGGACTCCTCCTATTAGTGTGTCTTGATGCAGTGAATGACAGTTCTGCTGTTCAATTTAGGACAAGGGCATCCTGAGCTGTCAGTATGGTGATCGACAGCTCACAGGTCCAATCGGATCCTGGGGCATGCTGAGCTGTCTTTATCTTGAGTGACAGTTTAGCCGTCCAATGAGGACCAGCGTGTGCCAGGGCTTCATCCATGTGTCTCCTCTTCACAGTAATTTTCTGGCCATTTCGCCAGGTCTCTGCCTATTTGGCATGAGAAAATAATCGCTGATGTGCACTGCCTCATAGTATAACACTGGGACGAGTGAAAACTGCTAAAACATCGGATATAACTTAGCTGTGTTTTACTCTCGTGTGAGCGAGGCCTTTGATTGCTGCCTACTGTCGCGTTGCTCAAGATGTGTATTTGCTCTGTGCTCCTAGTCTTGTATTCTGATCTTTGATGTTCAACCTTGGATTTGCCTTGACCATCTGTTTGCCTAGCCCCTTTTACTGGAATTCTGACCTCAGACTATGCCTTAGTCTCAACCCTCTGGCTATGAAGTACCCTCTTGGCTTCTGACCTTGAACATCTTGACAATCCAGCCTCATGGCATGTCTGTGAGTAGTGACCAATGTTACACATAGTAGGTCGAAAAAGAAACTCCCAGTCACCCTAAAATAAAGGAACCAAAAATGATAATGTGTATTTGGAGCGCCCGCTAGGGCCATGGGGTGGTCACGGTGGTGGTGACCCGGTCCGTGGCCCTGAGCGTCCAAGTTAAAGGGAATGGATTTAAAGGGAATGTTTTGTGAAAAGTAGAAAGTGTTTGTGACGCCACCTGTGGTATTCGGTCAGGGATGACAAATGCTGCTTAGAAGGGGGGTCCGCTGGGGGCTGATGGAATTGCAGCAGAGTTGAAATAGCTTCCCACAGGTGAAGCTTAGTCCCCAGGGCTCCCTGTGTTGTTGGTAAAGGATGATGGGTGTTAGGGTGCAGAAAGGAATTGCAAGACACTGGTTTTGCAGTCTCTTTACCTCTTACTGATGCATTCATGGTCCAAGACACAGGTTATCTTGGGATCCGGGCAGTCTGGAAGTGATTTGGAGTCCCCTTAGCCATGTGGGGTTGGAAGCCTTCCTTATTGCGCTGAGGTGCACATCCCTTGCTGCCCGAGGTTTCACACAAGGGCCTCTCTCTCTGTCCTAAAAGTAGGACAGTACCCGCATGGCAAGCAATGCGAGCCTTTTTACATGTGTCCCTTCTTGTGGTGACTCCGTGCTCAATATGTTGCTGTGCCTTCAGTTGTAGTTGTGGACATGAAACTTGAAATCTCCTGCCCTCCAGTTTCTGCTGAGGGGCATGCAGTCCCACACAGCCTCGGACTCCATGTATCCAGTTCCTGCACTTCAGTATGGAGGGAGCTCAGTCATAGTAACATAGTAACATAGTAAGGCCGAAAAAAGACATTTGTCCATCCAGTTCAGCCTATATTCCATCATAATAAATAAATACCCAGATCTACGTCCTTCTACAGAACCTAATAATTGTATGATACAACTAGTCGCAGCTCCCCTCCAGCTCCTCACTTCTCCTTTGCTCCTTCTCCCCTCACACTCTCCTACAGACTAACTAACTCCTCCTCCAGCCAGAATATATATATAGGGAAGCTCCCCTGAAACTGGGTCTGGAGCTCTCCCTTCTGGCCTGGAGTCAGAAAGTGTTGAATGTACATGCTACCTGTTAAAGGGATCCTCCTCACTTCCAGGCATGGCATCACCCTCCCCGAGAGGCAGGCAATACCACTGCGGTACCGGGATTCCTGAGGTGCCACATATTCCACTCGCTCGATGAGTGGCGAGCAAAAAGGGCGGAGGAAGGTAACAAGAAAACAAGAGCCCTCTGGAAAATTGGTGCAAGATGTGCCATTAATGAGGAGAGACTGCCATCTGCTGGCCAGCCAAAATCAAGCGGAACCAACGTGTGCTGGAAGATTTGCAGGGAGAAGAACCTTGTGTGCTGGACCAGATCAGGTGACCCTCTGTAAAAACTTCCCTTATATAAAAGCCCAACGCACCAAACCACAGAAGGATTTGGCACCAGGAAAGAGACCAGGGCAGATGTGCTCCAGAGATTCCACTGAAACCAACGTGACAGGCCTCAACAGGGAGTCTGTGCTATCTGGATGCTTTCACCACCTATCAAGGTCCGGATTCCCAGGAAGGTACCCCTGAGTACGGCTTACGCTGGTCAGAGCCTTAATCTGCGCCCTGCGCTGGTCAAGCCTCCAAGGTTGGACTACGCCTGTCAAGAGTTGAGGCCCGGTCCTCTTTGCCCCGAACCTGAGAGACCTTCGCCGACGCTCAAGAAGAGGGAGAGGAGGAGCAGTGCAAGTGAGCAGGGCTGTCACTTCCAGCTATCACCTACAGTACCAGGGCCAGCTGGGACTAGGATCACAGGTTGGAAGGTGGCCAATTAGTGTGTGGGAGGCTCAACAGGCTTTAATAGACTACATCAGGAAGAGACTTGCGGCCTAGCAGGAAAACCCGGTGACCCCCGTTGGAGCCAGAGCTTCAAGTGAGAACTCACGTGGTGTCTCCCAAGACAGGTGCACCACTAACGTTAAGTACTGAGAGACTTTCTAGCTTGATCATAACATATCATAATCCTCTACATTGTTAAATTGCATATTTACTATCCCTAATTGTTTAGAAGCTATTGTTGTATAAAAATACCAATAAATCAATTGCTAGCTATTTCCGCCTTGTGATCTCGGTACGTTACATCCAAGCACCTGCATTACACAATGGCAAAGAGCTGGTGTGGAGATATGTTTCCCGGAGGCTATTAGTTTTAGTGATTTGAAACCCAGAAGTTTGCTCCAGCATGTGTTGAGAAGGGTTAATCGACCATTTTAAGGGCTGCGTTTTTGTGGACAACCATAAAACGAGTTGGAGGTTGTCCACCTTATCTCCACCCCAAGGTGTGGTCTAGTGTTTAAATAATCAATCTTCTGAGCCATTCAGTGTTCAGTAGGGCTGGATAGAGGATCTCCCGCATTTTGGGTCTTGATAAAGAAAAGGTGAACAAGTGCTGTTTTGACTTCCCTTCGGCCAGAAAAGCCATGTTTATTTTTTCTAACTCTGCAGTGGATTTTGCAGCATCTTTAACCAGTGAGAGATTTAAAGAAATAGCGTTCCTGCGTCTACCTCCGTGTGCAACCGAGTGAGCCGATCTACCACAATACATTCATTTTGTTTTTTTCTTTTTTTTTTTTTTTGCAGGATGCAGTGTTTGTTCATCCTTTAAGAAAATGTTAAAAAACAACCTGCTTTTTTTTATATTTTTTTTATAACATTGCAGTCTCTGATAGAATATATTGGCATAGTTGGCATCAGATTTTTCATGTTTTTTTCTTTTTTATTTCCAGAAAACAATGATGTCCTGATCTTACCCCCATGTCATTAAAGAAAAGCAAAGCAGTAAAATAAAGCCGCCTCATTTAGGACTCATTGAGACGTCAGTTTTTCTTGTACAAGTTCGACTCTTGTTTTTTATGTACTTGTGATAGTATACGGGGCTGTTCTCATGTCCGATTTGTTTCCTCAAAATACACAGAGACCTGTCCGACATTGAATCAAACTCGTCAATGCAAGCCTATGGGTCTGTGAAAAATTTGGACAGCCCTCTGATCCCATCCATGTGCTCTCCATTTTTCACAAACTGATAGGAGAAGCTGGAGAAATCTCCATAAGTTTTTTATCTAAGAAAAACTGATGAAGCTCTGACCAAATCCTGACATTGGTGCCGCTCAGACCATTTTCAGTATAACAAAAATGACTGATGTCTGTGGTTTTCATAAATGGCACTTGTAGACAGTAATGTCTTTAGGACTGATTCTTTTGTTTTGCCAACCTAGCAGTCTATGCAAAATTGCCAAAACGTGAGTGTCGGATTAAAATTGGTAATGAAAGTCTAAGGGTCTGTGAAAAAATTGGACAACACTCAGATGCCATTGAAACGCAGACGAAAATTTGATTAAAAAAGGATCGTGTTTCTAAGTACATTAAAAAAAACGGATGCATGAATGAGCCCTAGTGTTTAGTCAGTATTTTACGTCAGTATTTGTAAGCCAAAACCAGGAGTGGATGATAAATACAGACGTGGAGACGTTTTTCTATTATACTTTTCCGCTGATTGTCCCACTCCTGGTTTTGGCTACAAATACTGAGGTAAAATACTGACCAAATACTGATCTATCTAATTTTGATATTTTGTATATTGATTGTTATGCACTAATGTACATTGTCTTCTGTTTTTTCTGCTTATAATTATGCGGACACTATAATCAGACATTAACCGTGTTATTCTCATTTACACCGCATCTGATAGGCACTTACCCATGGTAGAAATCACTCACTGTGCTCCTATGCAGATCTTCCCTCCGTTGGTCGCGTGCATCGCTGCTGTGTCCATCGGCGCTATGGGAGGTGGGCACCGGAGGCAGTACGCCTGCGCCGTCTCCATGGCGGCCCGGGTTGTGCTTGCGTTCCACGGCCGCTAACCATGGCGCCGCACAGATGGATGACCTCAGCGGCGCACGCGTGTTGGTCATCGGAGGCGAACTCTGCAGTAATAGGAACACCTGCACCATTAAAAGTAGCTCTCTCATTGGCTGCCCTCATGATTTAATGTGCTCACCCCTCCCCTACAGCGTTCGCCTCCTGACGAAGGGACGAAACGCGCGTTGGGGCGCTTCAGGGGATTACCACACACCACGGACCACCCTAACGTAATGCATTCAGAGATACCACTATGGGTCTGACTTGCACGTAGCATACAGCTTGTGTAATATAACCTGTAGGACTCTGCATTACATGATATACTGAGCACTACATAGATAGGGTTTGGCCATGTGGGTGTTGGAGGGTTTCCCTATTTTTTGGTTAAGGTAGTGACCTGAATGGTTTCAGTCATTTAATATTCTATTTGATGTATTTGTTTGTACTATATTATTCTAAACACTGTTTGGTGTAACTTAATAAAAGATTGTAAAATTTTATCTCCACCCCAAGGTGTGGTCTAGTGTTTAAATAATCAATCTTCTGAGCCATTCAGTGTTCAGTAGGGCTGGATAGAGGATCTCCCGCATTTTGGGTCTTGATAAAGAAAAGGTGAACAAGTGCTGTTTTGACTTCCCTTCGGCCAGAAAAGCCATGTTTATTTTTTCTAACTCTGCAGTGGATTTTGCAGCATCTTTAACCAGTGAGAGATTTAAAGAAATAGCGTTCCTGCGTCTACCTCCGTGTGCAACCGAGTGAGCCGATCTACCACAATACATTCATTTTGTTTTTTTCTTTTTTTTTTTTTTGCAGGATGCAGTGTTTGTTCATCCTTTAAGAAAATGTTAAAAAACAACCTGCTTTTTTTTATATTTTTTTTATAACATTGCAGTCTCTGATAGAATATATTGGCATAGTTGGCATCAGATTTTTCATGTTTTTTTCTTTTTTATTTCCAGAAAACAATGATGTCCTGATCTTACCCCCATGTCATTAAAGAAAAAAAAATCTGTTTTTTTTTTCTTAACAGATGCAAATGGATGCAATCTGTTAAAAATATAATCAATAAAATATGCTAAATACTGTATATAAAATAAAAAATACGTATAAATATATATAAATTTAAATCAATATTGTAAAATAAAATAAAGTACGCAAAATTAAAACAAAATTCATTACGACGCATTCGTTTGTATCAGTCTTTCTTTGCTCACAATAGAACAACATGAAGATGTAAAAGGATTACAAAACAGGCAGTAAAGTATTAATGGCAGTCCGTGAATTAGGTCAGTCCTCTGTGGCGGTGGCGTATATGTGGGGCGATATGGCGGGGTGACTCTAGCATTTTGTGGGGTGAATCCATTAATGTCTTCAGAACTCCTGTGAATTACGGAATCTCGGGAGGGGGGATGTTTATTTTCTGATAGGACACAAGTGGGATTAAGAGATCAGTCACATTGCTGCCTCCCCGTGCTGCGTCCCCCCGCTCACATCTGTCTCTCTCTGTCTCTCATGGAAGATCTGATCGGAGATGGATTCGTCCCTCATACACCAAGGCTACCTCAAGAAGTATGGTGAGTGTGTAGTGAGCAGACGTTGGGGGGCCGCATCGGATCAGGGGTCATAACACGCGGGGATGAGGGGATTTCTGATGCAGATGTTACATAACCAAACCTCTGGATGTCACAGGACTTGGGATTGTATAGTTGTGTCCCTATAGTCTATACCATAGATAAGGTTAGTGTGTCATATGTGTCGGTATGTGAGACATCCGCCGACGGCCGTCAGGACCTGCTGGGGGTTGTAGTTCTGCAGTTACATCCTACATCTGTGTAAGAGTGTATGTGTACGGAGACGTGCCCATCACAACTGTTATATCTTGTGCTGTCGGGTATGTGGCTTATGGAGTCTGCTTGTATTGTTGCAATTTTAAATAAGGTTTAATTGCAATTCCAGACACATTTTACAGATATGTGGTGGCGCTGTTTCAGAAAGGAAGCAGCTCTATTGGTCTGTTCTCAAACGACAACTTAAAATTGATCACATCACATATTACAACATATGTACATAAGAGATAGATGGATGGATAGATAGATAAATAGCAGATAGATGTAATGTTTGATAGATGATAGATAATAGATAGATAGATAGATAGATAGATAGATAGATAGATAGATAGATGATAGATAGATAATTGATAGATTCTCCATTTACACTTTTGGCCTGGGACAGCTCATAGAATCTCATGGCTTTCAGTATCACCTCTATGCTGATGACACAGATCTACATCTCTGGACCAGATATCACCTCCTTACTAACCAGAATCCCTCAATGTCTGTCCACTATTTCATCCTTCTTCTCCGCTAGATTTCTGAAACTTAACATGGACAAGAATTCATCATCTTTCCCCCATCTCACGCGACCCCCCCAACGAACCAATCCATTACAGTAAATGGCTGCCCACTCTCTCTAGTCCCACAAGCTCGCTGCCTCGGGGTAATCCTTGACGCTGATCTCTCCTTCAAACACATATCCAAGCCCTTTCCACTTCCTGCCGACTTCAACTCAAACATATTTCACAAATCCGTACATTCCTCAACCAAGAATCTGCAAAAACCCTATACATGCCCTCATCATCTCTCACCTCGATTACTGCACCCCTTCAATCTATTCTAAACTCTGCTGCCCGACTAATCCACCTGTCCCCCCCGCTATTCCCCGGCCTCTCCCCTCTGTCAATCCCTTCACTGGCTCCCCATTGCCCAGAGACTCCAATACAAAAGCCTAACCATGACGTACAAAGCCATCCACAACCTGTCTCCTCCATACATCTGTGACCTCGTCTCCCGGTACTTTCCTGCACGCAACCTCCGATCCTCACAAGATCTCCTTCTCTACTCCCCTCTTATCTCCTCTTCTCACAATCGTATACAAGATTTCTTCGCGCATCACCCCTACTCTGGAACTTTCTACCACAACATATCAGACTCTCGCCTACCATCGAAACCTTCAAAAAGAACCTGAAGACCCACATCTTCCGACAAGCCTACAACCTGCAGTAACCACAAATCGACCAAACCGCTGCATGACCAGCTCTACCCTCACCTACTGTATCCTCAACCATCCCTTGTAGATTGTGAGCCCTCGCGGGCAGGGTCCTCTCTCCTCCTGTACCAGTTGTGACTTGTATTGTTCAAGATTATTGTACCTGTTTTTATTTATGTACACCCCTCCTCACATGTAAAGCGCCATGGAATAAATGGTGCTATAATAATAATGATAATAATAGATAATAGATAGATAGATAATAGATAGATACATAGATAGATCATAGATAGATCACAGCTAGATAGATAGATAGATGATAGATAGATAATAGATAGATAGATAGATAGATAGATAGATAGATAGATAGATAGATAGATAGATAGATCACAGATAGATCACAGATAGATAATAGATAGATAGATAAATAGATAGATACTGTAGATACATAGATAGATACATAGATAGATGACAGATAGATAGATTATAGATAGATAGAGTCAAAATTACTGTTATTAGGAACAGTTAAGCAAGAAGAAGATGACAATCTCTGAAAGGGGTAAAGTTAAAGATAAAACATTTCCTTTGTATTTTAGGCAAAAAAAAATTGTCATTTTTAACATTTTACAAATTACAAAAACAGAAATGGGCCGATGCAAAAGTGTGAGTACCCTTGAAGATCTGTGTGCTCAGATTAGTTTGACTAAGGTTTCCGACCTTAATTAGCCTGTTAGGATTATGACTTGTTCACTATCATCTTTAGGAAAGGCCAGATGATGCAAATTTCCCAGCTTTATAAAGAACAAGCTTCCTCTAACCTTATGCCTAAAACAGCAGCCATGGGTTCTTCTAAGCAGCTTCCTAGCACTTTGAAAATAAAAATGATAGAGGCCCACAAAGTAGAAGAAGGCTATAAGAAGATTACAAAGTGTTTTTAAATTGCCCTTTCCTCAGTTCGAAATGTAATTAGGAAATAGCAGTTAACGGGAAGAATGGAGGACAAGATAAGGTCTGGAATGCCAAGCAAAATTTCAGTGGGAGCTGCTCGTAGGATTGCTAGAGAGAAAATCAGAACCCCTTCTTGAGCACAAAAGACCTTCTGAAAGATTTACCAGACTCCGAAGTTGTGGTACATTGTTCTACTGTTCAGGGACACCTGCACAAATATTGCCTTCTTAGAAGAGTCATCAGAAGAAAACCTCTCCTGTGTCCTCACCATAAAATTCAGCATGCAAAAGAGCATCTAAACATACCTGGTGCATTTTGGAAACCAGTCCTGTGGACCAATGAAGTTTTAATAGAACTCTGAGTGCTTGTGCTTGGCTTGAACAGTCATTCTGTGCTAACAAACTCCCTTGAAGCATAGAGAGAATCGTTTAACAGGTCTCCTTTGTAATATCATTATGTTATAGGGGTTGTCTGGTTTCCAACACTCAATTGTGACATTATGAGATAGAGGGAAGGACACAAGAGAGTCACTAACTCTGGAGGACTCAGCATGTTTATATATTATATGGTCAACATGTAATTCCTCATTTCCCCTCTAGTAGTGCTGCAGAGAAATTGAACACCTGCTATCAGGTTCCCATCTGATTGCTTTGAGTCCCAACAATCATAGATAAGCTTATTCAGGGAAAAACCTTTTAACAAAAAGGTGTTATCTAATGAGGACTACCTCTTTAAAGGGAATCTGTCAGTAGGATCATCCCTCCTAAGTCTTCTATATGGGCATGTAAGTAATAGAAAGTTGAATAAAATGATACCTTCACATCTGTGAGCTGATGTCTTATTCCAGAGAAACCCATGTTTTATTAATATGTAAATGAGCTGTTAAGATCTAAGGGTCAGACATAGATCTCCCTGAAAATCTGCCTCCAGAGATTATTTTAGATTAAAGGGGACATTACTAGCGTGAGACATGTAGATCAGGAGAGCAGACTGTCAATCATTACATGTCTCACACTGGTAGCACCTCCTCTAATTTACAATAAGCTCTGGAGGCAGATTCTTGGGGAGATCTATGTCCAGCCCATAGATCCTAATAGCTAATTTGCATATTAAGAAAAACATAGATTTCTCTTGAATAAAACATCGTATCACAGATATCAAGGTATCATTTTATTCAGCTTCTTATGACCTGCATAGCTATACGGATGGCTTAG
Source organism: Ranitomeya imitator (assembly GCF_032444005.1). Lineage (NCBI taxonomy): Eukaryota > Metazoa > Chordata > Amphibia > Anura > Dendrobatidae > Ranitomeya > Ranitomeya imitator. Next base: position 47,261,074 of record NC_091283.1, read on the forward strand.
AACGTTTGATACTACTGATATTTTAATTTTAAATTCTGTGTTTTGTTATATATTATAGATAACTTAAAAATCACGGCTGTTAGGTTTGAGGATGACAGATAAGAAAGAGTGTAGCTCAGACATATGGTATGGCCATTCAGAAAGTCACCTTCAGCACACACAGGATGGGTATTTTTTTTTCTCCCGCCTTTGCTCAGTGCCTGGGTATATTATGTGTTCTGCCGAAGATTAGTCTCACTGCTACGGATATATTTGTGTTTTAATCTATAGGAACTGCTTCTGAGCTCCGGGAATGTTTCGTAATCCACGGTGCACATCCAAAGGCTCAGATTTAATATGAGAAAGAGATGTACCACAGTGATGGACAGATGTGTTTGCAAATTCATGTGTAGATGAGTGCCGATGTTCAGCCCGAAGGGGAAGAAATTTAAAGAGACAGTGAGAAAATGGTTTACGTAGAAAAGACAAACAGCAAATTAACATTTCATTGATGCTTAAAAAGAAATGAAACAGCTTTGCAAATAGTCTGGATTGAAAATTGTTTAAAGTTTTGAGTATATTCGTGTTCATGGTTATAGGCAATATCAAGAAGTCTAGCACTCAACTCAACGAGGGACCTAGCCTCCAGACGCGGTATCCACCGTTAGTCTAGACTAACGGTGGATACCGCGTCTGGAGGCTAGGTCCCTCGTTCTATGAACCGGCTCTAACAGCCCCTATATGCTTAATGGTTACATGTGGTCACCGCCCCACACCAACAGCATTTATTTCAAGCTATATTAAATACTTCTATCACTGCCATACAGCGTGGCGGCCCTTTTTGACTGATGAAAGTCCCCACGGACTGAAATGTTTCAAGTGCTACAAATAAATCAACTAATTGATGCTTAAGTTGAGTGCTAGACTTCTTGATATTGATTTGACGGTTTGGGAACCTAGTCTTAGCACCACTTTGTAGCTGTGCACACGGTGTTTTCACTCACATGGTTATAGGCTGACTCAGGTTCTTGTATAGCTCCATCTGTTTGGGAATGGTATAGAGTCATGCTTCAATAAGGTCACCATTTTTCCCCTGCTACCCCCCCAGGGTTGTTTGCCCTATAAAGCTTCTGTTAAGGCACAACCAAGACGCTTTAGATAAAAGCCATAAGTTCTGATTTCCTATGACCAAGGACATCTTACTCTATTTGCATAGAGTTCTCCTTACTCTGTCCCCCGACATATGATATTGGGGTATAAGGACAGATCAGGAATGTTGAATGTTAGTAAAGCTCCTACTCTTCAATAAGCTGATTTGGAGTTTGCTGGGAATTGGACCCACACCAATATTATATTGATGGCATGTCCTAGTGATAAGTTATCAATATTAAGGTCATGAAATAAAAGCCTTTAAGCCTCAAACAGTCTCAGTCACTAAAGGGTTATTCCCGATTTGGGACAGTGAATGAAGCTTTCATGGCTAAATTCTAATGGGGCATTTTAAATAATTGTTCTCAGGATCAGTAGGGATGTGAGTGGTCAGATAACATGCCAAGTTCGGAATAGGTCTTTAAGGAGTTAACATGATGGCTTTCTGAGACCCTCCATACAGAAGGGAACAGTTGATGATATTTGCTCAGCTACACTGGTGCAACATTCTTATAATAGTCCTGATTACAAGTAATTAGAATTAAACTAATTGATTCCCAAGAACCTGGTCCAGAAGCCACATCCTTATTCCATTATTATTATTATTATTATACATTTTTATAGCGCCATTTATTCCATGGCGCTTTACATGTGAATACGGGGCAAATATAGACAAATACATTAAACATGAGCAGATAACAAGGCACACGAGTACATAAGGAGGGAGGACCCTGCCCGCGAGGGCTCACAGTCTGCAGGGGGTGGGTGAGGATACACTAGGAGAGGGAAGAGCTGGCTGTGCGGCTGTTCAGTAGGTTGAGGATCACTGCAGGCTGTAGGCTTGTCGGAAGAGATGAGTCTTCAGGTTCTTTTTGAAGGTTTCTATGGTAGGCGCAAGTCTGATGTGTTGGGGTAGAGAGTTCCAGAGTATGGGGGAAGCACGGGAGAAGTCTTGGATGCGGTTATGGGAAGAAGAGATGAGAGGGGAGTAGAGAAGGAGGTCTTGGGAGGATCGGAGGTCGCGTGTAGGTAGGTACCGGGAGACCATGTCACAGATGTATGGAGGAGACAGGTTGTGGATGGCTTTGTATGTCAGTGTGAGGGTTTTGAACTGGAGTCTCTGGGCGATAGGAAGCCAGTGAAGGGCTTGACACAGGGGAGAGGCTGGGGAATAGCGGGGGGACAGGTGGATTAGTCGGGCAGCAGAGTGTAGGATGGATTGGAGTGGTGCCAGAGTGCTAGAGGGGAGTCCAGAGAGTAGGAGGTTGCAGTAGTCGAGGCGGGAGATGATAAGGGCATGCACTAGCGTTTTTGCAGTGTTGCGGTCAAGGAAAGCACGGATCCGGGAAATATTTTTGAGTTTGAGACGACAGGAGGAGGCAAGGGCTTGGATATATGGCTTGAAAGAGAGGGCAGAGTCGAGGATCACCCCGAGGCACCGGGCGTGTGGGACTGGGGATAGTGAGCAGCCATTGACATTGATGGATAGGTCTGGTGGAGGGGTAGAGTGAGATGGGGGAAAGATGATGAATTCTGTTTTGTCCATGTTCAGTTGTAGAAAGCGAGCAGAAAAGAAGGCTGAAATGGCAGACAGACAGTGCGGGATTTTGGTAAGCAAGGAGGAGAGGTCAGGTCCGGAGAGGTAGATCTGCGTGTCGTCAGCGTAGAGATGGTACTGCATACCGTGGGATTCTATGAGCTGTCCCAGGCCGAAAGTGTAGATGGAGAAGAGTAGGGGTCCTAGAACAGAGCCTTGAGGAACACCGACTGACAAGGGGCGAAGTGAGGAGGTGGTGTGGGGGAGGGAGACACTGAATGTTCGGTCTGTCAGATATGACGAGATCCAGGAAAGGGCCAAGTCTGTGATGCCAAGAGATGAGAGAATTTGTAGCAAAAGGGAGTGGTCCACAGTGTCAAAGGCAGAAGACAAGTCCAGGAGAAGGAGGACAGAGTAGTGTCGCTTGCTCCTGGCAGTTAGTAGGTCATTGGTGACTTTAGTTAGGGCAGTTTCAGTTGAGTGATGGGAACGGAAGCCATTCCATGGCCTCCTACCTGCTGAAATTCTAATTTGTTGTACCGAGGTGGCAAATTAGAAGATCTCCTTTCAATATTTGCTTCTACCACCAAGATCTAAACCCAAGGTGGCTCCATCTGGGCCCTCATCTGGGACTTCAACCCTCACCTCCGTGGCTCTCCTACTTATCCTGTCTTAGCCCTAGCCGACAATGGCATAGTATGGGCCTGATGTTTCAACGCCATTCATTTTCAGGGCTTTTTGATTACAACAAATCAGAAGTGGCACCGGTAATTTTGGCAGGTAGGAGGCGGTTCATCAGGCTCCCAAACAGAGGCCACTGAATACGGATGCAACTGCAGAACGTGCTCCCACAAATGTATTCACTCATCTCTACAAGCAACAAACAGACTTTGGAGGAAGCATGTGCCTTATTGAAGGATTGAGAAAGCATTTACAATACTCTGAGATAAAACAGACGTGGCACTCACCCGAAGTACGCTGAAATCAATGTCCTTTATTCATCTTCATGCAGTAATGAACATTAGTGGAGAGGCGGCAGGTGAACAAGAGGGTGCGGGGAGTGAGGACATGACGACGGCCGTTTAACGCAAATGCGCTTCTACGGGTCCAGGATCGTAGAAGCGCATTTGCGCGAAACGGCCGTCGTCCTGTCCTCACTCCCTGCACCCCCTCGTTTCCCTGCCGCCTTTCCACTAATGTTCATTGCTGCATGAAGATGAATAAAGGACATTGATTTCAGAGTACTTTGGATTAGTGCCACGTCTGTTTTATCTCAGCATCAATTGTGATTCCATTTTCTTGATATACGTGGAGCACCATCCTCGAAATGCATAGAACACTCGTGTAAAAAAGGGTCTTAAAGAAGAATCCTTCCTCACCAATAGGGCCTGTACACACATCATTACCTGGTGCCGTTCTTTCTGGGATCTCTTGTTTACTCCATTTATAATACTCTATATAATGTAACGTGCAGTACGGGATCGGACAGGCAAACTAGCTATGACTCCAAAGAAAACGACAGACATCGGGCAGTATGGTAAGACCCTCAGAAGTCTTCACCTCCACTCAACTTAGAACCTGTCTGGAACTTGTTATAGACGTATTCCTGGGTCATTACTGAATGCATTTTGTATTAGGGACTGGGCCAAGAATGCAGTATTCTCATATTAAATGTATTTTGTAATGCATTGAAAAAAATTATTTGTTCATTATTAGGCAGCCATCTACGTGGAGAGGACTGTGTCAGATAACAAAATCATCGAGTCACCAGATTAAAAATTAACTAATCTCATTGCCTTTCCATCTGTTCAAACTATTATGATATTTATCAGTTGAAAATAATATACACACCTCAATATTCTAGATATTACCCTCAGGGCTCATTCAGACGTCCGTTTTTCATATGCGAGTTGTTGGCACTCGTACCTGTTAATGTCTACATGGTCATTCACTTTTTTTGTGGACCCAGTGATCTGCACAAAATCCCAGAGTCCTGTCTGATAGTGATCCAAGGCTCAGATCAAAATCGCCAATGCAAGTCTCTGGATCAATGTAAAATCAGACAAAGCTCGGATGCCATCCAAGTGCTGTCCATTTTTCATGGACTGGAAGATAGGAGATGGTAGAGAAACATTTTTTTCATCTGAGGAAAACTGAGGCCCATTCTCAGATGAAACTTGGTGGACATGGATGAATATCTAATGAAACATTGAACAAAATCACTGGTAAAACGTGATGAGCCCAAAAAAGGTGCTCCGATTGTCCTATGGCCAAATAGCCAATTTGGTCTCCCATTTAGGATCCAATTCATAAACCATGAGGGATTGTCCATCCATAACACTGATTGTCCACTTGTTCCCTGGAAAATTGTTACAGTTTCAGGCAGGGGGTTCTAGTGAAGGAGTTTCTGAAAAATTGATTTTCTAAGGTGGCCACCTCCTTGGCAGTAGCGAGAAGCCAACTAGACTAAATTATATAGTATTAACACCCAGGACAACCCTTAGGAAGTCCTATGCAGAAACATATTTTAGAACCCGTAGAAGTAGTTCTATTCTTTATACTCCTTTTGTAGGACCAAATCATAGTGCTCAAACCATTTGAGAAATTTGTCTGCCAATTGACTTTAGATTTGGAGAGTTTCTTAGAAGAGGGACAAAGTCATTCATTCAAGTGTAGCCGTGTAGGCCCCATTCAATGACCCCAATTGGTTATTGCTAACAGACAAATGTTGGGTCCTTTTTGGATCCATTAGCCGGGATCCATGGCTGCAGTGCCACCTTTACTGCCCCGATTCAATACTGCTATTTACAATGGGATTACGCATTCAATGGAAACTTCAAGGCTGATTTCACATATTACGTTTTTTTGCCTCATACATAAAAATTGGTCCATGTTTGTTTCACTGTGGTGGATCAATGTTTGGTCCCTGTGTCAATTTTTGACAATCCTTGTTGCATCTGCTTTTCTTGCATACAGAAAAAAATACTTAAAGGGAATCTGCCAGCAGGTGTTGCTATCTTATCTGAAAACAGCATAATGTAGAGAAAGAGACCCTGATTCCAGTAATGTGTCACGCATTGGGTGCAGCAGTTGAGATACAATTTTTTAGATGTAGCATGAAGTAGAGCTCAGAAAGCTGCCCTCACCCACACCACAGCTGACTGTGACATTGTCTATCAACAGTAAGCTGCTAATCAGTGCTGAGGGCAGGGTTGGACTAAGATGCATGTGTGCATCAGTCACGGTAGTCATAATCTTCTGCTGATAAAACACTTATTGTAATGAAACAGCAGCACACGTCGTAATAAGTGACCTAAAATCCATGTTTCAAACCCTTGCTTCATGCTGCCCTTAGATTACATAGCAAATACCTGCTTACAGATTCCCTTTAACTTCTCCTACCCATTAAATATAATTATAAGGATGGCACACAGATGATAATGATAATGTAATTTTTTGTTTCCCAAGCCATTGACTTGCATTCTCAGGTTTGCTATACAGCATGTATAAAAGTTGGACATGACTCCATTTTGTTTAGGTAGCAAATTTTCCAAAAAAGCTGATATGTGACTGAGTCATTGGGGCATGTTCACGAGTTTTTTGTACACAGATTTTTCTGGATGAAAAATCCACTATAAAAAAAAAACGCTTCAATAAACTTTTTTTGTGTTGCAATTGATTCAGCAGTCAAAGTATGAGCATTTTGTCAAGCAAAAATGCCCCAAGAATTGATATGTTGCTAATTTTTCAAAACAAAATAAAAGTGCCAAGTACTTTGTTTACAGGTTTTTTTCTCCATTGACATTGCTAAAAAAAAAATTCAAAAAAGTATTTAAATTGTTTTTTTCATTTGGATATTGCAGCAAAATTTGCCCCCAAATCCACTTAAAATAATTCCATTTAAAAAACTCCAAAAAAACTTTCATGCAGAATCTGGTTTCTCCAAACTGGGCTCAGTTACATGAGTAAATCTGTGTAAGTTTTCTGGTGGGGAGACTTTTACACAAAATATTTAGTGTCTTTTCACTTTTAGGTGGGTTTCTTTTCAAGCAGTGGAAGGAACGATACTTGCAGCTCACGCAGGAAGGTAGCCTCCTTCTATCTAAAGATACGGACTCTTCCGCAGATCTAGAAATTCCGCTTCTTACTCGTTGTCAAGCCATACTGGAGGGCACCGAAATTGGAGATCTGCCCAAATTGCCAATTGGCATACAGAGGAACAACTGTCTAGGTCTTTCCTTGAGTGACGGGAGAACACTTCTACTTCTTGCTCCAGATTCCCAGGAGTGCAGGTATCTATATGTGCACATCTCACCATCTCATAGTTCTTCATCATCGAACATTTACAACCTGAATAGGCATAAGCACCAGTTAAACGTTTGGTCAAGGACGACTGGTCTTTGAAACTTGGATAAATATGCTTTATGTTTATTGCTCTGAGGATGGGTTGAACAGTTGACCCCCCTGTTGGTCACTCTTGGGCTTTCTCACACCTGGTGCTGGTCCTGAGTGTCCTGCCTAGTAGCAGTTTCCTCTATTCATCTTGGATTCATCTTGAATTCCAACGCTCGTTTGCCCTTTATTATAACCTGTAAAACATGATCTTACTGTAACATTTAATTTTCAAGCCAAATTATTGCCTTCTTCCAAACAATGGAGGACATGTGGACTTAAAGGAGTTATCTGACCTTAGGATACTAGTCTGCAGGGCTGGCATCAGGCGCCACCACCTGATGCAGCCAGGCAAGTGCCGGAGCCCTGGACAGATGGGGGAACTCAGTTGTCATCGGGGACACCAGCACGTTATGGTGCCCGTGAGTTGGAGCCCTACACCACATCCTGTTTCAAGTACTCACCTCTCCCTGATCTCTGCTGCTCCAGTTTCCTCAGTGTCTTCTGACTCAGTAATGTCTCAGTGCAGAGAGACGACGGTGTCACTACAGTGCACCCTCTATGCAGAGAGTCAGAAGATGCTGAGGAGATCAGAGCAGAGGAGACTGGAGCAGCTGAGACCAGAGCAACGTGGAATGAGGAGAGGTGAGTATTTGATTTTTTTATGAATGGAGCAACATATGGAGTCCATTATACTGTATGGAGCAATAAATGGGGCCCATTATACTGTATCTAACAATATATGGGACCCATTACACTGTATGTAATAATATATGGGACCCATTATACTTTATAAAGCATAATATGGGACCTATTATACTCCTTTTATACTGTATGGAGAACTATATAGGACCTATTATACTGTATGGATCACTATTTGGGACCTATTATGCTGTATGGAGAAATATATGGGACCTATTATATTGTATGGAGCACTATATGGAGCCCATTGTACTGTATGGAGCACTATGTGATGCTTATAATACTGTATGGAGGGCCATGTGATGTCCACAATTTTGTATGGAGGACTATGTGGTGCCCATAAAACTGTATGGACGACTGTGTGGTGCACATAATACTGTATGGAGGACTATGTGGTGCCCATAAAACCGTATGGACGACTGTGTGGTGCACATAATACTGTATGAAGGACTATGTGGTGCCCATAAAACTGTATGGACGACTGTGTGGTGCACATAATACTGTATGGAGGACTATGTGGTGCCCATAAAACTGTATGGATGACTGTGTGGTGCACATAATACTGTATGGAGGACTATGTGGTGCCCATAAAACTGTATGGACGACTGTGTGGTGCACATAATACTGTATGGAGGACTATACTGTCCCGTCTAAAGCTGAAAGTCTGCAGTCACTCTGCGTGACTGCAGACTTTTGAATCCACCCGGGGCATGCACTGTGCGCTGCGAGGATTCACCGGTTTCTGACCTATTGTAGAATTTACAATATCACTCATGTAATGTAAGACGTAAGGGTAATCTTTGGCATTGTACTATACCTGCAGTTGAAGCCAGAAGTTTACATACACTATATAAAGAGACACATCTGCATGTTTTTCTTAATATCTGACCTGAAATAAGAATAAGCCTTTCCCGCTTTAGGACAATTAGGTTTACTATAATTATTAATATTTGCCAAATGCCAGAATAATGAGAGAGAGAGAGAGAGAGAGAGAGAGAGGGAGAGAGAATGTTTTAAGGCATTTCTATTACTGCAAAGTCAGAAAACAAAGCCAAATCGAGTTTGTTTATAAATGATAAACTACTAAATATATTTTATTTATACTTTAAGCCATCTGTGATCCATATACTTTTTTGTACACGCTTAAAACAGAATGTCATGATGCATTGAATCTGAAAATCCAACACGATTATGGGCATGATTATTTGACCGTCAGCTCCTTGAGTCCATGGACGTACGATAACTACAGAGGCTATAGGGCCTAGATACTTAGGAACCACTCAGGTCTTTTTATAGGTAAAACCAAATAGTGGCTTTCGACACTGGTATATCAATATGGGGTCTCCTTTGGGTAGAATATCTATTGTATAAATCATTGCTGCTCAAATGAAACATAATAATAGAGGTGGAGCCATTCCTTACTAGGGGGTCTTAATAATTCCTGTATCACCCCCTCCATCGTTCATGCATTTTTGTGTTATTGCTGTAAGTATGTGATTATGATTAATTCTTCCTTCTCTCATGAACTTTTTTTTTTGCAGTAAATGGATAAATATTCTACGAAAAGTGAAAGAGGTGAGTAAAACACAGGAAAAGGGGTTGTGAATGCATAGTGTTTGGTCCTGTTGTTCTCCACTGAGTGAGACGTATGATATCACTCTCAATCCCAAACTGTTCTTCAACTATATCAATAGTAAAAGAATAAAAACTGAAAATGTAGGCCCCTTAAAAAATAGTGAGGAAAGAATGGTTGTAGATGACGAGGAAAAAGCTAACATATTAAACACCTTCTTCTCCACGGTATTCACGGTGGAAAATGAAATGCTAGGTGAAATCCCAAGAAACAATGAAAACCCTATATTAAGGGTCACCAATCTAACCCAAGAAGAGGTGCGAAACCGGCTACATAAGATCAAAATAGATAAATCTCCGGGTCCGGATGGCATACACCCACGAGTACTAAGAGAACTAAGTAATGTAATAGATAAACCATTATTTCTTATTTTTAGGGACTCTATAGCGACAGGGTCTGTTCCGCAGGATTGGCGCATAGCAAATGTGGTGCCAATATTCAAAAAGGGCTCTAAAAGTGAACCTGGAAATTATAGGCCAGTAAGTCTAACCTCTATTGTTGGTAAAATATTTGAAGGGTTTCTGAGGGATGTTATTCTGGATTATCTCAATGAGAATAACTGTTTAACTCCATATCAGCATGGGTTTATGAGAAATCGCTCCTGTCAAACCAATCTAATCAGTTTTTATGAAGAGGTAAGCTATAGGCTGGACCACGGTGATTCATTGGACGTGGTATATCTCGATTTTTCCAAAGCGTTTGATACCGTGCCGCACAAGAGGTTGGTACACAAAATGAGAATGCTTGGTCTGGGGGAAAATGTGTGTAAATGGGTTAGTAACTGGCTTAGTGATAGAAAGCAGAGGGTGGTTATAAATGGTATAGTCTCTAACTGGGTCGCTGTGACCAGTGGGGTACCGCAGGGGTCAGTATTGGGACCTGTTCTCTTCAACATATTCATTAATGATCTGGTAGAAGGTTTACACAGTAAAATATCGATATTTGCAGATGATACAAAACTATGTAAAGCAGTTAATACAAGAGAAGATAGTATTCTGCTACAGATGGATCTGGATAAGTTGGAAACTTGGGCTGAAAGGTGGCAGATGAGGTTTAACAATGATAAATGTAAGGTTATACACATGGGAAGAAGGAATCAATATCACCATTACACACTGAATGGGAAACCACTGGGTAAATCTGACAGGGAGAAGGACTTGGGGATCCTAGTTAATGATAAACTTACCTGGAGCAGCCAGTGCCAGGCAGCAGCTGCCAAGGCAAACAGGATCATGGGGTGCATTAAAAGAGGTCTGGATACACATGATGAGAGCATTATACTGCCTCTGTACAAATCCCTAGTTAGACCGCACATGGAGTACTGTGTCCAGTTTTGGTCACCGGTGCTCAGGAAGGATATAATGGAACTAGAGAGAGTACAAAGGAGGGCAACAAAATTAATAAAGGGGATGGGAGAACTACAATACCCAGATAGATTAGCGAAATTAGGATTATTTAGTCTAGAAAAAAGACGACTGAGGGGTGATCTAATAACCATGTATAAGTATATAAGGGGACAATACAAATATCTCGCTGAGGATCTGTTTATACCAAGGAAGGTGACGGGCACAAGGGGGCATTCTTTGCGTCTGGAGGAGAGAAGGTTTTTCCACCAACATAGAAGAGGATTCTTTACTGTTAGGGCAGTGAGAATCTGGAATTGCTTGCCTGAGGAGGTGGTGATGGCGAACTCAGTCGAGGGGTTCAAGAGAGGCCTGGATGTCTTCCTGGAGCAGAACAATATTGTATCATACAATTAGGTTGTGTAGAAGGACGTAGATCTGGGGATTTATTATGATGGAATATAGGCTGAACTGGATGGACAAATGTCTTTTTTCGGCCTTACTAACTATGTTACTATGTTACTATGTTACTATCCCTTCACACTAAACTTTCTTGAATTCAAAAAGAACGAAACGTGGACTAAAAAGTCAAAACTTCTCCCATTATCCCATTTCTTTTTTTTTCTACCACTAACATGATTCAGAATAAGGCTCATAATGAGCGCATGGTCGCATAGCTATTTTTTGAGCGAAGACAGTAGGACTTCCGTTGACCTTCATTAGTCTTCTACTTAGAGTCCAAAGGAAAAGATCGCCGCCTGCTCCATTGGACTCTTCAAAGTCTTCAGAGCCTCAATGTCAAGGTTTGTTAGATCTACTCGATGCTTAGTGTCACTCTCTTGCTATTTATTACCATGTTTTCAGTTAGCCATTAATAGGTATCAACCACTGAGGACTCTCAAATTTTATTATTTTTTTCTACTGTATTTTCACTTTTAAAATCTAAGAAAAAGTTCCAAATTGGACTCGGCTCACATGAGGTCAGAGGTGCTATTTTTTTCCCTTCAAAATTAAAGACATCTCACTTATGTAAAGAATCTGAGATAACATTTTGGCTTCTTCTACAAACAGAAGTACAACGCTGATGTGATGACAACCTAAGGCCGGTCTCTCGTCAAATCTGATTTGGCATTCATGACTCAATCTGGGGGCTTCTTTCTTAAAACCTGAAAATTGGGATTCAGAAATGCCCCCAATAGAACCAAGGACTTCAATGAGGCACAAAGGAACATAAACTTTGGACTCTAGTTGATGCTCTTTCCAATGGCTTTCATAGCTTTAGACCGACACAATAGCATGGTAGGTCAAATTGAGTCCAAACGTTCATATTTTTGTCTCTTTTTGCCTCACTGTAGGAAATGGCTCTGTGGAGGGCATTTTTTTAATATTTAGATGAGGCCCTAGATCGAGTCATTAACATTGAAGTAGATGTCATCTAAGAGAACGTGAACATTTAAGATTCATTTAAGAACATTTAAGCTTTTTTGCAGTGATTTGAGCATTTTACTTAAAGAAGCACTTGTTTATCTGCTTAATATATTGTTCATTTTGCCCTTCTACCCAGCTAATTCTTCTCTTTTCCAACAGAACAGATGAATCCTTCTAAGGTCTACCTGAAACAGGAAGTCTCTTTTCCCTGCACGAGTTATTAATCACTGCAAAGTCCATGACAAGGGAAGGAACGGAGCAGCTGGGTCAGAAATTGAACAGGGGGATGACTCATACTGGTAAAAGAGACTTCATGTTTCTACATAAAGCAGAGAAAAGAGAAGAATTAGCTGGGTAGAAAGGCAAAATGAGCAATTGTAAGTACATAGTACTATATAATGTGATGACTGCAATACAGGGTGGGCCATTTATGTGGATACACCTGGGTGGGCCATTTATAAAGTTAGATCCAAAATGGCTGACTACAAAATGACCGCCGTGGTCACCACCCATCTTGAAAAGTTTTCCCCCTCCCATGTACTAATGTGCCACAAACAGGAAGTTGATATCATAACCATTCCCATTTTATTTAGGTGTATCCATATACATGGACAACCCAGGTGTATCTATATACATGGCCCACTCTGTATATTAAGAAGATAAAAACTTTGCTAGGGAGTGTTTGTTTATACCTACTGACTTCCAAAACTTTAGTAGTCCATATATAACGCATATTTCTCTCCACATTTTTTAGAGCTTGTCACAGCCTCCACTCTCCCCAAACAGTTGTAGGCTTCACAATACGTCCCCTATCCGGAGATGCTGCTGGAGCGAGATTTCCAATCAACCCAAGGACAAGGTTCAAGGAAAAGAAAGTATGCGATGTGCATTTCATCTATTAATAAAATTGGGAAATATCTCTTCTGTTTACGGAAGTCAAAAAGAGAGGGGTTACACACAGGCAATGGTAAATTAGTTTTTTCAAAACTAACCCTCTTAGGGCCCAAAAGTAGTTCATGCTTTAATCATTATTTTTGCACCGTCTAACATCTAAGCCTAAATTCCATATTTAAAAGCGATGTCCAGGACTGGAAAAAACATGGTGCTATCTACCAAAACAGCTTCACAACAACATCCGATTGGCACATTGTTTAGACAAACACAACACACGGCTTTTGATCTCTTTGGACAAGTCTGTAAATAAATGTATTACACATAATATAACAATTACGGCTTGATCTTCTCTTACTCTGTGTTATGATGTTCCTCTTTTATTGCTCCTAAATATTTTTGAATAAATTGACATCTGGGGTTCACCATTTCGGAGCGTGTCCATGCACAGTCTGACACGTCCAATCAGTGTTGATATTGTTAGATTATTCAGGCACACTACCTCTTGACAAAGAGAATAGGCACACCCAATTGTCTATTTATTCCTATATATCGAGGAGGCATGATAGAGGCACGGTAAAATGAAAATTTACAAGCAAAGATGCTGCAGACTTGTATTTTTCATAAAGTAACAAGTAATTAGTTACTAAAACAATACCTTTCAGGAGAGGTAACAAATCTTTAAAATTACGTAAAATAGAGATGATTGAATGCCAACTTTTAAGAATTTGATGACCCTTCGAATTCAAATAATTTGCAATTTTCTGCTGCTATTTTATGAATTGCAGAAGATCGTATCACCCAGAGAACAATCATATGACCTCAGGTCGGGCTTCCTTAAAATGTTTTTGCAGTAATAATGTCATATAGTATAGTATGTTTAATCAGGAGGAACTATCAGATGCTGTATAAAAGCTGAAGCAGGGAATGCAGCAGCCAGGTATTGGTGAACCTGAATAGTGAGAGGATGTCACAGCTCACAGCTTAGTCTAGATATACAGAGAGTAATCAATTAAACACTAAAGAAACAGCACAGATATTATGTGACAGCACATCAGTGAAGACGATTAGTGTGTAAGGAAAATAGAATAATGATCTTGATCCACCATAAATCGATTTTCGCATGTTCAAATATCATGGGAAAATTTGGCGAATCTGGTGAATTCAATTTTCTAAGATTTGCTAATCTCTGGTTTAAATTGATGGTAGAGTCATCAGTTTCCCAGCAATTTCTATTATCAAAAACTATGTTCCCCATCGGCTCATGCATTTATTGAGCATGTGTTGCATTTATCATCATTTCACAACATATTCATCATAGGAAAATATTTTTAGATACTTTAGATGGTGTTTTCTCTATTCTTATTCTTCACAGGTAGACCAGCTCATCGTAAGGAAAAGTGTCCTCCGCACTGTCTCCGTCATGGTTCCCAGCTCCACTGGGGGGTGAAGACGGCATGTGTGCTAATGGGAGGAGCTGCTGCAGGTCCAACCCTGGGGTACATGGTGACCTCAAGTCATGGTGCTCGTTCTACTGACACTGCTCCACCAGATTTCCGAGAGCTGGGTTACCACCCATCAACGGATGTAGAAGGCTGCCAGTATGATGTGGATTTTGAAGGCATGGACCAGGATTTCAATGGTTTCGATTTTGGTGGATTTGCCTTTTAAACATCTTTTATTGTATACCTATTGCTCCAAAGTAAGACTGTTGTAACCTGCCCTTACCTCGAACAACCTTAGCCAATGACCAATCACTACAAAAATTGAAAGAAACGGATGGCACTCACCCGTTAAAAAAACTTCTTTATTCCAATACTTTAAAACATCGGCGTCGGGAGGATGGGAGCAGGAGTGGAATGGACGACAGCCGTTTCGCTCTGCAGTGGCACTTCTGCTGGTCACACAGGTGAGTGAAACTGACATCACCTCTTAACAGAGGGACGGTAGTTAAACCACACACCCGGTGCTTGAACAATTAAAATGCGTTTAGAAAGCAAATGGAAACAATACAAAACACAATAGAACCAGCTTATTACAGGAAAATGGACTTATCCAATCTTTCATTCAAACCAGCGGATTCCTGTGCTCGAGTGCGCATAATCCATATGGCCTCTCTTTTTAGTAGAAGCCTAGTCAGATCTCCTCCTTGCACTGGAAGAGACCCCCTTTCTAAGCCAGCAAAAGAAAGCACCTCTGGGTTTCCTCCATGGAATTCCCTGACATGTTTGATCAAACGTGGAACCCCTTTGCCTGAACCAATCGAGTTGTAATGCTCTCTGAGCCTCACATAGAGGGGGCGAATGGCCTTGCCAATATAGAAGGACTTACAACGACATAAAACCACATAAACCACATGGGTCGTTTTACACGTGATGAAATCTTAACAGTATGAGACACACCTCCAATGCACAGTGTTTGATTTACATCATGGTAATTACAAAAAGGACAATGTCCACACTTAAAATTACCAAGAGGAACATTTTTACTTAACCAATTACTTTGTTGCTTCACCATCCATTTTTTCACTACTATGTCACCCAGCGTGGTACTGCGTCTATTAGAAATAATGGGAGCACTTGCTGGAGAACACGCAGAGGGGGTAAGGGGAGAAAACGCAGGACGCCAACGGAAAAGGAAGCATGTGTCATGGAGACGGAGACATTAATGGATTCATCCAATAACATGGTGCCGAATTTAACTGACCACAACTTGAACAGTTGACACTTATCCGTTCTTTCAAAGGGACTGGGCTTTTGTATTCCAGAGGCTTTTAACTTTGTGGACTTTAAAATAGATCTTTTTAAGGCCATTCGTAAAATTCATCTACACAAGTCGTTTGCATCAAGTGTCACGGAGGCGACAGTATTAGAAGGGGAGAGCCCATGCCAAGTGGGCCCTTTGGGGTTCCTCGCTGGCACTGACTCACTGGCTGATATAAGGGCAGATGCCCAGATTTTGTGTGATTTAACTGCCCCGGAGGTTGTTCACCCCATAGATGATGAGTCCTTTAAACCATTCACAGGGGGTGTACCATCAACTTTTATGCTCCAAGTTTCCCCTGGGAATGTAGTTGATTTGTTTGAGACCCAAGTACTAAAGGATGTGGAATGCATTATATATCCGATTGCCCCGCCTAACCTCACACCATTAGAGAAACGTGCCCTTTTTGAGATCAGAGAATGGTCTGATGTGGTTGTGAGGAATGCAGATAAGGGTGGCAATGTAGTTTTATTACCAAAAGAGCAGTATTTGGCAGAAGCCACAAGACTGTTGTCTGATACGTCTACCTACTTAAAATTGACACAAGAGCGCAAGAATCCGCTGGTTTGAATGAAAGATTGGATATGTCTATTTTCCTGTAATAAGCCGGTTCTATTGTGTTTTGTATTGTTTCCATTTGTTTTCCAAATGCATTTTAATTGTTATGTATAGCTGCTGTACGTGTGTTCAAGCACCGGGGGTGGGGTTTAGCTGCCTCCCTCTGTTAAGAGGTGATGTCAGTTTCACTCACCTGTGTGACCAGTAGAAGCGCCACTGCAGCGCAAAACGGCTGTTGTCCATTCCACTCAAGTATTGGAATAAAAAAGTTTTTTTAACCGGTGAGTGCCATCTCAATTTTTGTACCCATTGTGGCTATTTTCTTTGGAGTGGCACCCCAGCTCACGGAGCACTTACTGCTGTATATATGCCTGCAGTATCAGTTCACGCAATACCTGTGCGGATTTACACTTCGTTGGAGCAATGACCAAACACTGCCAAGGAACACTGTCCATTGAAATTCTTTATTGTCATTACCTAATGGCCATTGAGTATCCTATAGATAATATTGTCCTATATGTTTGTGACTTTGCACTTGTGTTTGAGGGTTTATTGACACATCCGGCCATTGTGTCACAATATGAATTTGTGATGTGATTTTATCATAAGAAATGGGAGGGAGGAAGAAGCCACATTTAGTTGGGTGTTGGGGAGAGTGACGTCAAAGGGAGAGGATCTGGAATGAGGTCTATGATTGCCTAGGATTGCCTATGGAGTTTGGAGGTCGGTTGCCAGCCGGGCTGGACACACGTGCTACTGTTGAAGAATTTGTCATCTGGATTTCAGGAACTTTCGTAAGCACTGTTGCTAATAGATAAATGGGCTTCAGTTGTGTTACCTGTCATCTAGAGGAGCGTGAACTGTGATTATAGACTACACTGGCGGGAGATACACAATCTGTGGGCCAATCAAAAAAGTTGTGAGACAGTGAGTATCGCCTGGTACGGTGGCATTGGGACTACTGGCCCCGGGCAGGGGATCTTGTGGACTGGGGGAATGTATTTTGGCCATCTACAGACAGTTGTTGTAAAACCATGGATGTAAGGATAAGTTACCAATTGTTTTAGCCACTTTAATCTTCCTATCACGCCTTTCAAAAGAGTGCTCCTTATTCATGGTCATCTAATCAGAGAAGCAGGGGACCAAATATCAATATACTCACCATGTCTAATCTTCTGCCTTGTCTCCCCAACAAGGTGAGCACCCAAAGGAGCTACCCCACAAAACAACGAATCCCTGAAAGCTAAATCTTGAGCCACGGATCCACCCTATTGTAACACAAAACCAATACAAAACATTAAATAAAACACAATACACAATACTGTGGAAGAAAATGGCAGTGATATTTATGTAGAATAACCAAATAGACTTTATAATAATGCAGTAAATTAACAGCTAAAATAGCAATCGATTAAACATCAAATAATCCAATCTACCCAGAGTCCTGAGCGATTTTCCCTCAAGTAAAAACATAATGACAAATAAGGAATAATAAATATTGGGGGAAAGGAGGGTGAGATCTTTTTTTTCTTCCTATGAGGTGAATGGCACAACTGACCAAAAACCAGACCTTTTATACATAAAATCTTCCATTTTTTTTATTAAGCAGCCAATCAAAATCCATAAAAAGTACGGGAAAAGCAACTGGCCAGAACTGGAATAAACCTGCTTACTGAACTGACCTTTTGACCTTGCTATGACATCCATAATTGAAAATACCAACACAAACCATGGCAAACCTATTAAAATAGGGTCTGTGTTCCGCTTGAGACCCCCCTATATTTCTTTTTTTGGAGGGGCTACCATTCTGAGGAGGAATCTCCCAACCCAGCAGAAACAAAATCCTTGTTTGAATCGCGTGTGCGAAGTGGTGTGGACCATGCCGTAGCACTGGTCACACCATCCAGACGAGTCCCGATCTATGTCCCCGATGTTGCCCTGGCTGGCTCTCCGAGTTATATATCCAGCTCATCCTCTGTGTATGAACCCCATACACTGACCGTGCAGAACCTCCAGATCCATGTGCTGCGAAGTGATCAAACCCATGATGATAAGTGACCATGTGCAGCTTGTTGCCTCTTTTTTCTGGCAAAAAGGCCAAAGTGATGGACTGAGACGATTAACGACTGTCAGCTGGCGACCTTCTTCTCCCATCACAGTGTATTCCACCTGATCTATGGTGTCCCTGTCTGACACTCCGCCTCCGAGCCTTCTTACCAACATCACTGCTGGAACCTTCAAAAGCATAATCAGAAGACAGAACTGCGTCCAAAAATGTGTCCTCTGTTCCTTTTCCTGTAAAAATCAGCCCTCTTCCAATGCTTGACGTCACCCATCTAAATCCTCTCTTCTCACCAGGAGCTCAGCAGCTCCTTGCGCTGAAAGCCCCCAGCTGTATTGCCCTCCTCCTGCTTCCTGGGTGTCACCTCCGCAGAAGACCTTTCCTGCTCCTTGGCTGTGGTGTTGCCAGTTGTCTTTGGTGTATGGAATTGCCTTTTAAGTAGTTGTCTTCATTATATTAATAGTACAGTTATTCGTTGCATGTTTTGTACTGGTAATTATTAAACTGTTACGGGGTGCACAGAACCATCACTTACCCCCAGCATTATGTCAGCATTGCATCTGGTGTTCTTTGTTTGGGGGAGCTGATGTATTCACTATATATATTAGTATGTGATCTGAATGTATTCACATTACACAGGGTATACATTAGGGTGTACCGTATTTTATACTATATAAGACGCACCGGACCATAAGACGCACCAGACCATAAGACGCACCCCAAATTTCAGAAGCAAAATAGGAAAAAAAAAAATAATGCCGAAAGTCCAAGAGCCAATGGAACTACCGAGGACCAGCTGACGTTACTGGAACATGGTTACTAAGCAGGAGGTACCCGTGCCTGAAAGCACTACCAAGGACCACCTGACGTTGGTGGAACTCGGATACCCAGAAGGAGGCACCTAAGCCAAAGGCTCTGCCCGGAACCAGCTGACAGTACTGGAACCAGGATGGGGAGCAGAAGGTACAAGAGCAAAAGACACTGCCGAGAACCAACTGACGGTACTGGAACCCGGATGCGTTGGCCAAGTGTGCAAGAGCCAATGGCACGACCGAGGACCAGCTGACGGTGCTGGAACCTGGTTACTAAGCAGGAGGTACCCGTACTAAAAAGCACTACCTAGGACCGCCTGACGTTGGCGGAACTCGGATACTCAGAAGGAGGCACCTTAGCCAAAGTCTCTGCCTGGAACCAGCTGACGGTGCTGGAACCAGGATGTGGAGCAGAAAGTCCACAGGAGAAGAGAGAACAGCTAGGCCGCGAGGCTGCCGCAGTTACCGAACACCAACAGTCCTACAGGGGGAGCTTGGCCTACTGGCACTACAGAACCAGCCTTGATTGCCACTTCCCGCAGCCCACATAGGAAGCTCCTAAACTGGAGGCACCATGGAGTTGGCTAACCCGACCGCAACACGACGGGACAATGTATAGGCGTGTAAGTGACCTTGACACTACCCGGAACCAGCTGACGGTGCTGGAACCAGGCTGGGCAGGAGGAAGTACCCGTGACAAAGACACTGCCGAGAACCAGCTGACGGTACTGGAACCAGGATTTGGACCTATTCAAGATTGTCTTCCTAGAGCCCCAACTAGCGGTGTTGGAGCAAAGGGTCAGCAGGGGGAGCAGAGTGTAGGCCGAAGCCTGCACTGGAGGCAGCTTTGTGACACATTGGCCGGTGTTTTTCTCTGTGCAGCCAGGACTTACAGGCACGAACTGTGGGTTTTAGAGCCCAGGGTCTGCAGGAGGAGCAGAGTGTAGGCCGAAGCCTAATTGGACCAATTTCAAAGGTAACCTTTAACCCCCCCTCAGGTGTTACAAACTAGAAGAGCCACACCTTGTGCATCAGAAATGCTGCACAAGTAAAAGGTGACTCTTTAAATTTTGCTCCTTGCACATGCTGAATGAAACACGTATACAATTTAGCCCCTTATACAGTCAAACTGTCTAGGAGGCGTGATTTGCCTTCTTAGGCTGCCGTCACACTAGCAGTATTTGGTCAGTATTTTACCTCAGTATTTGTAAGCCAAAACCAGGAGTGGAACAAATAGAGGAAAAGTATAACAGAAACATATGCACCACTTCTGCATTTATTATTATTATTATTTATTGTTATAGCGCCATTTATTCCATGGCGCTTTACATGTGAGGAGGGGTATACATAATGAAAACAAGTACAATAATCTTAAACAATACAAGTCATAACTGGTACAGGAGGAATGAGGACCCTGCCCGCGAGGGCTCACAATCTACAAGGGATGGGTGAGAATACAGTAGGGGAGGGTAGAGATGGTCATGCAGCGGTTTGGTCGATCAGTGGTAGCTGCAGGTTGTAGGCTTGTCTGAAGAGGTGGGTCTTCAGGTTCTTTTTGAAGGTTTCGATGGTAGGCGAGAGTCTGATGTGTTGTGGTAGAGGGTTCCAGAGTAGGGGTGATACGCGAGAGAAATCTTGTATACGATTGTGGGAAGAGGAGATAAGAGGGGAGTAGAGTAGGAGATCTTGTGAGGATCGGAGGTTGCGGGTAGGTAAGTACCGGGAGACGAGGTCACAGATGTATGGAGGAGACAGGTTGTGGGTGGCTTTGTACCTCATGGTTAGGGTTTTGTAGTGGAGTCTCTGGGCAATGGGGAGCCAGTGAAGGGATTGACAGAGGGGAGAGGCCGGGGAATAGCGGGGGGACAGGTGGATTAGTCGGGCAGCAGAGTTTAGAATAGATTGGAGGGGTGCGAGAGTGTTAGCGGGGAGGCCACAGAGCAGGAGGTTGCAGTAGTCAAGGCGAGAGATGATGAGGGCATGGACTAGGGTTTTTGCAGATTCATGGTTGAGGAATGAACGGATTCGTGAAATATTTTTGAGTTGCAGTCGGCAGGAAGTGGAAAGGGCTTGGATATGTGGTTTGAAGGAGAGATCAGCATCAAGGATTACCCCGAGGCAGCGAGCTTGTGGGACTGGGGAGAGTGGGCAGCCATTTACTGTAATGGATAGGTTCGTTGGGGGGGTCGCGTGAGATGGGGGAAAGATGATGAATTCTGTTTTGTCCATGTTAAGTTTCAAAAATCTAGCGGAGAAGAAGGATGAAATAGTGGACAGACATTGAGGGATTCTGGTTAGAAGGGAGGTGATATCTGGTCCAGAGATGTAGATCTGTGTCATCAGCATAGAGGTGATACTGAAAGCCATGAGATTCTATGAGCTGTCCCAGGCCAAAGGTGTAAATGGAGAAGAGCAAGGGCCCAAGGACTGAACCTTGTGGGACTCCGACAGATAGAGGGCGAGGTGAGGAGGTGGTGTGTGAGTGGGAGACGCTGAATGTCCGGTCTGTTAGGTATGATGAGATCCAGGATAGGGCCAAGTCTGCGATGCCAAGGGATGAGAGGGTTTGTAATAATAGGGAATGGTCCACTGTGTCAAAGGCAGCCGACAGGTCGAGGAGGAGGAGGACAGAGTAGTGTCGCTTGCTCTTGGCGGTTAAGAGGTCATTGGTGACTTTAGTTAGGGCAGTTTCGGTGGAATGGTGTGACCGGAAGCCAGATTGTAGGCGGTCAAAGAGGGAGCAGGAAGAGAGATGGGAGGACAGTTCAAGGTAGACGTGTTGTTCCAGTAGTTTGGAGGCATAGGGGAGAAGTGATATAAGGCGATAGATACAGAGGATGGGTCAAGAGAGGGCTTTTTGAGGATAGGTGTGATGGAGGCATGTTTAAAGCTTGAGGGGAAAACACCAGTTGTTAGAGATAAGTTGAAGAGATGGGTTAGGGTTGGGATGAAGATTGTGGTGAGGTTTGGGATTAGGTGGGATGGGAGCGGGTCAAGTGCACAGGTGGTGAGATGTGATCTTGAGAGTAGAGTGGAGAGTTGATCTTCTGTAATGGTGGAGAAGTTGGTTTTGGAGGTGGAGGGCTGGGAAATCGGGAGGAAGAGCTCTGGGGGTTGTTGACTAAAACTGTCTCTAATGCTATCACCCACTCCTGGTTTTGGCTTACAAATACTGATGTAAAATACTGACCAAATGCTGCTAGTGTGACGGCAGCCTTAATGAGAAGCAGCACAGCTGTCAAAAAATCCCACCTTGGTGCTGGGCGCAGCCTCCTGAGCATCGTTATTTGCTGTACAGGAGTCTACGCTCTTGTGTTATCCCTTGGTCATGCGCTGTTAGCGCTGCCCTTCTTCTGACCTCATTTCATGTCGGCCGGTGCGGTTAGCTATGCCCATGAATCCCAGCCCCGCAGTGTCTTTTCATAAATTCACACTGCGGGGCTGCGATTCATGGCCTTGCGCAGTAAATATGTTCGCCTCTCAATCATGTCCTTACACCTGCTTCAGACTGGGCGGCGTCCGCTGATCCCTTATCGCATGCCACGGCCATGAAGCCGCACAGTCTGAAGAAGGCGGAAGGAGATGAGTGAAGACAGGCGAAGATATGCACTGCTCATGCCCATCAATCACACCCTCGCAGTCAAAATAAATAAGACAATGAGGGCAGGGCCCGTTGTGTCGGGCAGGGCGGACGCACAGGCGCAGCCAGCCAACCAATGATGTCAGAAGACGGGCAGCGCTACCAAGGGGGTTGCTGCGTGTCATTAAAAAGGAAAGTCACACCTCAGGGACGGTTTAATGGTCTCAGGGGACACATTTTTTACGTGTTGAGTTCGACATGTGCAAGGAGAATAAGTTAATGAGCCACCTTGTACAAATGCAGCATTACTGCTGTACAAGGTGGCTGATATACATACAAACGCCTGGGGGGGACAGGTTCCCTTTAATTTCAGTTCAGGTGTCCGCGTGGCGTTTGCAGGACACATTGCCGGCTACACAGCAGGGGAACAGCTGGCGTTGCTGAACCCCACTGACACATTGGCGGGTGTTTTGCTCTGTGCAGCCAGTACTTCCAGGCACCAACTGGCGGTGTTAGAGCCCAGGGTCATCAGGAGGAGGAGAGGAGCAGAGTGTAGGCCGAAGCCTGCACTGGTGGCAGCTTTAGGTCTGTTGTGTCTGCGTGGCGTTTGCAGGACACGTTGCCGGCTACACAGCAGGGGAACAGCTGGCGTTGCTGAACCCCACTGACACATTGGCGGGTGTTTTGCTCTGTGCAGCCAGTACTTCCGGGCACCAACTGGCGGTGTTAGAGCCCAGGGTAAGCAGGAGGAGGAGAGGAGCAGAGTGTAGGCCGAAGCCTGCACTGGTGGCAGCTTTAGGTCTGTTGTGTCTGCGTGGCGTTTGCAGGACACGTTGCCGGCTACACAGCAGGGGAACTGTTATGACCTGGTGGTTAGGAGCACCAGGAATGACCTGATGGTTAAACTCACAGGACAAGCTCTGGGAAGTGGGAACTTTGCTGACCGCAATCCCTAATCCTATCACACACACTAGAAATAGCCGTGGAGCGTACCTAACAGGCCTAGACGCCTCGGCACAGCCTAAGAACTAGCTAGCCCTAGAGATAGAAAATAAAGCCTACCTTGCCTCAGAGAAATTTCCCCAAAGGAAAAGGCAGCCCCCCACAAATATTAACTGTGAGTTAAGATGAAAGTCACAAACACAGAAATGAAACAGGTTTAGCAAAGGGAGGCCAGACTAACTAAATAGACAGAGGATAGGAAAGGTATATTTGTGGTCAGCACAAAAACTACAAAAGACCACGCAGAGTGTGCAAAAAGACCCCCGCACCGACTCACGGTGCGGAGGCGCCACCTTGCATCCCAGAGCTTCCAGCTAGCAAGACAAAATCATGAAAGCAAGCTGGACTAGAAAACCATGAACAGAAAATAACAAACGGGGACTTAGCTTCTTGCAGGAAGAGACAGGTCTCCAGAAAAATCCAAGAGCGAACTGAACCAGCACAGGAACATTGACAGCTGGCATGGAGTAACGATCTGAGTGGAGTTAAATAGAGCAGCCAACCAAAGGATAAACCACGTCACCTGTGTAAGGAACCTCAGAAGCAGCAGCTTCACTCACAGCCACCAGAGGGAGTCCATGGATAGAACTCGCCGAAGTACCATTCACGACCACAGGAGGGAGTTCAACAACAGAATTCACAACAGTACCCCCCCCTTGAGGAGGGGTCACCGAAACCTCACCAGAGCCCCCAGGCTGATCAGGACGAGCCAAATGAAAGGCACGACCTAGATCAGCAGCATGAACATCAGAGGCAAAAACCCAGGAATTATCTTCCTGACCATAACCCTTCCACTTGACCAGGTACTGGAGTTTCCGTCTCGAAACACGAGAATCCAAAATCTTCTCCACCACATACTCCAACTCCCCCTCAACTAACACCGGGGCAGGAGGATCAACGGATGGAAGCACAGGCGCCACATATCTCCGCAATAACAACCTATGGAACACATTATGGATGGCAAAAGAAGCAGGAAGGGCCAAACGAAATGACACAGGATTGATAACCTCAGAAATCTTATACGGACCAATGAAACGAGGCTTAAACTTAGGAGAGGAAACCTTCATAGGAACATGACGAGATGACAACCAAACCAAATCCCCAACACGAAGTCGGGGACCAACACAGTGCCGGCGGTTAGCAAAACGTTGAGCCTTCTCCTGGGACAATGTCAAATTGTCCACCACATGGGTCCAAATCTGCTGCAACCTGTCCACCACCGTATCCACACCAGGACAGTCCGAAGGCTCAACCTGCCCTGAAGAGAAACGAGGATGGAAACCAGAATTACAGAAAAAAGGAGAAACTAAAATAGCCGAGCTGGCTGACACATTGGCGGGTGTTTTTCTTTGTGCAGCTAGCACTTCCAGGCACCAACTGGCGGTGTTAGAGCCCAGGGTCAGCAGGAGGAGGAGAGGAGCAGAGTGTAGGCCGAAGCCTGCACTGTCGGCAGCTTTAGGTCTGTTGTGTCTGCGTGGCGTTTGCAGTACACGTTGCCGGCTACACAGCAGTGGAACAGCTGGCGTTGCTGAACCCCACTGACACATTGGCGGGTGTTTTTCTCTGTGCAGCCAGCACTTCCGGGCACCAACTGGCGGTGTTAGAGCCCAGGGACAGCAGGAGGAGCTGAGTGTAGGCCGAAGCCTGCACTGGAGCAAGTTGAAAGGGAACCTTTAACCCCCCCAGGCGTTTGTTGCTGAAAGAGCCATCTTGTACAGCACTAATGCTACTAAAGGAAAAGGTGACTCTTTTTATTATGCTCCTTGCAAATGCTGAACTAGACACTTATGAAATGTGTCCCCTCACACCGTTAAACCGTCATGGAGGTGGGACTTTCCTTTGTAATGTGACGCAGCACAGCCGTCATTCTTACCCCCTTGGTGCCGTGCGACGCCTCCTCAGCGTTGTTTGAATTTGTCCCGGAGCCTGCGCTGTAATGTTATCCCTTGACCTTGCACACTTAGCGCTGCCCGTCTTCTGACATCATTTGGTGTCAGGCTGGCTGCGCCTGTGCGTCCACGCTGCCCGAGATCCCACCTCACAGTGTTGTCTAATGTAATCCCACTGCGGGCCTGGGATCCATGGGCATGCGCTGTGCATATCCTCGCCTCTCACTCCCCTCCTTCCGGCTTCTTCAGACTGTGCGGCGTCACGGCCGTTGCATGCTAATAGGGATCAGCTGACGGCGCACAGTCTGAAGAAGGCGGAGAGAGATGAGTGAGAGCCTGAGGTGAAGATATGCACTGCGCATGCCCATGGATCCCAGGCCCGCAGTGTGATTAAATCAGAAGACACTGCGAGGCGGGATCTCGGGCAGCGCGGCCGCACAGGCGCAGCCAGCCTGACACCAAATTATGTCAGAACAGCGCAGGCTCCGGCACAGCTTAAAACAACGCTGAGGAGGCGGCGCACGGCACCAAGGGGGTATGAATGACGGCTGTGCTGCGTCACATTACGAAGGAAAGTCCCACCTCCGGGACGGTTTAACGGTATCAGTGGACACATTTTATAAGTGTTAAGTTCTGCGTGTGCAAGGAGCTAAACTAAAAGTGCTACCGTTTCCTTGTGCAGCATTACTGCTGCACAAGGTGGCTCTTTCAGTAACAAACGCCTGGGGGGGGACAGGTTCCCTTACATTTCAGTTGTTGTGTCAGCGTGGCGGTCGCAGGACACATTGCCAGCTACACAGCTGGGGATCAGCTGACGTTACTGAAACCCAATAACACTGTGTCGTATGTTTTGACTGTGCAGCCTGCACTTCTGAGCCGCAACTGGCGGTGTTGGAGCCCAGGAATTACAGTTCAGGTGGTAGAAAGATGAACACATCAGGAGACCTGGATGACACCCAATTATTAAATCAGGAAGAGGAGTGGCAAATTCCTGCGAGATCCAGGCCTGGTTCATTTTCAGAAAAGTAAGCTGGTCAACGTTATCGGAGGATAGTCGCATGCGACGGTCTGTTAGTATACCACCTGCGGCACTAAAGATGCGTTCCGATAAGACACTAGCCGCAGGGCAAGCCAGCACCTCCAATGCATACTGGCTTAGCTCTGGCCATGTATCAAGCTTAGAGACCCAAAACTAGAAAGGGGAAGAGCCGTCTGGGAGTACAGTAAGAGGGCAAGACATGTAGTCTTTCACCATCTGACGGAACCGTTGCCTCCTGCTGACTGGAGCCGCTGGTGATGGTGTAGACATTTGGGGCGGGCACACAAAACTGTGCCACAGTTGGGCCATACTGGTCTTGCCTTGGGCAGAGGCACTGCTTCTGCTCCCTCTTTGTGCAGAGCCTCCTCCACTGCCTCGACGCACTGAGCTGCTTTGTAAAGCACTAGCAGCACTGCTCTCAATTGGACTGGAGAAGATGATGGAATTCACCAGTGTGTCTTGGTACTCCTGCATTTTACGCTCCCGGGTCAATGGTGTGATGAGGTTTTGTACGTTGTCCCAGTAGCGAGGATCGAGGAGGGTGTACACCCAATAATCAGCCATGTTGAGAATGTGGTCGATGCGGCGGTCGTTTCTCAGGCACTGCAGCATGAAATCAACCATGTGCTGCAGACTGCCAACTGGCCAAGAAACGCTGTCCCCTGCTTGAGGAGTGATCTCTGCCCGCTCTTCATCACCCCACCCTCGCTGTACACACTGACTACTGGACAATTGTGTAACTCCCTCCTCTGGACGGAGGTCTTCCTCCTCCATTGACTCCTCCTCATCCTCCTCACAAAGTGTCCCCTGCCTACGCCTTTGTGAGGAACCACGTGGCGCTGACTGTCCAGAAGCTGATGGAAATGGTGACTCCTCATCCTTTACCTCTTCCACTATCATCCCTTAGCGCTTGCAGTGTTTGTTGAAGCAGGCAGATAAGGGGGACAGTCATGCTGACTAGTGCATCATCTGCACTCGCCATCCACGTGGAATAATCGAAGGGACGCAAAACCTGGCAGACGTCCTTCATAGTGGCCCACTCTGTGGTTGTGAAGTCTTAACGGCGCGTATTGCGACTTCTTTGCGCCTGATGCAGCTGGTACTCCATTACTGCTTGCTGCTGCTCACACAACCGCTCCAACATATGTAACGTGGAATTCCACCTGGTAGGTAGGTCACATATGATGCGATGTTCCGGAAGGCGGAATCGGCGCTGCAGAGCTGCAATGCGCGATCTTGCAGTGCTGGAACGCCGCAAGTGAGCACACTCTAGGCGGACCTTGTGCAGCAGTGCATCAAGATCCGGATAGTCCCTCAGAAAACTATGCACAACCAAATTGAGCACGTGTGTCAGACATGGGATGTAAGTGAGGTTGCCAAGGGCCAAAGCTGCCACCAGATTTCGGCCATTGTCACACACTACTATGCCTGGCTGGAGATTCGCTGGCACAATCCACACATCGCTCTCCTGCTTGATGGTATTCCAGAGCTCCTTCGCTGTGTGGCTTCGATTCCCCAAAGAAACTAATTTCAGTACGGCCTGTTGACGTTTGGCCACGGTTGTGCTCATGTCGGTCGTAACAGGTAAACATTCACGGGTCCATGTGGAGGTGGACTGTGACGGCTCCTGCAGCGATGATTCTGAGGAACTTGTGTATGAGGAGGAGTCAATGCGTGCAGACTGGATTCCTGCAATCCTTGGAGTGGGCAGGACACGACCTGCGCCACTCGCACAATCTGTACTCAGCTCAGCAACATTAACCCAATGGGCAGTGAGGGAAAGGTATCGCCCCTGTCCATGTTGACTGGTCCACGCATCGGTGGTGAGGTGGACCTTGCTACTGACGGCGTTCAGTAGCGCGTGTTTTATGTGTCCCTCCACATGCTTGTGCAGGGCAGGGACGGCTTGCCTGCTGAAATAAAAGCGGCTGGGCACATTGTACTGTGGGACTGCCAATGCCATCAAGTCACGGAAGCTGTCAGTCTCCACCAGCCTGAATGAGAGCATTTCCAGTGACAGAAGTTTGGCAATGCCCGCATTCAGAGCCTGTGCTCGGGTGTGGTTTGCCGAGAATGGCTGCCTTTTCTCCCATGCCTGTACTACCGATGGCTGTAGACTGGGCTGGGAGTGTGAGGATGACTGGGAACGTGGTGCTGTGGGTGGAATTACAGTGGGTCTCTGGACAACAGTGCCAGAGGTTCTTCCATGGCGATTCTGGGAGGAAGCCGAACCAGCTGTGTGTGAGCTGGAGGAAGAGGCAACACGAGCTGAAGAGGTGGTAGCTGCCGCTGTTGGTTGGCCTAGGTCTTCAGTGTGTTTTTCTAACTCCACCGCGTGCCTGTTCCGCACATGTTTCCACATATTTGTGGTATTGAGGTTGCTGACACTTTTCCCTCTTTTGACTTTCTGATTACACAGCTTGCATTTGACAAAGCAAATGTCATCTGCAACTGTGTCAAAAAAGGACCAGGCACTGCAAGTCTTGGGAGCGCCCTTTTTGGCTTTAGGAAGAAACAAGCTCCTAACGGGTGCCAAAGTGGAGGCTACAGGCTCCGCAGTCTTCCCCCTCCCTCTCCCTCTTTGGCCTGTTCGGGGACTCTCTTCCTCAGAGCTGCTCCCATCACCTTCCTGTACCTCATGCCACGATGGGTCAAGGACCTCATCATCTACACTACCCTCTGCCACCAACTGCTCCTCCTGGGTAGCCTTGGCAGCACAGTACGCACCAGAAAGCGGCACCTGAGTCTCATCATCAGATGCGTACTGCGCTGTGGTGACCGGAGGCACTGGCCCACCCGCCTCTTCAGAGTCAGAGAGATAAAGCTATTGGGCATCACTGCACACTGCCTCTTCTTCCATTTCTCCAATGCTGCTTGGCTGGCCCCCTGTTTCCAAGCCAAGAGATTCAGAGAACAGAAGTAGAGATGGCTCCTGTCCTGGGCTCTCTGACTGCCTGGCCAATTTGGCAGGTGGTGAAGAGACAGATGGCTGCTCTCCAGTGCTCTGTGCCTGAGAGGATGTGGCACTAATTGAAGTCGATGCGTTAGCTGCCATCCATCCGACAACGGCTTCAATTTGATCTTCACGCAGCAGCGGTGTATGGCGCTCTCCTACAAAGCTGCGCATGAAGGACTGTTCCCTGCTGAAACTGGGTGATGATGAGTCACCGGTGCCCGCAGCAGGCACAGAATCACCACGTCCTCTCCCTGCTCCGCGCACTTGCCCACGTGCCTTACTCCCTGCCCTCTTCATCTTGGTTGACAGATAAAGATAAGCAGAAAAGTACTAAGGGCTTAGTGTGCTTATTCCTGAACAGCTCCTCCTAACAGGTATAAGAAACACTAATTTTCTAAAGTGTGGACTAGACTTTATTATGAGCTAATGTGGCCTACACAAGTGTTAAGTGGTGTTTGGTGAACTTTACTTTTTTTGGGGGGGAAGATCTGACTATAGAGCGAGTTTTACTCACACGGAGACCGTGCAGACAGCCGTAAACGGCGCTGCAAGGCCCAAAAAAACCTCCTCTATGTTATCCTATGTAGTGTTTTTCCACAATTTAGCTTGATACGGGTGGAAAGCCACTAATAGGAAATTTTTGAAAAAATGTGCACCAGGATGCACTATTAGCAAAAAAGGACAATGTATTCTATGGTATGAGTCAGTAAAGCACCCTGAGCTGAATACAACCGGCTGTGGCTGCACACAGACTACAGGGCGAGCTGCACTCACACCGAGACCGTGCAGACAGCCGTATACGGCGCTGCAAGGTCCAAAAAACCTCCTCTATGTTATCCTATGTAGTGTTTTTCCACAATTTTGCTGGATACGGGTGGAAAGCCACTAATAGGAAATTTTTGAAAAAATGTGCAGCAGGCTGCACTATTAGCAAAAAAGGACAATGTATTTTACGGTATGAGGCAGTGACGCACCCTGAGCTGAATACAACCGGCTGTGGCTGCACACAGACTACAGGGCGAGCTGCACTCACACCGAGACCGTGCAGACCGCCGTAAACGGCGTTGTAAGGCCCAAAAAGCTCCTCTATGTTATCCTATGTAGTGTTTTCCCACAATTAAGGCTGGTTTCACATTTGCGTTTTTGCGGTAAAAAACGCAAGAAAACCCATGGGTTTTTTTCCCCTATACTTAACATTAAAAATGCATGCTTTTTTTGCATGAGTTTTTCTGCGTTTTGCCATTGCATGCATCTTTTTTATGTATGCGTTGTGTTGCAGAAATGCAACATGTAGTAATTTTAGCGGCGTTTTTTTTGCCGCAAAAAAACGCATGCGTTTTTTGCGGCAAAAAAATGCATTGCTGTCTATGTAAACGCATACGTTTTTAACCACATGCGTTTGCATGCATTAAAAACGCATGCATTTTTATTAAAAGAAACAAAAAAACACACTGATAAACCACCCCACACCATAAAATTGATAAAGGAATCCTACCCTTAACCCTAACCCTAACCCTAACCCTACCCCTAACCCTACCCCTAACCCTAATCCCTTTAAGGGTAGGGTTAGGGTTAGAGGTAGGGTTAGGGTTAGGGGTAGGGTTAGGGTTAGGGTTAGGGTTAGGGGTAGGGTTAGGGTTAGGATCCCTTTAGGGTTAGGGTTAGGATCCCTACCCCTAACCCTACCCCTAACCCTAAACCTAACCCTAGCTCTTTCTGTTTATAGTGGGTTTTTTACTTTATTTTGATGATTGGCAGCTGTCACACATTTATCTGCATGCGTTTAAAAAACGCAAATGCATGAAAAAACGCATGTAAACGCGCTAAAACGCAGCGTTTTTTTACCACATGCAAAACCGCATGCGTCAAAAAAACGCTGCGTTTGCACGCGTATACATGCGTTTTTTCACCATGCATTTTTTTTTTTTTAAAACGCATGCGTTTTAAAACGCAAGTGTGAAACCAGCCTTAGCTGGATACGGGTGGAAAGCCACTAATAGGACATTTTTAAAAAAATAGCAAAAAAGGACAATGGATAGAGCAGTATGAGGCAGTGTGAACCACCCTGAGCTGAATACAACCGGCTATGGCTGCACACAGACTACAGAGTGGGCTGCATTCACACACACAGAGACCTTGCAGAACGCTGTTAAAACAGCGCTGCAAGGCAAAAGCAAGGTGAACACACAGCAGTTGCTAAATTAGCCTGGGAAAAGCGCAATGAAGCAATTCGCTATCTCAACTGGCCCTCAGTCAGAACACAGCGTCCTGTCCCTAACTGAATTCACAGCAGAGTGAGCGCAAAATGGCGGCAGCGTTTTTTATAGTGTATCATGACATCATTTCAGCAGCCAATCACAGCCTTGCCAGTAGTTACATGCCCACCATGCTGAACAGGATGTGCCTACACTTGCAATCATTCCTCATTAGCTGAATTCGTGCAGTTTGAATTCTGGGAACTTCCGATTCCGGTATCCGATATGCGGTAAATATCGGAACTCGGTATCGGAATTCCGATACCACAAATATCGGCCGATACCCGATACTTGCGGTATCGGAATGCTCAACACTACTCATTAACAGAGATAGTAAAAGTAAGCTCTAAAGTATCAGACAAATATTCTAAACAGTAATGAGTTGGACAACTGTAACACTGGAGATGATGAGTGCATTAATCAGAGAATAATACAAAGATTCAATTCATAGGGAGAGAGAGATAGGAGAGGTGCCAAGCAGTAGTGCCAGATTCAGAGTGATTAATCAGTGATCTGATGCAGCTGGCACTTGTAACAGTGAATTTTAAATACAATTACACATTTTTTTATTTTCTTAATTCTTAATGCACTAGAAAGCAGCAGCAAGGAAGCACAATGTTTTTTTTTTAGAAAAAAAAATCTGAAATCAGTGTCAGCCAGAGAGTGTGCTTGCTTTTCACAGTGAGGTTTTGTATTTGTTGTGTAATCCTTTTAATGAAGGGCAGACTTTATAAACGTTATCTACTTTTTAAGTACAAAAGAAAATTAGTCAAACTCCAGACATTTAATTGTGACTCTCTACCTTATAAAGCATGTTGCAAATAATTTTTTTTTCAAATATCTATTTTAACATGGATATTTATATTCATACACGCTGTTAGGACTGGCGGAACACACCAAGAGAGATGATATAGATGCGTTCGCAGTCCAGGGTCCACCGTGCAGGTGAAACCTGCTGCTAGGAAATGACAGACAATATGGCGGTATTCAAAAGTATACACGCGTGGGTTAAACCTCACCCAGCGTGAAGAAAGCGATCCTGTTGCGTCACAGGACCGCGGTACCGCACATAGAGCACGAGCAAGTGGTCAGCGAACTTAACCCCAACAGGGATTGTAGTCCGATTAGACCCTTGCTGGCACTACACCGCAACTGGGTGTGAAAGGAATTATATAATTTAGGCACCGAAGTGCGAACTGTGCCGTGCTGGCAGGCACCACTAAGCACCCAGACGTGGGTCAGGAAGCGCACACTGGCGCGTGGCACCGCACTGGCGGTCACAGCAGTAGACGCTGACACGTGTGTGACACGTTGAGTGATAAGTCGGGCGCTAGATAGCAGCCATACTCCATACGCGAACAATCATACAATAGGGTAGGGGTATTTAAAGAACCACTTGCACTCACAACAAACACACGTATTAAATTGTACACTAGCGCATGGCCGTGCGGTCATGCGCAGTTTATATAGTTGCAGGACAGGAAGTGGCCACAGAAACTTTGCCCTTCCAAGACCTGCCAAGAGGACCAATAGAATGCGCTGCAGAGTCTGAGCACATGACCCTCGATCTCCAACGGGAGATCTTGCCCTGGGCATGCTCAGTGTGCGCAGACAAGGACTTAGTCCCAGAGAAGTCCACTCGCTGCTGACCAGTATAGGCTTTACAGGCAGAAGCTGGAGAAGCAGCAGTAACTCTTCTCACAGAGTCAGACTGAGCGAGACGCTGGGATTGACGTCCCTGCTGAGCAGGCTCCACTGCGGCTGGAGGAGAATGGGAGACCGCAGCGGAGATGGATCGAGATTCCCCCTGTGCAGCAGAGGAAACTCGACTCCTAACACACGCCCCAACAATATGGCACAGTGTTGCAGATACTGGATTTTTGAACATGTACCTAACTAGCATTTCTTGCTGAATTTTTGGAGAGGGGTTGAATTGTGTCAACTAAAAAAACAAATTGAACCATAGCTTTTTAATTATTTTTTGGAAAACATTAAATAATTGGGGTGGAGATATTGTTAAAAGTTAATTATGAATGGTAAAAAAGTGGCAATGGTAATGGACAGTGTACTGTAAAAAACAACAAAAAACACGGCTATGAATGTGGAAGAAGCACAAGCACCACCAGTGGCACCAGCAGTAGTGCTACCAAACCCAGATAACAACTGGTCCCTGTCACCTCCAGCAAGTGTATTAGTGGTGAGTAAATATAATTATGGAATATATTGCAGATCATGTGTCTAATTAACAGCAGAATGATGTTATCTGACAGAAATATACTCAGTTTGAGTCAGTTTTCAGTACAGAACTGTCTGTCTGATCACAAATGACTAAGAGGGATAATTTTTGGACAGTTTATTAATTTGAAAAATAAGAAAAATCTGTCAGACAACTGTTTTGTTGAATTAAAGTTTAATTTAAATTTAAATGGGTTACCACAGAAAATAAAAAGTAAGAAAAATTAAACAATGAATAATTTTTAAGATTTTTTTTCTGCATTTCATGCAAAAAGCAGGAACAAACTCACATCAGTATTTTCTTGAAAAAGAATATGTGCTTGGGTAGTATTTAGCTCAATTTTGTTCTAGTGGTAGGGACTCAGAAATTGCTAATGGTCCAAAGGTTAAAAGGTCCAAAATATTTGACTTGCTCCTAGTGCTGACAACTCACAGTGTGCGCCACTGGGTTACAGTCCCTTTGCTATTGTGCATTGGTATGTCCTGGGTAGTGTTGAGCCACCCCCCTAGTGTTCGAGTTCGGTTTGGTTCATCAAATTGGGGCGTGTTCGATGAATGTTCGCACCCCATTGAAACCAATTGCAGGCAAACACAAACACATTCAAACACATAGAAAACACATTAAGGCCGGCGTCACACACAGCGTAAAACAATACGGTCCGTATATTACGGCCGTAATACGCTGAAAAGTCCCGAAAATAGTGGTCCGTAGCTCCTCCGTAGGCAGGGTGTGTCAGCGTTTTTTGCGCATGGCATCCTCCGTATGTAATCCGTATGGCATCCGTACTGCGTGGTTTTCTCGCAGGCTTGCAAAACCAACATACCGCTATAGAAATGATCCATGTGTCCCAAAAAGAAAAAAATATATATATATATATATACTGTCTATATATATATATATATATATATATATAAATATATATATATATATAGTTCTAGGGAACTTACCTAGAAAGCCTGGGAGCTTTCTAGGAAAGTTCCCACGATCTATGAACATCCAGCAGAGGGCGCCTCACCGCAAATGAAGCTAAATATAGCTCATTGATCTATATTTAGACTCATTCCCCGGGGTTTTGCAGCGAGGAGTAGCATTGCATTAGCAAAGCTCCTTGCTGCAAAATGTTTTAACCCCTTCAGAAGGATTTACATCGTTGGACGTTACAGATCTGCGGAGGGTAAGTATATTGTTGGTTTATTATGTTTTTTCTTTCACAGAACGAGGGTCTTCAGTGACTGGATTGGGCGTAGAATAAAATACTCCAACAACCATTGTTTTTATTTCATTAAAATAATTTTAAATAATGTGTTTGTGATTTATTTAACCCTTTACTACAATTGGATTAATAATGGATAGGTGTCATAATTGACGCCTCTCCATTATTAATTAGGCTTAATGTCACCTTACAATAGCAAGGTGGCATTAACCCTTCATTACCCCATATCCCACCGCTACACGGGAATGGGAAGAGAGTGGCCAAGTGCCAGAATAGGCGCATCTTCCAGATGTGCCTTTTCGGGGTGGCTGGGGGCAGATATTTTTAGCCAGGGGGGGGCAATAACCATGGACCCTCTCCAGGCTATTAATATCTGCCCTCAGTCACTGGCTTTACTACTCTGGCGGAGAAAATTGCGCGGGAGCCCACGCCAATTTTTTCCGCCATTTAACCCTTTATTTTAAGAGCTAGAACGGCCAAATTTTGCAGATACACACTACTGACATTAGTAGTGTGGAATCTGCAGAAAAAATGGAGAGAAGACATGGTTTACTGTATGTAAACCATGTCTCAAATCATGTCGGGTTTTAGGAAGGAGAAAGAAAAAGCCGGTAATTGAATTACCGGCTTTCAAGCTGTATAGCGCAGGAATAAATAATAATATATATACATATATGTGTCTCACTGACATAAATATATATATATATATATATATATATACCTATTCTATGTGTACACATTTATTCTACCTATTCTACTGTAAGCTGTCAGTGTGATTTTACTGTACACCGCACTGAATTACCGGCTTTTCTCTCTAACAGCGCTGCGTATTTCTCGCAAGTCACACTGCTTGTCCGTGTGTAATCCGTATTTTTCACGCTTCCATAGACTTTCATTGGCGTATTTCTTGCGCAGTACGGTGACAAACGCAGCATGCTGCGATTTTGTACGGCCGTAGAAAGCCGTATAATACTGATCAGTAAAATACGGCAGATAGGAGCAGGGGCATAGAGAATAATTGTGCCGTATTTTTTGCGAGTTTTACAGACGTAGTTTCTGCGCTCTTACGTCCGTAAAACTCGCAAGTGTGACGCCGGCCTAAAAGGTGTCCAAAAACTGACAAACTGCTCAGAAGACACAACAAACACATGGAAAAGTCACAAGTACATATAGTCACGCGAAAAGAAAAGAGGTGAAGGAGTAAAAGGAGGAGGAAACACAGATATAGGCATGTCATGCCCTTCTAAAATCAAGAAAGGCTGGAGTATAAATCTAAAATCAGCCTACCAACACCCAGATGTCATGACTAGGGTTGAGCGAAACGGGTCGTTCATTTTCAAAAGTCGCCGACTTTTGGCAAAGTCGGGTTTCATGAAACCCGATCCGACCCCTGTGCGGGGTCGGCCATGCGGTACGCGACTTTCGTGCCAAAGTCGCGCTTCAATGACACGAAAAGCGCCATTTCTCAGCCAATGAAGGTAAACGCAGAGTGTGGGCAGCGTGATGACATAGGTCCTGGTCCCCACCATCTTAGAGAAGGGCATTGCAGTGATTGGCTTGCTGTCCGCGGCGTCACAGGGGCTATAAAGGGGCGTTCCCGCCGACCGCCATGTTACTGCTGCTGATCTGAGCTTAGGGAGAGGTTGCTGCCGCTTCGTCAGAAGCAGGGATAGCGTTAGGCAGGGTCCATTAACCACCAAACCGCTTGTGCTGTAGCGATTTCCACAGCCCAACACCACCTTCGGTGTGCAGGGACAGTGGAAGCTACATTTTTTTTTTTCCCTCAGCGCTGTAGCTCATTGGGCTGCCCTAGAAGGCTCCCTGATAGCTGCATTGCTGTGTGTACGCCGCTGTGCAAACCAACTGCTTTTTTCAAAGCACAAATCCTCTTGTTCCTTCCTTTCTGCACAGCTATCTTGTTTGTTTGTCCACACTTTTTATTTAATTTGTGCATCAGTCCACTCCTTATTGCTGCCTGCCATACCTGGCTGAGATTACTGCAGGGAGATAGTAATTGAAGGACAGTTCCTTTTTTTTTTTTTTTGTGGGAGATTAAGATTGGCATTTCTGCTAGAGTGCCATCCCTGTCTGTGTCATCTCTCACTCAGTGGGCCATAGAAAGCCTATTTATTTTTTTGCTTGATTTGGGTTTTAAAATCTACCTGAAAAAATCACTACATCAATCAGTGGGAGAAAAATATTGGCCTCAGGGCTTGTGTGCCACTCCTTACTCCTGTGTGTGCCATCTCTCACTCAGTGGGCCATAGAAAGCCTATTTATTTTTTTGCTTGATTTGGGTTCCAAAATCTACCTGAAAAAATCACAACATCAATCAGTGGGAGAAAAATATTGGCCTCAGGGCTTGTGTGCCACTCCTGACTCCTGTGTGCCATCTCTCACTCAGTAGGCCATAGAAAGCCTATTAATTTTTTTGCTTGATTTGGGTTCTAAATTCTACCTGAAAAAAATCAATAAATCAATCAGTGGGAGATTAATATTGGCCTTTGGGCTTGTGTGCCAGTCCTAAGCATGCCATCTCTCTCTCTCAGATAGTGGGCCATAGAAAGCCTATTTATTATTTTTTTTATTGGGTTTATAAATTTTCCCTGGAAAAAAAAAAAAAAGTGGGAGATTAATATTGGCCTCTGGGCTTGTGTGCCAGTCCTGAGCGTGCCATCTCTCTAACAAATAGTGGGCCATAGAAAGCCTATTTATTTTTTTGGTTGATTTGGGTTCTAAATTCTACCCGAAAAAATCAATAAATCAATCAGTGGGAGATAAATATTGGCCTCTGGGCTTGTGTGCCACTCCTGACTCCTGTGTGCGTCCTCTCTCACTCAGTGGGCCCTACAAAGCCTATTTTTTTTTATTTGTTTTCTAAATTCTCCCTGAAACAATCATTTTATTTTATTTTGTTTCTAAATTCTTCCTGAAAAATTCATTTTTTTGTATTTTTTTTTTCTAAAGTCTCCCTGAAAAAAAAAAAAAAATCAAATCAGTGGGAGATTAATATTGCCCTTTCTGCTTGTGTGCCAGTCTTGACTCCTGGGTGTGCCATCTCTCTCTCTCTCTCCAATTGTGGGCCATAGAAAGCCTTTTTTTTTTTTTGCTTGATTTGGGTTCCAAAATCTACCTGAAAAAATCACTAAATCAATCAGTGGGAGATAAATATTGGCCTCTGGGCTTGTGTGCCACTCCTGACTCCTGTGTGCGTCCTCTCTCACTCAGTGGGCCCTAGAAAGCCTATTTTTTGTTTTATTTGTTTTCTAAATTCTCCCTGAAAAAATCATTTTATTTTATTTGATTTCTAAATTATTCCTGAAAAAATCATTTTTTTGTATTTTTTTTTTCTAAAGTCTCCCTGAAAAAAAAGAAAAAAAATCAAATCAGTGGGAGATTAATATTGCCCTTTCTGCTTGTGTGCCAGTCTTGACTCCTGGGTGTGCCATCTCTCTCTCTCCAATTGTGGGCCATAGAAAGCCTATTAATTTTTTTGCTTGATTTGGGTTCCAAAATCTACCTGAAAAAATCACTAAATCAATCAGTGGGAGATAAATATTGGCCTCTGGGCTTGTGTGCCACTCCTGACTCCTGTGTGCGTCCTCTCTCACTCAGTGGGCCATAGAAAGCCTATTTTTTTTTTATTTGTTTTCTAAATTCTCCCTGAAACAATCATTTCATTTTATTTGGTTTCTAAATTCTTCCTGAAAAATTCATTTTTTTGTATTTTTTTTTCTAAAGTCTCCCTGAAAAAAAAAAAAATCAAATCAGTGGGAGATTAATATTGCCCTTTCTGCTTGTGTGCCAGTCTTGACTCCTGGGTGTGCCATCTCTCTCTCTCTCTCTCTCCAATTGTGGGCCATAGAAAGCCTATTTATTTTTTTGCTTGATTTGGGTTCCAAAATCTACCTGAAAAAATCACTAAATCAGTGGGAGATAAATATTGGCCTCTGGGCTTGTGTGCCACTCCTGACTCCTGTGTGCGTCCTCTCTCACTCAGTGGGCCATAGAAAGCCTATTTTTTTTTATTTGTTTTCTAAATTCTCCCTGAAACAATCATTTCATTTTATTTGGTTTATAAATTCTTCCTTAAAAAATCATTTTTTTTATTATTTTTTTTTTTCTAAAGTCTCCCTTTAAAAAAAAAAAACAAATCAGTGGGAGATTAATATTTACATTTGCGCTTCAGTGACAGTCCTGCCCTCTCTCATTTGTTGCCACCAACAACAGAGTGTGTAACATTGTGCCTGATTTTCGTTGTGGTCTCACCCACCTGTAAAGGGGTAGCTAAATCATTCTGAAGTTATAGCTCACCGTGTAAGTTGTGTGACAGCAACAAATACCGTTAGTTTGGTAACGTTTTTAAAACAATGAGGAAGTCTGGTGGAAGAGGTCGTGGCCGGGGGCGTTCATTGTCAGCTGGTAATGAGGATAGTGGTAGTGGTGGAGCATCAGGTGGTCGTGGGAAAAAAAATATTGCACCTAAGTCTGGAGCTGTGGAGCCAGGTTCGTCGTCTGGCTACACAAGGCCTCGAACGCTCCCTTTTCTGGGAGTAGGAAAACCACTTTTAAAGCCGGAGCAGCAAGAGCAAGTTTTGGCTTATCTTGCTGACTCAGCCTCTAGCTCTTTTGCCTCCTCTCGTGAAACTGGTAAATGTCAAAGCAGCGCATCGTTAGTGGATGTTCACGGTCAGGGACAAGTCGCTTCCTTGTCCTCTTCAGCAAAAACAACAACAGAGAAGAATGCAGCAGGCGAAACAACGGGATACTCCATGGAGCTCTTTACACATACCGTCCCTGGCTTAGAAAGTGAAGCAGTTAACAGTCCATGCCCATTATAAGTTGAATCTGACATGGAGTGCACTGATGCACAGCCACAACCAGACTACTATGCTGGTCCTTTGACTCAGACCACAACATTGCCCTCGCAGGGTGCTGATCAAGAATCAGACCCTGATGAGACTATGTTGCCCCATCACGAACGCTATACCACCGACCGACACGGTGACACAGACGAAGTTGCACACGAGCTACAAGAAGAGGTAATAGATGACCCAGTTCTTGACCCCGATTGGCAGCCATTGGGGGAACAGGGTGCAGGCGGCAGCAGTTCTGAAGCGGAGGAGGAGGGGCCGCAGCAGGCATCAACATCGCAGCAGGTTCCATCTGCCGGGCCCGTATCTTGCCCAAAACGCGTGGCAAAGTCAAAACCTGTTGGAGGACAGCGTGGCCATCCGGTTAAAGCTCAGTCTGCAATGCCTGAAAAGGTATCCGATGCTAGAAAGAGTGCAGTCTGGCATTTTTTTAAACAACATCCAATTGATCAGCGCAAAGTCATCTGTCAAAAATGTTCAACTACCTTAAGCAGAGGGCAGAATCTGAAAAGTCTCAATACAAGTTGCATGCATAGACATTTAACCACCATGCATTTGCAAGCTTGGACTAACTACCAAACGTCCCTTAAGGTTGTAGCACCCTCGGCCAATGAAGCTAGTCATCAACGCAACATCCCTTCCGGCAGTGTAGGGCCACCATTTTCTGCACCACCTGCAGTATCTGTGCAGGTTTCTTTGCCAGGCCAAAGCAGTCAGGGTCAAGGAATCACCAGTTTCGTAGTAGGAAACACTGCATCTAGGGCACCGGCGGCAACAATACCATCTCCCACCAACTCTCAGTCTGCCATGTCCACCGGCACCCCCGCTAGTTCCACGATCTCCAGCTCTCCAGTCCAGC
Source organism: Ranitomeya imitator (assembly GCF_032444005.1). Lineage (NCBI taxonomy): Eukaryota > Metazoa > Chordata > Amphibia > Anura > Dendrobatidae > Ranitomeya > Ranitomeya imitator. The sequence goes on from NC_091283.1 coordinate 47,302,226, forward strand.
TCACCCTACATGAGACTATGGTTAGAAAAAGGAAGTACTTAGCCTCGCATCCGCGTACACAGGGTTTGAACGCCCACATAGCTAGACTAATCTCGTTAGAGATGATGCCCTACCGGTTAGTTGAAAGCGAAGCTTTCAAAGCCCTGATGGACTACGCTGTACCACGCTACGAGCTACCCAGTCGACACTTTTTTTCCAGAAAAGCCATCCCAGCCCTCCACCAGCATGTTAAAGAGCGCATCGTCCATGCACTCAGGCAATCTGTGAGCACAAAGGTGCACTTGACAACAGATGCATGGACCAGTAGGCATGGCCAGGGACGTTACGTGTCCATCACGGCACACTGGGTAAATGTGGTGGATGCAGGGTCCACAGGGGACAGCAAGTTTGGGACAGTTCTGCCTAGCCCACGGTCTAGGAAACAGTTGGCTGTAGCCGTTCGCACCCCCTCCTCCTCCTCCTCGTCCTCCTGCAGAAGCGAGACCTCGTCCACAGACCGCAGTCGCACAACCACTCCATCCGCAGCTGCCACTGTTGCACACCAGGTCTCCCATTATGGGGCAGCTACTGGCAAACGTCAGCAGGCTGTATTGGCTATGAAGTGTTTGGGCGACAACAGACACACCGCTGAAGTTCTGTCCGAGTTCTTGCAGAAAGAAACGCAGTCGTGGCTGGGCACTGTAGATCTTGAGGCAGGCAAGGTAGTGAGTGATAACGGAAGGAATTTCATGGCTGCCATCTCCCTTTCCCAACTGAAACACATTCCTTGCCTGGCTCACACCTTAAACCTGGTGGTGCAGTGCTTCCTGAAAAGTTATCCGGGGTTATCCGACCTGCTCCTCAAAGTGCGTGGACTTTGCTCACATATCCGCCGTTCGCCGGTACACTCCAGCCGTATGCAGACCTATCAGCGTTCTTTGAACCTTCCCCAGCATCGCCTAATCATAGACGTTGCAACAAGGTGGAACTCAACACTGCACATGCTTCAGAGACTGTGTGAACAGAGGCGGGCTGTTATGTTTTTGTGGGAGGATACACATACACGGGCAGGCAGTAGGATGGCAGACATGGAGTTGTCAGGTGTGCAGTGGTCGAAGAATCAAGACATGTGTCAAGTCCTTCAGTGTTTTGAGGAATGCACACGGCTGGTTAGTGCAGACAACGCCATAATAAGCATGAGCATCCCCCTAATGCGTCTGCTGATGCAAAGTTTGACGCACATAAAGGATCAGGCGTCTGCAGCTGAGGAAGAGGAAAGCCTTGATGACAGTCAGCCATTGTCTGGCCAGGGCAATGTACAGGACGAGGTAGCGGGCAAACAGGAGGAGGAGGACTAGGAGGATGATGGGGATGATTATATTTTTAATGAGGAAGCTTTTCCGGGGCCAGTGGAAATTGTTGGCGCGGCAAGGCCGGGTTCTGGTTTTTGGAGGGACACAAGTGACGTGGATTTGCCTGAAACTGCCCCTCAACCAAGCACAACCGCAGATTTGAGAACTGGAACTTTGGGCCACATGGCGGATTATGCCTTACGTATCCTCAAAAGGGACACACGCATTACTAAAATGATGAACGATGACGATTACTGGTTGGCCTGCCTCCTTGATCCTCGCTATAAAGGCAAATTGCAAAATATAATGCCACATGAGAACTTGGAACTAATATTAGCAACCAAACAATCAACTCTTGTTGACCGTTTGCTTCTGGCATTCCCTGCACACAGCGCCCGTGATCGTTCTAACACGAGCTGCAGGGGCCAGCAGACCAGAGGTGTTAGAGGGGCAGAAATCAGAAGTGGCGTTGGCCAGAGGGGTTTTCTGACCAGGTTGTGGAGTGATTTTGCTATGACCGCAGACAGGACAGGTACTGCAGCATCAATTCAAAGTGACAGGAGACAACATTTGTCCAGTATGGTTACTAACTATTTTTCATCCCTTATCGACGTTCTCCCTCAACCGTCATTCCCATTTGATTACTGGGCATCAAAATTAGACACCTGGCCAGAATTGGCAGAATATGCATTGCAGGAGCTTGCTTGCCCGGCAGCTAGTGTCCTATCAGAAAGAGTATTCAGTGCTGCAGGTTCAATACTAACAGAAAAAAGGACTCGTCTGGCTACCCAAAATGTAGATGATCTAACCTTCATTAAAATGAACCACAACTGGATTTCGAAATCTTTTGCCCCACCTTGCCCGGCTGACACCTAGCTTTCCTATTTCAAGGTCTTGCCTGTGGACTATTCTGAATGACTTTTCCAATCTCGTAATTTGCAGCACCTGATTGTCCAGCATTCGACATGTTAACACCTCCCTAAATGGCCAAAGTCCCCACACGGGGCCGTGGTATCGCCACTTGGCTCCAGCACCCGTGAGAGTACTGTTTGTCTGAGGAGGTGGGTGTGCCCGCTTTTGGTCGACGGCACTGCCACTAGGTCCCTCATAGTACAATAAAGTGTCTGGCGGTGGTGGTGCGCACCCAACGTCAGACACACCGTTGTAATATGAGGGGCCCTGGGCCTGTACCGCCGGCCACAAGACAGTCCCCCCCCAGCTCAAACAGTGCTCTACCACTTGCAAAATTTTCTCTCACAGCTCCACCAATGTTTAGTCTATGCGCTGACATCCTTCAATGCCTGGCACTGTCAATACCATTGTATTGACATTTTTCTTATGTTAGGCCTTCGAAGCCTGTCTGCGGTCACTCCTTCCACTAGGCCTCCACTGACCTGTCTACTGCTGCCCGTGTTCCCCTGGAACCAATTTTAAATTGCCTACAGCCCAATTTTTGTTATGTTAGGCCTTCGAAGCCTGTCTGCGGCCCGTTCTTTCCACTACTACTACACTGACCAGGCCACTGCTGCCCGTGTTCCCCTGGAACCAATTTTAAATTGCCTACAGCCAGCCCAATTTATTATGTTAGGCCTTCGAAGCCTGTCTGCGGTCCCTCCTTCCACTAGGCCTCCACTGACCTGTCTACTGCTGCCCATGTTCCCCTGGAACCAATTTTAAATTGCCTACAGCCAGCCCAATTTATTATGTTAGGCCTTCGAAGCCTGTCTGCGGTCCCTCCTTCCACTAGGCCTCCACTGACCTGTCTACTGCTGCCCGTGTTCCCCTGGAACCAATTTTAAATTGCCTACAGCCCAATTTTTGTTATGTTAGGCCTTCGAAGCCTGTCTGCAGCCCGTTCTTTCCACTACTACTACACTGACCTGGCTACTGCCGCCCGTGTTCCCCTGGAACCAATTTAAAATTGCCGACAGCAAGCCCAATTTATTATGTTAGGGCTTCGAAGCCTGTCTGCGGTCCCTCCTTCCACTAGGCCTCCACTGACCTGTCTACTGCTGCCCGTGTTCCCCTGGAACCAATTTTAAATTGCCTACAGCCCAATTTTTGTTATGTTAGGCCTTCGAAGCCTGTCTGCGGCCCGTTCTTTCCACTACTACTACACTGACCTGGCTACTGCCGCCCGTGTTCCCCTGGAACCAATTTAAAATTGCCGACAGCAAGCCCAATTTATTATGTTAGGCCTTCGAAGCCTGTCTGCGGTCCCTCCTTCCACTAGGCCTCCACTGACCTGTCTACTGCTGTCCGTGTTCCCCTGGAACCAATTGTAAATTGCCTACATCCCAATTTTTGTTATGTTAGGCCTTCGAAGCCTGTCTGCGGCCCGTTCTTTCCACTACTACTACACAGACCAGGCCACTGCTGCCCGTGTTCCCCTGGAACAAATTTTAAATTGCCTACAGCCAGCCCAATTTATTATGTTAGGCCTTCGAAGCCTGTCTGCGGTCCCTCCTTCCACTAGGCCTCCACTGACCTGTCTACTGCTGCCCGTGTACCCCTTGAACCAACATCAGAAAATATAAAAATAAGTATTTTGCTTATAAAAAAGAAAATACTGGAGAGATATCAAATGCAGACATTTTAACATTAAAAACAAACACATACAACAAAAATCTGGTACAGTACTAAAAATGGCCACCAGCTACAATAACTTTCTCCTGCAAGTAGTTAACTGAAAGTTTTTTTCAATTTAAAACACAGATATGGCATCCACCGAGTGTTGTCCTGTCGCGTCTTCTTTATATTATTGCCAAGAAGATGCAAAACAATGAAAATAATAAAATCATTATTTACCAAAAAAATAGAGTAAGTCAAAACCACATTGCAAATAAACATTCATTACAAATAAAGAAGCAGGGCGCGTCCGAGGGTGAGTATATACCTAATAAGAATATAATCACCCTCGGACGCGCCCTGCTTCTTTCCGACAGCCTTCCTTCCTAAGAATCAGCCTTTCCGTGGTGTAGAGAGAGGGTGTGTTACACTCCAAGGTGTTCCCCAGGTTGCCTTTCCTGAGCTTCGATTTTCATGCTCTCGTTTAGTAGTTGTCGGAAAGTAGGCTGCATTAGGCCTACAAATTGGGTATGGGGTGGAGAGAGATGGTGTGTTACTCTTGAAGGTGTTCCCCAGGTTTCCTTGCCATTGCTTCGGTCTTCCGACTCTCGTTTAGTAGTTGTACAAAACTACACTGCATTAGGCCTACAAAATGGGTATCGGGTGGAGAGAGATGGTGTGTTACACTCCAAGGTGTTCCCCAGGTTTCCTTGCCATTGCTTCGGTCTTCCGACTCTCGTTTAGTAGTTGTAGAAAACTACACTGCATTAGGCCTACAAAATGGGTATCGGGTGGAGAGAGATGGTGTGTTACACTCCAAGGTGTTCCCCAGGTTTCCTTGCCATTGCTTCGGTCTTCAGACTCTCGTTTAGTTGTTGCAGAAAACTACACTGCATTAGGCCTACAAAATGGGTATCGGGTGGAGAGAGATGGTGTGTTACACTCCAAGGTGTTCCCCAGGTTTCCTTGCCATTGCTTCGGTCTTCCGACTCTCGTTTAGTAGTTGTAGAAAACTACACTGCATTAGGCCTACAAAATGGGTATCGGGTGGAGAGAGATGGTGTGTTACACTCCAAGGTGTTCTCCAGGTTGCCTTTCCAGAGCTTCGATCTTAATGCTCTCGTTTAGTAGTTGTTGGAAACTACACTGCATTAGGCCTCCAAATTGGCTATGGGGTGGAGAGAGATGGTGTGTTACACTCCAAGGTGTTCTCCAGGTTTCCTCGCCATTGCTTCGATCTTCCGACTCTTGTTTAGTAGTTGTAGAAAACTACACTGCATTAGGCCTACAAAATGGGTATCGGGTGGAGAGAGATGGTGTGTTACACTCCAAGGTGTTCCCCAGGTTTCCTTGCCATTGCTTCGGTCTTCCGACTCTCGTTTAGTAGTTGTAGAAAACTACACTGCATTAGGCCTACAAAATGGGTATCGGGTGGAGAGAGATGGTGTGTTACACTCCAAGGTGTTCCCCAGGTTTCCTTGCCATTGCTTCGGTCTTCCGACTCTCGTTTAGTAGTTGTAGAAAACTACACTGCATTAGGCCTACAAAATGGGTATCGGGTGGAGAGAGATGGTGTGTTACACTCCAAGGTGTTCCCCAGGTTTCCTTGCCATTGCTTCGGTCTTCAGACTCTCGTTTAGTAGTTGTAGAAAACTACACTGCATTAGGCCTACAAAATGGGTATCGGGTGGAGAGAGATGGTGTGTTACACTCCAAGGTGTTCCCCAGGTTTCCTTGCCATTGCTTCGGTCTTCCGACTCTCGTTTAGTAGTTGTAGAAAACTACACTGCATTAGGCCTACAAAATTGGTATCAGGTGGAGAGAGATGGTGTGTTACACTCCAAGGTGTTCCCCAGGTTTCCTTGCCATTGCTTCGGTCTTCAGACTCTCGTTTCGTAGTTGTAGAAAACTACACCGCATTAGGCCTACAAAATGGGTATCGGGTGGAGAGAGATGGTGTGTTACACTCCAAGGTGTTCCCCAGGTTTCCTTGCCATTGCTTCGGTCTTCAGACTCTCGTTTAGTAGTTGTAGAAAACTACACCGCATTAGGCCTACAAAATGGGTATCGGGTGGAGAGAGATGGTGTGTTACACTCCAAGGTGTTCCCCAGGTTTCCTTGCCATTGCTTCGGTCTTCAGACTCTCGTTTAGTAGTTGTAGAAAACTACACTGCATTAGAAGACACAAAAGAGAATAGTAAAACCAAAAACACTCAGTTTGAAAAAATGTTGCAGTAATCCGCAAGTGCTAGTAAAAGATGAAAAAACAGGGTATTTGGTTGATACGTTTTTTGCAAAAAATTTATACTAAGCTGCTCTACCAATCTTCACGGTATACCCTTATCAGAGCAGTCCTAACTAATGTATGCAATCCCTATCTGATGTATTTAAAAACCTGATCATCTGTATATAACCTGTGTGAACAGGGTTCAGAGAGGAAAAATCCATGTGTGCATACAGGGTAGAACAGAAATGGGTATGGGGTGGAGAGAGATGGTGTGTTCCACTCCAAGGTGTTCTCCAGGTTGCCTTTCCTGAGCTTCTATCTTCAGGCTCTCGTTAAATTGTGGTTAAATGGAACAACTGCATTTGGCGTACTAGTTGGTTTGGGGCCTACTAACAGTGTCTGCCGCTCCTTGCTGTTCTCCTGGTTTCCTGTCCTGAAATTCCGTTTTCAGGCGCTCGTTAAGTAGTTGTTAATGTTAGACTGCATTTGGCCTACTAGTTGGGTTGGGGCCTACTATCGGTGTCTGCCACTCCTTGCTGTTCTCCTCCACTGAACAAAGCTGTGCCGCCTGTTTACTACGGTTGCCAATTTTGAACTGCATTTCGACTACTTACTGATTTGGGCCCACTCTCTGTGTCAGCCTCTCATTCCAGTTGTCCTCCACTGCAATGCCCCCTGGTTATTCCTGTGTTACCAATTTTGAACTGCATTTAGCCAACTTTATTCTTTGGGCCTATATCTGTGTTTCCTCCTCATCCTGCCCATTGCCCAGCCAGTGATAGATGAGTCTGCTGGTACATTGACCCATAACGCAACATTCCCCGTGCACGCTACACAACAACATTGTGACCCTGCTGAAAGTCAGGTTGCTCTTCCCGCATACCATACCACCTTACACGGGGACAAAGAGGAAGGTGCAGATGACAGTGCAGGTTCCTTCATCAGGTGGGGGGAGGAATACTAGTTGGCGACGTCACTGGCACAGGGCCTCTCATAGTACGCAAAAGTGTTGCTGCCGGTGGGAGGCGCCCCCGCCGTGCAAACACACCGCTGTACTTTGAGGGGCCCTGTGCCAGTGCCAATGCCAACGAGTGGGCCCCCCCTGCTTGCTCAGGTTCACAGCACTTGCAAAGTTGAAATACTTACCTCTCCCTGCTCCACTGCCGTGACGTGGTCCAGATTTCCTGGGCCCACTAATTACTTGAACCAGCCCTACCCACCACAACTTTAGCCAAATGACCCCCAATTTCAAATGCCTTCCAATTATTATAAGGTAAATTACGCTTGACAAGCTTCATTAAGAAGAATGGATGGTTTTGACATTAAAATGGGCACTCTAGGTGTTTTCCTGGCCCCCACTCACTGCCGACTATGCTGCCCCATTGACTTGCATTGGGTTTCGTGTTTCGGTCGATCCCGACTTTACGTCAAAATCGGCCGATTTCACTCGACCCGACTTTTGAGATAGTCGGGTTTCGCGAAACCCGGCTCGACTCTAAAAAGGTCAAGGTCGCTCAACTCTAGTCATGACCAAACAAATTTAAAAAGAAATATCTTTAGGTAGAATGGAGGGTCCATTCCGAACACTTTCCTTAGAAGACGTAGTGGTACCCCCGTTGGGAGTTGTGCCAAAAAAGGAGCCCAATACATTCAGACTAATCCACCATTTGTCATATCCAAGGGGGCAGGTCAGTAAACGACAACATCGACGCGCAACCAAGTACAGTACTATATACTGTACCTCCATTGACTAGGCAATCAGGCAGGTCAAGAAGTAGGGAAGGGGCACCCTAATGGCCAAAACAGACATTGGGGGGCATTTCGGTCACTACCTGTGCCCCCGAATAGTGTCCTCCCATTGGGTTGCTTCTGTGAAGAAGCATACTACATAGATCACTGTTTGCCCATGAGGTGCTCCATATCCTGCTCACTATTTGAGGCATTTAGTTGCTTCTTCGAATGGGTCGTCATGGACGTTTCTAAGGGGGCACATATTATCCATTACCTTGCGACTTCTTCTGCCTGGGCCCAAAAGATTTGCCACAGTGTGAATGCACACGGAGGTCCACCTGTGAGAAGGAGAGCGCTGGAGGAAGAGCGGACACCTCAGAGCCGAAGGGTTAGATTGAGAAAGGAAGAAGGCAGTGTAGCTTGCTTCATGGGTGGGGTACTCTGCTGAGTTGCAGAAACTGAAGCTTTGGAGCAGACCTCTGAATCTCAGGCCATAGTATGAGTTAACAGCTCTGCAGACTCAACCACCTGTGTTACCCCAAGCCATAGTGTATGCAGTTTCTAAAGGCTAAAAGGGGAGGAGCGACCCCACCCACCTGGAATTGACAATGCCAACATCTTGTAAAACACAGCAAGGAAACTCCAAAAAGAGTCTCCATTTTTTCTAAAAATTGGGCCACAGACCCACTTAAGTGGCATCAATTTCGCCAGAGTTTCTTAAAATGGTTAGTGAGGTGATTTAGTCAAGTTTTTAGTCTCCCCAGGATGACACAGGGGTAGAAAAGTCTTGCAGATCCAGGATTTGTTCATCTTGATGAACGTTAGTCTGTCTACATTGTCACTGGACAGCCGCGTGCGCTTATCTGTCAGCATACCACCAGCAGCACGCTGAACACACGTTCAAAGAGAACGCTGGCTGCAGGGCACGACAAGATCTCCAAGGCGCGAGTGGCGAGCTCAGGCCATTTTTCCAGATTGGAAGCCCAAAATGAGCAAGGGTCCAGTTCCACAGTCATGGCATCGATGTTAACTTGGAGATACTCCTGTACCATCCTCTCTAGGCGTTGGCAATGCGCTGACGTGCAGACCCTGGTACTAGGCCCAAAATGATTTGCTGGGTTAGATGCAGTTAAAATTTTGATACACAGACCTGCCTGGCAAAAAGTGCTATGAACTGTTGTAACCTACCCTGAAAAGGGCTGATATTACAACTAGTCCCGACTCCTCCCGACACCCTAAACCTATCTCTCTCTATCTAACTGAAAATTTGCTCACAATTCACACTCTTAGACTGTATAACGCCCACAGCAGCAGCGGTGCCGTCTAACACTAAGCTGCAGCAGTGAGGAAATGGTGGCGACGGGGAAAATGGCTGGTTCTTATAGGGCAAGGACATGTGACATACACAGCCAATGACACATGCCCTTGCTTGTGTGCATCACATGCACATTGCTGTGTGTGTGCACTGCTGATAGGCTGAGAGACTGCACAGCGCCACTGTAAATGCGGGAAAGAAAAAAAACAATGGAGATCTGCATTTTTTCAGCACAGATCTATCTCCTGCCCACTATACACTGAAACAGTCTACTAACATTGATAAACAGTTTTAATGTGAAAATCAAGTTAGGCTTTTGGTGAACGAACAGTTATCGAACAGAAACTCGAACAGCCGAATTTTAAACAAATTGTTCGAGTTCGTCGAACGACCCGAACACCGCCCAAAACAGCTTGAATTTGAAATTGGCGAACAGTTCGACTCGAACATCGCTCATATCTGGTCCTGGGACATGACAAGGAATTCCAATCTGAATGTGATGTATCTTTTGTTTTGACAACTTTTTGCGGATTGTACAGGAATTTGTCATTGTTTGTCAGCCCTATACGTCATTGATTATATAATAATAATGATAATTATTATTATTTGGAACTTGCAGGTCATACCAATTCATTTGACATATCTCAGTCTGTGAATACTTGTTATGAAGTACAGTGGTGATATAGTTATGGAAATATTTGGACTACGGCAGGAACTTTTTGTTCATGGCTCAGAGTCACCAAACTGAATCTTTGCTCTTTGTGAAAATGAGGCAAATGTAATTTCTGGGTTTCACAAAAACAAACAACAACAATAACAAAAACGCACTTAGGGCTTGACAGTTGGGTATATGTGAATCCCCATGAATTTCTCTACCAACCTTTTATCCAATCCTCTTTATCCCACTCATCCTATCGGCCCAACTACTTTATCTGAAATAAAGACTTACCACATTGTTATTTGGCCACAGCAGCCATTTTATTAACACATAACAAAAACAGTTTATTTATTAAACATTAACCACGGGGAGGGCTGTCCTCGAAGCCCCAAACTGTAATAAACTTGGCCTCCAGACCATAAAACTTGGCCTCCATATCCGTAAAACTTGGCCTCTAGGTCGCGTCTTGCCTCTAGCCGCTACGCTCTAGCTCAGAGAGCCCATAGACTCACCCGGCCAATTTCCTTCAAATATATTCACAGATCCCAGTTATCACCTCCATGTGATCTTTTTGTTCCATTCCAATTTTATCCACCCAAGGGGGAGTCCAGGACTTTTGAGATCCCCCCCTCCGATCCACCATTTCTATTACAACCAACCTCGAGGACCTCCCCCCACGCCACCTGCATAAATGTTCTGACCCCTCAAACATTTATGTCACGCCATACCAGCAGACCTTTCTCAATGCCCTCTTGTATTGCCAGATACCACATATCCAAACCAATTGCATTTAAATGGACCCCATCCTTCCTCCAATACTCCCCCTGTCCAGACTCTAGATCCCTATGCCGTACCACAATTACCCCATTCCTAACCATGAAATGTGAAACCGCTCTGTTTAACTTGATCCTTGCCTTGTTCACACCCTGAACAGATCTCGCCCCGTGCCATACCTTCCTGGGAATTATGTCAGACCATACCACTAACAAACGTGGAAACATAGACCAAAGCCTCAACATATCAAATTTGATATTTGTTAAATATTAATTATTACCGTAATTGAATTATTCTTATTCTGTACTGAGCACATTGCTTCTTGCTGACACTACCAACAGCTATTTCTGTGTATGTAGCTCAGAGTATAAGTTAACACCATATACAGAGAACATGTGATCTGTGGGACATATAAATAACGTCTCTTAAGAGGGTGGGGGGCCTTTTGTCACGTGGGGGTTGCCACCTCCTGCCTTCACATCATTCTCCATGGACATGAGACAAGTCACAAGGAACAACAGCTGATAGCCATGATGATTTCGGACTTCACACAAACAGACGGGTTTTACCATTCAGGACCTTGGGAAAGATAAGTAACAAGCGCTGATATTTACACATGGACAATCTGTTCGTAACTATTTCATCTACTTTTATGTTTTGCTGCAATGTGGTTTTTCTGTGGACAATTCAATAAACCACTATACTTTTCATGAGAATACCATGACATTTTTCTTTAAGAGTAAGCACCTGGTGAATAGTCCTGATTAAATAAATGTGCGAAATAAGCATTTTTAACAATATTCCTGATTAGGTCCCTGCATAGACGTTTGCCCAAATCATTGCACCCCAAGTGAACCACCAACAAGTCCGGCACCCGATCCATCCGAACGAATCTGTGAAACTCTGGCAGCAATTGCCTCCACATCATTCCCCTTTTACCGATCCACCTCAGGGTTCCAAGCGATCAAGGCACTCCTAGTTGTCTCCCTTCCGGTCGCACGTCGGCCCTCTTTGCCGCCCAAAAGACAAATGAATGACCCATGATCCATGTAAGTAATTGTCTTACTCTGTTACAACAAAGATGGGCGGATGTAAGAACGAAATCTCACCGACTCCCAGCGACCAATCCTCTGGACCATTTCATCTCCTAAACCCCTCCTGGCAGCCTCCATTGCCGCCCCAATCCGAAATGAATGCCCACTAAAATTCTTTGCCGAAATGCCCCCTTTTTCCAAACATCGTCTAAATATAGTTAAAAATTGAAAATGGGATAGAAATGACCCGTCCTTATGCACCAACAATGGGTAATCCCCCGAACTTGGACCAGACAGGAATTCTCTCAAACATTTTACAGGGCATACTGGAGAGTCGCTTATCTCAAAAAGAACCACTCGACAACCTCTTCCTTCAGTATCCATTTTAGAAGAACGCAAGAATATCGCTAACCTGTCCCCAAACATGTCCACCTCTTGCCTAAGTAGACCTCCTTTCTTACATCTGGAAGGACAAATTAATTTGCCTAGCCGAAAAGCACCAAAAAATGCTAGAGAAAAGGCTAATCTAAACAAAATTACCTCCCCTTGATCCAAACAAACAGCCTCCAACTGTTTTTCCAAATTCAATAAAACTTCATATGATATCGGACGCCTACCGTCTGTCAGGTCTGTTATAATGTGTGCAAAATGTAAAGCGCTGCGGAATATGTTAGCGCTATATAAAAATAAAGATTATTATTATTATTATTATTATTATTATTATTATTACCTTCCAGCCTTTATGACAGCCTTTTACCACCTGCCGAACCAGAAATGATTTTGTCAAATCCGTCAACCCCCTGAACTTAAAACCAAATGCCAAACCTGATAAGAAATTATTGATTTTTGCCACTGACCATGCTGTCTCCCAGTTGTGACCGATAAATAAAAGCAACTTGCTTTCGTCCTCTAAATCAGATCCCATCTGTAATTTCCATTTTTCCCAAGCGTTCCAAGCCCTAATGTAGTGCAACCAAGTTCCAGACGACAGCGATCTGGCCAACAAATCTCTCACTGCCCCAATGGAAGATTCCATAGTTCCTCTGAGAAAACCTTCCGTGTGGGTTCCGCTTGTGGCGCCAACTCCCGAACACGATCCCACTGTGAAGAAGACAGAGATCAAGAATGTGATAATGTTTCAAAACCCCAAGCTCCGCCGTGACCCACAAATTAAAATTCAAACCTGCCCACACCAAGTGCTGTAAAACTCGCAGCAGTGATCGATCTGATGATGACAACGAATTTATAGCCGACACGGCCCCAATTGACCCACAACTAAAACAGATCTTCTTGTCCCGAACATTGCCTCCCCATAATGTCAAAGCTACAACAATAGGAAAAACCTCACGTAGTGTAAGATCGGCTATCAGACCGTTTTCTTTCCAAGCTTGTGGCCACTGAGCCCCTAACCATTCATTCCGAAAGAACAAAGAGAAACCCTTCTCATCAGCCGAACCTACCAAGATGCCGAGAAACTCCGCCGACACCACTGGCACAATCCAAAGTGACCTTCCGTTGTATGACTCCAGAAAAAACGCCCAAACCTTTTTAAATCATCCTTCAGCTCTTTTTTAAGCCGTATGAAATGAGACAGCGCTCTAATCCCAACCGTGGCCAAGGAAAGTGTACGACAAAAGGCTCTTCCCATTGGCATGATCCGACATGCGAAGTTCAGTTTACCAAGCAACGACTGGACCTCGCGAAGTGTTACCTTCTTCGAGCTACCCACGCGCTTCACCTCCAATCTCATGTTCTCCAGTTTGTCCTTTGGTAATCTACACTCCATTGCCACCGTGTCGATTTCAATACCCAGAAAACTCAAAGATGTAACAGGCCTGCCAGCGGAGCGCCAAATTTTTTAGCCACCCCTTCCATCAAGTGAAGTAAAACAGAACAATCCGAGGAAATAGCCAAGCCGACAAACAGAAAATCATCTAAATAATGAACACATGAACTGAGTCCTGCCACGTCCTTAACTACCCATTCTAAAAATGTGCTAAATGCTTCGAAGTACGCGCATGACAATGAACACCCCATCAGCAAACAACGATCCACAAAAAATCTGCCGTCCCCAAAACACCCTAGCAAATGCATATGCAGCGCCCCAGAGTCCTGGTCGTTGCAGTATTGTCGCTCTGCCACTAAGGGGAGTGATGTTATGTCTGATTGCACTAAAGGAGTTCACCTGACTAGGTATCACGGTCACACATTACACTTCACACTCTGGCCACCAGGGGGAGCAAAAGGCACTATGTATTAGGCCACTTCTCACACTCTGGTAAAACTGGGGGTTGGACAGGAATTTAGAGAGAACGCAGTCTGGGAGAGCTCCAGAGAGGACCTGTCAGGGGTGGGTTCCTGGCAGGTACCTAGCAGAAGGACAGAACGTTACGGAGCCACGCCTGCACTACCTTGCGGCGGCATCCTAAGGAAGGACACGAAGCGAAGGATATTGTGGAGAAGTGAGAAATGAGATCACAGCACAAAGGAGAACCAGTAGGAGTCGTGCCCCGAGATCGGCAACATCCTACTGAGGCGCGTAGCCGGTGGCCGGAACGTCGATGAAGTAAGTGGCTCCAAGCATTACTTCAAACAGCGGCAGGACAGTTGATTATAGGTTGGCTGTCTACCTTACATCACCTAAGCAGACATAGGGGGCAAACGTAGAGAGGGGCGTCTCTAGGGTCCCAGAAAAGCTCCGAGCCTTCCCGTCAAACGGGTGCATCCTAGCCAGATATACTTGGGGGACAGAGAGAGAAAGAACGAATACGAAAGTTGTGAGTACTATCCCGAATGCTCAGCAGGGAAGAACTACAACACACAGGCGCTAGTTGGTAGGCAACGATTTCCACCTGCAAAGGGAACTCTGGATGTGCCTTCTGACCGGCCGGACTCAGCCAGCCCTGTTAGCAGTGCTCTGGATTGCGGATTCTGAAGTCTTCAGTAAAAAGGTAAAGAGACTGCAACCCTGTGTCCTCGTTATTAACTGCGCCTCACATCATCGCCACCTACACTACTGGGAAGCCCTGAGGATATACTTCACCTGTGGGAAGGTATACCATCTAGCTGCCATAACATCACCCCAGCGGGCCCCTAAGCAGCGTCGGTCACCCTGACCGAATACCACAGGTGGCATCACGAATCCTTCACAAACTTACATCACCCTTTCATTGAACGCCCTTTAGCAGGGTCACGGACCGGGTCCAGCCACCGTTACAACCCTAGAACTGAGACAGAGAGGACTGGTACCGAGTAACCCGCGGCCCTGCATCTGGGGGCGCTCCACATACTGTCCGGGTGAACCGGTAGCAATCTAAACGCTGCTTCAATGTCCGTTTTTGCCAACAGGGCCCCTTGCCCACATTTCCTAACCCACATCATTGCCGAGTCAAAAGATGTATATAAAACAGAACACAATTGGAGGTCAATCCCATCATTTACCGAAGAGCCCTTTGGAAGTGAAAGGTGATGAATCAACCTGAATTTGTTAGCCTCCTTTTTTGGCACAACCCCCAATGGCGACACTCTCAGATTATCCACAGGGGCTGTGTCAAACGGGCCAGCCATTCTACCAAAGGCCATTTCTTTGTGTAATTTTTCAGTGACCACCTCTGGAAATTCTCTGGCTGATTTCAAATTCTTGGTTGACAACCTCACCTCCACATTGACAAAAGGGATCTTAAATCCATCCTGAAAACCATCCCGTAGCATATTTGCAGCATCTTTGTCAGGGTATCTATTTAGAAAGTGCTCCATCCCTTCCAGCCGAACTGGTGTCACCCCTTTTTTCAAAACCCTCAGAACCCTTCTGTCTTCCTCCCTTGAAACACTTCGACACCCCGTGATTACCTCCACAGGCGGAACATTCGTGCCTAAATTTGCATTTGGCACCAAACTTGCATGCGCCATCATTGTATGAGAAGCACAGTCCTTTCTGTACTGCCACCGAGTGCCCTGACTACCCTGAACTCTCGGTGCCCCCAAGAAACGATTGTGAAGCGTGCCCCCCTTTTCCTGGAGCCGTCACTCTCATCCATAGTGCTATGTCTTTATGATCCCATCGGATGTTTGGACGAACCGCTTTCTGCTGGCGGAATTGTTTGTCATATCTCAGCCATCCTTGCCCCCCATGCACTCTATACGCCTCCCTGATGGTATCCATATAGAAGAACAGGGGGGAACAATTTTCTGGCGCTTTTTCCCTAATCACGCTAGCCAGTATAGCGAACGCCTGTAACCAATTATTGAATGTGCGGGGAATTAGACACAATCGTCTTTTGTCCTCATCCTCCTTTTTTGACTCATCCCCTCTAACCCTATCTAAATTTAAATGTTCCAGTGGGAGTAGCGAGAATATTTCTACATATTCCCCCTTCCAAATCCTCTCCCTTACTTCCTGCTTCCAATGTGCCCCCAGCGGCCCTTCAAAACAGACATAAACTTCCCCTTTTGCAGCATCCCCCAGACGCACTGTTTCTTCTTTCTCTTTTTCCCCACTATCAACTGTCACGGATACCTGACCTGTTACCTCACTGCCCAATGCCGCCATGTCCCTAACCATCGAAGTAACCCTTGTCGCCGCACTCTGAACCACAGAACGTGAATCTAGACCTCTTCCTGCGTCCCCCATACTCCTTAAATCACCTAACTAAGCTGCCAATGGGAACGACGTGCCCTGATTACTCCCCACTTCCCATAAACAAACTAACTCTTTTAGACTTTGCAGTAAAACGCTGGAGCCGCCACTAGCCCCCCCAACAGACAAATCCTCCCCCCTTGCATTTATGTTTGAGGCTAGTGCCGGAAAGTAAAATGAAGTAAGATCTCTCTCACCTTGCTGCCTGGGTGCTGTGTTCCCAGCAACCGCTAATCCAGCATCCTGAAATGATCTCTCTGGGTGCGCTCCTCTTCCATCCTCCTGCTGTCCCGTGGCTGGTGATGCATTGTACAGCCGGCCCGACTCGACCGCTGTGTCCCTAGTGTCCGCAAATGCCGCTTGTCCCGGATCGAATCCGGATGCTGATCCTCTTCTCCTGGGCGAGCGTCCCAATCCAAATCCCCCCCACTCTCCCCCTCCCAAGTGGCTGAAGATTCCCTCCGTCCTGTTTCCAAATGATCTCCTCCAGGCGTCGCTCCCCTTTCCCTCCCAGATGCAGCATAAGGCCTTTGAACTCTGCTATCCAGAGCAGCAGCAGCTGGTGAGTGGGAGGAGTCCTCATGCTGCCACTCACCAGCCACCCTGCGTGCTGGGGCCTGCGCTGCCGACTCCTCTCTGATGCCAGATGCTCGCCGAGCCGGGGCCCAAGCAGAAGGGGCCCCTGCCGTTCCAGCCTCCGGATCCCTGGCTCCTGACGCTGCCGGTGAGTGATCGGATCCCCGGCTCCCCTCTAGGAACGAAGGCGCCTGACTAGCAAGCCCTCGTGCGCTCCTCCCTACCTCTCTCTCACGCCGGGCCATGCCTGTTCCCGGTTGGACAGCGGCCGCTCCTGGTCCTGGTTCCCCGCTTCCTCTGGACACCATAGCCGCAGGGGAGGACGACACCTCCCCCTGTTGCAGGCCCCGCCGATGTGGTGGATTCCTCCCAGCTGCAGATCTACGCGCCCCCAGCCTGCGCCGCGTGACCACAGCTGGAGGGTCCCTAGAGGGGCTCCTTATACGGCGCCGGGCCCTGGGGGTAGCCTCAGGGCTGAGGCGCTCCGGAGGCCTGGACCCTGGGATTGCTCGACTTCCCCATTAGGCAGCAGGCCCTGAATAGATGCCTGTAGCCATCCCGCTCCTCTGGTTCCCGCAGCAGCTCTCAACTGTTGCAGAATCGCTTCAATCTCCATGACTGCGGTAGCTTGCTATCAGTATGGTGGGGGACCTAAAATGGTTGCCCCACCGAGATGGCTGTTGTTCCTTATACTGCTCGTCCTTACTCAACCTCCTCTCCCTATTACCCCTCCCCCTAGCCAAACCTCATTCCCCAATTCAAGCTTGTTAACCCTTCCCTGCCCAACTTTCCTTCGTTTCGATGCTCCCTCATGTAGTCTCACTTAACCCTGTCATGGCGTCCTCCCTTCGAAGGCCTGCGGCCCAGTACGGCCTTACTAAACTATGTTGTTTGTACACACCGCTGTGGGAAGGGTAAACTACGGTATTGTGATCAAGAACTAGAAGCGTTCAATAGATGCTAAACCTGATCCAGGACATGTCAACTTTCCTACAAGTAGTAAATCAGATACAGGTCAGCAAATCTTACTGATTTGTCCTATGAGGCAAGATATTACAATGAATAAGCAAAATAAAGAACAAAATGGTGGAATTATCAAAAATACTGCAAGGGAAAGTGAAAAAGTTACCCGTCGCTAATTTTGTAAAACGAGAGGAAATAAATCTGGTTACTGTAAGAAACTTAGTGGTGTAAATGGAAGAAAAGATGCACAATACGAAAATGGGTCCTTATTTTGGGTTTGTCACTGAAGACAGAAAGTCTTAGTGTTTGTTTTCTTCATTTCTTGTTTACTTAGAATACAGTTTTTTTAAGAGGAGAACTCTACCATTTAGAGACAGGAATCAACCAAGGCAAGATCCCCCTTTTTAGGCCGGGGTAACACTTGCGAGTGCAATACGAGAAACTCGCACGAGTCTCTCACATCAATACCCAGCACAGCTGCCGGCGCTCAGGAACGGAGTGTTCAGCTGCATGTATTTCTATGCAGCTGAACACTCCTTTCCCGAGTGCCGGTGGCTGTGTCGGCTATTGATGCGCGAGACTTGTGCGAGTTTCTCACATTGCACTCACAAGTGTGACCCACGGCCTTAAAATACCCATTGCAGTTCCATGGATTCTTGGCTTCATTTTTTACCCTATTCTTAGTTTCATAAATCTCTTCAATTTTGCTTTATGCAGGCAGAGAACAGGATAAAAGTTACATGTTTCTTTATTTACTCCCTTATCATTCAGGAATCGATGCAGAAACAACACCTTTGAGGATGAAAACTGTTTCGAATCTTGTAGACCAATGATGTCACTACCATGAACACATTTGTTCCCTGATAGATAAAGAGAAGGATTAGAACAATTATTTCTGAAGAGTAAATTTTGTTCGCCAGAGAGGGAAAGCCAATGACTGAGGGCAAATGTTAATAGCCTAGAAAGGGATCATTGTTATTGCACCCCCCCCCCTGGCTAAAAACATCAGCTACCCCGGAAGATGCGCCAATTCTGGCACTTAGCCTCTGTCTTCCCATTGCCCTGTAGAGGTGGCATATGGGGTAATAAGGAATTAATGTCACCTTGCTATTGTAAGGTGACATTAAGCCCGGTTAGTAATGGTGAGGTGTAAATAAGACACCTATCCATTATTAATCCAATAGTATGAATGGGTTAAAAAAAACACACAAACATTAAGAATAAATTATTTTAATGAAATAATTTAACACACAGGTTTTCCATCTTTATTACCCTCTCAATCCAAGCAAAGCCCTCGCTCTCCTGTAAAAAATCCAAAATAAAAAAGCAACAATATACCAAAACTGTCCGACGTACAGTCAAGTCCCACGCTGCAATCCATCTCAAGGGGTTAAATAGTTTACAACCAAGAGCAGTGCTAATGCTACCACCCCAATAGTAAACCACTGTGTAATGAATGAAAAGCTGTCTGCGCAGCCTCCCCGCCTGACCGGACATGAACTCTTTAGCGTGGGAAAGTTTCAGAATTTTTTCCTACGCTGACGAGTTCACCTCAGGTCAGGTGGGGCAGCTGTGCAACGTCAGTGACTACTGCTGACATCACTGAGCATCCACAGATTGATACAGTTATTTCTAACTCCAACAATCTCATGTTGATGATTTATCCTAATGATAGCTCATCGATATCTTGTGACCGGACAATCCGTTTAATGCGGGAAGTGAAGGATATGTTACATTCTGGCATGCATGGTCATCCTAATGCTTTAACTTTTTTCTGCTTTTTTAGCAAAATGTTTTGCTGTGACTTTTAGACTAGATCCAGCTATCTTCGTTCAGCAGCATCGAGAATGTCATAGAGGCCATTCAAGAGCAAAAGATCACAACTACAAAAATGTGACCTGACCTCGCAGCAAATATTGTACTCACTAGCTGTTTCCAGCCAGCTAACGCTCAGCACGCTCATTGCTATCTAATTAACGCTGCTGGTGATTAAACTAAAGTAAATAATGACAACATTCAATAGCGCTTATGCAGGTGGTAAATTAACTGAAAATGAAGTTAATAACAATAATAATCATTAAAAATCTGAATAATACTATTAATACATTTTATTCACAGTTATACCAAACAAGCACCAAAAAATCGCAGTCAACAAGATCCTGATTATGCAAATATAGAAAAAACCTTTATTAATAAAAAGACACAGGTACACAATATGGTAGGCTAAAACAATCCCCCACACAAGCCCACACATACACATCCTAATCAACAAGGACCGGACGGAAGTGCACTTAGTATTTCAGTATATGGACAGAGTCCATATGAGAAATCAATGTGCTTTACAGCATACAAAACATCACCAGTACCTATGACCTTACAGATGTACATACGATGTATAGTATACATACCACGGTGGTAGATCACAGTATACGTGCACGACAGTCCCGCCCTCCCCAACGCGCGTTTCGGCAAACAGCCTTCCTCAGCCCCCCTGAGGAAGGCTGTTTGCCGAAACGCGCGTTGGGGAGGGCGGGACTGTCGTGCACGTATACTGTGATCTACCACCGTGGTATGTATACTATACATCGTATGTACATCTGTAAGGTCATAGGTACTGGTGATGTTTTGTATGCTGTAAAGCACATTGATTTCTCATATGGACTCTGTCCATATACTGAAATACTAAGTGCACTTCCGTCCGGTCCTTGTTGATTAGGATGTGTATGTGTGGGCTTGTGTGGGGGATTGTTTTAGCCTACCATATTGTGTACCTGTGTCTTTTTATTAATAAAGGTTTTTTCTATATTTGCATAATCAGGATCTTGTTGACTGCGATTTTTTGGTGCTTGTTTGGTATATCTATATATGCAGTTGTCCATTTACGGTCTAGATCCATCTTGGTAGTTACAATAGATTTTATCTGATGGGATTATCACCAAGATGGATCATGTATTCTACTGAATTGTGTCATTTTATTCACAGTGTAAAGTCAAAAACAAACTGGATTCAGTAAGATGTGCGTTTTTTATTCATTCCAGCATCTAAACAAATTTCATAACGAAACATAAATTAAGTTAAAATTTCTCTATAAACACAATTAAATGTATAGTAACATAGTAACATAGTAACATAGTTAGTAAGGCCGAAAAAAGACATTTGTCCATCCAGTTCAGCCTATATTCCATCATAATAAATCCCCAGATCTACGTCCTTCTACAGAACCTAATTGTATGATACAATATTGTTCTGCTCCAGGAAGACATCCAGGCCTCTCTTGAACCCCCCGACTGAGTTCGCCATCACCACCTCCTCAGGCAAGCAATTCCAGATTCTCACTGCCCTAACAGTAAAGAATCCTCTTCTATGTTGGTGGAAAAACCTTCTCTCCTCCAGACGCAAAGAATGCCCCCTTGTGCCCGTCACCTTCCTTGGTATAAACAGATCCTCAGCGAGATATTTGTATTGTCCCCTTATATACTTATACATGGTTATTAGATCGCCCCTCAGTCGTCTTTTTTCTAGACTAAATAATCCTAATTTCGCTAATCTATCTGGGTATTGTAGTTCTCCCATCCCCTTTATTAATTTTGTTGCCCTCCTTTGTACTCTCTCTAGTTCCATTATATCCTTCCTGAGCACCGGTGCCCAAAACTGGACACAGTACTCCATGTGCGGTCTAACTAGGGATTTGTACAGAGGCAGTATAATGCTCTCATCATGTGTATCCAGACCTCTTTTAATGCATTAATGCACCCCGTGATCCTGTTTGCCTTGGCAGCTGCTGCCTGGCACTGGCTGCTCCAGGTAAGTTTATCATTAACTAGGATCCCCAAGTCCTTTTCCCTGTCAGATTTACCCAGTGGTTTCCCATTCAGTGTGTAATGGTGACATTGATTCCTTCTTCCCATGTGTATAACCTTACATTTATCATTGTTAAACCTCATCTGCCACCTTTCAGCCCAAGTTTCCAACTTATCCAGATCCATCTGTAGCAGAATACTATCTTCTCTTGTATTAACTGCTTTACATAGTTTTGTATCATCTGCAAATATCGATATTTTACTGTGTAAACCTTCTACCAGATCATTAATGAATAAGTTGAAGAGAACAGGTCCCAATACTGACCCCTGCGGTACCCCACTGGTCACAGCGACCCAGTTAGAGACTATACCATTTATAACCACCCTCTGCTTTCTATCACTAAGCCAGTTACTAACCCATTTACACACATTTTCCCCCAGACCAAGCATTCTCATTTTGTGTACCAACCTCTTGTGCGGCACGGTATCAAACGCTTTGGAATAGCTTTGGTATAGTCATTTTCGTCATTTTTAAAGATCTTTCCTTGACTTCTACCAGGTAAAATTTAATGTGTGGGGAGGGGATTATGTGTGGTGATGTGGTGGGGGGCGAGATTATGTGTGGTAATGTGGTGGGGGGGGCGGGATTATGTGTGGTAATGTGGTGGGGGTGGGATTATGTGTGGTAATGTGGTGGGGGTGGGATTATGTGTGGTAATGTGGTGGGGGGTGGGATTATATGTGGTAATGTGGTGGGGGGGCGGGATTATGTTTGGTAATGTGGTGGGGGTGGGATTATGTGTGGTAATGTGGTGGAGGGTGGGATTATGTGTGGTAATGTGGTGGGGGGCGGGATTATGTGTGGTGATGTGGAGGGGCGGGATTATGTGTGATAATATGGTGGGGGGCGGGATTATGTGTGGTAATATGGTGGGGGGCGGGATTATGGGTGGGGATGGGGTGGGGGGCGGTTTTGTGGGTGGTGATGGGGTGGGGGGTGGTATTGTCAGTGGCGATGTGTTGGGGGTGGGATTGCGGGGGTGGCGATGTGTTGAGGGTGGGATTATGTGTGGCGATGTGGTGGGGGGCGGGATTATGTATGGTGATGTGGTGGGGGGATTATGTGGGGTAATGGGGTGGGGGGTGGGATTATGTGTGGTGATGTGTTGGGGGCGGGATTATGTGTGGCGATGTGTTGGGGGCGGGATTATGTGTGGCGATGTGTTGGGGGTGGGATTATGTGTGGAGATGTGGTGGGGGCGGGATTGTGTGTGGTAATAGGGTGGGGGGCAGGATTATGTGTGGTGATGTGTTGGGGGCGGGATTGTGTGTGGTGGGAGGCGGAGCTACTGTGCAGGGGGCGAGATTAGTGAGTAATCACGATGCCTTATATATATATATATAGATGTTTCCATAGCTGAGCAATGGAAAGTGTACGCACCATTTCATAGCACTATTCTTTACCTATGCTACCAATGTATGTTTTTCGTATGTGTCCACAAAAGCTTGAAAAAAAATTTCACATGCACAATAATTGCAAATAGAGTTTTTTATTTCTTAAACAGGGACCAAGAAGACCATAAGAAGGAATGTCTGAGAAGGGACTACTTGCCTCTATGCATTAGTCATAAAGAGAAATGATGCACGGAGTTATAGAAATTATGTGGCTTTCTGTGCTATGATGTAACTCTTATTCATTTCTATAGGAGACCCTCTTATGGAAACACTTGCCTGCTTCCGTAGTCCCGATCACCCATGGCTGCTACATGTAGACAGATATTCATGGTGAAGAAAAAATGAGGAAAGTATTTTGAAAAAAATATTTCAATTTATTCAGAGAATGATTTTTTTTATGTCTTTGTATTTTTTAGTAAAATGTAATAAAAAGTACTAAGGAATGCTACAAAAAAAATCAGGAACTTTAGAAATGAAAAAAAAAAAACTAAAAAATCTAAATACAAAAATATCAAGAATAAAAAAAAAAAATAAAACTTGTAGAATTCATTTGTGCTCACAACTGATAAAACCATAGCCAGTAACAACATTCACCCATGGATATTAAGGGTATTGAAATTGATAATTGATAGCCACCACTGGAATCTTCACTATTGGATCAAAAATATACGGTGGACAGCAGTTTGAGCACCATGACTCATAGTATCTCCAGTATGAGATAAAAAGACATGGTGGACAGCAGTGTGAACAGCCTATTCTTATCTCAGCACCCCGAGTATCTACAGTATTACATCGGATAGACAGGGTGGTCAGCAGTGTGAGCAGCCTCTTCTTGCTTCAACACTCCTGGTACGTCCAGTATTACATTGGATAGACAGGATAGACAGCAGGGTGAGCAGCCTCTTCTTACTTCAGCACCACTAGTTATCCAGTATTAGATCACATAAGCAGGGTGGACAGCAGGGTGAGCAGCCTCTTCTTTCTTCAGCACCACTAGTTATCCAGTATTAGATCACATAAGCAGGGTGGACAGCAGGGTGAGCAGCCTCTTCTTACTTCAGCACCAATAGTTATCCAGTATTAGATCACATAAGCAGGGTGGACAGCAGGGTGAGCAGCCTCTTCTTTCTTCAGCACCACTAGTTATCCAGTATTAGATCACATAAGCAGGGTGGACAGCAGGGTGAGCAGCCTCTTCTTTCTTCAGCACCACTAGTTATCCAGTATTAGATCACATAAGCAGGGTGGACAGCAGGGTGAGCAGTCTCTTCTTCAGCACCACTAGTTATCCAGTATTAGATGACATAAGCAGGGTGGACAGCAGGGTGAGCGGTCTCTTCTTACTTCAGCACCAATAGTTATCCAGTATTAGATCACATAAGCAGGGTGGACAGCAGTGTGAGCAGCCTCTTCTTACTTCAGCACCACTAGTTATCCAGTATTAGATCACATAAGCAGGGTGGACAGCAGGGTGAGCAGCCTCTTCTTAGCTCTGACTCCCTGGTATATCCAGTTGTAGATCAGATAGACAGGGTGGGCAGCAGTCTGAGCAAAACTTTTCTTACCTTAGCACCTCTGATATCTCCAGTATAAGATCAGACAGGCAGGGTGGAGAGAAATGTGTGCATCCTCCTCCTTCCTCAGCACTAATGATGAGCAAAGTTGTTCAGAAAATGATTGCCAAACATAAATTCATCACGAATATGGCACATTCGGATTCGTGATACCTGAGCACAATTTTATAAAATCAGTAACATTCGGTAAAAGTGCGGGAAAATATTTGCGTTGCCACAAAAATATTTTCAGCACTTTAGCAACGATAATGGTGGTGTATCATGAGCGTTTGGCACATGATTGACAAGGAGAGGGGGTTTGCAGAGGTCAGAGATGTGGCATTCTTTGTAAGCACATCACAGCAGTCATTTTTTCTCCCTAACTTTATGTGTGGATATTGCGGCTAGCCAGTCTGTGCATAGGAAACACCCACAATGTCTTCACCCTACGGCTGAGGTGTTATTGGCTGATGAAATCACATGTCCCTCTCCATATAAAGAGCAGACATCTTGTTTTAGTGTCATTTTGACACTGTAACGGCGCAGAGAGACTGCTCCTGAGCTGCCACCATTAACAGCAAGATTTCAGCTAGTTAGTTAGGTGGTTGTATATCAGTCAGATAGTGTAGCTAGATAGTGTCCAGTGTGGTTGTAAAATTTACCTTCCGGAATTTGTTTTTTTGGACCATTACTGAGGTCCACAGACAAAGTCAGCAGGGCACATGTCCCACAAGTGTGTTTTGCACTGCTTCTATTGTGCTCCATGCACGAGTGTAGCATTCTAAATAATATTTTTTCAGTACCTAATTGTGAAAACGCCTACTGTATCCCACATTTTAGCTAGTTAGATAGGTGGTTGTATATCAGTCAGATAGTGTAGCGAGCTATTGTCCATTGTGGCTGTTAAATTTACCTTCCAGCATTTTTTTTTCTTTTTTGGACATTACTGGGCTCCACAAACAAATCCGGCAGGGCACGTGTTGTGTACTGCTTGTATTGTGATCCATGCATGAGTATACCATTCTAATTCACATGTAGCTAGTGAAAAAATATTAAACAGCCTGCTGTATCCCACCTTGTCATTTAGTGCTGTGGTGATATGAAACTGCAGACCTAAGGCACATTAAAAAAAACTTATAATTTTTTCTGGTGCTAAATGTGAAACAGTCTACTGTATCCCACATTGTCATTTTGTGGCGGTGATATAAACCTTTCTGCAGACCTAAGGCACATTTGAAAAAAAATTATAATTTTTCAGTTGCAAAAAGTTAGACCACCCGCCGTATCACACTTTGTCATTTGGTTGGGTTGGAATTAAACTGTAGAGGCCTGATCCAGAAGCCAGAAAAATTCTTCTGTTAATAAAGTCATACAGTTCCTGACTTTAAAACAGTTTGTAGCATCGAGTGTGTTATAGAGGTCTGATCTAGAGGCCACAAAAATGCTTCTGTTCCTGGTGTCATAACGGAAGGGACGTGACTTTAAAATAGTTTGTAGCATCTAGTGTGGTATAGAGGCCTGATATAGAGGCCACAAAATTCTTCTGTTCCTATTGTCATACAGTAGGGGACCTGACTTTAAAATAGTTTGTACCGTCTGGTGTGTTAGAGGTCTTATCTAGAGGCCACAAAAAATTCTTCTGTTATTAACGTCATACAGTAGGGGACCTGACTTTTAAATAGTTTGTACCATCTAGTGTGTTATAGAGGCATGATCTAGAGGCCACAGAAATTCTTCTGTTCCTAGTGTCATACAGTAGGGGACCTGACTTTAAAATAGATTATAGCATTTAGTGTGTTATAGAGGCCTGATCCATAGGCCACAAATAAGTATTCTATTATTAGCGCCATACACTAAGCTATTAACCTGCAGATTAACCCTATATCGACAGGTTAATAGCATTTGGAGACATAGTAACATAGTAACATAGTAACATAGTTAGTAAGGCCGAAAAAAGACATTTGTCCATCCAGTTCAGCCTATATTCCATCATAATAAATCCCCAGATCTACGTCCTTCTACAGAACCTAATAATTGTATGATACAATATTGTTCTGCTCCAGGAAGACATCCAGGCCTCTCTTGAACCCCTCGACTGAGTTCGCCATCACCACCTCCTCAGGCAAGCAATTCCAGATTCTCACTGCCCTAACAGTAAAGAATCCTCTTCTATGTTGGTGGAAAAACCTTCTCTCCTCTAGACGCAAAGAATGCCCCCTTGTGCCCGTCACCTTCCTTGGTATAAACAGATCCTCAGCGAGATATTTGTATTGTCCCCTTATATACTTATACATGGTTATTAGATCGCCCCTGAGTCGTCTTTTTTCTAGACTAAATAATCCTAATTTCGCTAATCTATCTGGGTATTGTAGTTCTCCCATCCCCTTTATTAATTTTGTTGCCCTCCTTTGTACTCTCTCTAGTTCCATTATATCCTTCCTGAGCACCGGTGCCCAGAACTGGACACAGTACTCCATGTGCGGTCTAACTAGGGATTTGTACAGAGGCAGTATAATGCTCTCATCATGTGTATCCAGACCTCTTTTAATGCACCCCATGATCCTGTTAGCCTTGGCAGCTGCTGCCTGGCACTGGCTGCTCCAGGTAAGTTTATCATTAACTAGGATCCCCAAGTCCTTCTCCCTGTCAGATTTACCCAGTGGTTTCCCGTTCAGTGTGTAATGGTGATATTGATTCCTTCTTCCCATGTGTATAACCTTACATTTATCATTGTTAAACCTCATCTGCCACCTTTCAGCCCAAGTTTCCAACTTATCCAGATCCATCTGTAGCAGAATACTATCTTCTCTTGTATTAACTGCTTTACATAGTTTTGTATCATCTGCAAATATCAATATTTTACTGTGTAAACCTTCTACCAGATCATTAATGAATATGTTGAAGAGAACAGGTCCCAATACTGACCCCTGCGGTACCCCACTGGTCACAGCGACCCAGTTAGAGACTATACCATTTATAACCACCCTCTGCTTTCTATCACTAAGCCAGTTACTAACCCATTTACACACATTTTCCCCCAGACCAAGCATTCTCATTTTGTGTACCAACCTCTTGTGCGGCACGGTATCAAACGCTTTGGAAAAATCGAGATATACCACGTCCAATGACTCACCGTGGTCCAGCCTATAGCTTACCTCTTCATAAAAACTGATTAGATTGGTTTGACAGGAGCGATTTCTCATAAACCCATGCTGATATGGAGTTAAACAGTTATTCTCATTGAGATAATCCAGAATAACATCCCTCAGAAACCCTTCAAATATTTTACCAACAATAGAGGTTAGACTTACTGGCCTATAATTTCCAGGTTCACTTTTAGAGCCCTTTTTGAATATTGGCACCACATTTGCTATGCGCCAGTCCTGCGGAACAGATCCTGTCGCTATAGAGTCCCTAAAAATAAGAAATAATGGTTTATCTATTACATTACTTAGTTCTCTTAGTACTCGTGGGTGTATGCCATCCGGACCCGGAGATTTATCTATTTTAATCTTATTTAGTCGGTTTCGCACCTCTTCTTGGGTTAGATTGGTGACCCTTAATATAGGGTTTTCATTGTTTCTTGGGATTTCACCTAGCATTTCATTTTCCACTGTGAATACCGTGGAGAAGAAGGTGTTTAATATGTTAGCTTTTTCCTCGTCATCTACAACCATTCTTTCCTCACTATTTTTTAAGGGGCCTACATTTTCAGTTTTTATTCTTTTACTATTGATATAGTTGAAGAACAGTTTGGGATTAGTTTTACTCTCCTTAGCAATGTGCTTCTCTGTTTCCTTTTTGGCAGCTTTAATTAGTTTTTTAGATAAAGTATTTTTCTCCCTATAGTTTTTTAGAGCTTCAATGGTGCCATCCTGCTTTAGTAGTGCAAATGCTTTCTTTTTACTGTTAATTGCCTGTCTTACTTCTTTGTTTAGCCACATTGGGTTTTTCCTATTTCTAGTCCTTTTATTCCCACAAGGTATAAACCGCTTGCACTGCCTATTTAGGATGTTCTTAAACATTTCCCATTTATTATCTGTATTCTTATTTCTGAGGATATTGTCCCAGTCTACCAGATTAAGGGCATCTCTAAGCTGGTCAAACTTTGCCTTCCTAAAATTCAGTGTTTTTGTGACTCCCTGACAAGTCCCCCTAGTGAAAGACAGGTGAAACTGCACAATATTGTGGTCGCTATTTCCTAGATGCCCAACCACCTGCAGATTTGTTGTTCTGTCAGGTCTATTAGATAGTATTAGGTCTAAACATGACAGGTTCCCTTTAAAATATTCAATAAAATCTTGGAAAGTATGCAAGATGGCAGCATATAAATTTACACTGCTCTATTATGATTTTAAAAGTATATCAATAAATAGATTAAATAATTACCAATGTTTCAAGCAAAAAAAGCAAATTTATTGCAATAAAATAATAAACATTTTTTTTTCAATTCTTTCTGCACATAATAAATGAGTTTCCAAATGTGGATGGTAATTTTATATACGCTCACTTATACATTGTTTTCTTTCTTTTTTTTTTTTTACAACTATTTCTTCAGAAAAGCCAGGCCTAAATATGAATGGAAAGTTAGCAATGAAACACACTGTGCAACAATTAAAAGTTTAATTCTAAAAATATTATAATATCTGAATGTGATTTAAAAAATCTTTAAAAAACGAGTTTGTCCTTGGCTTTAAAATAATAATAATTTGAGACAGCGCAGTGACTTTGGAACTTAAACACAAAGTGCGTCTAATGATGCCAAAGCTATATCACACCTTAGTGAAAGTGACTGATTCACACAAGTCACAAAAGGAGAAGCAGATTTGGATTTCTTGCTACATGCTTAAGGTTGCACAAAACTGGAACATAACTGAAGTTTTACATAACATTCTTCTCATCTATAATATTACAAAAGTCTCTTACCATAAATACAGTTGTGAATTTCAAGTTAGTGTCATCTATAAAAATGATAATATAAACATACTAGATGGTGGCCCGATTCTAACGCATCGGGTATTCTAGAATATGCATGTCCACGTAGTAGATTGCCCAGCCACGTAGTATATTGCCCAGTCATGTAGTATATTGCCCAGCGATGTAGTATATTGCCCAGTCACGTAGTATATTGCCCAGTCACGTAGTATATTGCCCAGTCACGTAGTATATTGCCCAGCGACGTAGTATATTGCCCAGCCACGTAGTATATTGCCCAGCCACATAGTATATTGCCCAGCCACGTAGTATATTGCCCAGCCACGTAGTATACAGCACAGAGCCATGTAGTATATTGCACAGCGACGTAGTATATTGCCCAGCCACGTAGTATATTGCCCAGCCACGTAGTATATTGCCCAGCCACGTAGTATACAGCACAGTCATGTAGTATATTGCACAGCGATGTAGTATATTGTCCAGCCACATAGTATATTGCACAGCGACGTAGTATATTTCACAGCAACGTAGTATACAGCACAGAGCCACGTAGTATATTGCACAGCGACGTAGTATATTGCCCAGCCACGTAGTATATTGCACAGTGACGTAGTATACAGCACAGAGCCACGTAGTATATTGCACAGCGACGTAGTATATTGCCCAGCCACGTAGTATATTGCACAGTGACGTAGTATGCAGCACAGAGCCACGTAGTATATTGCCCAGTCACGTAGTATATTACCGAGCCACGTATGTCACAGGTTAAAAAAATAAACATACTCACCTAACGATCTGAGGACCCCTTGTAGTTTAACATACTCACCATTCTCGTCGCTGCTCCTCAGCGTCCTGTCTCTCCGCCTCCTGAGATCCAACGGCGCGCGGCTGCCGCCATCTTGCGTTCCCAGGATGCTTTGCGAAATTACCCATATGACTTAGCAGTCTCACGAGACTGCTAGGTCTTCTGGGTAATTTAGCAAAGCATCGCTGGGAAAGGAAGATGGCGCCAGGCGCGAGCGCCTCAGCGGACAACGGAGGGTGAGTATAGCAGGTTTTTTTTTTTACTATTTTTAACATTACTTTTTTTTACTATTGATGCCGCATAGGCAGCATCAATAGTAAAAGGTTGGGGACACACAGGGTTAATAGCGGCGGTAACGGAATGAGTTACCCGCGGCATAATGCGGTCCGTTACTGCCTGCATTAACCCTATGTTAGCGGTGACCGGAGGGGAGTGAGGAGCGGGCGCCGGGGACACTGACTGCAAGGAGTAAGGAGCGGAGCGCCGGGGACACTTACTGTGGGGAGCGGAGCGCCGGGGACAATGACTGCGGGGAGTGGAGTGCCGGGGACACTGACTACGGGGAGTATGGAGCGGAGCACCGGGGACACTGTGGGGAGCGGGGAGTATGGAGCGGGTGCCGGCCACTGACTGCGGGGAGTATGGAGCCGCCAATTTCTTCCGTGTCTGTCGCTGATTGGTCGTGGCTGTTTTGCGGCGACCAATCAGCGACTTGGATTTCCATGATAGAGGCCACGACCAATGAATATCCGTGACAGACAGAAGGACAGACGGAAGTACCCCTTAGACAATTATGTATATAGATATACATATGCACACATCATAATGTCAGTGACGAGGAATTGCAGACATTTTGTAAGAACGCGGCAGATGGCCAACACTGCTAAACTCTGGACTCAAGTCGATGTCATCTGTGGGCACCACTGTGGTCAGGGTGAACTTCTGGAGGAGTGTGGTCAGGAACAGGAAAAGTTCCATTCGAGCTAAACCTTCTCCTATACTAGTGTTGAGCGATACCTTCCGATATCGGAAAGTATCGGTATCGGATAGGATCGGCCGATATTCAAAAAATATCGGATATCGCCGATACCGATACCCGATCCCAATGCAAGTCAATGGGACCAAAATATCGGAATTAAAATAAACCCTTTCTTGCCTTGTAGGTTCATTCTACATGAAGGAAAACAACTAAGAATAATGTAGGATGTATTGTGGGAGGTGGCGGAGACATTAAAGGCAATGAGGTTTAGCCCAATCAAATAGAATAGCATGTTTTTTTTTTTTTTAAGACGTTCGGAGTGAAAAAGATATTGAGTATGTAAATTTTTTTTTATTTTGTCAGATATTGATGTTTCACTATTCCACGCCCTTCCCCTTCTTTTTTTTTCTTTTTTTTTTTTACTTTTCCCACACTTTCATCTTCATCATCATCAGCATCTTTGACATCAACTTCTTCTTCACCTTATTCATCTTCTTCTTCATCTTCTACCTATTTTTTTTTTTATTACATTCTTCATATTCATTTTATTCAACTATTATTATTCTTCCTATTCTACATATTCTTTTTATTCCACTGTTATTATTCTTCCTATTCTACTTCTTCATCATATTCTCATTTGTGACAGGCATTCCCGTAGTTGTTATCTATAAAAGTTGGAAGATTACACCTTCCGTTCTGCCAGTCACAAAAGTTACATTTGTCCGCGTTCAGTTTGGCCTGCAGCATCAGGCTTTATCCAGGGGCACCACGAGGAGGAACGGACTCACCCCCATACACTGCTTAGTCTTCTTCTGCATATAATTTAGATAATATCTTTTGCTCTGATATTAAGTCTTATGCTTAATGTTCTTCTGCTCTTTGTTCTGCAGCCTCTTGTTCTTCTGCTTCTCGGTCTTCCATGTCGTCGTCTCCAGGGTCGTCGTCTCCAGTGTCGTCATCTCCGCCGTCGTCGTCTCAGCCGTCGTCGTCTCCGCCGTCGTCGTCGTCGTCGTCATCGGGGTGGTCTTCCGGGTCGTCGTCGTCGTCATCAGGGTGGTCTTCCGGGTCGTCGACTTTAGGGTCTTCAACTTGGAAATGTAGCAGAAGGTACAAGAAGGCTGAGAAAATGCCAAGAACCAGCTGATGGAACTGGAACTCGGATGGCTACCCGAAGGTTCAAGAGCCTATGGAACTACCGAGGACCAGCTGACGTTACTGGAACCCGGTTACTAAGCAGGAGGTACCCGTGCTAAAAAGCACTACCAAGGACCGCCTGACGTTGGCGGAACTCGGATACCCAGAAGGAGGCACCTAAGCCAAAGGCTCTGCCCGGAACCAGCTGACGTTACTGGAACCAGGATGGGGAGCAGAAGGTACAAGAGCAAAAGACACTGCCGAGAACCAGCTGACGGTACTGGAACCCGGATGGGTAGCCGAAGGTCCAAGAGCCAATGGAACTACCGAGGACCAGCTGACGTTACTGGAACCCGGTTACTAAGCAGGAGGTACCCGTGCCCGAAAGCACTACCAAGGACCACCTGACGTTGGTGGAACTTGGATACCCAGAAGGAGGCACCTAAGCCAAAGGCTCTGCTCGGAACCAGCTGACGGTACTGGAACCAGGATGGGGAGCAGAAGGTACAAGAGCAAAAGACACTGCCGAGAACCAGCTGACGGTGCTGGAACCAGGTGGTGGACCTGAAGGTCCACAGGAGAGGAGAGAACAGCTAGGCCGCGAGGCAGCCGCAGTTACTGAACCCCAACAGTCCTACAGGGGGAGCTGGGCCTACTGGCACTACAGAACCAGCCTTGACTACCAGTTCACGCAGCCCACATAGGAAGCTCCTAAACTGGAGGCACCCTGGAGTTGGCTAACCCGACCGCACCACGACGGGGCAAGCATAGGCGTCTCAGTGAGCTTGACACAACCCGGAAACAGCTGACGGTGCTGAAACCAGGCTTGGCACGAGGGAGTACCTGTGACAAGAACACTGCCGAGAACCAGCTGGCGGTGCTGGAACCCAGATGCGTTGCCCCAGTGTGCAAGAGCCAATGGCACGACCGAGGACCAGCTGGCGGTGCTGGAACCCGGTTACTAAGCTGTAGGTGCCCGCGCTTAAAAGCAAAACCAAGGACCGCCTGACGTTGGCGGAACTCGGATACCCAGGAGGAGGCACCTAAGCCAAAGGCTCGGCCCGGAACCAGCTGACGGTGCTGGAACCAGGTGGTGGACCCCAAGGCCCACAGGAGAGGAGAGAACAGCTAGGCCGCGAGGCGGCCGCAGTTACCGAACCCCAACAGTCCTACAGGGGGAGCTGGGCCTACTGGCACTACAGAACCAGCCTTGACTACCAGTTCACGCAGCCCACATAGGAAGCTCCTAAACTGGAGGCACCCTGGAGTTGGCTAACCCGACCGCACCATGACGGGGCAAGCATAGGCGTTTCAGTGAGCTTGACACAACCCGGAAACAGCTGACGGTGCTGAAACCAGGCTTGGCACGAGGGAGTACCTGTGACAAGAACACTGCCGAGAACCAGCTGGCGGTGCTGGAACCCAGATGCGTTGCCTATTAAAGATTGTCTTCCTAGAGCCCCAACTAGCGGTGTTGGAGCTAAGGGTAAGCAGGGGGAGCAGAGTGTAGGCCGAAGCCTGCACTGGAGGCAGCTTTGTGTCTGCGTTGTGTTTGCAGGACACTTTGCCGGCTACACAGTGGGGGAACAGCTGGCGTTGCTGAACCCCACTAACACAATGGCGTGTGTTTTTCTCTGTGCAGCTAGCACTTGCGGTCAAAAACTAGCGATGTTAGAGCCCGTGTTGAAGCAGGAGGAGGAGTAGAGGAGCAGAGTGTAGGCCGAAGCCTATTTGAACCAATTTCAAAGGAAACCTTTAACCCCCCCTCAGGTGTTACAAAGTACAAGAGACACACCTTGTGCAGTATTAATGCTGCACAAGTGAAAGGTTGCTCTATTAATTTGTCTACTTGCACACGCTGAATGAAAGACGTACACAATTTAGCCCATTCTACAGTCAAACTGTAGTGGATGCGTGACTTGGCTTTTTAAGGAGACGCAGCACAGGTGTCCCAAATAACGCCTTGGTGCTTGGCACAGCTCACTGAGCGTTGTTATTTGCTGTACAGGAGTCTGCGCTCTTGTGTTATCCCTTGGCAATGCCCTGTTAGAGCTGCCCGTCTTATGACCTCATTTCATGTTGGCCGGTGCGGTTAACGATGGCCATAAATCCCAGACCCACAGTGCCTTTTCATAAAGTCACACTGCGGTGCTGTGATTCGTGGCCTTGAGCAGTAAATATTTTGGCCGCTCACACACGTCCTTACACCTGCTTCAGACTGGGCGGCCTCTGCTGATCCCTTCTCGCATGCCGCGGCCATGAGGCTGCACAGTCTGAAGAAGGCGGAAGGAGATGAGTTAAGACAGGTGAAGATATGCACTGCTCGTGCCCATCAATCACACCCTCGCAGTCAAAATAAGACAACGAGGAGCATTGTTTCAGGCAGGGCGGACGCACAGGCGCAACAAGCCAACCAATGATGTCAGAAGACGGGAAGCGCTACCAAGGGGGGTGCTGCGTATCATTAGAAAGGAAAGTCACACCTCAGGGACAGTGGAATGGTCTCAATGAGACACATTTTGTACGTTTTGAGTTCCACGTGGGCAAGGACAAAAAGTCAGCCACCTTGTACAAATGCAGCAGTACTGCTGTACAAGGTGGCTGTTATACATAGAAACACCTGGGGGTGGGGGGCAGGCTCCCTTCAATTTCAGTTCATGTGCCTGCGTGGCGTTTGCAGGACATGTTGCCAGCTACACAGCAGGGGAACAGCTGGCGGTGCTGAACCCCACTAACACATTGGCTGGTGTTTTTCTCTGTGCAGCTAGCATGTCCGGGCAGAAACTGGCGTTGTTTGAGCCCAGGGTCAGCAGGAGGAGGAGAGGAGCAAAGTGTAGGCCGAAGCCTGCACTGGTGGCAGCTTTTGTTCAGTTGTGCCAGCGTGGCTTGTGCTGGACACGATGCCGACTACACAGCAGGGGAACAGCTGGCGGTGCTGAACCCCACTAACACATTGGCTGGTGTTTTTCTCTGTGCAGCTAGCATGTCCGGGCAGAAACTGGCGTTGTTTGAGCCCAGGGTCAGCAGGAGGAGGAGAGGAGCAAAGTGTAGGCCGAAGCCTGCACTGGTGGCAGCTTTTGTTCTGTTGTGCCAGCGTGGCTTGTGCTGGACACGTTGCCGACTACACAGCAGGGGAACAGCTGGCGTTGCTGAACGCCACTAACACATTGACTGGTGTTTTTCTCTGTGCAGCTAGCAGTTCCGGGCAAAAACTAGCGGTGTTTGAGCCCAGGGTCAGCAGGAGGAGTAGAGGAGCAGAGTGTAGGCCGAAGCCTAGTTGAACCAATTTCAAAGGTTACCTTTAACCCCCCCCCTCAGGTGTTGCAAGGTACAAGAGCCACACCTTGAACAGCATTAATGATGCACAAGTCAAAGGTTGCTCTATTTAATTTTGCTCCTTGCACACGCTGAATTAAACACGTACACTATTTAGCCCATTATACTGTCAAACAGTAGTGGAGGCGTGACTAGTCTACTAGTCTTTTTAAGGAGACGCAGCACAGGTGTACAAATTTACACCTAGGTGCTATGCGCAGATTCCTTACCGTTGTTATTTGCAGTACAGGAAACTGCGCTCTTGTGTTATCCCTTGGCAATACCCTGTTAGTGCAGGCCGTCTCATGACCTCATTTCATGTTGGCCGGTGCGGTTAACGATGGCCATAAATCCCAGACCCACAGTGGCTTTTCCTAAAGTCACACTGCGGTGCTGGGATTCGTGGCCTTGTGCAGTAAATATGTTCGCCGCTCACACATGTCCTTACACCTGCTTCAGACTGGGCGGCCTCAGCTGATCCCTTATCGCATGCCGCGGCCATGAGGCCGCACAGTCAGAAGAAGGCGGAAGGAGGGGAGTGAAGACAAGGGAACATATGCACTGCTCGTGCCCATCAATCACACCCTCGCAGTCAAAATATATGAGACAACGGGGGGCGTTGTGTCGGGCAGGGGGGACGCACAGGCACAGCCAGCCAACCAATGATGTCAGGAGACGGGCAGCGCTAACAATGGGGGTGCTGCGTGTCATTAAAAAGGAAAGTCACACCTCAGGGACATTGTAATGGTCTGTAATGAGACACATTTTGTACTTGTTGAGTTCCACGTGTGCAAGGAGAAAAAGTCAGCCACCTTGTACAAATGCAGCAGTACTGCTGTACAAGGTGGCTGTTATACATAGAAACACCTGGGGGGGTGGGGGGCAGGCTCCCTTCAATTTCAGTTCATGTGCCTGCGTGGCGTTTGCAGGACACGTTGCCAGCTACACAGCAGGGGAACAGCTGGCGGTGCTGAACCCCACTAACACATTGGCTGGTGTTTTTCTCTGTGCAGCTAGCATGTCCGGGCAGAAACTGGCGTTGTTTGAGCCCAGGGTCAGCAGGAGGAGGAGAGGAGCAAAGTGTAGGCCGAAGCCTGCACTGGTGGCAGCTTTTGGTCAGTTGTGCCAGCGTGGCTTGTGCTGGACACGATGCCGACTACACAGCAGGGGAACAGCTGGCGGTGCTGAACCCCACTAACACATTGGCTGGTGTTTTTCTCTGTGCAGCTAGCATGTCCGGGCAGAAACTGGCGTTGTTTGAGCCCAGGGTCAGCAGGAGGAGGAGAGGAGCAAAGTGTTGGCCGAAGCCTGCACTGGTGGCAGCTTTTGGTCAGTTGTGCCAGCGTGGCTTGTGCTGGACACGATGCCGGCTACACAGCAGGGGAACAGCTGGCGGTGCTGAACCCCACTAACACATTGGCTGGTGTTTTTCTCTGTGCAGCTAGCATGTCCGGGCAGAAACTGGCATTGTTTGAGCCCAGGGTCAGCAGGAGGAGGAGAGGAGCAAAGTGTAGGCCGAAGCCTGCACTTGTGGCAGCTTTTGGTCAGTTGTGCCAGCGTGGCTTGTGCTGGACACGATGCCGACTACACAGCAGGGGAACAGCTGGCGGTGCTGAACCCCACTAACACATTGGCTGGTGTTTTTCTCTGTGCAGCTAGCATGTCCGGGCAGAAACTGGCGTTGTTTGAGCCCAGGGTCAACAGGAGGAGTAGAGGAGCAGAGTGTAGGCCGAAGCCTAGTTGAACCAATTTCAAAGGTTACCTTTAACCCCCCCTCAGGTGTTGCAAGGTACAAGAGCCACACCTTGAACAGCATTAATGATGCACAAGTCAAAGGTTGCTCTATTTAATTTTGCTCCTTGCACACGCTGAATAAAACACGTACACTATTTAGCCCATTATACTGTCAAACAGTAGTGGAGGCGTGACTACTAGTCTTTTTAAGGAGATGCAGCACAGGTGTCAAAATTTACACCTAGCTGCTGTGCGCAGATTCCTGAGCGTTGTTATTTGCTGTACAGGAGTCTGCGCTATTGGGATCCCTTGGCCATGCGCTGTGAGCGCTTCCTGTCTTCTGACCTCATTTAATGTCGGCCGTTACGGTTAGCGATGGACATGAATCCCAGACCCACAGTGTGTTTTCAAAAAATCACACTGCGTGGCTGGGATTCGTGGCCTTGTTCAGTAAATATGTTTGACGCTCACACATGTCCTTACACCTGCTTCAGACTGGGCGGCCTCATCTGATCCCTTATCGCCTGCCGCGGCCATGAGGACACCCAGTCTGAAGAAGGCGGAAGGAGATGAGTGAACACAGGCAAACATATGCACTGCACATGCCCATCAATCACACCCTCGCTGTTCAAAAAAATAAGACACCGAGGGGCGTTGTTTCGAGCAGGGCAGACGCACAGGCGCAGCCAGCTAACCAATGATGTCAAAAGACGGGCAGCGCTAACAAGGGTGGTGCTGCGTATCATTAGAAAGGAAAGTCACACCTCAGGGACAGTGGAATGGTCTCAATGAGACACATTTTGTACGTGTTGAGTTCCACGTGGGCAAGGAGAAAAAGTCAGCCACCTTGTACAAATGCAGCAGTACTGCTGTACAAGGTGGCTGTTTTACATAGAAACACCTGGGGGTGGGGGGCAGGCTCCCTTCAATTTCAGTTCATGTGCCTGCGTGGCGTTTGCAGGTCACGTTGCAAGCTACACAGCAGGGGAACAGCTGGCGGTGCTGAACCCCACTGACACATTGACTGGTGTTTTTCTCTGTGCAGCTCGCATGTCCGGGCAAAAACTGGCGGTGTTAGAGCCCAGGGTCAGCAGGAGGAGGAGAGGAGCAATGTGTAGGCCGAAGCCTGCACTGGTGGCAGCTTTTGGTCAGTTGTGCCAGCGTGGCTTGTGCTGGACACGATGCCGGCTACACAGCGGGGGAACAGCTGGCGGTGCTGAACCCCACTAACACATTGGCTGGTGTTTTTCTCTGTGCAGCTAGCACTTCCGGGCAGAAACTGGCGGTGTTTGAGCCCAGGGTCAGCAGGAGGAGGAGAGGAGCAGAGTGCAGGCCGAAGCCTGCACTGGTGGCAGCTTTTGGTCATTTGTGCCAGCGTGGCTTGTGCTGGACACGATGCCGACTACACAGCAGGGGAACAGCTGGCGGTGCTGAACCTCACTAACACATTGACTGGTGTTTTTCTCTGTGCAGCTAGCAGTTCCGGGCAAAAACTAGCGGTGTTTGAGCCCAGGGTCAGCAGGAGAGGAGCAGAGTGTAGGCCGAAGCCTAGTTGAACCAATTTCAAAGGTTACCTTTAACCCCCCTCAGGTGTTGCAAGGTACAAGAGCCACACCTTGTGCAGCATTAATGCTGCACAAGTAAAAGGTTGCTCTATTTGTTTTGCTCCTTGCACACGCTGACTAAAACACGTACACTATTTAGCCCATTATACTGTCAAACAGTTGTGGAGGCGTGACTTGTCTTTTTAAGGAGACGCAGCACAGGTGTCAAAATTTGCACCTAGGTACTGGGCGCAGATTCATGAGCGTTGTTATTTGCTGTACAGGAGTCTGCGCTATTGGGATCCCTTGGCCATGCGCTGTGAGCGCTTCCTGTCTTCTGACCTCATTTAATGTCGGCCGTTACGGTTAGCGATGGACATGAATCCCAGACCCACAGTGTGTTTTCAAAAAATCACACTGCGTGGCTGGGATTCGTGGCCTTGTTCAGTAAATATGTTTGACGCTCACACATATCCTTACACCTGCTTCAGACTGGGCGGCCTCATCTGATCCCTTATCGCCTGCCGCGGCCATGAGGACACCCAGTCTGAAGAAGGCGGAAGGAGATGAGTGAACACAGGCAAACATATGCACTGCACATGCCCATCAATCACACCCTCGCTGTTCAAAAAAATAAGACACCGAGGGGCGTTGTTTCGAGCAGGGCAGACGCACAGGCGCAGCCAGCTAACCAATGATGTCAAAAGACGGGCAGCGCTAACAAGGGTGGTGCTGCGTATCATTAGAAAGGAAAGTCACACCTCAGGGACAGTGGAATGGTCTCAATGAGACACATTTTGTACGTGTTGAGTTCCACGTGGGCAAGGAGAAAAAGTCAGCCACCTTGTACAAATGCAGCAGTACTGCTGTACAAGGTGGCTGTTTTACATAGAAACACCTGGGGGTGGGGGGCAGGCTCCCTTCAATTTCAGTTCATGTGCCTGCGTGGCGTTTGCAGGTCACGTTGCAAACTACACAGCAGGGGAACAGCTGGCGGTGCTGAACCCCACTGACACATTGACTGGTGTTTTTCTCTGTGCAGCTCGCATGTCCGGGCAAAAACTGGCGGTGTTAGAGCCCAGGGTCAGCAGGAGGAGGAGAGGAGCAATGTGTAGGCCGAAGCCTGCACTGGTGGCAGCTTTTGGTCAGTTGTGCCAGCGTGGCTTGTGCTGGACACGATGCCGGCTACACAGAGGGGGAACAGCTGGCGGTGCTGAACCCCACTAACACATTGGCTGGTGTTTTTCTCTGTGCAGCTAGCACTTCTGGGCAGAAACTGGCGGTGTTTGAGCCCAGGGTCAGCAGGAGGAGGAGAGGAGCAGAGTGCAGGCCGAAGCCTGCACTGGTGGCAGCTTTTGGTCATTTGTGCCAGCGTGGCTTGTGCTGGACACGATGCCGACTACACAGCAGGGGAACAGCTGGCGGTGCTGAACCTCACTAACACATTGACTGGTGTTTTTCTCTGTGCAGCTAGCAGTTCCGGGCAAAAACTAGCGGTGTTTGAGCCCAGGGTCAGCAGGAGAGGAGCAGAGTGTAGGCCGAAGCCTAGTTGAACCAATTTCAAAGGTTACCTTTAACCCCCCTCAGGTGTTGCAAGGTACAAGAGCCACACCTTGTGCAGCATTAATGCTGCACAAGTAAAAGGTTGCTCTATTTGTTTTGCTCCTTGCACACGCTGACTAAAACACGTACACTATTTAGCCCATTATACTGTCAAACAGTTGTGGAGGCGTGACTTGTCTTTTTAAGGAGACGCAGCACAGGTGTCAAAATTTGCACCTAGGTACTTGGCGCAGATTCATGAGCGTTGTTATTTGCTGTACAGGAGTCTGCGCTATTGGGATCCCTTGGCCATGCGCTGTGAGCGCTTCCTGTCTTCTGACCTCATTTAATGTCGGCCGTTACGGTTAGCGATGGACATGAATCCCAGACCCACAGTGTGTTTTCAAAAAATCACACTGCGTGGCTGGGATTCGTGGCCTTGTTCAGTAAATATGTTTGACGCTCACACATATCCTTACACCTGCTTCAGACTGGGCGGCCTCATCTGATCCCTTATCGCCTGCCGCGGCCATGAGGACACCCAGTCTGAAGAAGGCGGAAGGAGATGAGTGAACACAGGCAAACATATGCACTGCACATGCCTATCAATCACACCCTCGCTGTTCAAAAAAATAAGACACCGAGGGGCGTTGTTTCGAGCGGGGCAGACGCACAGGCGCAGCCAGCTAACCAATGATGTCAAAAGACGGGCAGCGCTAACAAGGGTGGTGCTGCGTATCATTAGAAAGGAAAGTCACACCTCAGGGACAGTGGAATGGTCTCAATGAGACACATTTTGTACGTGTTGAGTTCCACGTGGGCAAGGAGAAAAAGTCAGCCACCTTGTACAAATGCAGCAGTACTGCTGTACAAGGTGGCTGTTTTACATAGAAACACCTGGGGGTGGGGGGCAGGCTCCCTTCAATTTCAGTTCATGTGCCTGCGTGGCGTTTGCAGGTCACGTTGCAAGCTACACAGCAGGGGAACAGCTGGCGGTGCTGAACCCCACTGACACATTGACTGGTGTTTTTCTCTGTGCAGC
Organism: Ranitomeya imitator; assembly: GCF_032444005.1. Classification (NCBI taxonomy): domain Eukaryota; kingdom Metazoa; phylum Chordata; class Amphibia; order Anura; family Dendrobatidae; genus Ranitomeya; species Ranitomeya imitator. The sequence goes on from NC_091283.1 coordinate 47,343,877, forward strand.
TCGCATGTCCGGGCAAAAACTGGCGGTGTTAGAGCCCAGGGTCAGCAGGAGGAGGAGAGGAGCAATGTGTAGGCCGAAGCCTGCACTGGTGGCAGCTTTTGGTCAGTTGTGCCAGCGTGGCTTGTGCTGGACACGATGCAGGCTACACAGCGGGGGAACAGCTGGCGGTGCTGAACCCCACTAACACATTGGCTGGTGTTTTTCTCTGTGCAGCTAGCACTTCCGGGCAGAAACTGGCGGTGTTTGAGCCCAGGGTCAGCAGGAGGAGGAGAGGAGCAGAGTGCAGGCCGAAGCCTGCACTGGTGGCAGCTTTTGGTCATTTGTGCCAGCGTGGCTTGTGCTGGACACGATGCCGACTACACAGCAGGGGAACAGCTGGCGGTGCTGAACCTCACTAACACATTGACTGGTGTTTTTCTCTGTGCAGCTAGCAGTTCCGGGCAAAAACTAGCGGTGTTTGAGCCCAGGGTCAGCAGGAGAGGAGCAGAGTGTAGGCCGAAGCCTAGTTGAACCAATTTCAAAGGTTACCTTTAACCCCCCTCAGGTGTTACAAGGTACATGAGCCACACCTTGTGCAGCATTAATGCTGCACAAGTAAAAGGTTGCTCTATTTGTTTTGCTCCTTGCACACGCTGACTAAAACACGTACACTATTTAGCCCATTATACTGTCAAACAGTTGTGGAGGCGTGACTTGTCTTTTTAAGGAGACGCAGCACAGGTGTCAAAATTTGCACCTAGGTACTGGGTGCAGATTCATGAGCGTTGTTATTTGCTGTACAGGAGTCTGCGCTATTGGGATCCCTTGGCCATGCGCTGTGAGCGCTTCCTGTCTTCTGACCTCATTTAATGTCGGCCGTTACGGTTAGCGATGGACATGAATCCCAGACCCATAGTGTGTTTTCAAAAAATCACACTGCGTGGCTGGGATTCGTGGCCTTGTTCAGTAAATATGTTTGACGCTCACACATATCCTTACACCTGCTTCAGACTGGGCGGCCTCATCTGATCCCTTATCGCCTGCCGCGGCCATGAGGACACCCAGTCTGAAGAAGGCGGAAGGAGATGAGTGAACACAGGCAAACATATGCACTGCACATGCCCATCAATCACACCCTCGCTGTTCAAAAAAATAAGACACCGAGGGGCGTTGTTTCGAGCAGGGCAGACGCACAGGCGCAGCCAGCTAACCAATGATGTCAAAAGACGGGCAGCGCTAACAAGGGTGGTGCTGCGTATCATTAGAAAGGAAAGTCACACCTCAGGGACAGTGGAATGGTCTCAATGAGACACATTTTGTACGTGTTGAGTTCCACGTGGGCAAGGAGAAAAAGTCAGCCACCTTGTACAAATGCAGCAGTACTGCTGTACAAGGTGGCTGTTTTACATAGAAACACCTGGGGGTGGGGGGCAGGCTCCCTTCAATTTCAGTTCATGTGCCTGCGTGGCGTTTGCAGGTCACGTTGCAAGCTACACAGCAGGGGAACAGCTGGCGGTGCTGAACCCCACTGACACATTGACTGGTGTTTTTCTCTGTGCAGCTCGCATGTCCGGGCAAAAACTGGCGGTGTTAGAGCCCAGGGTCAGCAGGAGGAGGAGAGGAGCAATGTGTAGGCCGAAGCCTGCACTGGTGGCAGCTTTTTGTCAGTTGTGCCAGCGTGGCTTGTGCTGGACACGATGCCGGCTACACAGCGGGGGAACAGCTGGCGGTGCTGAACCCCACTAACACATTGGCTGATGTTTTTCTCTGTGCAGCTAGCACTTCCGGGCAGAAACTGGCGGTGTTTGAGCCCAGGGTCAGCAGGAGGAGGAGAGGAGCAGAGTGTAGGCCGAAGCCTGCACTGGTGGCAGCTTTTGGTCAGTTGTGCCAGCGTGGCTTGTGCTGGACACGATGCCGACTACACAGCAGGGGAACAGCTGGCGGTGCTGAACCTCACTAACACATTGACTGGTGTTTTTCTCTGTGCAGCTAGCAGTTCCGGGCAAAAACTAGCGGTGTTTGAGCCCAGGGTCAGCAGGAGAGGAGCAGAGTGTAGGCCGAAGCCTAGTTGAACCAATTTCAAAGGTTACCTTTAACCCCCCTCAGGTGTTGCAAGGTACAAGAGCCACACCTTGTGCAGCATTAGTGCTGCACAAGTAAAAGGTTGCTCTATTTGTTTTGCTCCTTGCACACGCTGACTAAAACACGTACACTATTTAGCCCATTATACTGTCAAACAGTTGTGGAGGCGTGACTTGTCTTTTTAAGGAGACGCAGCACAGGTGTCAAAATTTGCACCTAGGTACTGGGCGCAGATTCATGAGCGTTGTTATTTGCTGTACAGGAGTCTGCGCTATTGGGATCCCTTGGCCATGCGCTGTGAGCGCTTCCTGTCTTCTGACCTAATTTCATTTCGGCCGTTGCGGTTAGCGATGGACATGAATCCCAGACCCACAGTGTGTTTTCAAAAAATCACACTGCGTGGCTGGGATTCGTGGCCTTGTGCAGTAAATAGGTTTGCCGCTTACACATGTCCTTACACCTGCTCCAGACTGGGCGGCCTCAGCTGATCCCTTATCGCCTACCACGGCCAGGAGGCCGCACAGTCTGAAGAAGGCGGAAGGAGATGAGTTAAGACAGGCGAACATATGCACTGCTCGTGCCCATAAACCACACCCTCGCTGACAAAATAAATATGACAACGAGGGGCGTTGTTTCTAGCAGGGCGGATGCACAGGCGCAGCCAGCTAACCATGATGACAAAAGACGGGAAACGCTACCAAGGGGGGTGCTGCGTATCATTAGAAAGGAAAGTCACACCTCAGGGACAGTGGAATGGTCTCAATGAGACACATTTTGTACGTGTTGAGTTCCACGTGGGCAAGGAGAAAAAGTCAGCCACCTTGTACAAATGCAGCAGTACTGCTGTACTAGGTGGCTGTTATACATAGAAACACCTGGGGGGGTGGGGCCAGGTTCCCTTTAATTTCAGTTCATGTGCCTGCGTGGCGTTTGCAGGTCACGTTGCAAGCTACACAGCAGGGGAACAGCTGGCGTTGCTGAACCCCACTAACACATTGGCTGGTGTTTTTCTCTGTGCAGCTAGCACTTCCGGGCAAAAACTAGCGGTGTCTGAGCCCAGGGTCAGCAGGAGGAGGAGAGGAGCAGAGTGTAGGCCGAAGCCTGCACTGGTGGCAGCTTTTGTTCTGTTGTGCCAGCGTGGCTTGTGCTGGACACGTTGCCGACTACACAGCAGGGGAACAGCTGGCGGTGCTGAACCCCACTGACACATCACCTAGTGTTTTTTCTGTGTAGACAACACTTCCAGGTGGCAACTGACAGTGTTGAAACCCAGGGAATCAAAGAGGAGCAGAGTGTAGGCCGAAGCCTGCAGTGGAGCAAGTTGAAAGGGAACCTTTAACCCCCCCCCAGGCATTTGTTGCTGAAAGAGCCATCTTGTACAGCAGTAATACTGCACATGGAAAATGGTGGCTCCGAAAATTATGCTCCTTGCAAACGCTGAAGTACACACTCATATAATGTGTCCCCTCACACCGTCAAACCATCCCGGAAGTGGGACTTTCCTTTGTAATGTGACACAGCACAGCTGTCATTCCAACCCCCTTGGTGCCGGGCGCCACCTCCTCAACGTTGTTTGGTTCTGTCACGGAGCCCGCGCTGTAATGTTATCCCTTGGCCATGCACAGTTAGCGGTGCCCGTCTTCTGACATCATGTAGGTGTCAGGCTGGCAGTGCCTGTGCGTCCAAGCTGCCCGAGATCCAACCTTGCAGTGTCATCTAATGTAGTCCCACTGCGGGCCAGGGATCCATGGGCATGCGCAGTGCATATCATCGCCTCTCACTCACCTCCTTCCTGCTTCTTCAGACTGTGCGGCGTCACGGCCGTGGCATGCTATTAGGGATCAGCTGACGCCGCCTAGTCTGAAGAAGCGTGAAGAAGGGGAGTGAGAGGCTAGTATATGCACTGCGCATGGCCATGGATACCAGGCCCACTGTGGGATCACATTAGACGACACTGCGAGGTGTGATTTCGGGCAGCGTGGACGCACAGGCGCAGCCAGGACGACAACAAATGATGTCAGAGGACGGGCAGCGCAAACTGTGCATGGCCAAGGGATAACATAACAGCGCAGGGTCCATGACGGAATCAAACAACGCTAAGGAGGCAGCGCACGGTGCCAAGGGGGTAGCAATGATGGCTGTGCTGCGTCACATTACAAAGGAAAGTCCCACCTCCGGGACGGTTGGACGGTGTGAGGGGACACATTACATGAGTGTGTAGTTCAGCGTTTGCAAGGAGCATAATTTCAAGAGCGACCTTTCCCTTGTGCAGTATTAGTGCTGCACATGGTGGCTCTTTCAGTAACAAACGCCTAGAAGGGGGGGGGGACAGGTCCCCTTACATTTTAGTTGTGCCAGCGTGGCGGTCGCATGACACGTTGCCGGATACACAGCTGGGGATCAGCTGACGTTACTGAACCCCAATAACAGAGGAGCGACTGTTGACTGTGCACACAGCACTTCCAGGCACCAACTGGCGGTGTTAGAGCCCAGGGACAGCAGGAGGAGCAGATTGGAGGTATTGCCGCACACACAGCTGGGGATCAGCTGACGTTACTGAACCCCAATAACAGAGGAGCGACTGTTGACTGTGCACACAGCACTTCCAGGCACCAACTGGCGGTGTTAGAGCCCAGGGACAGCAGGAGGAGCAGATTGGAGGTATTGCCGCACACACAGCTGGGGATCAGCTGACGTTACTGAACCCCAATAACAGAGGAGCGACTGTTGACTGTGCACACAGCACTTCCAGGCACCAACTGGCGGTGTTAGAGCCCAGGGACAGCAGGAGGAGCAGAGGAACAGAGTGTAGGCCGAAGCCTGATTGGAGCAAGTTGAAAGGAAACCTTTAACCCCCCCCCCCCCAAGACGTTTGTAGCTGAAAGAGCCATCTTGTGCAGCACTAAGGATGCAAAAGGAAAAGGTTGCTCTTTTAATTATGCTCCTTGCAAACACCGAAGTAAACACTAAAAATGTGTCCCTTTATACCGTTAAACCGTTTCGGAGGTGCGAATTTCCTTCGTAATGGGACACAGCACAGCTGTCATTCCTATCCCCTTGATGCCGTGCGCTGCCTCCTCAGCGTTGTTTTAAGCTGTCACGGAGCCTGCGCTGTTCTGTTAGCCCTTGGCCATGCCCAATTAGCGCTGCCTGTCTTCTGACATAATTTGGTGTCAGGCTGTCAGTGCCTGTGCGTCCACGCTGCTCCAGATCCCACCTCGCAGTCTCGTCTAACGTAATCCCACTGCGGGCCTTGGAACCATGGGCATGCACAGTGCATAACCTCGACTCTTACTCCCCTCCTTCCCTCTTCTTCAGACTGTGCGGTGTCACGGCCGTGGCATGCTAGGGATCAGCTGACGGCGCACAGTCTAAAGAAGGCGGAGGGAAATGAGCGAGAGCCCGAGGGGAAGATATGCACTGCGCATGCCCATGGATCCCAGGCCCGCAGTGTGACTCAATCAGAAGACACTGCGAGGCGGGATCTCGGGCAGCGCGGCCGCACAGGCGCAGCCAGCCTGACACCAAATTATGTCAGAAGACAGGCAGCGCAAATAGGGCATGCCCAAGGGATAACAGAACAGCGCGGGCTCCGTGACAGCTTAAAACAACGCTGAGGAGGCAGCGCATGGCACCAAGGGGGTAGGAATGACGGCTGTGCTGCGTCACATTACGAAGGAAAGTCCCAGCTCCGGGACGGTATAACGGTATCAGTGAACACATTTTATAAGTGTTAAGTTCTGCGTGTGCAAAGAGCTAAAAAAAAAGAGCTACCTTTTCCTTGTGCAGCATTACTGCTGCACAAGATGGCTCTTTCAGTAACAAACGACGGGGGGGGGGGACAGGTTCCCTTACATTTAGGTTGTTGTGCCAGCGTGGCGGTCGCAGGACACATTGCCGGCTACACAACTGGGGATCAGCTGACGTTACTGAAACCCAATAACACTGGGTCGTATGTTTTTACTGTGCAGCCTGCACTTCTGAGCCGCAACTGGCGGTGTTGGAGCCCAGGAATAGCAGTTCAGGTGGTAGAAAGATGAACACAGCAGGAGACCTGGATGACACCCAATTACTTAATCAGGCAGAGGAGTGGCAAATTCCTGCGAGATCCAGGCCTGGTTCATTTTCAGGAAAGTAAGACGGTCAACGTTATCGGAGGATAGTCGCATGCGACGGTCTGTTAGTACACCACCTGCGGCACTAAAGACACGTTCCGATAAGACACTAGCCGCAGGGCAAGCCAGCACCTCCAATGCATATTGGCTTAGCTCTGGCCATGTATCCAGCTTAGAGACCCAAAACTTGAACGGGGAAGAGCCGTCTGGGAGTACAGTAAGAGGGCAAGCCATGTAGTCTGTCACCATCTGACGGAACCGTTGCCTCCTGCTGACTGGAGCCGCCGGTGATGGTGTAGACATTTGGGGCGGGCACACAAAAGTGTGCCAGAGTTGTGCCATACTGGGCTTGCCTTGGGCAGAGGCACTGCTTCTGCTCCCTCTTTGGGCAGAGCCTCCCCCACTGCCTCGACGCACTGAGCTGCTTTGTAAAGCACTAGCAGCACTCCTCTCAGTTGGACAGGAGAAGATGATGGAATTCACCAGTGTGTCGTGGTACTCCCGCAATTTACGCTCCCGGGTCAACGCAGGGATGAGGTTTTGGACGTTGTCCCGGTAGCGAGGATCGAGGAGGGTGAACACCCAATAATCAGGCATGTTGAGAATGTGGTCGATGCGGCGGTCGTTTCTCAGGCACTGCAGCATGAAAATCACCATGTGCTGCAGAGTGCCAACTGGCCCAGAAACGCTGTCCCCTGCTTGAGACATGATCTCTGCCCGCTCGTCATCACCCCACCCTCGCTGTACACACTGACCACTGGACAATTGTGTCGCTCCCTCCTCTGGACGGAGCTCTTCCTCCTCCATTGACTCCTCCTCATCCTCCTCACAAATTGGCCCCTGCGTACCCCTTTGTGAGGAACCACGTGGCGCTGACTCTCCAGAAGCTGATGGAAAAGGTGACTCCTCATCCTCCACCTCTTCCACCACATCATCCCTTAACCCTTGCAAAGTTTGCTGAAGCAGGCAGATAAGGGGGACAGTCATGCTGACTAGTGCATCATCTGCACTTGCCATCCGCGTGGAATAATCAAAAGGACGCAAAACCTGGCAGACGTCCTTCATAGTGGCCCACTCTGTGGTTGTGAAGTCTGATCGGCGCTGACTGCGACTTCTTTGCGCCTGATGCAGCTGGTACTCCATAACTTCTTGCTGCTTCTCACACAACCGCTCCAACATATGTAACGTGGAATTCCACCGGGTAGGTAGGTCACATATGATGCGGTGTTCCGGAAGGCGGAATCGGCGCTGCAGAGCAGCAATGCGGGATCTGGCCAAGCTGGAACGCCGCAAGTGAGCACACTCTAGGCGGACCTTGTGCAGCAGGGCATCAAGATCCGGATAGTCCCTCAGAAAACTCTGCACAACCAAATTGAGCACATGTGCCAGACATGGGATGTGAGTGAGGTTGCCAAGGGCCAAAGCTGCCACCAGATTTCGGCCATTGTCACACACTACCATGCCTGGCTGGAGATTCGCTGGCAGTAACCACACATCGCTCTCCTGCTTGATGGCATTCCAGAGCTCCTGCGCTGTGTGGCTTCGATGCCCCAATGAAACTAGTTTCAAGACGGCCTGCTGACGTTTGGCCACGGCTGTGCTCATGTCGGTCATAGGTAAACGTTCACGGGTCCATGTGGAGGTGGACTGTGACGGATCCTGCAGAGAGGAATCAGAGGAACTGGTGTAAGAGGAGGAGTCGATGCGTACAGACTGGATTCCTGCAATCCTTGGAGTGGGCAGGACACGTCCTGCGCCACTCGCACGATCTGTACCTGGCTCAACAACATTAACCCAATGGGCAGTGAGGGAAACATATCGCCCCTGTCCATGCTGACTGGTCCACGCATCGGTGGTGAGGTGGACCTTGCTACTGACGGCGTTCAGTAGCGCATGTTTTATGTTTGCCTCAACATGCCTGTGCAGGGCAGGGACAGCCTGCCTGCTGAAGTAAAAGCGGCTGGGCACCTTGTACTGTGGGACTGCCAATGCCATCAAGTCACGGAAGCTGTCAGTCTCCACCAGCCTGAACGAGAGCATTTCCAGGGACAACAGTTTGGCAATGCCTGCATTCAGAGCCTGTGCTCGGGGGTGGTTGGCCGAGAATGCCCGCCTTTTCTCCCATGCCTGGACTACCGATGGCTGTAGAGTAGACTGGGAGTGTGAGGATGACTGGGAAGGTGGTGCTGTGGGTGGAATTACACTAGGTCTCTGGACAACAGTGGAGGAAGAGGCAACACGAGATGAAGAGGTGGTAGCTGCCGCTGTTGGTTGGCCTACGTCTTCACTGTGTTTCTGTAACTCCACCGCGTGCCTGTTCCGCACATGTTTCCACATATTTGTGGTATTGAGGTTGCTGACACTTTTACCTCTTTTTACTTTCTGATGACACAGCTTGCATTTGACAAAACAAATGTCATCTACAACTGTGTCAAAAAAGGACCAGGCACTGCAAGTCTTGGGAGCGCCCTTTTTTGCTTTTTAAAGAGACAGGCTCCTAACGGGTGCCAAAGTGGAGGCTACAGGCTCCGCAGTCTTCCCCCTCCCTCTCCCTCTTTGGCCCGTAAGGGCAAGCTCTTCCTCAGAGCTGCTCCCACCACCTTCCTGTTCCTCACGCCACGATGGGTCAAGGAACTCATCATCTCCACTACCCTCTGCCACCAACTGCTCCTCCTGGGTAGTCTCGGCAGCACAGTACGCATCAGAAAGCGGCACCTGAGTTTCATCATCAGATGCGTACTGCGCTGTGGTCACCGGAGGCACTGGCCCACCTGCCTCTTCAGAGTCAGAGAGATAAAGCTTTTGGGCATCACTGCACACTGCCTCTTCTTCCATTTCTCCAATGCTGCTTGGCTGGCCCCCTGTTTCCAAGCCAAGAGATTCAGAGAACAGAAGTAGAGACGGCTCCTGTCCTGGGCTCTCTGACTGCCTGGCCAATTTGGCAGGTGGTGAAGAGACAGATGGCTGCTCTCCAGTGCTCTGTGCCTGAGAGGATGTGGCACTAACTGAAGTCGATGCCGAGGCGTTAGCTGCCATCCACCCGACAACGGCTTCAATTTGGTCTTCACGTAGCAGCGGTGCACGGCGCTCTCCGACAAAGCTGCGCATGAAGGACTGTTCCCTGCTGAAACTGAGTGACGACGAGTCACCGGCGCCCGCAGCAGGCACAGAATCACCACGTCCTCTCCCTGCTCCTCTCCTGCTCCGCGCCCACGCCCACGTGCCTTACTCCCTGCCCTCTTTATCTTGGTTGACAGATAAAGATAAGCAGAAAAGTACTAAGGCCTTAGTGTGCTTATTCCTGAAATGCTCCTCCTAACAGGTGTAAGAAACACTAATGTTGTAAATTGTGGACTAAACTTTATTATTTTTCAAATGTGGCCTACACAAGTGTTAAGTTGTGTTTGGTGAACTTAACTTTTTTTTTGGTGCAGATCGGGCTACAGAGCTAGTTTAAATCACACGGAGACCGTGTAGACAGCCGTAAACGGCGCTGCAAGGCCAAAAAACCCTCCTCTAGGTTATCCTATATAGTGTTTTTCCACTATTTAGCTGGATACGAGTGGAAAGACACTAATAGGAAATTTTTTTTTCAAATTTTAAACAGGCTGCACTATTTGAAAAAAAGTAAAATTTTTCTCAAGGTATGAGGCAGTAACGAACCCTGAGCTGAATCCAACAGGCTATGGCTGCACACAGACTACAGGGCGAGCTGGGCTCACACGGAGACCGTGCAGACAGCCGTAAACGGCGCTGCAAGGCCAAAAAAACCTCCTCTAGGTTATCCTATATAGTGTTTTTCCACTATTTAGCTGCATACGAGTGGAAAGACACTAATAGGAATTTTTTTTTTCAAATTTTAAACTGGCTGCACTATTTGAAAAAAAGGAAATTGTTTTTCAAGGTATGAGGTAGTAACGCACCCTGAGCTGAATCCAACCGGCTATGGCTGTACACAGACTACAGGGCGAGCTGCGCTCACACAGAGACCGTGCAGACAGCCGTAAACGGCGCTGCAAGGCCAACAAACCCTCCTCTAGGTTATCCTATATAGTGTTTTTCCACTATTTAGCTGGATACGAGTGGAAAGACACTAATAGGATTTTTTTTTTTCAAATTTTAAACAGGCTGCACTATTTGAAAAAAAGTAAAATTTTTCTCAAGGTATGAGGCAGTAACGAACCCTGAGCTGAATCCAACAGGCTATGGCTGCACACAGACTACAGGGCGAGCTGGGCTCACACGGAGACTGTGCAGACAGCCGTAAACGGCGCTGCAAGGCCAAAAAAACCTCCTCTAGGTTATCCTATATAGTGTTTTTCCACTATTTAGCTGGATACGAGTGGAAAGACACTAATAGGAATTTTTTTTTTCAAATTTTAAACAGGCTGCACTATTTGAAAAAAAGTAAAATTTTTCTCAAGGTATGAGGCAGTAACGAACCCTGAGCTGAATCCAACAGGCTATGGCTGCACACAGACTACAGGGCGAGCTGAGCTCACACGGAGACCGTGCAGACAGCCGTAAACGGCGCTGCAAGGCCAAAAAAACCTCCTCTAGGTTATCCTATATAGTGTTTTTCCACTATTTAGCTGCATACGAGTGGAAAGACACTAATAGGAATTTTTTTTTTCAAATTTTAAACTGGCTGCACTATTTGAAAAAAAGGAAATTGTTTTTCAAGGTATGAGGCAGTAACGCACCCTGAGCTGAATCCAACCGGCTATGGCTGTACACAGACTACAGGGCGAGCTGCGCTCACACAGAGACCGTGCAGACAGCCGTAAACGGCGCTGCAAGGCCAACAAACCCTCCTCTAGGTTATCCTATATAGTGTTTTTCCACTATTTAGCTGGATACGAGTGGAAAGACACTAATAGGAATTTTTTTTTTCAAATTTTAAACAGGCTGCACTATTTGAAAAAAAGTAAAATTTTTTTCAAGGTATGAGGCAGTAACGAACCCTGAGCTGAATCCAACCGGCTATGGCTGCACACAGACTACAGGGCGAGCTGGGCTCACACGGAGACCGTGCAGACAGCCGTAAACGGCGCTGCAAGGCCAAAAAAACCTCCTCTAGGTTATCCTACATAGTGTTTTTCCACTATTTAGCTGGATACGAGTGGAAAGACACTAATAGGAATTTTTTTTTTCAAATTTTAAACTGGCTGCACTATTTGAAAAAAAGTAAAATTTTTCTCTAGGTATGAGCGAGTAACGAACCCTGAGCTGAATCCAACCGGCTATGGCTGCACACAGACTACAGGGCGAGCTGGGCTCACACGGAGACCGTGCAGACAGCCATAAACGGCGCTGCAAGGCCAAAAAACCCTCCTCTAGGTTATCCTATATAGTGTTTTTCCACTATTTAGCTGGATACGAGTGGAAAGACACTAATAGGAATTTTTTTTTTTCAAATTTTAAACAGGCTGCACTATTTGAAAAAAAGTAAAATTTTTCTCAAGGTATGAGCCAGTAACGAACCTGAGCTGAATCCAACCGGCTATGGCTGCACACAGACTACAGGGCGAGCTGGGCTCACACGGAGACCGTGCAGACAGCCGTAAACGGCGCTGCAAGGCCCAAAAACCCCCCTCTAGGTTATCCTATGTAGTGTTTTTCCACAATAGAGCTGGAGACTGGTGGAAAAACACTAATAGGAAATTTGAGAAAAAATGTGCAGCAGGCTGCACTAAGAGCAAAAAAGGACAACTGTGTGAGGCAGTGTGAACCCCCCCTGAGCTGAATACAACCGGGTATATGGCTGCACACAGACTACAGAGTGAGCTGCACACACACACACACACAGAGACCTTGCAGAACGCTGTTAAAACAGCGCTGCAAGGCAAGAGCAAGGTGAACAGTGAAGAACACACAGCGTTTTGCTAAATTAGCCTTTGGAAAGGAAAATAAAGCAATTAGCTAGCTCGACTGGCCCTCAGTTAGAACACAGCGTCCTGTCCCTAACTGAAATCACAGCAGAGTGAGCGCAAAATGGCGGCAGCGTTTTTTATAGTGCAGAGTGACATCATTTCAGCAGCCAATCCAAGCCTTGCCAGTACTTACATGCCCACCATGCTAAACAGGATGTGCCCACACTTCCAATCATTCCTCATTGGCTGCTGCGTTCAGTTTGAATTCTGGGAACTTCCGATTCCGGTATCCGATACGCGGGAAGTATCGGAATTCGGTATCGGAATTCCGATACCGCAAATATCGGCCGATACCCGATACTTGCGGTATCGGAATGCTCAACACTATCCTATACACATTCGTCTTCCTACAAAAAAAATAAAACATATTATTTATTTATTTTAGAACATTTCTCAGTTTCTCAACTTTTTTTTCTCATCTGGAATACTATGTCCAGTTCTTGGGCACCACATTTTAAAAAGATAGAAAAACTAGAGCATTTTCTTTTTTTTTTTTATCAGATAGATTTTTATTATCCGCAAAGAATAAACAATCAGAATATTTCTCATGGCAATGTTTCATTAAACATTTACAGATAACTTTTTCCCCCCCGACCCAGAGCCCCCCCACCCTGCCCAACCCGAGACCTCAGCCAGAGCCACCCCACTTCCCATCATCATACAACCATTTGAATAAAACATCCGTTATATTTCCATTGAATACTAGGTTCCCTATATTCTCATTTATCATCCTAATTCAAGTCCATCCACGGTTGCCACAGCTTGTGGAAGATGTCCAGCTTATTCCTTTTGGTGTAGATACTTTTCTCCAAAGTAAGTATATGCTCCGCTTGCTTAAGAAAGTCTCTTCTTGTTGGAGGTTCCTCTCTAATCCAAAATTTGGCGATCAATTTCCTAGCAATGAATAACAATCGTGCAATAGCTATTTTAAACATGTTGTCCGTAACAATTTCCTCCACATATCCCAATATGCAAGTCAGTGGAACCCTAGGGACAGAACATCCATACACCAGTTCAATACGATTTAAAACAACTATCCAGAAGGAGGACAGTCTAGGGCACTGCCACATCATATGCAATATCCCCGCCTGGGATTGTGAGCACCGAGGGCAGTCCGAGTTCTGCCTAAGCCCAGCCTTGAACAACCTGTCAGGGGTTCTATAGGCCCTATGGATTACGAATAACTGTGATAGCCTGCCTGGTTCACTCATTGATATCTTGGGCACATATTCTAGGACCGACTCCCATCTATCATTGTCAATTATTCCCAATTCAGCTTCCCATTTCCCTTTGGCTCGGATGGGATATTTTTCCAGGAAAGAAAAAAGTAGAAACCCATATATTTCTGAAATCGCCCCCTTCGTGCAGCTATTCTTAAGGATATAGTCGATCATGAGATCAATCTGTACCACTATGGCTCCCCTTTTATTCTGTGCCTGATAAGCATGAGAGATACGATTATACTGGAACAATTCAGACCGTGGCAACTGAAATTCTTCCTGCAACTCCTCAAATGTTTTAAGTCTGCCCTGACTTATCAGCTGCCCCAGCCATTTAATACCTGCTGCAGACCAAAAGTGAAAACCCTCCCTCTGCCTAAATTCCGGTAGATAAATGTTGTCCCAAATAGGCGAGAATCTGGTGAACCCACTCACTTCCCTAATGAGTTTGACTTTTTCCCATACTCTGTGAATTAATTTGATAGTGCACCCATGTGAACCCCTTTTTTTGAATTGTCCTCCCTCCAAACTGTCACTCAAAACGTCTGCCTGTAGTAAGAACCTCAAGCTATTAGGTATTTGCACACTCCCTGCCTCCTCCCCCCATCCTTTGAGATGTTGACACTGTGCTGCTAAGAAGTATAGCCATGGATTAGGAAGTGCAAGACCCCCCTCTGTTTTGGCCCTCTGAAGTATCTCCTGTTTAAACCTAGGACTCTTTCCTCCCCATATTAATTCCCCAAACAAAGACCTAATCTTACGGAATCTGCATTGTGTAATCCAAATGGGAGAGTTATGTAGCACGTACAACAACTGTGGCATTACAATCATCTTTAAGAGGTTCACCCTACCAACCACCGATAAATGTAATTTGTTCCATGCCGCAATCTTGGTACGAATTTTCTGCATTAATGGACTTAAATTCAGTTCCTCAAAGGTAGTTAGAGGAAGAGCAATCTGAATACCCAAATATTTGAATTTTTGAACAATCTTTAATTTTGTGGTTATCGCCCTCTCTCCACTGCCCATACTGTCCCCCTCAATCAACAACATACAAGACTTATCCCAGTTTATTGTGAGACCCGAAAACCGACCAAACTCCTCAATCAAAGCAACCGCATTGCACAGGGACCTTTCAGAATCCTCCAGGAACAACAAAATATCGTCAGCATATAATGCAATTTTGTCTTCCCTCCTACCATAGATGTAACCTCTAACCTCCTGAGCACCTCTTATTTTAGCCGCTAACGGCTCCACGGCCAGAGCGAAGAGCAACGGGGACAGCGGACACCCCTGTCTGGTACCCCTAAACAGCGGGAAACTCTCTGACAAATTATTATTAACTCTAATTTTTGCCATTGGGAACGAGTACAGCAACTTAACCCAGGAGATGAATTTTGGACCAAACCCCAGGCGATCCAGTACCGACCACAAGTAACTCCACTCCACACAATCAAAGACCTTGTGGGCATCTAAAGACACCACAACTCTTTTTCCGGCATTGTCTGCAGGAATTTGCATATTTAAAAATAGCCTTCTCAAGTTAATTGCCGTGGATTTATTGGGCATAAAGCCAGACTGGTCTGGGTGAATCAATTTATCGATCACTTGGGTCAGCCTGTTCGCCAGGGCCTTCGCCAAAATCTTTATGTCAGCCGTTAGAAGTGAAATTGGTCTATACGACTCCGGCTGTTGAGGATCTTTATCAGCTTTAGGAATAACCACCACGATGGCCTCTCTCATTGATGGGGGCAGCACTCCCCTCTCCAACGACTCAGAGAACACTCGCTCCAATTTGGGCATTAACTCTGCATTAAGAATTTTATAAACCTCTACTGGGATACCGTCCGTCCCCGGAGCCTTGCCCCCCGCCATATTCGCCAAAGCCGCCTTCAATTCTTCCTCCCCAAGCGGTCTATCCATCCACTCCCTTTCCTCTCTACCTAGTCTGGGTAAGTCAACCTCTTTCAGATATCTATTCATTTCCTCAGGACTTTTATCCACCCTAGAGGAATATAATTTACTATAAAATCTCCGAAAAACGTCTAAAATTCCCCCCCCCTGAGTAACCGTTTTACCTTCCTCTGTTCTTATGGAGTATACATGTGAAGAATCCCGCTGCGCAGAAACCACCACCGAGAGCAAATGTCCTACCTTCTCTCCCTCAGAATAAATTGTTTCCTTTTGAAAGGCTCTCAACCTATCTGCCCTACGCATATGGAGTTCATCGACCGCTACCTGAGCCGCCCTCATACGAAGTTGTGCTTCTCTTGAATTCTGAGAGGCCAGTGTCTCTTCCGCCACCCTCAGTTCCTCCATCACTGCATTGTCTTGAATTTTAGACTTAGTTTTATGTCTCGAGATGTCCCGGAATAAAATTCCTCTCAGGTATGCCTTCATGGTGTCCCACACTACAAGATTCCCCGCACTCCCTTCATTTATCCTGAAAAACTCCCCGAGTTCAGTTCCCACCTGTTCCATATCCAAATACTGTAGCCAGGAGGGGTGAAATTTCCATCCCAACCCCGTCAGACCACTCTTCCCAGTCATTTGTACAGAGACCAGTACTGGGCTATGGTCCGATATTACTCTAGGCCTATACTCCACCTCATGTATTAGATTATTCACCCCCCCATTTCCCAAAGCCACATCAATGCGAGATAAAGATCCGTATGTTGCTGAATAACATGAGTAGGCATATGTCCTAGGATTACGCACCCGCCACAAATCTATCCATCCTATTTCTCTTAGATAATTTCCAAAAGGAGTAGAGTTCCCTTCACTTCTCAACTCTGCATGTCTACCCTTGTCCCAGTGATCATTAGATATATTGTTCACATCCCCCACTATAAGGAGGGGCACCCCATCCCACCTACCCGTAATTTCCAGAATCTCCTGTATCTTTTTCTTGGAATATGGTGGTGGAATATAAATTGACACAATACAAATTAACCTGTTAAATATCTTGCATACTAAAAACACAAATTGGCCGTCTTTATCGGTGGTTACCTCAATCTCTTCAAACGGAACACTAACGTGTATCAAAATTGACACACCTCTGGCATAATTTGAGAACGTTGAGTGATACGCCTTTCTCACCCATCTCTTCTGTAGAATAGCAACCTTTTCCTTCACTAGGTGAGTTTCCTGCAGACATATCACTGAAGGCCTCTGTTTCAGTACATATTGGAAAATAGCTGTTCTTTTAGTAGCATTTGCAAGGCCCCTAACATTCCAACTTAGGATTTTAACCTCCCCACCCATTATAGCTTATAGAAACAATGAATGAGTTCAAGCTCCCTAAGGTCTCAACCCCAACTCCCACCCCCTCCCTCCTCCCCCCCCCCATCCCCAATTCCCAACTGAAATAACTCTCTATCTCTCCCCTCTCTTTAAGCCCACCCAACTCCTCTCTACTCTTAGAATATCAAAATAAACTCTCCCTCTCAATTTGAGATCTGGGAACGCTGTTTCACAACCTAACGATAAAAACTCTGCGTTCCTTCAGCTCCCCCGCCCACCATAGCCAAAATGCAAATTTCGTTGCGCCGCCGAACACAACCTGATGATATCAATATACCATAAAGTCACAGTATAAGTACCAGTTAACTATCAAACCAAACATAACAGTGAAGGGTTAACAATTGCCTCAGTAGCACTTAAATCAGTTTCAGCGGGTCTGCCCCGTTTTGACATGCTTAGTATTGAGATCCAGCCATTGTGACGCCTCCTCTGGATTTTGGAAAAAATGCACCCGATCCAGAGCCACCACCCTTAATTTTGCTGGGTAAATCATTGAATAACGGACATCTAAGTCTCGCAACCTCCTCTTGACCTCTCCAAACTTCATCCGAAGCTTTTGGACCGCCGCAGAGTAATCCGGATAAAGGGAGACCCGATTACCATCAATGGTCAGCTCATCACAATTCCTGGCTTTCCTCAACAAAATGTCTCGGTCCTGATAGTTCAGAATTTTAGCCAAGATAACTCTTGGGGCCGAGCCGGGGGGGAGGGGTCTGGTGGGCACACGGTGCGCTCTTTCAACGGCAAACATCTTAGTAAGGCCATCTCCACCCACAGCGTTTTTTAGCCATGCCTCAATATAAGCCGTGGGGTTGCTCCCTTCCGCCTTTTCTGGGACCCCCACAATCCTTAGGTTGTTCCTGCGGGATCGGTTTTCAAGGTCATCAGTCTTAAACTCCAGATCAGCAATACGTTGAATATACTTTTTTTCCCTGTTTAACAATTCACCAATCCGATCTTCTGCACTCCCAACCCTTTCTTCCACCTCTTCCACTCTCTTTTCAACTTTACGCATAGCAGAGTTTAAAGCGACCATCTCTCCCTTTAATTCATCCGCTCGTAGGTTTAGAGCCCCCAGGGCAGACTTACAGTACATCACCACTGAAAATATGTCCTTCAGAGTCGGCTCCTCCATTTCTGGCATGTCAGACTGTGCAGGCAGAACAGCTCCTGCGGCCCTCGTAGGAGATCCTTGGTCTGACCCACTGCACTGTAGCTGAGCCCCTCCTTCCTGCTGATCTCCGGGGGCACCAGCTGCTCCAGACTCCACACTTCCAGCCTCTGACTGTAGATTTACAGCCTCCTCTGACCT
Source organism: Ranitomeya imitator (assembly GCF_032444005.1). Lineage (NCBI taxonomy): Eukaryota > Metazoa > Chordata > Amphibia > Anura > Dendrobatidae > Ranitomeya > Ranitomeya imitator. The sequence goes on from NC_091283.1 coordinate 47,361,821, forward strand.
GGCAAATCGCTCCAACTTGGCAATCACATCCATCTTCCTCTGATAAGCAGCGCTTGCCCTCGCCGCCTCCTCTGCAGTCTCAGCGCCATCTTGGGCCTGTGAGCTTCCCGCAGCTGTCAGCTCCTTCTGTCTCCTGCGTGTCATCCTCAGATAAGATTCCGTTCCTTCGGGTCACACCTCGCTCCCCGAGACTATGTGCACTCCTGAGAGTATGATTTGCGCTCGGCGGCGCCTCTAAGGGGTTAATACAGAGATAATGAAGCGGGAGAGCTCTGTTGCACGTCTGTTCACATCGCCTGCTAGGCCACGCCCCAACTAGAGCATTTTCAGAGAAGAGCTACCAGAATAGTGAGCGAATTGCAAACTATGCCCTACGAGGAACAGTTAAAGGATCTGGGAATGTTTATCAAGAAGATGCAGATTAGATATTAGAACATTTTTTTTGACAGTGAGAATGATCAATGAGTGGAACAGGATCTCATGAGAGATAGTGAGTTCTCCTTAAATGGAAATTTTCAATCAAAGGATGAGACAGTTTAGCAGGGGTTTTGATACAATGACCCTGGAGTATCCTGCAAACTCTAATATTCTATTATTCTATGTAAATTATGTGATTGTTTGTAGATGATTACTAAATGTCAGTCAATCCCAAACCCGACCCAAAATTAAAGACTCCGTTTTGACCTTCCATGCAAATGAGTGGTTTCTCAAGATAATGACTTTTCACCTAACACAATATTTATTTTACCTGCGGAGAACGGCATAAAAGCTGCTTGTTTCTTCACTGCCCCTTTATCATCTAGGAACTGATCCGGAGAGAAGAGCTCTGGTTGTGGAAACTGTCCAGGATCCTTTAGTACAGTTGTCAATAACGTAAACACATTTGTGCTCTGAAAGTCCAAGAAAGAAAAATGAGATTAAATTCTTTATCTGAAAAGAGTTTTCCTAAAGTTTTTATTAACCACTATATTTATGTTTCTTATGTAACACAAACATAATCCACAGAACTGTTCAGAGATAAACAGATTTCACATTAGTCCTGGATGAACCTACACAAGCATGAGCAGAAAAACTGTACAGAGAGATAAAAGTGCCAAATACCTAAAACATAACTGTTGTCTGCAGACATTCGATCTAACATTTATGAAGGACAGTGCATAAAACGACAACAGAAAATAATTTTTTTGATGGTTAGATAAAATAACTTCACATTGAAAGCTATGGTGAAGATATTGTATCTAATGTTCTTGAGTCTTTCTATGGTGGTCTAAGTCTTGAGTTTATTCTGGCCCATTAGAAGCTTCAGGATAAAAGTTGTTAGGCCTTTACTCATTCCACTCAATTTCAGACCGCATTTTTGCCTCTTAAGTTTGGTTCCCATTATGCTTAAATTTTATGACCAAGCATATGGGCCAAAGAAAACTCTGCAGACAATTGGAGTCAGATGTAGACAGTGGCAGACATCTGGGGCATATGCTTGGGGCAAAGGTATATGCCAATCTTACAGCCCAAACATGGTGTGCACTTATCCTCAGAGAATATCTGATATTCTATCTCTCCATCCTTTCTTTATATTATCTCAAACTGTTACCTTTGGAATGGTATAATTTCGAAATAAGGTGTCCTCTGTTGTACAGTGGGGAACCCCCATGGGAACTGTATCACTGAACCGCTGGATCTCACAGATTACAGCTTCGGTGTAAGGCATGTTGGTTCGATCTTCTGCTGATGGCTGACGGTCAACAATCACATGGTCAATTTCATCTTGGATTTTTGCTAAATTGAATAAATATTTGAAGTTAATTGGGCTTCAAAGTTACCGAAGGGAAAGGTTTGTGAAAGGGTGAGAAGATATAATTGTTCACAACAAGGTTATATAATTAATTGAGATGAATCAATAATTAATGAATTGTGAAGGTATAAAGTAATTATGAGGTTGTATAAAATTTTCTTCGAGCCTGAATAGCAATCTAAGTGTAGCTATGTCCTTAGGTTTTGTACCTTGAATTTCAGGATATTTTAGTAGAGCGAGGAAGCCATATCGTAGGGTGGTACTGGTAGTCTCTGTCCCAGCAAAGAACAAGTTCATTGATGATCCTACAAGATTCTCTTTATGAAATTCTGAGGTTGTTTTTTGTTTTTCCTGTAAAAAGAAAGTTTAGCGAATCACGTCTAGTAAGCAAGATGAGTGGAAGGTTTATATATGTGAATTTTAGAATAACCTAACAGAACAATCATCACGTAACATCCCTGGTCATGAATGAGCCTTGTACAGAATATATGTATTATACAATGCATTAATACTGTCTAGTGGTGTCTTAATTAAATTCTCAAGAAAGCCCTAAAAATAAGATATTTATCATCTGTTTTACCTGTTGCATCTTTACCAGAAAGCAATCAATAAAATGTCTGGTAGAGTCAATGTTAAGGGTGTTCACACTTTCCTCCACCTCGTGAATAAATTTTTTCAGGTCGAATAGATGCTGAATACCTTTCTGGTGAGGACCAGGAATATGGCGCATAAGTCCATGCAAGTAGAAGAAAAGCTAAAAGAATGAAATTGGTTACGTTAGTGAAAAATAATCTTGAGAGATTGGTTCTAAAAAAAAGTAAAACAGCAAAAAAAAAGTAAAACAGCAGTACTCACCAAGCCAAAAACAGAATTCATGAATCGAACAGCCCCGGTGATATTTTTAAGAAGAGACAAAAATCGTTCATCTTTGTAACTAAACCTCTTGCCAAATAAAACAGAGCAGATAATGTTGGATATGGCACAACTAAAGAAAAAAGTTGGGTGAAATAGTTCCCCTATGGAGAGAAAAAAAAGAGAAATTTTACCTATATTATTTAGTAAAGGTTTCTTCTACTCTCTTCTTCTTTCAGTTGACCGTATAGCCTACGTCCACTTTTTGTACTTTAGTGAATTTTAACTTATTTATGAAGAATTATTTCACAATTATTGTTTTGTTTCGAGCAACTGGATATTGAGCTAGATTTGTCTGATATTATATTATAGCATTGTAAGGAGTCTACATTTTTCACTGTTGGATAATACAAATGGAAGATACTCTGAGGGCATGGGAACCTTCAGCAAATTTGTGGGAATGGAGATTAAATCCATATTGGCACATTTAAAAGGAACCTGTCACCACATTTTAGGCTGCTAAACCACAGCAATATACAGTATATAATATATAATATGAAATATAAATGTATGCAGACTTAATTACTAGAGAAGAGTCATTTGGGTAGTCTTCTTCTAAGATGTCATGGAGTCTGGTACCAATACATGGCTTTCCTGGCTTGATGAACATAACTATTGTTACATATTCTCCTACCATCAATTCAATGCTCAAAATCTCTTTCAGGTGCCACCACTTTCCCCTAGCCAAACAGACAGAGATGATAGATGGTGCAGGAGCCAGTTTGACTCATCCTCCAGTGGTCCAAGTAGGTGGTCTGACTGACCAGCCAATTGCTTGCAACTAATCATCAAAATAATTCTGAGATTACTTCTGCGATTCTTATACGTTCCTGTTGTTCTGTTTGAATTCCCAGTCTCGTATCACCTGCTGTGCTACCTATTGTATCCATGTGATACTGCACGCTGCATTTTTGTGGATCAACATTCTGTCTTCTGACCCAGTTGGTCTACCTCACAATTATCCTGATTAATCCCTGGATTCCTTTATGGTTTGATCCCTGGAATGTCTAACTTTGAACACCTCCTGGACCCCCAACTCATCTTTTCCTGTCTACACATTTGGATCAGATTTTCTATTTGCTTCCATCTCTCTGACAATAACAAGAATGACTAGCTGCATGATACAGGAGACACATATGGCACGTGAAATTTTTCTGCACCTTCAGTTTTGCTGAATCCCTCTACTAGAAACTGTGCCTCTTCCTGGATTCTCTCTTCTATGCTCCTCTTGCCCATCCCAAAGTTTCTAAGGGTCGTAATTGCAAAGCGTCTCATCTGCTTCCAGCGATCTCCATTGCTGCCGACGATTCCTGGAAGAGAGAATACTCAGTTGAGTTTCCTAAATATAAGAAGTATAAGTTGGTCATAAGGATAACTAATGATAGGACATCTTACCATATCCCTTCAGCACATATTCAGGCACTGGCATCTTCCCTCTTCCACTGAATACATCTTTATTGTCTATTAAGGCCTCTTTTACCGCATCATATCCACAAAACACCACAGTTGGACGAGATCCCAAATATATAGTGAATATTGGACCATATTTTCTCTGGAACTGTGAAAAAAATTAGATGAAAATACACAAATTTGTAATGTACCTATGTACCTACAACAATTATATATGTCTAGGCTTGGACTGGCCCACAGGAGATCAGAAGAATCCTCCGATGGGCAAGAGTGCACCACCATCCTCATATACTCATACTGTGTGGGGAATGTACAGTGAGGGATATCATACTGTGTATGGAATGCACTGTGGGAGACATCATACTGTGAGGGGGAATGTACTCTAAAGAACATCATACTGTGTGGGGAATATAGTGTGAGGGATATCATACTCTGTGGGGAATGTACTGTGAGGGACATCATACTGTGTGGGGAGTGTACTGTGGGAGACATACTGTGTGGGAAATGTACTGTAAAGAACATCATACTGTGTGGGGAATGTACTGTGAGGGACATCATACTGTGTGGGGAATGTACTGTGAGGGACATCATACTGTGTGGGTAATGTACTAGGAGGGACATCATACTCTTTGGGGAATGTACTGTGGGAGACATCAGACTGTATGGGGAATGTACTGTAAAGAACATCATACTGTGTGGGGAATGTACTGAGAGGGACATCATACTGTGTTGGGAATGTACTGTGAGGGACATCATACTGTGTGGGGAATGTACTATGAGGGACATCATACTCTTTGGGGAATGTACTGTGGGAGACATCAGACTGTATGGGGAATGTACTGTAAAGAACATCATGCTGTGTGGGGAATGTACTGAGAGGGACATCATACTGTATGGGGAATGTACTGTGAGGGACATCATACTGTGTGGGGAATGTACTGTAAAAACATCATACAGTGTGGGGAATGTACTGTGAGGGACATCATACTGTGTGGGGAATGTACTGTAAAGAACATCATATTGTGTGGGGAATTTACTGTGAGGGACATCATACTGTGTGGGAAAGGTACTGTGAGGGACATCATACTGTGTGGGGAATGTATAGTGAGGGACATCATAACGTGTTGGGAATGTACTATGAGGGACATCATACTGTGTGGGGAATGTACAGTGAGGGACATCATACTGTGTGGGGAATATACTGTGAGGGACATCATACTGTGTGGGGAATATACTGTGAGGGACATCATACTGTGTGGGGAATGTACTGTGAGGGACATCATACTGTGTGGTGAATGTACAGTGAGGACATCATACCGTGTTGGGAATATACTGTGAGGGACATCATACTGTGTGGGGAATGTACAGTGAGGGACATCATACTGTGTGGGGAATATACTGTGAGGGACATTATACCGTGTGGGGAATGTACAGTGAGGGACATCATACTGTGTGGGGAATGTACAGTGAGGGACATCATACTGTGTGGGGAATATACTGTGAGGGACATCATACTGTGTGGGGAATGTACAGTGAGGGACATCATACTGTGTGGGGAATATACTGTGAGGGACATTATACCGTGTGGGGAATGTACAGTGAGGGACATCATACTGTGTGGGGAATGTACAGTGAGGGACATCATACTGTGTGGGGAATATACTGTGAGGGACATCATACTGTGTGGGGAATATACTGTGAGGGACATCATACTGTGTGGGGAATGTACAGTGAGGGACATCATACTGTGTGGGGAATATACTGTGAGGGACATTATACCGTGTGGGGAATGTACAGTGAGGGACATCATACTGTGTGGGGAATGTACAGTGAGGGACATCATACTGTGTGGGGAATATACTGTGAGGGACATCATACTGTGTGGGGAATGTACAGTGAGGGACATCATACTGTGTGGGGAATATACTGTGAGGGACATTATACCGTGTGGGGAATGTACAGTGAGGGACATCATACTGTGTGGGGAATGTACAGTGAGGGACATCATACTGTGTGGGGAATATACTGTGAGGGACATCATACTGTGTGGGGAATATACTGTGAGGGACATCATACTGTGTGGGGAATGTACTGTGAGGGACATCATACTGTGTGGGGAATGTACTGTGAGGGACATCATACTGTATTGGGATAGATTTGTTCCAATTACTTGTCTTTAAAATGGTAAAAGTTTATCTGCACCCAAATCTTTAACCCTTCCTATCTGCTCATTTACTTCATTATTGCTAGATGCACTGAATAATAGTTACAACACTGGACATATTCTTGAAAGGCCGTAGTCACTAAGGGAGATGTATGAAATGGTTTCCCATAGCAACCAATCGAATCACTACTTTTAATTCCTTTTCTGCTCTTAAAAGCTGCACTGTGATTGGTTGTTCTTGGTAATAAAAGCATTTTGTGATAAATCTCTTTTATATTTGGAGAATTTACTGTCTTTTTTTTTCTGCCTTATGAGCTTAAAAAATATGGCATTTTACAGAAAGTAGTCAAAAATAAATTCCACTTATATCTATATAATAAAAAGACGCCTACTTAAAAAAAAACTACTTTTTTTTAGAACTTATGCTATTCTGCATAAATAGTATCCCCAATTGCTTACCTGCTGGAGTGAGAGCAAAAACTCTTGAGGTTTTATTTGGAGAACGTTCCCGATCACTGGGAGCGGACGGGGTCCCGGAGGCAGATGGAGCCCATCCTTAGGATTTCCTTTTATCCATATTGTCCGGACCAGACATAGTAAGACAAGGAGGAGAATAGTGGTGGCCAGAAGCATGCTGCAGAGTCTGGGTGTCTCTCGGGGAGGTGTAATGCTGCTCATCTGAGGAGGGCTCTTATATACAACCTCCGAGGAGGGGACTCGGGTGATCCCGGCTCATGGTCTTCAGGTCATGTAAATAGGGGCCGGGAACGAAATAAAGGAAGGGTTTAGGAATGCCACTGACACAACGCACCGGACCAGGGAAAGCTACAAATCTTACTCACTTTATATAACCATACAGCAAAAATGAGGATGTGCACATGGCATCTATTTCAGGGGATATCGCCTGGAATCTGCCTGGAAAGGGGTTTCAAAAAACAACAAAACTAATATAAAAAAAAAGAACAAAAAAGACACGAAAAATACGCTTTACGAAAAATACCGCTAGTGTTTTTCCTTAAGCATATTTTGCAATCTTTAAAAAATATAAAAGTATTAGATTATTATTATTTTTTTTTTTAAAGCCCAGCAGCTTCTAAAAGACATTGCGTGCTCATATCCTTAGGCTATGTTCACATGTCCAGTAATCACCCCCAAGATCGGATCCAGCAGCAGTCCATTGGGCAGACACAACTTTTTTGTCCTCCTGAAAAAAAAGTGATTTCAACTCGATCTATTTCTTTAACATTGAATCTTACGGAAAATGGATCCGTTAAATAATTATCCATTTTTCTCCCATATGAAAAGGATCCTTTTTTTTGCTTACTAATGTAAAAGAAAATCTGTGGTGTTGATGAGCGTTGCCAGTGTCAGGGAGATCAAAGATGGGGGTGGAGAAAGGCAAGTATTGTAAGAAGTTGATTCTTTTCTCAAGTTTTCTTATTTACTATTTACGAAAAGTAAAGCAAAAGATTCCAATAAAATATAAAGTAATAAAAGTGCTAAAACTAACGCTTTTTTTTTTTAAACTTAGAGCCAAAGTATTTATCAGGTAGAAAGCACGTAGATATGGTGGATACAAAATTGACATTTTAAAAGGAAAAGGAGGAAAAACAGCAGGTAAAATGTTTATTTGATGGGCTACAGAGGAAAACAGGTTTCAAAAATGCAAATTGACAAGATATTCTCAGGTGCAGGTCTAATGTGGCCGTCACTAGAGATCCTCGGCCTGATTGCTTTTAATTTGCTCCATTAGATGTGGTATTTTCTGTGGCTAATTGCCACATTACAAGGCTGCAGTTCTTATTCGCTGCCACTAGGTGTCCTCGTTGTGGTTATTTTTATTAGGATCTGTTGGATGTAATAATTTCTACGTCCATGTGGTGTCACTGCTGAACCTTATTTAACTGTTACTGCATGTTATTTGTGTGACGCCCAGGAGACCGGGGTACCCAGCACCGGACCAATGGGGTCTGTCTCTTGAGGGGGATGTCACGGGTGGCTTGACCCGGTGCTGTGGCCTCAGGCAATGCACAGTGTAAAGGGTATCGTGAGGGAACAGGCACTTACTTGATCAGCAGCAGGTTCTCCCAGTGGCGATGATCCCAATCCTGGATAGATGGCTATTGTCCAAATGAAAGACTGAGGCACTGAAACGTTTAACCAGTTTACTTCAACATAAAGGGATTTACAATCCAGTCCTGTCACCGGAGTCTGTATGGGAACTCTGAGTTACTTTGACCCTGCCAGGGTCTTCGCCTCTTATTGTACGCAGTTTCTGTGTGGCCCTGCTGCTGTATGTGAACTGGCTGCCGGCCCAATCTGTCCCCTCCGGGTCCTGGTTCGACGGGCAACCCGAGTCCTTTTATCAGCTTACCCCCTCCGGGAGTACCGCTGAACTCTGTGTCTGTTGCTGCGTCCGGCCCTAGTGAAGCTGATATCACCTCACGTTTTTCCGGTTGCTGTATTATATATAATGAATACAGCCACGGATCCGGTATCCGTCTTTGCGCCTGTTCTGGGTAGTGATTAATGCTACCCGGTTCTCACAATGTCCTTTTTCTCTGTCCCTCTTCTCCTCAGGCCGGTGATTTGGGCCTGGAAACCGTCATAGGGCTGTTAGAGATTCAACTGTATGACCTCTCACTTTCAACTCCTTAGCCCAACTGCCATTTCTTCTCTCAGACCAGAATGGATCAAGGGGAGTCTCTGGAGCTCCCCCTTCTGGCCCGAGGTGGTAGTGCAGTCTTGCTATTTTAGTATTTGTATTTACTGTCAGTAACTATTTTTGTGGCAAATACCCCTAGGGGTGCCACATTCCCCCTTAGTTAAGAACAGTACTCCGGGACTGTGGGACGATAACATTTTGAAATAACAATTAATATGTACAGAGTCTTAAAAATGAAAAGTTACAAAAACCACTCAAGGAAACAAAAATAGAGTTCTGTAAAAAGTCACTTCAAATAGCGTCCATTAATACAGTCCTATCCTTGAAGGTACTAGGAAAGGCACTGCACTTTGTGTCCAGGAATTTAGTTCCATTTTTCCAACGAAGTTGTCAATATAAAGTCTAAAGAAAGTTCAAAAAGAGCAAAAAGCAAAGTTCAAAAAGCAGTCTTTCCGGAGCTTTGATTTAGTGCCTCCGGGCTGATAACAAGTTCAAGAATATGCAAGAAGTTCATACAGACAAGTCTCTGTAGGTACTGGGCTTAAACGTTGCAGAATGATAACAATGACTATAGTTTTATAATTGGTAATCTGCATACCTGGCCGGTAATTGACCCTGGGTACTACGCTGTGATCTACGTAATAGCGGTGTCTCTTCATGTGGTGTACTACTGTCTACTGCGGATGTAGTACCTGCCCGCTCTGCTAAAGATAATTCCACGACTATGGAGTTGGCAAGTTCACCGTGAATGGGATTACTCTGATCAGGAATCTGTTCTTCCTGGCCTGGAACCTCCTGTAGTACGGGGTCAGCCTCTTCCTGTCTTGGGACTTCTGGTATTGGGTTTGGTGTTGGGTAAAAGGCCACCATGGGAACGACTACTGCACCATGGTATGTTAGTAGGGTTTTGGGAAAGTCTCCTATACAGGTGTGATACATTTCCTCTTCTTTTTCCTTTACTGGTTGAACCAGTATGGGTTGAATAACTTCTGGTTCTGGCTGGACAACTTCTGGCTCTTTCAGTGCTTCCGGACATAATTTAAGATTGTCTCTTGACACTAGTACAGATGTTAAGCCTCCGTTTTTGCTAATGAGACACATTTTAGGATTATCCATTCTTGTTGGTAAAACTGTGTAGGGTACGGCTTCCCACTGATTGTCTAGTTTATTGGTTCGACGATTTCTCTTGAGCACTTGGTCACCCGGTCTTAATGGGGTCGCTAGAGCATTCTGGTTGAAAGTTCGCTCTTGTCTTTCTCTAGTTTGCTGAAGGCTTTTTTCCACACTCTCTTGCACTTGGCGATATTGCTTTTGCCGTATGATATCCCAATTGGAGTCTTGAACTTCTACATCTGGTTTCAGAATTCCCATTTCTAGATCGATTGGTAATTGGCCGGGTCTTGCACGCATAAGGTAAGCTGGGGTGCAGTTGGTGGAGCTCACCGGGACATGATTATACAGATCCACCAAGTCAGGCAATTTCTCTGGCCATTGATTCCTTTCTGTCTCAGGTAAAGTCTTTAGTAGGTCTATTACAATATGGTTCATCTTCTCGCATAAGCCGTTTGTTTGTGGATGATAGGCCGTCGTCCGGATCTTTTTGCAACCATAAATATTACAGAATTCTCTGAAGATCTCTGATTCAAAGGCCGTACCTTGGTCGGTGAGAACCTGTTCCGGATATCCATGGGGTCTACAAAAGTACGTTTGGAACGCTTTGGCCGCTGTTTTTGCTGTCAGATCTTTTACGGGTACTACTACCAAGAAGCGTGAATAATGGTCCACGATGGTCAAGGCATAGACATAGCCGGACCGGCTTGGTGTCAACTTCACGTGGTCTATGGCTACAAGTTCAAGTGGTCGTTTGGTGATTATGGGCTGCAGTGGTGCTCTTTGGTTCTTTTGATCGTTTCTTCTGAGGTTGCACGGGCCACAGTTTCTGCACCACTGTTCGATTGATTTTCTCATCCCGACCCAATAAAATCTTTCTCTTAGAAGTACTTCTAACTTTTTCCAACCGAAGTGACCAGTACCATTATGGTAAGCTTCGAGGACCATCTTCACATCTTGTTTAGGCACAATAATCTGCCAAACCAATTCATGTGTTTTCGGATTGGTGTATCTTCTACAGAGCTTCCCTTGATACAGGAACATTTTGCCTCTCTCTTTCCAGAGTTGATGCGTCTCTTCTGGGCATCCTCATCGGGATATGCACTTTGCTCAGTCAACAGTTCCTTCACCAACTTCACAGCCGGATTGCTGTCTTGGGTGTCAGCCCATCTATGGTGTGCTAACGGATTAAAATTCACCTCTTGTTGTTTCTGATAGGTCATATAAAATAGACAAAACAAAGAATATAGACGGCACCAGGCTCAAAATGCACCCAATCTTTGACGCAAAGCAGCACAATGTCTGCGCAGGATTCGTGTAGCAAGCACAGATAAAGCAGACTACGGCGGTGCTCCACATAGAAAAATCAAGTCCATTCCATATAGTAAAAAAGAAGAATATGTGGCACTCACCCAGAAAAGCTGCTGAATTAAAGTCCTTTATTCATGATGCGATAAAACGGAACACTTTTGGAGAGGCGGCTGGGATCGGGAGATGGTGCTAGGAGGAGGAGAGGTGGACGACGATCGTTTCGCGCAGATGCGCTTCAACGGGTCCAGGTGCACAATTAAAAACGTCATATCCTTTATAGAGGACCAGCTGACGTATCATTAACAGGTGTGTGAGATAAAAACACATAGGGTTAAGTGCAAAACACTATTAACAAGCACATATAAATTACAACATTATAAGACATATATGAAAAAATCATGTCTAACCTTACAAAAAAATCATGTCTAACCTTACAAAAAAATCATGTCTAACCTTACAAAAAAATCGACATGTCTAATTTATCATTAAGGCCGATGGGGCCCTGAGCATTAGTATCCATTATCCACTTTGCCTCCCGCTGCAGTAAGATTTTATTGCGATCTCCGCCTTGCACGGGACATTTAACTATTTCTAAGCCAGCGAACCGTAACACATTAGGGTTCGCATTATGATAATCCTGCATATGTTTAATGAACCGAGGGCACCCTTTACCGGATAACACTGAATTATAATGCTCTTTGAATCTAGTGACCATCGGCCGTATTGTTTTACCGATGTAGTAAAAAAGACATGGGCAGAGAATTAAATAGACAACATATTGGGTTTTGCATGTAATTAAATGCCGAACAGAATGGCAAACAGGACCTACACGAATTGAATTGTCTAGGAGTCTTAAATGACAAAACTTACAGTTGCCGCATCTGTGGTTACCTGTTGGTTGTGACCGCGTAAGCCAATTGTTACCCGTCGAAGATAATCTATTGTTGACTAGCAAATCCCCCAAATTTCTCGTCCGCTTATAACCGAATCTTGGACGACTCATGGCTATTGCTGCCAAATCCCGGTCGTTTTGCAAAATATGCCAATTTTTATTTATGGCTGCATAAATATTTTTATCGATAGGGCTATGCGTAAAAGTAAACGTAAATCTTTTTTGTTGCTCGTCGACTTTGCGAGGGACCTGTTTTTTGCGTTTACGGGTTTTTAGTAATTCATTTTGGGTGAGCTGTTTAACGCGTTGTTCTGCTGTTGCTAAAATCTGGGGAGGATAATTTAAAACAGGTCCCTCGCAAAGTCGACGAGCAACAAAAAAGATTTACGTTTACTTTTACGCATAGCCCTATCGATAAAAATATTTATGCAGCCATAAATAAAAATTGGCATATTTTGCAAAACGACCGGGATTTGGCAGCAATAGCCATGAGTCGTCCAAGATTCGGTTATAAGCGGACGAGAAATTTGGGGGATTTGCTAGTCAACAATAGATTATCTTCGACGGGTAACAATTGGCTTACGCGGTCACAACCAACAGGTAACCACAGATGCGGCAACTGTAAGTTTTGTCATTTAAGACTCCTAGACAATCCAATTCGTGTAGGTCCTGTTTGCCATTCTGTTCGGCATTTAATTACATGCAAAACCCAATATGTTGTCTATTTAATTCTCTGCCCATGTCTTTTTTACTACATCGGTAAAACAATACGGCCGATGGTCACTAGATTCAAAGAGCATTATAATTCAGTGTTATCCGGTAAAGGGTGCCCTCGGTTCATTAAACATATGCAGGATTATCATAATGCGAACCCTAATGTGTTACGGTTCGCTGGCTTAGAAATAGTTAAATGTCCCGTGCAAGGCGGAGATCGCAATAAAATCTTACTGCAGCGGGAGGCAAAGTGGATAATGGATACTAATGCTCAGGGCCCCATCGGCCTTAATGATAAATTAGACATGTCGATTTTTTTGTAAGGTTAGACATGATTTTTTTGTAAGGTTAGACATGATTTTTTTGTAAGGTTAGACATGATTTTTTCATATATGTCTTATAATGTTGTAATTTATATGTGCTTGTTAATAGTGTTTTGCACTTAACCCTATGTGTTTTTATCTCACACACCTGTTAATGATACGTCAGCTGGTCCTCTATAAAGGATATGACGTTTTTAATTGTGCACCTGGACCCGTTGAAGCGCATCTGCGCGAAACGATCGTCGTCCACCTCTCCTCCTCCTAGCACCATCTCCCGATCCCAGCCGCCTCTCCAAAAGTGTTCCGTTTCTGATAGGTACTTGACTGATGATGTTTTGCCTTGGGACGATGGAAGGCTGGTAGTTCAATTTCTTCAAGCTCCCCCGTTTCCTCTTCTACATCTCGTAAGTGTGGCATCCGGGATAGGGCATCGGCATTTCCATTCTTGCGACCTGCTCGATACTTGATTATGAAGTTGTAATTAGATAACCGGGCTATCCATCGCTGTTCTAACGCACCTAATTTGGCTGTGTCCAGGTGGGTCAACGGATTGTTGTCAGTATAGACAATAAATTCTGCAGCGGCCAGATAGTGTTTGAAACGTTCAGTCACAGCCCAAACTACTGCCAGTAGTTCCAATTTGAAGGAGTTGTAATTTTCTGAATTTCTTTCAGTAGGCCGGAGCTTTCTACTTGCAAAGGCGATGACTTTCTCCCGACCTTCTTGTTTTTGTGACAGCACCGCTCCTAGTCCCACATTACTGGCATCGGTGTAGAGGATGAAAGGTTGATAGTAATCTGGGTATGCCAAAACCTCTTCTCCGGTTAGTGCCTTCTTTAGTTGTTCAAAGGAGTCTTCCCTTTCGTCGTTTCACTGAAAAGGAGGGTTTCGGTTTGAAGGTTTCTTCGTCTGCCCTACCAAGGTGTCTTGCAAGGGTGCTGCCAACTTGATAAATCCTTTTATAAATCTGCGATAGTAACCCACCAATCCCAGGAATTGTCTCACTTCTTTTGCACTGGTAGGTCTTGGCCAATCCCTTATGGTGTTTATTTTCTCGGGATCTGGTGCTACTCCCTCCAAACTCACGATGTGTCCCAGGTACTGTACCTTTGGCTTGAGAAGGTGACATTTGGATGGCTTGACTTTCATGCCATACCTGGATAAGGCTTCGAACACTTCTGCCAGGTCTTTTAAGTGTTGTTCATAAGTCTTTGAGTAGACGATCACATCATCTAGGTACAGGACGGTCTCGAAGTTCTTGTGTCCGAGGCAGCATTCCATCAGCCGCTGGAAGGTACCGGATGCGTTGCAGAGTCCGAACGGCATGCGATTAAATTCACATAGACCCATTGGTGTGGTGAATGCCGTCTTTTCCTTATCTCTCTCAGCCACAGGGACTTGCCAATACCCGCTTGTTAAGTCTAAGGTGGAAAAATAATTAGCAGATTTCAAAGCAGTTAAGGACTCTTCTATCCTAGGCAAGGGGTAGGCGTCTTTATGGGTGATGTTATTAATCTTCCGGTAGTCTACGCACATTCTCATGGTTCTGTCCTTTTTTTTGACAATCACTAGAGGGGCCGCCCAGGGGCTACAGCTGTCTCTTATTACCCCGGCCTGTTTCATCTCCCTCAGCATATCTTTTGCACACTGATAGTGAGCGGGCGGTATGGGTCTATATCTTTCTTTTATTGGGGGATGGTCACCGGTGGGGATTGTGTGTTCTACCCCTTCTATCCGTTCGATGTCCAATGGGTGTTTACTGAAGACTTGTTCATATTCCGTCACTAGCCTATACACCCCTTGTTTTTGATGGGTAGGTGTTGAATTTATGCCCACGTGTAGCTGTTGGCACCAATCCTCCAATTCTCCGTCTGAGCCGTTGCCTTCCACCTGACAGGTTGGTTCTAAGGGCTCAATGGTTGTGATAGCATTATTGTCAACAGTATATAGCTTTGCCACTGTAGCATACCTTGGCAAAGTGACCTCTTCCTCTCCACAGTTCAAAAGTCGTACCGGCACTCGTCCCCGGTGTACCTCGACTACCCCTCGTGCTGTGAGTATAGTGTGCCTGCTGTCGGTGTACACTGGTTCTATTAAGGTTTGATAATCTCGTCCCTTAGTACCAATGGCTGCTCTACACCATACCAGCATTTCTGTTTTTGGTGGGATTACAATAGACGTTGGATCACTTACCCTCACACTGCCGATTTCTCCACCTGCAACTTCTACCTGTTGCCTTAACATCAATACTTTTATTTTCCTTCGGAGAACTCTCTGCTGGCAGGATTGGGCAGTTTCAGCAATTTGCTGTAAGACAGAAATAACTTCGGAAAAGCAGTTCTCTAACACATTCATTCCTATCAATACAGTGGGTTCACAGTTCCGCCGGTCAACATCAACAACAATTATACCCTGTTTCTTCAATTCTACTTTACCAATCTTTATGGTCATCTCCCTGAATCCTAGTTTCGGTACCAACTTACCATTACTGGCCCATATATCTAGTTCAACATCAGAGGGCCCTTTATCAATATCTGCATCAGCCCAGTACCTCTTATAAAGGATATACGGTATAGATGAAATCTGGGAACCTGTGTCCAGCAATGCGTTGAGGGGAATTCCGTCCAGCACGATAGGGATAATGGGTCGTCCTCCGATGTACCTGTCGTGCCAGGGTGTTGGGCCTTGAAAGTTCATTCCTGCGAAGCGGCCCGCATTCCCAGGGGATTCCCGTTTAAATCACAATCTCGTGCAAAGTGGCCTGGCTGCTGGCAACGGCGGCAAATGGGCTGTCCATCCGGTTGGTAGCGGTCGCGGGGTCGTCCTCTCCATGTCGGGTATCTCCGGGGTCTCATCCATGGAACATCCTCTCTACAGTTTGCCAACTCCATCTTGTGTCCTCTCATCTCCTGCATGGTTTTAGCCATTGAAGCAACAACATCAGCTAAAGAGTCAAGCTTTTGTTGAAGAGCCTCATTAGTACTGGGCCCCAGGGGCTTAGCAATGGCCCCAGACATAGCTGATGTCCCTGGCACTCCCTGTTGTTGAGGTGCCTCTGCCTTGGGTTGCGCAGGATCCTGATCCCGAGGTGCCTCTGCCAGCTGGAGACGTATAGCGCTCTCCTTTAATTGGGCAAATGTCAATTCAGGGTTCTTAAAAACAAGCATGCTCACATGCCCCCGGTGAGAAGGGGTGTAGAGTCCCTCAATAAATTGATCTCTTAGCAGTTTATCCGCTCCGGTGTTAAAAATGGGTTCAGCCAGTGTAAGTGATTTAAGGGCTTCCTGCAGGTTTAAGGCAAAGTCTCTCACGCCCTCATTAGCTTTTTGTTTGCAATTAAAGAATCGTATTTTAGCTTTGCTGCTGGCCGTGGTTTCAAATGTAGCTTTTAATCCAGCAAATATGCGTTCAACAGTGCCTTTTAGATCAGCTGCCCATGCTGTGACTTCTAGCTTAGCATGGCCACTTAACTGCATCATCAGGTGACTAACACGCTGAACTTCACCCACGGGGAACATGTCAAAATGGGCCAGCATCTTTTCTCTGAAATTGTCAAGGGTATTAGGCTCACCTTCATACATTGGAAGCCACGGGCCACCCGGGGTATATGGCATCAGCACCGGCATGATGGGCGCCACTCCTTGCACCGCTGCGCTGCTGGACTCTCTATCGACACTCTGTCTTTCAGCTGCATTAGCGTCGCTGGGTGCTGCGACGTCTCCGTGCTGCGACATACTGTGCCCCCTTAGTTAATCCGGACCCTTCCGGTCCTCCGCTTCTGTCGGGATAGTGTAGATTCGTTTCACTGTGCAGCAGGATTGGTTTTCCCCTTGCTCTGACGTCAGAGCGCTCAGCTTAATGCCGCCCACAATGACACGCCCCCTGCTTCTCCCGCCCGCCGCGCGCTCCGTAATGGCGGATTCTGAAGTTTTTCAGTCAGACTGGGGCTCAAGTAATGGCGTAGCCCAATTAA
Source organism: Ranitomeya imitator (assembly GCF_032444005.1). Taxonomy (NCBI): domain Eukaryota; kingdom Metazoa; phylum Chordata; class Amphibia; order Anura; family Dendrobatidae; genus Ranitomeya; species Ranitomeya imitator. The sequence goes on from NC_091283.1 coordinate 47,379,087, forward strand.
CAGTCTCGTGCCTAACGGTTACGAGGTGATTACCTCAGGCGATGGCGGCCATCTTTACTCCATTATAACCAATGGGGAAAAGTCACTTTCAATAGTTTTCAATGGGGAACGGAATTTTCTTTAATAAAGTCAATTTTCAAGATTTTTCATCCAAGTTTTCACAGTTTTGGGCTCCAATCACGGCACACAATACCCGGTATACGGGCTGGCTCGATCCTGTTCGTGACGCCAATTGTGACGCCCAGGAGACCGGGGTACCCAGCACCGGACCAATGGGGTCTGTCTCTTGAGGGGGATGTCATGGGTGGCTTGACCCGGTGCTGTGGCCTCAGGCAATGCACAGTGTAAGGGGTATCATAAGGGAACAGGCACTTACTTGATCAGCAGCAGGTTCTCCCAGCGGTGATGATCCTGATCCTGGATAAGATGGCTATTGTCCAAATGAAAGGCTGAGGCACTGAAACGTTTAACCAGTTTACTTCAACATAAAGGGATTTACAATCCAGTCCTGTCACCGGAGTCTGTATGGGAACTCTGAGTTACTTTGACCCTGCCGGGGTCTTCGCCTCTCATTGTACGCAGTTTCTGTGTGGCCCTGCTGCTGTATGTGAACTGGCTGCCGGCCCAATCTGTCCCCTCCGGGCCCTGGTTCGACGGGCAACCCGAGTCCTTTTATCGGCTTATCCCCTCCGGGAGTACCGCTGAACTCTGTGTCTGTTGCTGCGTCCGACCCTAGTGAAGCTGATATCACCTCACGTTTTTCCGGTTGCTGTATTATATATAATGAATACAGCCGTGGATCCGGTATCCGTCTTTGCGCCTGTTCTGGGTAGTGATTAATGCTACCCGGTTCTCACAATGTCCTTTTTCTCTGTCCCTCTTCTCCTCAGGCCGGTGATTTGGGCCTGGAAACCGTCATAGGGCTGTTAGAAATTCAGCTGTATGACCTCTCACTTTCAACTCCTTAGCCCAACTGCCATTTCTTCTCTCAGACCAGAATGGATCAAGGGGAGTCTCTGGAGCTCCCCCTTCTGGCCGGAGGTGGTAGTGCAGTCTTGCTATTTTAGTATTTGTATTTACTGTCAGTAACTATTTTTGTGGCAAATACCCCTAGGGGTGCCACATTTGTTTAGAATAATACTAAAATTCGACATAATAAAAATAATAATAAAAAAGAAAAATATAAAGAAAAAAGTAGTAGAAATGGTTCTCGAGCCCATATCAAGTTTTACTACTGGATACTTACTGTACAGGATATAGAGGGTATAGGGCTACTTTATGTTCATTTTGAAAGACCATCCTTTTCCTTGTTAATGTCCAGACAGGATGTATGTTCAGTGAGTTAGCTATGGAAGCCTGGAGGAGCCCATAATATGATTTGATAGGGCATTCCTGAGGTTTCTCCTGTTGCAATGCTTTACAGACCATTAGAACGAGAACAATAAGAGCTGTGGTAAGGAGTAAGGTCGCTCTTAGTCTCTCTTGATCTTAATAATATATTAATGCTAATCTCTAGAGATGACTTCTTATTAAAGATGTGCAATTTGTTTTAAAGCAATTCAAATTTTTTTCTGGTCCTCTTCATCTCTGAAGATGCAATTTTTATATTTGCATATTTGGTGTGACCAGTAGAAGCGCCGCTGCAGCGCGAAACGGCTGTCGTTCATTCCACTCCTGCTCCCATCCTCCCGACGCCAATGTTTTAAAGTATTGGAATAAAGAAGTTTTTTAACCGGTGAGTGCCATCCGTTCCTTTCAATTTTTGTAGATATTTGCATATTTAATTTACCAGAGGAGCATGTATGGCTAATAAGCCTCCTCCCTCTGACAAGTCAGGCTTGGCTTGTCACTATCCAGAAGCAGAAATGTTTCCCCTTACATCCCCGCCCAGAAACTCACACCAGCGAAATCAGATCTCTGAGATTCTGGTTTGGTTTTTGCCATATTGTGAGGCTTGTTCAAGAGTCGATATTGACTTTAAGGATCTATGCTTCCAAAAGGTGGCGCTAGAGGTCTAGTCCTCTTCCTTTCTGTAGAGACAATTATTAGGTATATACTCACCCTCGGACGCGCCCTGCTTCTTTCCGGCAGCCTTCTTTCCTAAGAATCAGCGCTTGAAGGACCTTCGGTGACATCACGGCTTGTGATTGGTCGCGTGAGCAGTCACATGGGCCGTCGCGCGACCAATCACAAGCCGCGACGTCACCGAAGGTCCTTCAAGCGCTGATTCTAAGGAAGGAAGACTGCCGGTTAGTACCAGGGCGCGTCAGAGGGTGAGTATAGCAATATTTTTTATTTTAATTCTTTCTTTTACACTTAAATATGGATCCCAGGGCCTGAAGGAGAGTTTCCTCTCCTTCAGACCCTGGGAACCATAGTAACCCATTGCAATGCATTGGGTTTCGGGTTTCGGCCGAACCCGACCCCGACTTTTTTATAGGATCGGCCGATTTCACTCGACCCGACTTTTGAGAAAGTCGGGTTTCGTGAAACCCGACCCGATCCTATAAAAGTAAAGGTCGCTCAACCCTACTTATAACCTGACATTAAATTTATCCATTGGTTGTATAAATTATCCTTTTGAAAGCTGAAACCCTCCAAAATGTGGTTTAGGTTAAGAAAATAAATTGGCATCAATGCAGAAATATTGATCAGTTAATGGACACAGAATGGTTGGTTTTTGACAAGACAAAAGTTTTGTCGCCTGGTCATATAATGCACCCAATCCTAGTTTACATCCTCACCTGTACACAGTAAATGATCGGTTAATTAGTGTGTGTGTATAAAAAGAAACCCAGCACCCCAGACCTTCACTTGAACTGAAATTTGAGCTCTGACAACATGCCAAAAATCCACCCTGCGACCAAAGCCTGGATTATCAAGAGGCTGAAGACCTGATCCACTGCAGAGGTGGCTGGCACTTTTAATGTGTCTCAGCGTCAAGTATAAAGAATTAAAAAAAGATTTGAAGACACTGGAGATGTGTTTGACAAGCCCAGATCCAGCAGACCCCGCAAGACAACTGTTCAGGCTCTGCTCCCTTCACACGGGTCTGCTAAACTCTCTTTTCTTCAAGTTGTTGTTTGCAAATAGCTCGATGTAATCCCATGTGATCGTCTACCTATATAACGCCCACTAAAACACTCAACTGTGTCTTGGTATTAAGACTCTTAGGCCAGGGTCACAATTGCGGGTTCAGTGCGAGAAACTCGAGCATTAATACCCGGCAGTGCCGCCGGCACTCGGACTGGAGTGTGCGGCTGCATGTATTTCTATGCTGCTGAATGCTCCGGTCCTGAGTGCCGGCGGCAGTGCCGGGTATTGATGAGAGACTCACGCGAGTTTCTCGCATTGAACTCGCAAGTGTGACCCCGACCTTAGTTTGCCTATGCACCACTACCTGTTCCATACCTGTTTCCCTGTGTCCTGTTTGCCTGTGGTCTCCAGTGATTGAAGTTCCTTTTTCCCTGTGTCCTGTCTGCCTGCGGTGTCCAGTGCTCGCATCTCACTCTCATGTGCCTTACTTGCTGACTGATGCCTGTGGCCTCTATGCCCACTTGGACCTGGAGCTAAGAGGATCCAACTCACAAGATGAGGCCATAACACCTTGCAGTTTTCACTTCACATGGTGCAACGAGTAAGGAAAGGCTATCATAGCTTTTATAAAAGCCTAGGCAGGGATTGCAGCAACTATCTAAAGGTGATTTAGGATAGTAAAAGGATGTTATAACTCGGCAAAAAAAAAAATAGGAAAAGAAAACCTTAAAGTATTGCACAAATACTCCAGACAGAAATGTGTTGCACAACTGCAGCAGTCACGAAGGTTAGAGTATTAGTCTGCAGCTAACACAGATATCCCAATCAAAGGTGAAAAGAGGGATAGGAGAGGTGCGGGCCGGGCAGCAGTCCGAGACTCAGTCTGATTAAGCAGTTACATGGTGTATCTGGCATCTGTGCTGCTGCATTTGAACATTTCAATTATAAATAGACATTTTGTTTTCTTTATTCTTATTCACTAGAAAGCAGCAGCAAGGCTGCGCAATAATTTTATATAAAAAAGATTGTGAAATCAGTGTTGATTAGGGAACGTGGGCTTGTTTGTCATGAGCAACTGTACTTTTTGAATTTCTTATGCAATCCTTTTGTGCTTTTAAAAATATAAAAGAAAATTCCCCCAAATTCAGATACTTAACAATGAATGTCTACTTGACAAAATGTGCATGGCACAGAATATTTTTTTTTGTACATTTAATTTATTAGTGGAATCTGTACAACACAACAGTACAGTGCCCTGTTGGCTTTTTTGACATATACCTATTTAGCATTTATTCTGTAATTTTTGGGAAAGCGGTTGAATTTTGTTGAAAAAGTAGAATTTCTATTTTAAATGTAGACATTTGAATGTGCACCGCTGTACTCTCCATATCTATACCGCACCATGCTGCTACATTTTGCTTTCAGCACCCATCTAGCATTTCTTATTACATCCTTTTTGGCAAGGGTGTAATTGAGTTTGAAAAAATGTCAACAAGTTAATTATAGTGATGTGCAAAATGAAAAAGTAGCAATGGCAATGGGCAGAGTAATGTAAAAGAAAATGATCCCCTACAATGGCTAAAATTGTGGTGATCACTAGCAGAAGCACCACCATTGGCAACAGTCGTCTTGTCAGTAGTATACCCAAACTTTGGTCATAATTGCCTGCCTTTAACTTTGGCAAGGATATTAGCCTGAAAACGCAGAGGCGCATTATAGAATAAGAGCATGATATTACCTCTGTCAGCAACACCAGCAGTGTTGGTCAGTTTTCTGAACAGAACGGTTTTCCTGATCCCAAATGACTGAGTGATAATTTTTGGACCATTTTTTAATGATAAAAAATATGTCATGTGTCTGTGTTTTTAAATGGGCTGATGGCTACTACTGGATTACCTTCCATTTCTATAGTTAGGTCCCTTTGGCAAAAGTAAGGGGTGTGATTGTGTTAAAAAGTATACAATACAGTCCTTGGATACTTTACACTGTTATTAATGTTTTTTCAGGGCATTTGGAACTCCGCAGACTTGTAATTTAAGGTTTAAATAAACTGTCAAACCTGGGGAATTAAAACGTCAATGGATTCTGTCTACTTTTAAGCAACTGTGGCACCCCTAGGGGTATTTGCCACAAAAATAGTTACTGACAGTAAATACAAATACTAAAATAGCAAGACTGCACTACCACCTCCGGCCAGAAGGGGGAGCTCCAGAGACTCCCCTTGATCCATTCTGGTCTGAGAGAAGAAATGGCAGTTGGGCCAAGGAGCTGAAAGTGAGAGGTCATACAGTTGAATCTCTAACAGCCCTGTGACTGTTACCAGGCCTAAATCACCGGCCTGAGGAGAAGAGGGATAGAGAAAAAGGACATTGTGAGAACCGGGTAGCATTAATCAATACCCAGAACAGGCGCAAAGATGGATACCGGATCCGTGGCTGTATTCATCTAATATATAATTGCCTAGAATACTACTTCCTGCAATTTGTGCCAACTTCCGTGGCTTTGTCCGGAGCTAATGTCCGGAGCTAATGTCCGGAGCTAATGTCCGGAGCTAATGTCCAGAGATTAATTGCCTAGAATACTACTTCCTGCAATTTGTGCCAACTTCCGTGGCTTTGTCCGGAGCTAATGTCCGGAGCTAATGTCCGGAGCTAATGTGCGGAGATAATGTCCGGAGCTAATGTCTGGAGCTAATGTCCGGAGCTAATGTCCGGAGATAAGTGACGTCAACAGTGTCCAGTGTCTGATTGGTTGCCGCCTGCTGCGAGCGACCAATCAGAAACGTGCCGTACTGTGACACACTCCGCCCGCCATTTTGGTGTGATTTTTGAATTTTTACCTCACAGCAAGTTTCTACTGCATGGAGGCGGGCCCAGTGACGTTGCTCTTCAAGCTCCTGCCGAATTTCGTCAAAAAAATGATAATACCATTTACCAAAACTATATATATTTAGTTGTGAAGTGGTTCAGTGACATTTTCACACCAATTTTGAACTTTTGTTTGGTGTTTTCTCCATATACTGCCTATTATTTTTGTTCTTTCTTACTATTATTTATTAATTGTATTATTCTTACATTTGAATAAATAAAGTATATATGGATTCTAGACTCCCGATTCTTTAGAATCGGGCTGCCATCTAGTTATATATAATACAGCAACCGGACACAGAGTTCAGTGGTACTCCCAGAGGGGGTAAACCGATAAAAGGACTCGGGTTGCCCGTCGAACCAGGACCCGGAGGGGACAGATTGGGCCGGCAGCCAGTTCACATACAGCAGCAGGGCCACACAGAAATTGCGCACAATAAGAGGCGAAGACCCCGGCAGGGTCAAAGTAACTCAGAGTTCCCATACAGACTCCGGTGACAGGACTGGTTGTAAATCCTTTTATGTTAAAGTAAACTGGTTAAACGTTTCAGTGCCTCAGTCTTTCATTTGGACAATAGCCATCTATCCAGGATCGGGATCGTCACCGCTGGGAGAACCTGCTGCTGATCAAGTAAGTGCCTGTCCCCTCACGATACCCCTTACACTGTGCATTGCCTGAGGCCACAGCACCGGGTCAAGCCACCCGTGACATCCCCCTCAAGAGACAGACTCCATTGGTCCGGTGCTGGGTATTCCGGTCTCCTGGGCGTCACAATTGGCGTCATGAACAGGATTCAGCCAGCCCGTATACCGGGTATTGTGTGCCATGATTGGAGTCCAAAATTGTGAAAACTTGGATGAAAAATCTTGAAAATTGACTTTATTAAAGAAAATTCCATTTCCCATTGAAAACTATTGAAAGTGACTTTTCCCCATTGGTTATAATGGAGTAAAGATGGCCGCCATCCCCTGAGGTAATCACTTCATAACCGTTAGGCACGAGACTGTTAATTGAGCTACGCCATCACCTGAGCCCCAGTCTAACTGAAAAACTTCAGAATCCGCCATTACAGAGCGCGGTGGGTGGGTGTCATTGTGGGCGGCACCAAGCTGAGCACTCTGACATCAGAGCAAGGGGAAAATCGATCCTGCTGCACAGCGGAACGAATCTACACTATCCCGACGGAAGCGGAGGACCGGAAGGGTCCGGATTAAATAAGGGGGCACAATATGTCGCAGCACGGAGACGCCGCAGCACCCGGCGATGCTAATGCAGCTGAAAGACAGAGTGTCGATAGAGAGTCCGGTAGCGCAGCGGTGCAAGGAGTGGCGCCCATCATGTCGGTGCTGATGCCATATACCCCGGGTGGCCCATGGCTTCCAATGTATGAAGGTGAGCCTAATACCCTTGACGATTTCAGAGAAAAGATGCTGGCCCATTTTGACATGTTCCCCGTGGGTGAAGTTCAGCGTGTTAGTCTCCTGATGATGCAGTTAAGTGGCCATGCTAAGCGAGAAGTCACAGCATGGGCAGCTGATCTAAAAGGCACTGTTGAACGCATATTTGCTGGATTAAAAGCTACATTTGAAACCACTGCCAGCAGCAAAGCTAAAGTACAATTCTTTAATTGCAAACAAAAAGTTAATGAGTTCGTGAGAGACTTTGCCTTAAACCTGCAGGAAGCCCTTAAATCACTTACACTGGCTGAACCCATTTTTAACACCGGAGCGGATAAACTGCTAAGAGATCAATTTATTGAGGGACTCTACACCCCTTCTCACCGGGGGCATGTGAGCATGCTTGTTTTTAAGAACCCTGAATTGACATTTGCCCAATTAAAGGAGAGCGTTATACGTCTCCAGCTGGCAGAGGCACCTCGAGATCAGGAGCCTGCGCAACTCATGGCAGAGGCTCCTCAACAACATGGAGTACCAGTGACATCAGCTATGTCCGGGGCCATTGCTAAGCCCATGGGGCCCAGTACTAATGAGGCTCTTCAACAAAAGCTTGACTCTTTAACTGATGCTGTTGCTTCAATGGCTAAAACCATGCAGGAGATGAGAGGACCCAAGATGGAGTTGGCAAACTGTAGAGAAGATGTTCCATGGATGAGACCCCGGAGATACCCGACATGGAGAGGACGACCCCGCGACCGCTACCAACCGGATGGACAGCCCATTTGCCGCCGTTGCCAGCAGCCAGGCCACTTTGCACGAGATTGTGATTTAAATGGGAATCCCCTGGGAATGCGGGCCGCTTCACAGGAATGAACTTTCAAGGCCCAACACCCTGGCACGACAGGTACATCGGAGGACGACCCATTATCCCTATCGTGCTGGACGGAATTCCTCTCAATGCTTTGCTGGACACAGGTTCCCAGATTTCATCTATACCGTATATCCTTTATAAGAGGTACTGGGCTGATGCAGATATTGATAAAGGGCCCTCTGATGTTGAACTAGATATATGGGCCAGTAATGGTAAGTTGGTACCGAAACTAGGATTCAGGGAGATGACCATAAAGATTGGTAAAGTAGAATTGAAGAAACAGGGTATAATTGTTGTTGATGTTGACCGGCGGAACTGTGAACCAACTGTATTGATAGGAATGAATGGGTTAGAGAACTGCTTTTCCGAAGTTATTTCTGTCTTACAGCAAATTGCTGAAACTGCCCAATCCTGCCAGCAGAGAGTTCTCCGAAGGGAAATAAAAGTATTGATGTTAAGGCAACAGGTAGAAGTTGCAGGTGGAGAAATCGGCAGTGTGAGGGTAAGTGATCCAACATCTATTGTAATCCCACCAAAAACAGAAATGCTGGTATGGTGTAGAGCAGCCATTGGTACTAAGGGACGAGATTATCAAGCCTTAACAGAACAAGTGTACACCGACAGCAGGCCCACTATACTCACAGCACGAGGGATAGTCGAGGTACACCGGGGACGAGTGCCGGTACGACTTTTGAACTGTGGAGAGGAAGAGGTCACTTTGCCAAGGTATGCTACAGTGGCAAAGCTATATACTGTTGACAACAATGCCGTCACAACCATTGAGCCCTTAGAACCAACCTGTCAGATGGAAGGCAACGGCTCAGACGCAGAATTGGAGGATTGGTGCCAACAGCTACACGTGGGCATAAATTCAACACCTACCCATCAAAAACAAGGGGTGTATAGGCTAGTGACGGAATATGAACAAGTCTTCAGTAAACACCCATTGGACTTCGGACGGATAGAAGGGGTAGAACACACAATCCCCACCGGTGACCATCCCCCAATAAAAGAAAGATATAGACCCATACCGCCCGCTCACTATCAGTGTGCAAAAGATATGCTGAAGGAGATGAAACAGGCCGGGGTAATAAGAGACAGCTGTAGCCCCTGGGCGGCCCCTCTAGTGATTGTCAAAAAAAAGGACGGAACCATGAGAATGTGTGTAGACTACCGGAAGATTAATAACATCACCCATAAAGACGCCTACCCCTTGCCTAGGATAGAAGAGTCCTTAACTGCTTTGAAATCTGCTAATTATTTTTCCACCTTAGACTTAACAAGCGGGTATTGGCAAGTCCCTGTGGCTGAGAGAGATAAGGAAAAGACGGCGTTCACCACACCAATGGGTCTATGTGAATTTAATCGCATGCCGTTCGGACTCTGCAACGCATCCGGTACCTTCCAGCGGCTAATGGAATGCTGCCTCGGACACAAGAAGTTCGAGACCGTCCTCATGTACCTAGATGATGTGATCGTCTACTCAAAGACTTACGAACAACACTTAATAGACCTGACAGAAGTGTTCGAAGCCTTATCCAGGTATGGCATGAAAGTCAAGCCATCCAAATGTCACCTTCTCAAGCCAAAGGTACAGTACCTGGGACACATCGTGAGTTCGGAGGGAGTAGCACCAGATCCCGAGAAAATAAGCGCCATAAGGGATTGGCCAAGACCTACCAGCGCAAAAGAAGTGAGACAATTCCTGGGATTGGTGGGTTACTATCGCAGATTTATAAAAGGATTTACCAAGTTGGCAGCACCCTTGCAAGACACCTTGGTAGGGCAGACGAAGAAACCTTCAAACCGAAACCCTCCTTTTCAGTGGAACGACGAAAGGGAAGACTCCTTTGAACAACTAAAGAAGGCACTAACCGGAGAAGAGATTCTGGCATACCCAGATTACCATCAACCTTTCATCCTCTACACCGATGCCAGTAATGTGGGACTAGGAGCGGTGCTGTCACAAAAACAAGAAGGTCGGGAGAAAGTCATCGCCTTTGCAAGTAGAAAGCTCCGGCCTACTGAAAGAAATCCAGAAAATTATAGCTCCTTCAAATTGGAACTACTGGTAGTAGTTTGGGCTGTGACTGAACGTTTCAAACACTATCTGGCCGCTGCAGAATTTATTGTCTATACTGACAACAATCCATTGACCCACCTGGACACAGCCAAATTAGGTGCGTTAGAACAGCGATGGATAGCCCGGTTATCTAATTACAACTTCAAGATCAAGTATCGAGCAGGTCGCAAGAATGGAAATGCTGATGCCCTATCCCGGATGCCACACTTGAGAGATGTAGAAGAAGAAACGGGGGAGCTTGAAGAAATTGAACTACCAGCCTTCCATCATCCCAAGGCAAGACATCATCAGTCAAGTACCTATCAGAAACAACAAGAGGTGAATTTTAATCCGTTAGCACACCATAGATGGGCTGACACCCAAGACAGCAATCCGGCTGTGAAGTTGGTGAAGGAACTGCTGACTGAGCAAAGTGCATATCCCGATGAGGATGCCCCAGAGGAGACGCATCAACTCTGGAAAGAGAGAGGCAAAATGTTCCTGTATCAAGGGAAGCTCTGTAGAAGGTACACCAATCCGAAAACACATGAATTGGTTTGGCAGATTATCGTGCCTAAACAAGATGTGAAGATGGTCCTCGAAGCTTACCATAATGGTGCTGGTCACTTCGGTTGGAAAAAGTTAGAAGTACTTCTAAGAGAAAGATTTTATTGGGTCGGGATGAGAAAATCAATCGAACAGTGGTGCAGAAATTGTGGCCCGTGCAACCTCAGAAGAAACGATCAAAAGAACCAAAGAGCACCACTGCAGCCCATAATCACCAAACAACCACTTGAACTTGTAGCCATAGACCACGTGAAGTTAATACCAAGCCGGTCCGGCTATGTCTATGCCTTGACCATCGTGGACCATTATTCACGCTTCTTGGTAGTAGTACCCGTAAAAGATCTGACAGCAAAAACAGCAGCCAAAGCGTTCCAAACGTACTTTTGTAGACCCCATGGATATCCGGAACAGGTTCTCACCGACCAAGGTACAGCCTTTGAATCAGAGATCTTCATAGAATTCTGTAATATGTATGGTTGCAAAGAGATCCGGACGACGGCCTCTCATCCACAAACAAACGGCTTATGCGAGAAGATGAACCATATTGTAATAGACCTACTAAAGACTTTACCTGAGACAGAAAGGAATCAATGGCCAGAGAAATTGCCTGACTTGGTGGATCTGTATAATCATGTCCCGGTGAGCTCCACCAACTGCACCCCAGCTTACCTTATGCGTGCAAGACCCGGCCAATTACCAATCGATCTAGAAATGGGAATTCTGAAACCAGATGTAGAAGTTCAAGACTCCAATTGGGATATCATGTGGCAAAAGCAGTATCGCCAAGTGCAAGAGAGTGTGGAAAAAAGCCTTCAGCAAACTAGAGAAAGACAAGAGCGAACTTTCAACCAGAATGCTCTAGCGACCCCATTAAGACCGGGTGACCAAGTGCTCAAGAGAAATCGTCGAACCAATCAACTGGACAATCAGTGGGAAGCCGTACCCTACACAGTTTTACCAACAAGAGTGGATAATCCTAAAATGTGTCTCATTAGCAAAAACGGAGGCTTAACATCTGTACTAGTGTCAAGAGACAATCTTAAATTATGTCCGGAAGCATTGAAAGAGCCAGACGTTGTCCAGCCAGAACCAGAAGTTATTCAACCCATACAGGTTCAACCAGTAAAGAAAAAAGAAGAGGAAGTGTATCACACCTGTATAGGAGACTTTCCCAAAACCCTACTAACATACCATGGTGCAGTACTGGTTCCCATGGTGGCCTTTTACCCAACACCGAACCCAATACCAGAAGTCCCAAGACAGGAAGAGGCTGACCCCGTACTACAGGAGGTTCCAGGCCAGGAAGAACAGATTCCTGGTCAGAGTAATCCCATTCACGGTGGACTTTCCAACTCCATCGTCGTGGAATTATCGTTAGCAGATCGGGCAGATACTACATCCGCAGTAGACAGTAGTACACCACATGAAGAGACACCGCTATTACGTAGATCACAGCGTAGTACCCAGGGTCAATTACCGGCCAGGTATGCAGATTACCAACTATAAAGCTCATAATGTGAATTGTATATATGTTATGCCGTATATAGTTAATCAGAAAATGTAGTACAGTCATTGTTATCAGTCTGCAACGTTTAAGCCCAGTGCCTACAGAGACTTGTCTGTATGAACTTCTTGCATATTCTTGAACTTTTTATCAGCCCGGAGGCACTAAATCAAAGCTCCGGAAAGACTGCTTTTTGAACTTTGCTTTTTGCTCTTTTTGAACTTTCTTTAGACTTTATATTGATAACTCCGTTGGAAAAATGGAACTAAATTCCTGGACACAAAGTGCAGTGCCTTTCCTAATACCTTCAAGGATAGAACTGTATTAATGGATGCTATTTGAAGTGACTTTTTACAGAACTCTATTTTTGTTTCCTTGAGTGGTTTTTGTAACTTTTCATTTTTAAGACTCTGTGCATATTAATTGTTATTTCAAAATGTTATTGTCCCACAGTCCCGGAGTACTGTTCTTAACTAAGGGGGAATGTGGCACCCCTAGGGGTATTTGCCACAAAAATAGTTACTGACAGTAAATACAAATACTAAAATAGCAAGACTGCACTACCACCTCGGGCCAGAAGGGGGAGCTCCAGAGACTCCCCTTGATCCATTGTGGTCTGAGAGAAGAAATGGCAGTTGGGCTAAGGAGCTGAAAGTGAGAGGTCATACAGCTGAATTTCTAACAGCCCTATGACGGTTTCCAGGCCCAAATCACCGGCCTGAGGAGAAGAGGGACAGAGAAAAAGGACATTGTGAGAACCGGGTAGCATTAATCACTACCCAGAACAGGCGCAAAGACGGATACCGGATCCGTGGCTGTATTCATTATATATAATACAGCAACCGGAAAAACGTGAGGTGTTATCAGCTTCACTAGGGCCGGACGCAGCAACAGACACAGAGTTCAGCGGTACTCCCAGAGGGGGTAAACCGATAAAAGGACTCGGGTTGCCCGTCGAACCAGGACCCGGAGGGGACAGATTGGGCTGGCAGCCAGTTCACATACAGCAGCAGGGCCACACAGAAACTGCATACAATAAGAGGCGAAGACCCCGGCAGGGTCAAAGTAACTCAGAGTTCCCATACAGACTCCGGTGACAGGACTGGTTGTAAATCCTTTTATGTTAAAGTAAACTGGTTAAACGTTTCAGTGCCTCAGCCTTTCATTTGGACAATAGCCATCTATCCAGGATCGGGATCGTCACCGCTGGGAGAACCTGCTGCTGATCAAGTAAGTGCCTGTCCCCTCACGATACCCTTACACTGTGCATTGCCTGAGGCCACAGCACCAGGTCAAGCCACCCGTGACATCCCCCTCAAGAGACAGACTCCATTGGTCCGGTGCTGGGTATTCCGGTCTCCTGGGCGTCACACAACCTTCTCATTGATGTCAGCCAAGCGTTGGTGACCTTATAGTCATGGTCATGTAATATGAAGTCAGGGGCAGGGTCACTTGTATCAACAAAACTGACATTTAAAATGATGTACTATTTGGGGAATGATAATGTGCATCTTATTGTGTTATTTTACATGTATCATATGTGGATATAAACAGAGAGGACATGAAGGTGAACGTTAGAGGGAACTTAGCTAGGAAGACGATATTAATCTGCAGATATAGGATGAATCTGCAAGTTAATAGTGTTATCAACGTGTCCAACCACCTTACTGAAAGTGCGACACCTGGGAGATGAACTTTATTCCTGCTGGGAGGTCCTTGGTTTCAGTCATGCAGGCAAGCTAGCACAGCTACACTGCTCAGTACAGTGTCGACTTGGGGACGTTCCCAGGTCTCTCTGGAGTGAGGCTTAAATTTACCAAATGTTTCCATTTTTTTGCAAGTTAACATGTTTGATTGTTTCTAAATCTTCCAAATGCAGAACATATGATGTCAGCCTATCATTATATATATTATATAAATATCCACAGTGATAACACTCCTTTAATAAATGAGATACACATGTATATGAGGATTTTTTGAGTACCATTAGGGACAGGGAATATTGTGAGTGTAGATCACCCTTAAATATGTTGACACAAAAATTATGATTTTAATGTTTTGAAGGTTACTGGCTGCTGGACTGAAACTTCAGCACCCGAGAGAACATGTACTTTATTCTTCCGAAGGTTGCAGCTTTCACTCATAAAGGCACGCATGCGTGGCTTCAGTTGATGCCCTGGCATTGTGACTGACAGCCTGCTTAGGAGTGCACCGACTGCCAATCAAAGTGCCAGTGCATGCACGCAGCCATCACTCATTGTGTACTGAGCTGTGACCGTAGCCGATCTGTGCACACCTTTATGGCTGAAAACCAGCGGCTCCTGGGAGGAATAAAGTTAATTTTCTCCCAGCAGCTGCAAATTCAGTAAGGCGGCCGGACAGTATTGTAATGCTATAAACCTGCAGACTAACACTACATCTTCAGATTAATAGCATTTGGGGATATGACACGTTTACACTGCTCTATTATTATTTTACCAGTATATCAATAGATACATTTACTTAATAATTACAAATGTTTCAAGCAAAAAATAAACAGATTTATTTCAATAAAATCAGAAACAATTTTTTTTTTAATTCTTTCTGCACATAATAAATAAATGGGTTTTCAATTGTGGACGGCAATTATAAATACACTTCACTTATACACAGTTTTCTTATCTTTTTTAGGACTGCTTGTTCACAAAAGCCAGGTCTAAATGTGGATGCAAAGTAAACGATGAAACACACTGTGCAACAATAAAAACTTTAACGTTAAAAATAATATAATTTCTGAATTTGATTAAAAAAAAATCTAAAAAAAAAACGAATTTGTCCTTGTCTTTACAATAATGGGAAAAAATCCCAAAATTAAATAACTAAGGCTAAGACAGGATGGTGACTTTGGAAATTAGACAAAAAGTGCGGCCAAAGAAGCCAATGCTACATCAAACCTTCATGAAAGTGGGTGCGATCATGTTGCAACCAGAAATGTGCGACTATCGCAACACACAAGTCACAAAAGGACAAGAAGATTGGGATTTCTTGCTACTTGCAAAAGGTTGCACCAAATTGGAACATAACTGCAGTTTTACATAACATTTTTCTCATCTATAATATTACAAAAGTCTCTTACTATAAATACAGTTGTGAATTTCAAGTTAGTGTCATCTACAAAAATGATAATTGATATAAACATATATACATATACACACATCATAATGTCAGTGACGAGGAATTGCAGACATTTTGTAAGAACGGGGCAGATGGCCAGCACTGCTAAACTCGGGACTCAAGTCCAAGTCTTCTGTGGGCACCACTGTGGTCAGGGTGAACTTCTGGAGGAGTGTTGTCAGGAACAGGAAAAGTTCCATTCGAGCTAAACCTTCTCCTATACATATTCGTCTTCCTACATAAAAAAAAACCGACATTTTTTTAAGAATTTTTTTGAAACATTTCTCAGCTTCTCAAATTTCTCATCTGGAATACTGTGTCCAGTTCTGGGCACCACATTATAAAAAAGACATTGAAAAACTGAAGCAAGTTCAGAGAAGAGCTACCAGGATGGTGAGCGGACAATAAAGTATGTCCTACGAGGAACGGTTTAAGGATCTGGGAATGTTTAGATTGAAAAAACAAGGCTAAGAGGAGACTTAATGGTTGACTACAAATATCTGAAGAGATGTCACAGTGTAAAGGGATCAATCTTATTTTCATTTGCACATGGAAACCCGAGAAGCAATGGAATGAAACTGAAGGAGAGAAGTTACAGAATAGATGTTAAAAAAATGTTTTGGGCAGTGAGGGGGATCAATGAGTAGAAAAGGCTGCCATGAGAAGTGGTGAGTTCTCCTTCAAGGGAAGTCTTCAAACAGAGGATGAGATGGTTTAGTGAATCCTGCATTGAGCAGGGGGTTGGACACGACGACCCTGGACGTTCCTACAAACTCTAACATTCTATGATTTTATGTAAATTATGTGATTGTTTGTAGATGGTAATTAATAAAGGCCACTCAATTCGCCACCCAAAATTAAAGACTCCGTTTTGACCTTCCAAGCAAACGAGTGGTTTCTCAAGATCAGGACTCTTCACCTAACGCATTACTTTTTTTTACCTGCGGAGAACGGCATAAAAGCTGCTTGTTTCTTCACTGCCCCTTTATCGTCCAGGAACCGATCCGGAGAGAAGAGCTCTGGTTGTGGAAACTGTTCAGGATCCTTTAGTACAGTAGTCAGTAATGGAAACACATTTGTGCCCTGAAAGTCCAAGAAAGAAAAAAAATAGATTAAATTCTTTATCTGAAAATAATTTTTCCTAAACTTTCTATTAATTACTATATTTATGTTTCTTATGATATGCAAACATGGTTCACAGAACTGTAAAAACATAGAAAATGTTCACATCAGTCTTGAAGGAACTTCCAAACATGGGCAAAGCCTCAACACAGCGAGATTACAGTGCCAGCTACCAGTGATGAGCGACCATGCTCGGATAAGGTCTTTTCCAAGCACGCTCTGGTGCTAACCGACTGTATTCGGCGTGCTTGAAAAATATTTTTGAGACCCTGCGGCATGTCTTGCATCTGTTAAACAGCCGCAACACATGCAGGGATTGCCTATCAAACAGCTAATCCATGAATGTGTTGCTGCTGTCAAACTGCCACGAGATATGCAGCTGCGGCGACTTGAACATATTTTTCGAGCATGCCAAATACACTCAATTAGCACGCGAGCGTGTTCGGTAAAAACCTTAAGACCTTATCCGAGCACGTTCCCTCATCACTACTAGCTACCTAAAATGCAATTGCTGTCTGCAGACATTGGAAAAAAACATTATGAAAAACAGTTCATAATACGATAACAGGAATTAACTTCTGATTCTTTTTGACAGTTAACAAAACATCACGTTGAAAACTATGTTAAAGATATTGTATGCAATATTCTTAAATCTTCCTATGGAGATATAAGTCTTGAGCTTATGTTGACCTGTTTGGTGGCTTCAGAATAAAAGTTTTTTGGTGTTCACTTTGTTCACTCAATATCAGACCATGTTTTGGGCTCTTAAGTTTGGTTCACATTATACTTCAATTTTATGTCCCAGCATGCCAGTCAGAAAATACTCTGTAGACAATTGAAGTCACATGTAGTCAGTTGAGGGACATCTGGGGCGTGTGTTTGGTGGAAATATGTATACCAATCATACAGCTCAAACATGGTGTGCACTTATCCTCAGAGAATATCTGATATTCTATCTCTCCATCCTTTCTTTGTCTTATCTCAGACTGTTACCTTTGGAATGGTATAATTTCGAAATAAGATGTCCTCTGTTGTACAGTGGGGAACCCCAGTAGGAACTATATCACTGAACCGCTGGATCTCACAGATTACAGCTTCGGTGTAAGGCATGTTGGTTCGATCTTCTGCTGATGGCTGACGGTCACCAATCACATGGTGAATTTCATCTTGGATTTTTGCTAAGTGGAATAAATATTTGAAGTTAATTGGGCTTCAAATTTACCAAAGGGAAAGGTTTGTGAAAGGGTGAGAAGATATAATTGTTCACGACAAGGTTATATAATTAACTGAGATTAATCAATAATCAATGAATTGTGAAGGTATAAAGCAATTCTTAGCTTGTATAAAATTTTCTACAAGCCTGAATAGCAATCTAAGCATAACTATGTCCTTAGGTTTTGTACCTTGAATTTCAGGATATTTTAGTAGAGCGAGGAAGCCATATCGTAGGGTGGCACTGGTAGTCTCTGTCCCAGCAAAGAACAAGTTCATTGATGATCCTACAAGATTTTCATTGTGAAATTCTGAGGTTGGTTTTTGCTTTTCCTGTAAAAAGAAGTATTAGAGAATCATGTCAAGTAAGCAAGATGAGTGGAAGGTTTATATATGTGGATTTTAGAATAACCTGACTGAACAACCATCAAGTAACATCTCTGGTCATGAATGAGCCTTGTACAGAATATATGTATTATACAATGCATTAATACTGTCTAATCTTGTCTTAATTAAATTCTCAAGAAATCTCTAAAAACACGAAGATATTTATTGTCTTTTTTTACCTGTTGCATCTTTACCAGAAAGCAATCAATAAAATGTCGTGTAGAGCCAATGTTAAGGGTGTTCACACTCTTCTCCACCTCCTCTTGAATGAATGCTTTGAGTTCGAACAGATGCTGAATACCTTTCTGGTGAGGACCAGGAATATGGCGCATAAGTTCATGCAGGTAGGTGAAAATCTAAAATCGTAAAATTGGTTAAGTAAGTGAAAAATCATCTTGAGTTGTTAGTTCTAAAAAAAAAAAAGTAAAACAGCGGTACTCACCAAACTAAAAACAGAATTCATGAATCGAACAGCCCCGGTGATATTTTTAAGAAGAGACAAAAATCTTTCATCTTTGTAACTAAACCTCTTGCCAAATAAAACAGAGCAGATAATGTTGGATACGGCACAACTAAAGAAAAAAGTTGGGTCAAACAGTTCCCCTAAGGAGAAAAAAAGAAGTTTTACTTATATTATCTAGTAAAGGTTACTTCTACTCTCTTCTTCTTTCAGTTGACCCTATAACATACGGCCACTTGTAGTACTTTACTGAATTTTAACTTATTTATGAAGAATGATTTAGCAATTACTATTTTGTTTTGAACAACTGGACATTGAGCTAGATTTGTCTGATATTATATTATAGCATTGTAAGGAGTCTACATTTTTCACTATTGGATAATACAAATGGGAGATACTCTGAGGGCATGCAAACCTTCAGTAAATTTGTGAGATTGGAGATCAAAACCATATTGGCACATTTAAAAGGAACCTGTCACATTTTAGGCTGCTAAACCACAGCCATAGATGCAATATATAAAATGAAATATAAATGTTTGCAGACTTAATTACTGGTGAAGAGGCTTTTGGGTAGTCCTCCTCTTCTAAGATATCATGGAGTCTTGTACCAATACATGCCCTTCCTGGCTTGATGAACATAACTATTGTTACATATTCTCCTACCAATGATTCAATGCTGAATATTTCTGTCAGGTGCCACCACTTTCTCCTAGTCACCCAGACAGAGACGATGAGTGGTGCAGGAGCCGGTTTGACTCATCCTCTTGTGGCCCAAGTAGGTGGTCTGACTGACCAGCCAATTGCTTGCAACTAGTCATTAGATTAATTCTGAGATTACTTCAGCGATTCTTATACGTTCCTTGTGTCCTGTTAGAATCCTCAATCTACTATCACCTGTGCCACCTATTGTATCAATGAGATACTGCCCTGGTCCATTTTTGTGGATCATCATTCCATCTTCTGACCCAGTTGTCTACCTCACAATTATCCTGATCAATCCCTGGATGCCAGAATGGTTTGACCCCTGGAATGTCTAACTTTGAACACCTCCAGGACCGCAACTCCATATCTAGACTCCTGTCTACATATTTGGATCAGATTTTCTGTTTGCTTCCATCTCTCTGACAATAAAAAGGACTAGCTGCATGATATAGGAGATACATATGAAATTTTTCTGCACCTTCAGTTTTGCTGAATTCCTCTACTAGAAACTGTGCCTCCTCCTGGATTCTCTCTTCTATTCTCCGCTTGCCCATCCCAAAGTTTCTAAGGGTGGTAAGTGCAAAGCGTCTCATCTGCTTCCAGCGATCTCCATTGCTGCCGATAATTCCTGGAACAGAAAATACTCAGTTGAGTTTCCTAAATATAAGAAGTATAGGTTGGCCATAAGGATAACTAATGATTGGACATCTTACCATATCCCTTCAGCACATATTCAGGCACTGGCATCTTCCCTCTTCCACTGAATACATCTTTATTGTCTATTAAGGCCTCTTTTACCGCATCATATCCACAAAGCACCACAGTTGGGCGAGATCCCAAATATATAGTGAATATTGGGCCATATTTTTTCTGGCACTGTGAAGAAGATGAGATGAAAATAAACAAAATCGTAATGTACCTAAAACAATTTTATACATCCAGGCTTGGACTGGCCCACAGGAGATCAGAAGAATCCTCCGGTGGGCCCCTGTGCAAGAGTTCCTGACCATCCTCTTATATGAGCAGTACTTGGCACTATACATATATGTGCTGTGAGGGACATCATACTGTGTGGTGAAATGTACTGTGAGGGACATCATACTGTGTGGGGAAATGTACTGTGAGGGACATCATACTGTGTGGGGAATGGACTGTGAGGGACATCATTCTGTGTTGGGAATGTACTGTGAGGGACATCATACTGTGTGGGGAATGTACTGTGAGGGACATCATACTGTGTGGGGAATGTACTGTGAGGGACTTTTACTTGTCCCAATTACTTGTCTTTAAAGTTGTCAAAAGTTTATCTGCACCCAAATCTTTAATTCCTCCTACAGTATCTGCACGGTTGTTTCATTATTAATGTCAGTTGCACTGAATAATAGTTACAACATTGGACATATCCTAGAAAGGCCGTACATAGTCACTAAGGGAGAACTATGAAATGGTTTGCCATTGCAACCAATCGGATCACAGCTTTTATTTCCTTTTCTGCTCTTAAAAGCTGCACTGTGATTGGTTGTTCCTGGTAACAAAAGCATTTCCTCATAAATCTCCAGTATGTTTAGAGGATTTGCTGCCTTTTTTTCTTACTCATGAGCTTAAAGAATGTGGCTTACAAGTAACCGTTGTAAATATGCAGGTATTTTTGTTAAGAATCATTTTTGCTATTTCGTTTCCTTAACACCTTTCCGACATCGGGAGTAATAATACGCTGATGTCGGACACCCTTGATTAATGTGGGCTCCGTCGGTGAGCCCACGTCTTTTCCGGCGCATGTCAGCTGTTTTGAACAGCTGACATGTGCCTCTAACAGCCGCAGGTAAAATAGTGATTTACCCGTTAAATGGTGCTGTCAAACTCTGACAGTGGCATTTAACATGCACTTCCGGCGAGAGCTGGAAATCTGCCCATCAGTGACCTCCGTCACATGATTGCGGCTCACCGGTGGGTTGGCATGACAACCAGAGGTCTCCAGCAGACTTCTATGGTTGTCATTGCTGGATTGCTATGAGGGTCGCTGTTATGAACAGGTGATTCAGAACCACAATGGACCTAGTGGTTAAGAGCACACAAAGTGACCAGATAGTTACTAACATAGGACGAGCTCTGAGACGTGGGAACTCTGCTGACCACAATCCCTAATCCTATCACACCACACTAGAGGTAGCCGTGGAGTGCTCCTGACCAGACCTAGGCGCCTCGGGCACAGCCTAAGAAACTAGCTAGCCCTGAAGATAGAAAAATAAGCCTACCTTGCCTCAGAGAAATTCCCCAAAGGAAAAGGCAGCCCCCCACATATAATGACTGTGAGTAAAGATGAAAATACAAACTCAGAGATGAAATAGATTTTAGCAAAGTGAGGCCCGACTTACTAAATAGACCGAGGATAGGAACGATAGCTTTGCGGTCAGCACAAAAACCTACAAACAACCACGCAGAGGGGGCAAAAAGACCCTCCGCACCGACTAACGGTACGGAGGTGCTCCCTCTGCGCCTCAGAGCTTCCAGCAAGCAAGAAAAACCAATATAGCAAGCTGGACAGAAAATATAGCAAACAAAAGTAACACAAGCAAAACTTAGCTTATGCAGGGCAGACAGGCCACAAGAACGATCCAGGAGAGAGCAAGACCAATAC
This sequence comes from Ranitomeya imitator, assembly GCF_032444005.1. Classification (NCBI taxonomy): domain Eukaryota; kingdom Metazoa; phylum Chordata; class Amphibia; order Anura; family Dendrobatidae; genus Ranitomeya; species Ranitomeya imitator. The sequence goes on from NC_091283.1 coordinate 47,401,066, forward strand.
TGGAACATTGACTGGAGGCCAGGAACAAAGAACTAGGTGGAGTTAAATAGAGCAGCACCTAACGACTTAACCTCGTCACCTGAGGAAGGAAACTCAGAAGCCGCAGCCCCACTCACACCCACCAGAGGAAGCTCATAGACAGAACCAGCCGAAGTACCACTCATGACCACAGGAGGGAGCTTGACCACAGAATTCACAACAGGTCGCCTGGTGGTCGGCGCTCATAGCAAGTCAGCAATTCTGCTACATACAGGTAATCTGATCATCGCCTGTATGTAGCAGAGGCGATCAGGTTATGGAAGCTTCTAGTTTCCCAAGGAGACCATTGAAGAATGCCAAAAGTAAAAAAAAATGTTTTTAAAAATATAAAATAAAAAAAATTAAAAGTTCAAATCACCCCCCTTTTGCCCTATTCAAAATAAAACAATAAAAAAAAATCAAACATGCACATATTTGGTGTTGCCGCGTTCAGAATCGCCTGATCTATCAATATAAAAAAAAATTAACCCGCTCGCTTTATGGCCAGAATTAAGTTTTTTGATCGCAGCAACACTGCATTAAAATGCAATAACGGGTGATCAAAAGATCGTGTCTGCAACAAAATTGTATCATTAAAAACGTCAGCTCGGCACACAAAAACATAAGCCCTCACCCAACCCGAGATCACAAAAACTGGAGACGCTACGGGGATCGGAAAATGGCACAATTTCTTTTTTAAGAAATTTCGGATTTTTATTTCACCACTTAAATAAAAAAGAACTTAGACATGTTTAGTGTCTATGAACTCGAAATGACCTGGAGAATCATAACGGCAGGTCAGTTTTAGCATTTGGTGAACATATTAAAAAAGCAAAGCAAAAAACAATTGTGGAAATGCACTTTTTTTTTTTGCAACTTCACCGCATTTGTAATTTTTTGCCCGTTTTCCAGTACACAATATGTTAAAACCAATGAAGTCGTTCAAAAGTACAACTCGTCCCACAAAAAAGGAGCCCTCACATGGCCTTAATCACCTGAAATTAAAAAAAAGTTATGCCTCTGGGAAGAAGGGGAGCAAAAAGCGAAAATGCAAAAACGAAAATCCCTCTGGTTATGAAGGGGTTAAAGATATTGTGATTTTTTTTGCCTTTTAAAATCATTTGATTTTTACCGACTGTGGAATGATTTAACTGTCAATTTGTCAGTGAGCTCCTACTTTTACACCTAATTTTCCTTCTTCTCAGCTGATTTATGTCAGCTGGAGAGTTGAGCTCGACCATGTGGTCATAAATCAGCTGAGAGGAGCTCAGAAGATCAAACACAAGAGTTAGAAACTCTCCTGCCAGAAGGAGCTCGCTGACCAATTCTTAGTTCATTTCTGCAGCTGGAAAATGAAAGGTGAAAGGGAGCAAAATTTGTAATAATATTCAACTGCAAAATTCATTTACTTTTAGAAGAAAAAACAAACAACTTTTTTCAGAACTTATACTATTCTGCATAAATAGTATCCCCAATTACTTACCTGCTGGAGTGAGAGCAAAAACTCTTGAGGTTTTATTTGGAGAACGTTCCCGATCACTGGGAGCGGACGAGGTCCCGGAGGCAGATGTAGCCCATCCTTAGGTTTTCCTTTTATCCATATTGTACAGACCAGACATAGTAAGACAAGGAGGAGAATAGTGGTGGCCAGAAGCATGCTGCAGAGTCTGGGTGTCTCTCGGGGAGGTGTAATGCTGCTCATCTGAGGAGGGCTCTTATATACAACCTCCGAGGAGGGGACTCGGGTGATCCCGGCTCATTGTCTTCAGGTCATGTAAATAGGGGCCGGGAACGAAATAATTTTGCACTGAGTAATTTAGGCAAATATTTGTATTATTTTGAAATGGACGGAGCACACGCCAAGCGTATTACCTAATACAAACAGATGCAGTGATGACGACCCTGAGAGATAACAGGACTCAGTCTGTGTCCATCCAGAGGACGCTGAGTCACCGGTGAAGGAATGACACTGACACAACGCACCGGACCAGGGAAAGGGAAAAATTCCAACGTAGTAAAACAATCCAATAAATTATCAACATTTCTTTTTAAATCAGTTTTTGATAAGGAGGACAAAAAAAGTTGTATCTGCACAACGTTTTTGACAATGGTTTGCTGCTGGATCCGTTTCGACGGATGATTACTGGACATGTGAACTTGGCCTTCAAGTGCTTTAGACAAGTGTCCATTGATCGTAAGATCATCACAGGAAACCCACTCTGATCAGCTTCAGTCTATGATAGAACCTGACAGCGCCTCCACAGGAGAAATGAAGCATTACATGGCGCCGATTGAAATATATATATCAATGTAATGGACAGATCTATCCAGTCCTCCAACTTTAAAGATGCTCTTTGTAGCTTCACTCTGGTTAGTCTTTTAGGTTCATGAATAGGCCCCATCTCCATGAACTCTGAGTTCCTAAAAATATATTATGTAAATGAGTTTTCCGTACTAGCCATAAGTTAGGACGACATTTTGCTTTGCTGATGTGTACAACATTGTATTACTTAATTATTGTATTAATTTTTTTTTAAGCACTTTGAGGTACATATAGTTTACTACAAATCATTTTTTGGAAAAAAAATCCTTATTGCATGAGAGGTTATATTCACGGTGCCATTAAATATGCATATTATAATTAAGGAAAAAGATTTGCGCTGCCTGATCAGATGTCCAGTCTTGTACTCATTGGCAGCCTTACAAGGGCAGTCTTCACTTCTGCGCCTGACATCCTCAGCCTGGCATGCCAGGCACCTTTTGCTCTTTTTTTGTAACTTGGTGACAGCAGTACCCAGCGGATGTGACCTCATTACTCTGTTTTTCACAGCAATGTAGCAGCAGTATACAGTGATCTTTGGTTTCATGTTGGAAGTCACCTTGTTGCCTCAGCCTAAAATGTGTCTTTCAGGTCAAGCAACTTTTCAGAAAAAGCTGTCCTTGAGGAATAACACTATTTATGGCCATTATGTGACTATTTCTTCTGAATTTTCAGTTGTCCCTGAGCTAGTTGATGAAGACTACCTGCTGTGATGTATCTCACAGAGATAAAGCTCTCCTGTCTGCTTTTAATAAAGCGAGTTGTTTTTCTTCCTGGGGTATTACAGAGGATGTGACTTTCAGGATAGTCAGGATGCCCCCCGTAAATGGTAAACTAATTCCAACAAAATCTGTGGGTTCCGTTGACTTTTACCTAACGTGTATGGAGGCCTTAAACGTACAAGAACGAGATGTAAAAGAAATCAAAATAGTGTATATAAATACATAATTATTTATGACTTTCTCTTCCTAAAACATTGTATTTTGATATGTGTCGTCTCTGGTAAACTTTATGGATGTAACTAAAGATTACGTATGACTTCTAGTTTGCTGCATTGAGTATAATATGCATTGAAATAATGGCTGGATGAACAATGTATTTAATACTATGTTGTCTTTTTAGAATCCATCAAATGCTAGAGGGCGGAGTGCTCGGTCAGAGAGCTAATTTACAAATTGTATATGGAGATTACTGCTCCTAGTATGCACCTGCTCACATTAGCTTGGAAGTGCCAGTCAGTCGTCTGTAATTTCCTGTACTGCAGATTAGTGGGTGTCCAGGTCCAGAGATCTCAATCGATCACTCAAGAAAAAAAAGAAAAAAGATCCCAAGCACCAAGCATGCTTCCTAAACAGTAAAAACACTAAGCTCTAGGAAAAATGTTTAGAAATGAGAGTCCTCAGTGGTTGATACCTTTTAATGGCTAACTGGAAAGATGGTAACAAATTGCAAGCTTTCGAGACTACTCAGGTCCCTTCATCAGGCATAGACTATGCCTGATGAAGGGACCTGAGTAGTCTCGAAAGCTTGCAATTTGTTACCATCTTTTCAGTTAGCCATTAAAAGGTATCAACCACTGAGGACTCTCAATTCTAAACATTTTTCTGTCTACTGGCTAACACGGTACCAAGATATATATCTTTTCTGTAAGCACCGGCATGCGCTTCAGAGGACTTTTTTGTGTGATCGTCAGTGTCTCGAGATCTGAAGGATAGGGAAAAGGTAAGTAAGCTTTAACTTTTGGAACTATGGTTAAACGTGTAAATTCACTTTAGATCCCAGATTCACGAGTCATTATCAATTTGTGGTATTGATGTCTTCATAAATTTTTCAGATTTTTCTACCTATCGATGATCAGATGCCATGTGGGTTTGTACTATGTATATATGATGTATATGTTTGCTTCAGGGAACTTCCTTCTGTTCCGGGAGACACTTGTTTGCTTATTGCCGTACACTGCGTTTTTGCTCTTTGGACATAGTGATGTCACCTACAGGTTACACATGGATGACATACCAGTGTGGTCAGTGTTAATAATGAGATTGGATGCTGAGATGGCATCACACAATGTTTGTCAATTCCAATGTCCAGACACATTACAATTTCATGGACATGGAGGATACAATCTCCAAGATTACCATTGTGTGAAAAGTCAGATAGGTCAATATCCACTATGGTGGTAAATCTCATTGGTAATATTGAAGCCATTTTTCCAATGTTGCTATTTTAGAGAGGGATCTATATTTACTGAAGGAATCTCAAAATTCTGAAGCACACAGTAGTTCGGTGCGTGTCCATGATTACCAACAGTCCCACATTTGAAAACTATTCTGGCAAATTTGGAAATGTTCCTGACCTAAAATGGTGAGAATATGTAAACTCCACACAAAAGTGGGTGGCCCTGGCCAGATTAGGAGCATTCATCATTTTTCTAAAAAACAAAACCAATATGCAAGGTTTTATGAAAAGGACACAAGTCCGATCAGTTCTCAGAGCTGCTATTATTTATTTCTAGTAAGCATTTCAATGAGACAGTGTAAGTACCAGAAAAATCTTCATGGATGTTTACTTTGCTTTTGTGACGTGTGTGCTGTGCTTGTGTGACATGTGCGCTGTGCTTGTGTGATGTGTGCTGTGCTTGTGTGATGTGTGCGCTCTGAATGTGTGACGTGTGTGCTGTGCTTTTGTGATGTGTGCGCTGTGCCTTTGTGATGTGTACGCTGTGATTCTGTGGTGTGTGCGCTGTGCTTGTGTGATGTGTGTGCTGTGCTTCTGTGATGTATGCGCTCTGAATGTGTGACGTGTGTGCTGTGCTTTTGTGATGTGTGCGCTGTGCCTGTGTGATGTGTACGCTGTGATTCTGTGGTGTGTGCACTGTGCTGGCATGATGTGTGTGCTGTGCTTGTGTGATGTGTGCTGTGCTTCTGTGTTGTGTGCGCTCTGCTTGTATGATGTGTGTGCTGTGCTTTGTGATATGTGTGCTGTGTGTGCTGTGCTTAAGTGATGTGTGTGCTGTGCTTCTGTGATGTGTGCACTCTGCTTGTGTGATGTGTATGCTGTGCTTCTGTGTCATGTGCGACGTGTGTGCTGTGCTTCTGTGTTGTTTGCGCTCTGGTTGTGTGATGTGTGTGCTGTACTTCTGTGAGGTGTGCGCTCTGAATGTGTGACGTGTGTGCTGTGCTTTTGTGATGTGTGCGCTGTGCCTTTGTGATGTGTACGCTGTGATTCTGTGGTGTGTGCGCTGTGTTTGTGTGATGTGTGTGCTGTGCTTCTGTGATGTATGCGCTCTGAATGTGTGACGTGTGTGCTGTGCTTTTGTGATGTGTGCGCTGTGCCTGTGTGATGTGTACGCTGTGATTCTGTGGTGTGTGCACTGTGCTGGCATGATGTGTGTGCTGTGCTTGTGTGATGTGTGCTGTGCTTCTGTGTTGTGTGCGCTCTGCTTGTATGATGTGTGTGCTGTGCTTTGTGATATGTGTGCTGTGTGTGCTGTGCTTAAGTGATGTGTGTGCTGTGCTTCTGTGATGTGTGCACTCTGCTTGTGTGATGTGTATGCTGTGCTTCTGTGTCATGTGCGACGTGTGTGCTGTGCTTCTGTGTTGTTTGCGCTCTGGTTGTGTGATGTGTGTGCTGTACTTCTGTGAGGTGTGCGCTCTGAATGTGTGACGTGTGTGCTGTGCTTCTGTGATGTGTGTGCTGTGCCTGAGTGATGTATGCACTGTGCTTGTGTGATGTGTGCACTGTGCTTGTGTGATGTGTGCACTGTGCTTGTGTGATGTGTGCACTGTGCTTATGTGATGTGTGCACTGTGCTTGTGTGATGTGTGCTGTGCTTGTGTGATGTGTGTGCGCTCTGCTTGTGTGATGTCTGCGCTGTGCTTCTGTGATGTATGCGCTGTGCTTGAGTGATGTATGCACTGTGCTTGTGTGATGTGTGCACTGTGCTTCTGTGATGTGTGCGCTGTGCTTGAGTGATGTATGCACTGTGCTTGTGTGATGTGTGCACTGTGCTTCTGTGATGTGTGCGCTGTGCTTCTGTGATGTGTGTGCTGTGCTTGTGTGACATGTGTGCACTGTGCTTCTGTGATATATGCACTGTGCTTGTGTGATGTGTGCACTGTGCTTATGTGGTGTGTGCGCTGTGCTTGCGTGATGTGTGTGCTATGCTTCTGTGATGTGTGCGCTGTTCTTGTGTGATATGTGTGCTGTACTTCTCTGTTGTGTGCGCTCTGCTTGTGTGATGTGTGCTGTGGTTCTGGGATGTGTGTGCTGTGCTTGTTTGATGTATGTGCTGTGATTGTGTGATGTATGTGCTGTGCTTCTGTGATGTGTGCGCTGTGCTTGTGTGATGTGTGCGCTGTGCTTGTGTGATGTGTGCGCTGTGCTTGTGTGATGTGTGCACTGCGCTTGTGTGATGTATGCACTGCGCTTGTTTGATGTGTGCGCTGTGCTTGTGTGATGTGTGCACTGCGCTTGTGTGATGTATGCACTGTGCTTGTGTGATGTGTGCACTGTGCTTATGTGATGTGTGTGCTGTGCTGCTGTAATTTGTGTGCTGTGCTTGTGTGATGTGTGCGCTGTGCTTGTGTGATGTGTGTGCTGTGCTTGTGTGATGTGTGCGCTGTGCTTGTGTGATGTGTGTGCTGTGCTTGTGTGATGTGTTTGCTGTGCTTGTGTGATATGTGCGCTGTGCTTGTGTGATGTGTGCAGGGCCGCCATCAGGGCATTACTGCCCTTACTGCTGTACGGGGCCAGGTGAGCTGCAGTACACAGAGGTGCCCACAGTTCTGGGGCCCCACTCTTGTGCTTCTGCTGATCGGGCCCCATTGAGCACTAAAACAATGTGCACCATGGCGCACATGTCAGCACTGGGGCCCGGGACCCTTTTGTGCCCGGCCATCTAACCTATTCAGCTGCGCAGCTCCTGCTCGGCTGTAGCTAGAATGTATGGGCTCCTTTCAGGTCCTGACTATAGCCCATACATTCTAGCTGCTTCATGGCTGAAAACACTAGACACCTCTGGAATGACTGAGGTAAGTATAAAAAAAGTTTTTGCTTTTTTAAATGGGTGAGATGGGGGAGGGTTAACTGCACATGATGAAGTGTGTTTGAGGGGGTACTGCACATGGTAAAATGATAGGGGGTGGGGGGCTGCAAGTGATGAAGTAAGGGGGACTGCAGATGAAGTGAAGGGTGATAGGGGGCTGCAAATGTTGAAGTAAGGGGGACTGCAGCTGAAGTGAAAGGGGATAGAGGACTGTAAATGATGAAGTAATGTGGACTGCAAATGATGAAGTGGGAGTGATGGGGAATGCAAATGATGAAGTGGGGGTGATGGGGAATGCAAATGATGAAGTGGGGGTGATGGGGACTGCAAATGATGAAGTGGGGGTGATGGGGACTGCAAATAATGAAGTAGGGGTGAAGGATGGAGACAGCGATTAAATTGAAGGTGGGGGTGGGGATAGCAAATAATGATAAATTATGAGGGTGGGGGAGTAAATGAGGTATTGAGTGTGGGGAAGAGCAGTTGATAATGAATAGAGGGTGGGAGAGAGAGAAGACATTGACAATGAATTGAGGCAGAAAGAGTATATAACTATGATGAATCGGGGTAAGGGTTAGAGCAGGAGGCACATAGTGGGGGGCGTTGAGGATAAAGTGACTGGTAATGAATTGCGGGAAAGAGTACAGGTGCTAATTAATTTATATATTAAATGGGGAAAGTGGCTATATACAGATAGTGGGGGCACAGTGACGGATTATAATTTATATTTGGAATGGTGGATTACATAATAACCAATTATATATTAATGGTGGGTGCATGTCGGTATTAAGATGTGTAGTGTAGAAGAAAGGGTAAAAGTGGGGAATGTGCTCTGGAAGCAGGGCTCTAAGTAACTGTGCTATTTTATTTAGAGACAAGCCCTGGCTGAAAGAAGTGATGGCGGTCTGCGCTGGATTAAAAAGAAGAGCAAAGATGAAGGATGTCACTGGTGAGTCAGTGTGTTACCTGTACACTGACACTATACACTGTATACTATATACAGAGCTCCTGTGTATAATGTCACTAGTGATCTCTGTATTATCTGTACACTATACACTCTATGCAGAGCTCCTGTGTATAATGCCACTAATGATCACTGAATTACTTGTACACTAAAACTATATACAGAGCTTCTGTGTATAATGGCATCGGTGATCACTGTATTACCTGTACACAAGACACTGCATAATCATTTTAAAAATTGAAAAAAAAATATATACATAAATTGCATTGCATATTTTGACAAATGTTTAATAGGTTAGAGTATAGTAGAGCTTGGCCAAAAGAGTCTACCTTGTTGTCGTGGCAGATTAAAAAAAATCTTTTGGCCAAACAAAAGCTGCTGGCTGTATGTGTGATCTGGTGATGGGAACTGTTATGCTATGTGCACACGTTGTGGATTAGCCTAAGGAATTTCTGGTGCGGATTCTGCCTCTCCTGGCAGAAAACGCACCTGCAGATTTGTCGCGTTTTTTGTGTGGTTCCGCAGCGTTTTTTGCGTGTTTTTGCTGCGTTTTTTTCTGCAGATTTGCTGCATTTTTTACCCCTGCGGTTTTCTATAATGGAATGGGTACAAAAACGCTGCAGATTCACAAAAAAGAAGTGACATGCTACTTCTTTTAGGCTATATTCACACTTTGCGGATTTTGCTGCGGATCCCCAGCGGATTTGACCGCTGCGGATCCGCAGCAGTTTCCCATGAGTTTACATTTCAATGTAAACCTATGGGAAACAAAAAACGCTGTGCACATGCTGCAGAAAAATCCGCGCGGAAACGCTGCGGATTACATTCCGCAGCATGTCACTTCTTTTCTGCGGATTTTCAGCTGCTCCAATAGAAAACTGCAGTTGAAAATCCGCAGAAGAAAACGCAGTAAAAACCGCGATAAATCCGCAGTAAAAACCGCGATGGGTTTTCACTGCGGATTTTGCAATTCCGCTGCGGAAAAATCCGCAGTGGAATCTGCAAAGTGTGCACATAGCCTTAAACCGCAGCGTTTCTGCAGCGGATTTTCTGCAAAGTGTGCACAGCTTTTTTTTTTATCATTGATTAACCTTGTACAGTAAATCATTTGCAGATCTGCAGCATTTCTGCACCGCAAAAAATGCTGCGGATCCGCATAGAATCCGCAACGTGTGCACATAGCCTTAGGGTATGTGCACACATAGAAAGGTGCTCTGCGGATTTTTCCGCAGCGGATTTTATAAATCTGCAGGTAAAAAGCACTGCGTTTTACCTGTAAATTTACCGCAGATTTACCGCGTTTTTGTATGCGGAATTTGAGCGGATTACACCTGAGGTTTTACACCTGTGGATTCCTATAGAGGAGCAGGTGTGAACCGCTGCGGAATACGCACAAAGAATTGAAATGCTGTGGAATCTAACCCGCAACGTTTCCGCGCCTTTTTTTTCCGCAGCATGGGCACTGCGGATTGCGTTTTCCATAGGTTTGCATTGTACTGTAAACGCATGGAAAGCTGCTGCGAATCCGCAGCTGCAGATCTGCTGTGGATCCGCAGCAAAATCCGCAACGTGTGCACATAGCCTTAATGTGTGACTGGTGAGAAGTGGAGTGTTTCCGAGAGAGAGCGGTGGGACTGTGGACAGTTTGAGGGGTGGAGGCGAGCTGGGGTGGAGCCTGGGTGGAGTCTCAAGGGGGCCCCGAAAATGTTCCCAGTATGGGGCCCCAAAATTCCTAGTGGCAGCCCTGGATGTGTGATGAGTTTGCTGGCCTATCCAGCACAATGATACTGTTGTTTGCAAACCAGGTATTGGTACTTTTGGCAGTGTGGACAGGTACCAAGTCCTGCCAGAGAATGAAATTTCCATGTCTAAAAAGCTCGTCAGCAGAGGGAAGCATGAAGTGCTCTAAAATTTCCTGGCAGACAGCTGCGTTGACTTTGGTCTTGATAAAACACAGTGGACCTACACCAGCAGATGATATGGCTCCCCAAACCACCGCTGATTGTGGAAACATCACACTAAATCTCAGAAAACAAGGTCCCAGAGTCTGGAGGAAGAATGGAGAGTAGAGAGACAGACTATCCAAGCAGCTTGACGTCTAGTATGAAGTTAATAAATTAACTTTTTGATGATATTCTAATTTTGTGAGAGGCACCTGTATTAGAGATGCATCATGATAGCAATCCATGACCCTCTAACCTACCAGGGCATAAGTGCAACACAGAGGATTTCCATCCTATTTTCCTCTCTGTATTTCGATATTTGCACATATGGATTTACAGCACTTCTATGTCATGTAGCGCAACTGTCAAAACCACTTCTTAGCTAAGACCACCAGAGCGGGAGCTGCTCTTCCCAGTGTCTCTTAGTTCCAAGGTTGTCCTGTGCAGAGGACGCTTTCTATTTCCCCTAATAAAAGTCTCTAATCGGTGACATGGCATGGGGATAGAGACACAGGCTGCCCTGCATGCAAAGGATAAAGACACAGGCTGCCCTGCATGCAAAATTTCGAAAGAAAAAAAACACGAAAGAAACTACTTTCTTGTCATTTGAGCCAAAGCTAGAAGAGTGCACATGCTCCAAACTTCTGCTCGGGTGGCTTGTTTGGGACTCACGGTGAGTACCAATTAGATCCGTAACAATATCAACATGCCCCAAACTTCTGCTGGCCCAAGAACAGTGCACATGTCCCAAACTTCTGTCTGGGTGTCTCTTTCGGATCTCCGATCAAGTACCAACTACAACTGTATTGGTGTCAGTATGATGCCATTGGGTCCTGTGATAGAGTAGGGAGCCGTAGGGCACCATTTTCTCTCCTGTAGGCCAGTGTCGTGGTGCAGGCAGTACAATGATGTTACTGGATGGCACCGCCAGGAGTTGGCACAAAAGTATTATTACTTTTGGAGGGGCACCAAGGAGGAATTTTAAAAGGTGGCAGTCAAAAAGCATTGGTATTGGATAAGAGAGCTCAATACTTGCCTTGCACTTGTTTTGTCTGGAATTACATCTCAGTCCCAAGGAAGTGAATGGGGATAAGATGTAATACCACATTCAACCTATAAACAGGTGTGGCGCTGTCTTGAAAGAGATCAGGCACATTTTTTCTAATCCTGGACAATGTCTTTAAACTTGAGCTCTTATAAACCTCAAAGTTGTATATTTTTGGCTACTTCTGACCTGGTGTCTGCAGTCAATAATCCAGTCTATCTTCAATATTAGGGGTTTATAGAATTAAGAAAAAGATTAGTATTTTTTTTTAAATATCAGAAACAGCACTACTGTTACTCATGAGCTGCAATTCCAGACACTGCCAAAGGCAAGGGGGGGCGCTGTTTCTGTAAAACATTTGTTAATTTTTGGTGCAAGGGCAACTTTGGCAAAAGTGTACATTTAATATATACCTATTCAAGGAAAAAATGATTAAAAAAGATAAAATAAACTTTCAGTCCAATTTATTGCCCATTGTGTTCAGAATTTGCTGACTATCAGCAGAAAAATTACTGAATGGGGCATGCACTGTGTAAATATGATATATGTGCTAAATCTGATCCTGGTAAACATTTACACAAGGGAAGTTCCTTCTGTTCCGGGACACAGGTGTCTGCCTATAGCAGTACTTGGGTCTGTTTGGTTGCTCTCTCGTTTTAGGTTATATCCTCGTAATAGAAGGTTAGATTTGTATGCAAATATGCTCTTTCTCAATAAAACAAAGAGCGGCTTGCACATTCCTATGTGACAGGTAACTTTTAAACATCCATTGAATTATTTTAATCCATATCGGTTTAGAATACGGCACTGATTTTTTTTTTTCTTAATTTATCCTTATGGCGCTCAGAGCTTCATTTTTCTGGCACAAGGTTCTGAATTACTTTCATGGATATACTGTAGATTTAGATTATCTGCATCCACCACTAGAGGGAGCTTAGGAGTGTACTGTGTACTATTCATGTATGGAAGAGCTCCCTCTAGTGGTGGCTATAGGCAATCATATTGTTATTTTGTTAATCTGCATATTCAGATTTGGAGTTCTGCATCAGAAAAACACAAACAAGACCGTTTCATTGTCCTTCCACCAAATTTTACATCTGGCACAATGCAGTCATTATTCTTCAAAATAATACTCATCTATAAGACAGAAAAGCACAATCCATAAGGCTACGTTCACATTAGCGTTGCGCGCCGGTGCGTCAGCGACGCAACGCACGACGCACAAAAAACGCGCGCAAAACGCGCACAAAAACGCTGCGTTTTGCGACGCGTGCGTCGTTTTTTGACGAAAATCGGACGCACGAAAAATGCAACTTGTTGCATTTTCTTGCGTCCGACGCTAGCGTCGGAAACGACGCACGTGTCGAAAAACGCTAACAAAAAAACGCACGCGTCCCCTATGTTAAACATAGGGGCGCGTCGCCGCTACGTCGCCGCTGCGTCGCCGACGCAACAGCGACGCACATTAGCGTAACGCTAATGTGAACGTAGCCTAACTAAACAAAGCACATTTTCACCGCTCCAGAGTCCAGTGGTGGTGTAATTGTAGGCTATGTTCACACGTTGATTTTTTTGCCGCTTTTATTATGTAAATTAAAAGCTGCTTTTTTACAGTACCAGCAAAAGGTATGCAATTTCAGAATTCTCATGCACACGCTTTGAATTTTCATTTTTTACTGAATTGGAAAACTGCTGTGTTTTTGAAAACCGCAGCGTGTCAATTCTTTCAGCGTCTTTTCAGTGATTTTCAGCCGTAGAAAGCAACGAAAGTGCAAAAAAAAAAAAGAGCAGCCAAAACGCTGCCATCAGTGTTTTTGCAGCATCTCTGGTGAAAACAACGCAGGTACGGCAGGATGTGAAACCCATTTATTTTTGTGATTTTCCCAAGTTTAAACCATAATGTTTCGATGAGCCTGGATGTTAGTATTAGTACTGTTTAATTAAATTAGTCATATGCGTTAAAGGAAACAACGTCCTACCAACAGGGGTGGTGAAAGGGGGGTGGCTCACGTGGTACCGATATTTAAGAAAGGTAAGGCTGCTTTCACACATTAGGTTTTTTGTTTCAGGCTAAATCCGGCTCTCGGGAGAAAAACCGGAACCGGAAAAAATAAAAACCGGATCCGGTTTTTCCCCCATTGACTTGTATTAGCGCCGGATGGCCCAGCGTTCCTTCCGGTTTGATGCCGGATCCGGCGTACACTCGATTCCGGCGAAAAAACCTTAAGTGTCGGATCCGGCGCTTCCGGCTGTTTGCTTGAATGGAAGCCTATGGGAGCCGGAAGTTTCCCGGATGCAGAAAATGGCGGATCCGGCGGCCTGATCCGGTTTTTTAAACTGAGCATGCTCCAATTTTTTTTATCCAATAATCTAGATAGGCTAGCCGGATCCGTAAAAAAAACGGACCCGTCGCATCAGTTTGTCACAATCTGCTCCGGATCCAGTTTTTCCAACATTCGCCGGATTTAGCCTGAAACAAAAAACCTGATGTGTGAAAGTAGCCTAAGAAGGTGGATCCGGGCAACTACCGTCCGCTAAGTGACATCAGTAGTGTGCAAAACTTTTGAGGGCATTATAAGAGATGACCTGAAGAAATATATTGTAGATAATAATATAATAATTGACAACCAGCATGGATCCATGAAGACTGGGGGAAACTATATGCAGATGTGTAAGAATTGGCTAAATTATCGGAAACAAAGAGTTGTCATAGATGGTGCATTCTGTAAATGAGATATAGTCAGCAGTGGGGACCGCAGGGATCTGTGCTAGGACCAATTCTTTTCAACCTCTTTATTAATGACCATGTGGATGGGATTGAGATTAAAGTGTCAGTCTTTGCTGACGACATCAAACCATGCAGGATATTAAAATCTGAACTTGACAGTAATAAATTACAAAACGATCTCAACAAGATGTCTGAATGGGCAAATGAGGTTAAATGTAAATAAATGTAGAGTAATGCACTTAGGACGGAGTAATCCTATTGCTGCATATACATTAAATAGGAGAATACTTATGACTACAGATCAGGAGAAGGACTTGGGGAATCTGGTTACAAGAAAGCTGAGCAGCAGTACTCAATGTCAAGCAGCAGCCGCAAAAGCAAACAAGATTTTAGTGTGTATAAAAAGAGAGATAAAATCCAACGATGTCCACCCCACACCTGACAGGCACCTTTTCACTGCACGATTTTTCTGGGGGCGTGTCAAACATAACGATGAACCAATAGGAGCTTTCCAAGGAGGGCATACTTCATTCACGTCATAGCTTCAGGTGGTGAATGGCGCACAGGTTTCGCCCCTGTCACTAATGGGATCTCCGGGATCGTGCGCCGTGAACCGCATGTTGAACGCATAGCGGTCACATGATGTGCACCCTCCTGGAAGTCAAAGGGGATCCAGATCCATCAAAATTTCGGAACACTTTGGCTTTGGTTAGGTCAAGGCAGGCCTTGCATAGGCCGCATGGAAAAACCCTTGTTTATCCAGCATGCTTTTAGATTTGCACATGGTTTCATAGTGACTGTGAACTAGAAAATCTTTGATCTTACTGAGGGAAGAAGGTTGTTTGCCAAAATCTCATGATACATGACCCCATCCATCCTCCCTTAAATATGGTGCAGTTGCCCTGTGCCTTTGCAGAAAAGCACCCTCATAGTATGTTTCCCCCACCATGCTTCACAGTTGGGATGGTGTTCTTGGGGTTGTACTCCTCCTTCTTCTTCCTACAAACATGGCGAGTAGAGTTGATACCAAAAAGTTCTATTTTGGTCTCATGTGACCAGATGACCTTCACCTATGCCTCCTCTGGATCATACAGATGGTCATCGGCAAACTTCAAACGGGACTGGACAAGTGTTATCGTGAACAGGGTAACGTTGCGTGCTCTGCAGAATTTTAATCTATGATGGCGTAGTGTGCTACTAATGGTAATGTTTGAGACTGTGGTCCCAGCTTCATTTCATTCACACTGTCCTCCTGTGTAGTTTTGGGCTGAATCCTGACCTTTCTCAGAATCTTCCTTACCCCACGAGGCGAGATCTTGCATGGAGTCCCAGACTGAGGAAGATTAACAGTCATCTTGTGTTTCTTCCATTTTCTAATAATTGTGCCAACAGTTGTTGCCTTCTCACCAAGCTTCTTGCCCATTGTCATGTAGCCCATCCCAGCCTTGTCTACAATTCTGTTCCTGGTGTCCATAGACAGGTCTTTGGTCCTGGCATGGTGGAGAGGTTGGAGTGTAATTTAGGGTTGAGCGAAACGGGTCGAACATTTTCAAAAGTCGCCGACTTTTGGCTAAGTCGGGGTTTCATGAAACCCGATCCGACCCCTGTGCGGGGTCGGCCATGCGGTACGCGACTTTCGCGCCAAAGTCGCGTTTCAATGACGCGAAAAGCGCCATTTCTCAGCCAATGAAGGTAAACGCAGAGTGTGGGCAGCGTGATGACATAGGTCCTGGTCCCCACCATCTTAGAGAAGGGCATTGCAGTGATTGGCTTGCTGTCTGCGACGTCACAGGGGCTATAAAGAGGCGTTCCCGCCGACCGCCATCTTACTGCTGCTGATCTGAGCTTAGGGAGAGGTTGCTGCCGCTTTGTCAGAAGCAGGGATAGCGTTAGGCAGGGTCCATTAACCACAAAACCGCTTGTGCTGCAGCGATTTGCACTGTCCAACACCACCCTCGGTGTGCAGGGACAGTGGAAGTTTTTTTTTTTTTTTTTTTCCCCTCAGCGCTGTAGCTCATTGGGCTGCCCTAGAAGGCTCCCTGATAGCTGCATTGCTGTGTGTACGCCGCTGTGCAAACCAACTGCTTTTTTCAAAGCACAAATCCTCTTGTTCCTTCCTTTCTGCACAGCTATCTTTTTTGTTTGTCCACACTTTTTATTTCATTTGTGCATCAGTCCACTCCTTATTGCTGCCTGCCATACCTGGCTGAGATTACTGCAGGCAGGGAGATAGTAGCTGCCTGCCATACCTGGCTGAGATTACTGCAGGCAGGGAGATAGTAATTGTAGGACATTCCCTGTTTTTTTTTTTTTTTTTTTTTTTGGTGGGAGATTAAGATTGGCAATTTGGCATTTCTGCTAGAGTGCCATCCCTGTGTGTGCCATCTCTCTCACATAGTGGGCCATAGAAAGCCTTTTCATTTTTCTGTATTTTTTTTTGTGTGGTGTATAAATTCTCCCTGATAAAAATACAGTGGGAGATTAATATTGGCCTTTGGGCTTGTGTGCCAGTCCTGAGTGTGCCATCTCTCTCACAAATAGTGGGCCATAGAAAGCCTATTTTATTTTTTTTTGGGTTTTATAAATTCTCCCTGAAAAAAAGGGAGATTAATATTGGCCTCTGGGCTTGTGTGCCAGTCCTGAGCGTGCCATCTGTGCCAGCCCTGAGCGTGCCATCTCTCTCACAAATAGTGGGCCATAGAAAGCCTATTTATTTTTTTTTTTGGTTTTATAAATTCTCCCTGAAAAAAAGGGAGATTAATATTGGCCTCTGGGCTTGTGTGCCAGTCCTGAGCGTGCCATCTGTGCCAGCCCTGAGCGTGCCATCTCTCTCACAAATAGTGGGCCATAGAAAGCCTATTTAATTTTTTTTTTTGTTTTATAAATTTTCCCTGAAAAAAGGGAGATTAATATTGGCCTCTGGGCTTGTGTGCCAGTTGTGAGCGTGCCATCTGTGCCAGTCCTGAGCGTGCCATCTCTCTCACAAATAGTGGGCCATAGAAAGCCTATTTAAATATTTTTTTGGTTTTATAAATTCTCCCAGAAAAAAAGGGAGATTAATATTGGCCTCTGGGCTTCTGTGCCAGTCCTGAGCGTGCCATCTGTGCCAGTCCTGAGCGTCCCATCTCTCTCACAAATAGTGGGCCATAGAAAGCCTATTTTTTTTTTTTTTTGGGTTTTAGAAATTCTCCCTGGAAAAAAAAAGGGAGATTAATATTGCCCTTTGGGCTTGTGTGCCAGTACTAAGCGTTCCATCTCTCTCTCTCTCTCAGTCAGTGGGCCATAGAACGCCTATTTTTGGTTTTATTTGTTTTCTAAATTCTCCCTGAAAAAATCATTTTATTTTATTTGGTTTCTAAATTCTTCCTGATAAAATCATATTTTTTTTATTATTTTTTTTTCTAAAGTCTCCCTGAAAAAAAAAAAAAAAAACAGTGGGAGATTAATATTGGCCTTTCTGCTTGTGTGCCAGTCTTGACTCCTGGGTGCGTCATCTCTCAGTCAGTGGGCCATAGAACGCCTATTTTTGGTTTTATTTGTTTTCTAAATTCTCCCTGAAAAAATCATTTTATTTTATTTGGTTTCTAAATTCTTCCTGATAAAATCATATTTTTTTTATTATTTTTTTTTCTAAAGTCTCCCTGAAAAAAAAAAAAAAAAAACAACCAAAAAAAACAGTGGGAGATTAATATTGGCCTTTCTGCTTGTGTGCCAGTCTTGACTCCTGGGTGTGCCATCTCTCTCTCTCTCTCTCTCTCTCTCTCTCTCTCTCCAATTGTGGTCCATAGAAAGCCTATATTTTTTTTCCTTGATTTGGGTTCTAAAATCTACCAGAGAAAATAACTACATCAATCATTGGTAGAAAAATATTGGCCTCTGGGTTTGTGTGCCACTCCTGACTCCTGTGTGCGTCATCTCTCAGTCAGTGGGCCATAGAACGCCTATTTTTGTTTTTATTTGTTTTATAAATTCTCCCTGAAAAAATCATTTTATTTTATTTGGTTTCTAAATTCTTCCTGATAAAATCATATTTTTTTTATTATTTTTTTTTCTAAAGTCTCCCTGAAAAAAAAACAAAAAAAACAAACAAAAAAAACAGTGGGAGATTAATATTGGCCTTTCTGCTTGTGTGCCAGTCTTGACTCCTGGGTGTGCCATCTCTCTCTCTCTCTCTCTCTCTCTCTCCAATTGTGGTCCATAGAAAGCCTATATTTTTTTTCCTTGATTTGGGTTCCAAAATCTACCAGAGAAAATAACTACATCAATCATTGGTAGAAAAATATTGGCCTCTGGGCTTGTGTGCCACTCCTGACTCCTGTGTGCGTCATCTCTCAGTCAGTGGGCCATAGAACGCCTATTTTTGTTTTTATTTGTTTTATAAATTCTCCCTGAAAAAATCATTTTATTTTATTTGGTTTCTAAATTCTTCCTGATAAAATCATATTTTTTTTATTATTTTTTTTTCTAAAGTCTCCCTGAAAAAAAAAAAAAACAAAAAAAAAAAACAAAACCCCAAAAAAAATGGGAGATTAATATTGGCCTTTCTGCTTGTGTGCCAGTCTTGACTCCTGGGTGTGCCATCTCTCTCTCTCTCTCTCTCTCTCTCCAATTGTGGTCCATAGAAAGCCTACATTTTTTTTCCTTGATTTGGGTTCCAAAATCTACCAGAGAAAATAACTCCATCAATCATTGGTAGAAAAATATTGGCCTCTGGGCTTGTGTGCCACTCCTGATTCCTGTGTGCGTCATCTCTCACTCAGTGGCCCATAGAAAGCATATAGTTTGTTACATTTGTTTTCTAAATTCTCCCTGCAAAAATCTATTTTTTTTTTTGGGGGGGGTTTCTAAAGTGTTCCTGAAAAAAATAAAAATAAAAAAAAAATAATAGTGTGACATTAATATTAACATTTGTGCTTCAGTGACAGTCCTGCGTGTGGGGCATCTCTCTAATTTGCAGCCACCAAAAAAAGAGTGTGTAACATTGGGCCTGATTTTCGCTGTGGTCTCACCAACCTGTAAAGGGGTAGCTAAATCATACTGAAGTTATAGCTCACCGTGTAAGTTGTGTGACTGCAACAAATAACGTTAGTTTGGTTACGTTTTTAAAACAATGAGGAAGTCTAGTGGAAGAGGTCGTGGCCGGGGGCGTTCATTGTCAGCTGGTAATGAGGGTAGTGGTAGTGGTGGAGCATCAGGTGGTCGTGGGGAAAAAAATATTGCACCTAAGTCTGGAGCTGTGGAGCCAGGTTCGTCGTCCGGCTACACAAGGCCTCGAACGCTCCCTTTTCTGGGATTAGGAAAACCGCTTTTAAAGCCGGAGCAGCAAGAGCAAGTTTTGGCTTATCTTGCTGACTCAGCCTCTAGCTCTTTTGCCTCATCTCGTGAAACTGGTAAAAGTAAAAGCAGCGCGTCGTTAGTGGATGTTCACGGTCAGGGACAAGTCACTTCCTTGTCCTCTTCAGCAAAAACAACAACAGAGAAGAATGCAGCAGGCGACACAACGGGTTACTCCATGGAGCTCTTTACACATACCGTCCCTGGCTTAGAAAGTGAAGCAGTTAACAGTCCATGCCCATTACAAATTGAATCTGACATGGAGTGCACTGACGCACAGCCACAGCCAGACTACTATGCTGGTCCTTTGACTCAGACCACAACATTGCCCTCGCAGGGTGCTGATCAAGAATCAGACCCTGATGAGACTATGTTGCCCCATCACGAACGCTATACCACCGAACGACACGGTGACACAGACGAAGTTGCGCAGGAGGTACAAGAAGAGTTATTAGATGACCCAGTTCTTGACCCCAATTGGCAGCCATTGGGGGAACAGGGTGCAGGCGGCAGCAGTTCTGAAGCAGAGGAGGAGGAGGGGCCGCAGCAGGCATCAACATCGCCACAGGTTCCATCTGCCGGGCCCGTATCTTGCCCAAAACGCGTGGCAAAGCCAAAACCTGGTGGAGGACAGCGTGGCCATCCGGTTAAAGCTCAGTCTGCAATGCCTGAAAAGGTATCCGATGCTAGAAAGAGTGCAGTCTGGCATTTTTTTAAACAACATCCAATTGATCAGCGCAAAGTCATCTGTCAAAAATGTTCTACTTCCTTAAGCAGAGGTCAGAATCTGAAAAGTCTCAATACTAGTTGCATGCATAGACATTTAACCACCATGCATTTGAAAGCTTGGACTAACTACCAAACGTCCCTTAAGGTTGTTGCACCCTCGGCCAATGAAGCTAGTCATCAACGCAACATCCCTTCCGGCAGTGTAGGACCACCATTTAGCGCACCACCTGCTGTATCTGTGCAGGTATCTTTGCCAGGCCAAAGCAGTCAGGGTCAGGGAATCACCAGTTTCGTAGTAGGAAACACTGCATCTAGGGCACCGGCGGCAACAATACCATCTCCCACCGTGTCTCAGTCTGCCATGTCCACCGGCACCCCCGCTAGTTCCACGATCTCCAGCTCTCCAGTCCAGCTCACCCTACATGAGACTATGGTTAGAAAAAGGAAATACTTAGCCTCGCATCCGCGTACACAGGGTTTGAACGCCCACATAGCTAGACTAATCTCGTTAGAGATGATGCCCTACCGGTTAGTTGAAAGCGAAGCTTTCAAAGACCTGATGGACTACGCTGTACCACGCTACGAGCTACCCAGTCGACACTTTTTTTCCAGAAAAGCCATCCCAGCCCTCCACCAGCATGTTAAAGAGCGCATCGTCCATGCACTCAGGCAATCTGTGAGCACAAAGGTGCACCTGACAACAGATGCATGGACCAGTAGGCATGGCCAGGGACGTTACGTGTCCATCACGGCACACTGGGTAAATGTGGTGGATTCAGGGTCCACAGGGGACAGCAAGTTTGGGACAGTTCTGCCTAGCCCACGGTCTAGTAAACAGTTGTCTGTAGCCGTTCGCACCCCCTCCTCCTCCTCCTCCTCCTCCTCGTCCTCCTGCAGAAGCAAGAGCTCGTCCACAGACCGCAGTCGCACAAACACTCCATCCGCACCTGCCACTGTTGCACACCAGGTCTCCCATTATGGGGCAGCTACTGGCATACGTCAGCAGGCTGTATTGGCTATGAAGTGTTTGGGCGACAATAGACACACCGCGGAAGTTCTGTCCGAGTTCTTGCAGCAAGAAACGCAGTCGTGGCTGGGCACTGTAGATCTTGAGGCAGGCAAGGTAGTGAGTGATAACGGAAGGAATTTCATGGCTGCCATCTCCCTTTCCCAACTGAAACACATTCCTTGCCTGGCTCACACCTTAAACCTGGTGGTGCAGTGCTTCCTGAAAAGTTATCCGGGGTTATCCGACCTGCTCCTCAAAGTGCGTGGACTTTGCGCACATATCCGCCGTTCGCCTGTACACTCCAGCCGTATGCAGACCTATCAGCGTTCTTTGAACCTTCCCCAGCATCGCCTAATCATAGACGTTGCAACAAGGTGGAACTCAACACTGCACATGCTTCAGAGACTGTGCGAACAGAGGCGGGCTGTTATGTTTTTGTGGGAGGATACACATACACGGGCAGGCAGTAGGATGGCAGACATGGAGTTGTCAGGTGTGCAGTGGTCGAAGATTCAAGACATGTGTCAAGTCCTTCAGTGTTTTGAGGAATGCACACGGCTGGTTAGTGCAGACAACGCCATAATAAGCATGAGCATCCCCCTAATGCGTCTGCTGATGCAAAGTTTGACGCACATAAAGGATCAGGCGTCTGCACCAGAGGAAGAGGAAAGCCTTGATGACAGTCAGCGATTGTCTGGTCAGGGCAGTGTACATGACGAGGTACCGGGCGAAGAGGAGGTGGAGGATGAGGAGGATGATGGGGATGAGTATATTTTTAATGAGGAAGCTTTCCCGGGGGCACGGGAAATTGGTGGCGTGGCAAGGCCGGGTTCTGGTTTTTTGAGGGACACAAGTGACGTAGATTTGCCTGCAACTGCCCCTCAACCAAGCACAACCGCAGATTTGACAACGGGAACTTTGGCCCACATGGCGGATTATGCCTTGCGTATCCTCAAAAGGGACACACGCATTACAAAAATGATGAACGATGACGATTACTGGTTGGCCTGCCTCCTTGATCCTCGCTATAAAGGCAAATTGCAAAATATTATGCCACATGAGAACTTGGAACTAATATTAGCAACAAAACAATCAACTCTTGTTGACCGTTTGCTTCTGGCATTCCCTGCACACAGCGCCCGTGATCGTTCTCACACGAGCTCCAGGGGCCAGCAGACCAGAGGTGTTAGAGGGGCAGAAATCAGAAGTGGCGTTGGCCAGAGGGGTTTTCTGACCAGGTTGTGGAGTGATTTTTCTATGACCGCAGACAGGACAGGTACTGCAGCATCAATTCAAAGTGACAGGAGACAACATTTGTCCAGTATGGTTACAAACTATTTTTCATCCCTTATCGACGTTCTCCCTCAACCGTCATTCCCATTTGATTACTGGGCATCCAAATTAGACACCTGGCCAGAATTGGCAGAATATGCATTGCAGGAGCTTGCTTGCCCGGCAGCTAGTGTCCTATCAGAAAGAGTATTCAGTGCTGCAGGTTCAATACTAACAGAAAAAAGGACTCGTCTGGCTACCCAAAATGTAGATGATCTAACCTTCATTAAAATGAACCACAACTGGATTTCAAAATCTTTTGCCCCACCCTGCCCGGCTGACACCTAGCTTTCCTATGAAAAGGTCTTGCCTGTGGACTATTCTGAATGACTTTTCCAATCTCGTAATTTTCTTCACCTGATTGTCCAGCATACGACATGTTTCCACCTCACGAAATGGCCAAACTCCCCACACGGGGCCGTGCTATCGCCACTTTGCGCTTGGACCCTTGAGAGTGCTGTTTGTCTGAAGAGGTGGGTGTGGCCGCTTTTGGTCGACGGCACTGCCACTGGGTCCCTCATAGTACAATAAAGTGTCTCTGGCGGTGGTGGTGCGCACCCAACGTCAGACACACCGTTGTAATATGAGGGGCCCTGTGCCTGTACCGCCGGCCACAAGACAGTTCCCCCCCCCAGCTCAAACAGTGCTCTACCACTAGCAAAATTATCTCTCACAGCTTCACCAATGTGTAGTCTAGGCGCTGACATCCTTCAATGCCTGGCACTGACAATACCATTGTTTTGACATTTTTGTTATGTTAGGCCTTCGAAGCCTGTCTGCGGTCCCTTCTTTCTACAACTACTACACTGACCAGGCCACTGCTGGCCGTGTTACCCTGGAACCAATTTAAAAGTGCCTACAGTCAGCCCAATTTTGTTATGTTAGGCCTTCGAAGCCTGTCTGCGGTCACTCCTTCCACTAGACTTCCACTGACCAGACCACTGCTGCCCGTGTACCCCTGCAACCAATTTAAAAGTGCCTACAGCCAGCCCAAGTTTGTTATGTTAGGCCTTGGAAGCCTGTCTGCGGTCACTCCTTCCACTAGACTTCCACTGACCAGACCACTGCTGCCCGTGTACCCCTGGAACCAATTTAAAAGTGCCTACAGCCAGCCCAAGTTTGTTATGTTAGGCCTTGGAAGCCTGTCTGCGGTCACTCCTTCCACTAGACTTCCACTGACCAGACCACTGCTGCCCGTGTACCCCTGGAACCAATTTAAAAGTGCCTACAGCCAGCCCAAGTTTGTTATGTTAGGCCTTCGAAGCCTGTCTGCGGTCACTCCTTCCACTAGACTTCCACAGACCAGACCACTGCTGCCCGTGTACCCCTGGAACCAATTTAAAAGTGCCTACAGCCAGCCCAAGTTTGTTATGTTAGGCCTTGGAAGCCTGTCTGCGGTCACTCCTTCCACTAGACTTCCACTGACCAGACCACTGCTGCCCGTGTACCCCTGGAACCAATTTAAAAGTGCCTACAGCCAGCCCAAGTTTGTTATGTTAGGCCTTGGAAGCCTGTCTGCGGTCACTCCTTCCACTAGACTTCCACTGACCATACACTGCTGCCCATGTACCCCTGGAACAAATTTAAAAGTGCCTACAGCCAGCCCAAGTTTGTTATGTTAGGCCTTCGAAGCCTGTCTGCGTCCCGTTCTTTCAACTACAACTACACTGACCAGGCCACTGATGGCCGTGTTCCCCTGGAACCAATTTTAACTTGCCTACAGCCAGCCCAATGTTAGGCCTTTGATGCCTGTCTGCCGTCACTCCTTCCACTAGGCCTCCACTGACCTGTCTATTGCTGCCCGTGTACCCCTTGAACCAACATCATTAAATATAAAAAAAATTAATTTGATTATAAAAAATAAGATCGTGTTGAGATCTCAAATGCAGACATTTTAACAATCAAAACAAACACACAACAAATATCTGGAACTGTACTACAAAGGTCCAACAGCTACAATTTCTTTCTCCTGCAAGAAGTTAACTGAAAGTTTTTTGGAGTTGTTAACACAGATATGGCATCCACCGAGTGTTGTCCTGTCGCGTCTCCTTTAAATTATTTCCAATAAGATGTTAAACTATTAATTTAATAAAATCAATAATTAAAAAAATAATTGAGTAAGTCAAAAGCACATTGCAAATAAACATTAATTACAAATCAAGAAGCATGGCGCGTCCGAGGGTGAGTAGATACCGAATAAGAATATAATCACCCTCGGACGCGCAATGCTTATTTACAACAGCCTTCCTTCCTAAGAATCAGCCCTTTCGTGGTGTAGAGAGAGGTTGTGTTACACTCCAAGGTGTTCCCCGGGTTGCCTTTCATGAGCTTCGATCTTCCGGCTCTCGTTTAGTAGTTGGTGGAAAAGTACACAGCATTAGGCCTACAAAATGGGTATGGGGTGGAGAGAGATGGTGTGTTACACTCCAAGGTGTTCCCCAGGTTGCCTTTCCTGAGCTTCGATCTTCATGCTCTCGTTTAGTAGGTGTCGGAAAGTAGGCTGCATTAGGCCTAAAAAATGGGGAATGGGGTGGAGAGAGATGGTGTGTTACACTCCAAGGTGTTCCCCAGGTTTCCTTGCCATTGCTTCGGTCTTCCGACTCTCGTTTAGTAGTTGTAGAAAAGTACACTGCATTAGGCCTAAAAAATGGGTATGGGGTGGAGAGAGATGGTGTGTTACACTCCAAGGTGTTCCCCAGGTTGCCTTTCCTGAGCTTCGATCTTCATGCTCTCGTTTAGTAGGTGTCGGAAAGTAGGCTGCATTAGGCCTACAAATTGGGTATGGGGTGGAGAGAGATGGTGTGTTACACTCCAAGGTGTTCCCCAGGTTTCCTTGCCATTGCTTCGGTCTTCCGACTCTCGTTTAGTAGTTGTAGAAAAGTACACAGCATTAGGCCTACAAAATGGGTATGGGGTGGAGAGAGATGGTGTGTTACACTCCAAGGTGTTCCCCAGGTTGCCTTTCCTGAGCTTCTATCTTCAGGCTCTCATTAAATTGTGGTTAAATGGAACAACTGCATTTGGCGTACTAGTTGGTTTGGGGCCTACTATCGGTGTCTGCCACTCCTTGCTGTTCTCCTGGTTTCCTGTCCTGAAATACCATTTTCAGCCTCTCGTTAAGTAGTTGTTAATGTTAGACTGCATTTGGCCTACTAGTTGGGTTGGGGCCTACTATCGGTGTCTGCCACTCCTTGCTGTTCTCCTCCACTGAACAAAGCTGTGCCGCCTGTTTACTACGGTTGCCAATTTTGAACTGCATTTCGACTACTTACTGATTTGGCCCTACTCTCTGTGTCAGCCTCTCATTCCAGTTGTCCTCCACTGCAATGCCCCCTGGTTATTCCTGTGTTACCAATTTTGAACTGCATTTAGCCCACTTTCTTCTTTGGGCCTATATCTGTGTTTCCACTTCATCGTGCCCATTGCCCAGCCAGTGATAGATGAGTCTGCTGGTACATTGACCCATAACGCAACATTCCCCGTGCACGCTACACAACAACATTGTGACCCTGCTGAAAGTCAGGTTGCTCTTCCCGCATACCATACCACCTTACACGGGGACAAAGAGGAAGGTGCAGATGAAAGTGCAGGTTCCTTCATCAGGTGGGGGGAGGAATACTAGTTGGCGACGTCACTGGCACAGGGCCTCTCATAGTACGCAAAAGTGTTGCTGCCGGTGGGAGGCGCCCCCGCCGTGCAAACACACCGCTGTACTTTGAGGGGCCCTGTGCCAGTGCCAATGCCAACGAGTGGGCCCCCCCTGCTTGCTCAGGTTCACAGCACTTGCAAAGTTGAAATACTTACCTCTCCCTGCTCCACTGCCGTGACGTGGTCCAGATTTCCTGGGCCCACTAATTACTTGAACCAGCCCTACCCCCCACAACTTTAGCCAAATGACCCCCAATTTCAAATGCCTTCCAATTATTATAAGGTAAATTACGCTTGACAAGCTTCATTAAGAAGAATGGATGGTTTTGACATTAAAATGGGCACTCTAGGTGTTTTCCTGGCCCCCACTCACTGCCGACTATGCTGCCCCATTGACTTGCATTGGGTTTCGTGTTTCGGTCGATCCCGACTTTACGTCATAATCGGCCGATTTCACTCGACCCGACTTTGGACATAGTCGGGTTTCGCAAAACCCGGCTCGACTCTAAAAAGGTCAAGGTCGCTCAACTCTAGTGTAATTGTGTGTGGACAGATGTCTTGTATACAAGTAACGATTTCAAACAGGTGCAATTAATCCAGGTAATGAGTGCAGAGTAGGAGGCTTCTTAAAGAAAAACTAACAGGTCTGTAAGAGCCAGAATTATTTCTGGCTGGCAGGTGATCAAATACATATTTAATGCAATAAAATGCAGATTTATTATTTAAAAATCATACAATGTGATGTTCAGTTTTTTTAAATTTTAGATTCTGTCTCGCACAAGTGAAGTGTAGCTACTATAAAAATTACAGACCTCACCATTCTTTGTAGGCAGGAAAACTTGCAAAATCATCAGCGTATCAAATATTTATTTTGGATCAATTTCAAATGAAAAAAAGGGAATGTGTAATTAAAATTTAACTTTTATTCCATGCAATTGTAAAATTGTAAATGTTTACAATTTACATACATACATCCAATATGGATGTATATTGGGTCACAGAGAGGTTTGAGTGTGACCCACTGATTCCTGGTAGTGAATAAATGTGGGAAAATTAAATTCTTTGGAATTCTTGACTATTGTCCCTATGAATTATTAGTCAGATTATTCCCATATTAATTATGCCAGAGCCTCTGACAAAGGGGTAGAGGCAGGTGTTAATATTATTGGTGCCTGTTTGTATCATAAAAGGCACAATCACTGTGCATTACGTTTAATGATTGATTACAATGCCTTGTGAAAAGCACATCTATAGTTAGAAAGTGAAGTTAAAATTGTGCCCGCAATTCCAGCAATCATGTGCTTGTTGTTAAACCTGTGGCTAAGACAATCACCAGTTAATTACCGCTATGAGTTGTTACAACATGCGGTAAAAAGGGGGGAACGCTAATGTTAATGCATGATTTCCACCTAAAGGATGTTTAATGTGAGCGGCGCATGCGTGGTGGGGATGATCGTTGCTTGAGAGCCGCTACTGGTGGTGTTATCCTGCGATGGCGGTAAGCATTGTATACCGCTGAATTATTCAAGCGCGATCTCTCTCCAAAGAGTACTGTGACATGCGGCACACAACGGCAGGAGTGAGCACACGCTGTACAATCAGAGCGTGAGACCTCCACTGCAGCTGGGTGAAAGCAGATTCTCATAGAATTACGAGTGAGCTGACAACCTCACTATGCGTGAAATCCCTATGCCAGTCCCTTAGAAAAAGCCGGTATACCGGCGAAACGCACGTCGGGACACATGTCCTGGTAGTTAGAATAATACTGGGTGAAGTCAGAACAGACTGACATAGGGATTTAAGGCATAGAGCAGTGTGCAAGCAGAATTGTTGGGGAGAGATCGCGCTTGAATAATTCAGCGGTATACAATGCTTACCGCCGCAATAAGTACAGTATATTGTCCATTAGTAAAAATTTCCTACGAGAATATAACTAAAATGACTTTTATTTTTACGTAAAGGAAGCATCGAACCACCATACGTAATACAAGCGCGTCCTGTGACCTGAGGACAGGTACAACCTGAACTTCAGGAATTTGTGTTTGTGCAATTCGCTGACGTTGTTTGTCCACCTGTTTATTTAAAGCTCTGACCCCAGGTGAATCTGGATTGTCAGAAATCCCTGCAATGTGGTTTCTTAATATAGCGGAGAGCAGGAAGAAATAGAGGCTATTGACTTGTCACATTCCTCCACAGTCTAATAATTTTGATGACATCTGACGTCAGGGGCACTGCGGTCACAATCTGACCCTTCTGACCAAGGCAGGAGTGCCTTTGAACCTTATGTAACCACAGAGGACATACTAATATTTTTGAATAAAACTAGGAAAAGATATAGAGCATATCCAGATTATTAAAACCAATCAGTGGTGCCCTCGTGCCTGCAGCGATGAACATATTACAGCAACAGTCAAAGCCCACCGATGAAATATTAATAGCCTAATCTAGTGACGAACCATCAAAAGGGTTTCTCACATGAGGGCAACACTGTTATAGCATGTGGACATCATAGTGAGGGGTTTCCTGCTCAGGACCAAGTTGTGAACAAAAAAAGATAGATACTTTTGAGGCGCCCTGCTCATATGTGAAGACACAAATGAGCATAGTGAGGTCAAAAATACTCTGTTGTAAAAAAAAAATCACAGTAATAAGCAAGTGCCAGTCAAAAGATGGAAAAACAGGGTATTTAGTTGATCCTTTTTTAGCAAAAATTATACTAAGCTGCTCCACCAATCGTCAAGGTATACCCATATAGAGCAGTCCTACCTAATGTATATAATCCCTATCTGATGTATTTAAAAACCTGCTCATCTGTATAGTACCTGTATAAGCAGGGTTCAGAGAGGGAGTTTTCATGTGGACATGCTGGATGGAACAGCTTTGATGCAAATGACCCATAAGGACGCCCTGCTCATATGTGTCAGATTTAAATCAGTGAAGTCTGAGGACAATGTAGTGGAAAAAACCCTATCCAGATATTTGTATTTGATGGTGCAAAGGAAGGAGTCACAGAAATAAGAAGCATACTACTTGTCTCTGCGAATTGCTCTTTTTTTCTAGAAAACAAGGCGAGTCCCAAGATTTTCCAGATGCCCATAACATGTAATAATTTCTCATAAAGTATTGATCAATTGGACCTCCTTTACAAGTAGCTCATCAAATGGGGAAACCTGTCCTTAAGAAATAGTCTTCAAAAGTAGACAATCTTTCTAAAAACAATTGTGGCGAAAAAAATATTGCTAGGATTTCTAATGCTTGAGTCTACCGCTAAGGCCATGTTCACACGTTCAGCATTTGGTTACTTTTTTTCCTCAGAATTTGTAAGACAAAACCAGGAGTGGGTGATAAACACAGAAGCGATGACGTGTTTCTATTATACTTTTCCTCTGATTGTTCCACTCCTGGTTTTGGCTTACAGATACTGAGGTAAAAAAAACTCACCAAATGCTGAACGTGTGAAGGAGGCCTTAATCTCCAGGCTGCTTTGTGTAGACTCTACAGCAGGGGTGTCAAACTGCATTCCTTGAGGGCTGCAAACAGGTCATGTTTTCAGGATTTCCTTGTACTGCACAGGTGATAATTTATTCATCTACACACATTGCAGCACCTTGTGCAATGCTAAGGAAATCTTGAAAACACGCATGGTTTGCGGCCCTCGAGGAATGCCGTTTGACACCCCTGCTCTACAGTATATGATGTATGTCTAAGATGGTACTTGAGTGATAATTCACAGGTCAACAAAAAAAAAATTTTTTTCTGGTGTCCAAAATATTTTAATGAATTTGGGGTATTTTTGGGGTGCTGATTCTGAATATGCTATCAGTTTTGCCAGATTGGCTCAAGTTTTTGAGATTTTTGGTATCTTATTTATAGCACTTGTTGGTAAATGCGACGCATCATCTCATTAATTTCTTTGGATTAGTACTTGAACTGAGCAGTTCTCAATATAGTTTTGTGTTAATTAGTGTTCTAAAAGTTTGTTCATAGCTTGATTTTTGCACTAACTTTATGTTGTTGTCTGTTTTCCAGTGAAAAGCATGAACTCATCAAGAAGAAGTTGTCTTAACGATCCAGACTCATTCTGTTACATTTGTGGTGAATACACACTGCCAATACACACTTCATCATCATCAGGTGGGGGAAGGTCAGGTAACATGGTAAACACAGGTACAGGCACATCTTCACAATGAGGGACAGGCCATCTTGCAGATTCCATGTTAGGTTACTCCCATTTTCGTTTCTTATGCTTATTGAATCCCTGCACTTGCACTGCACAGAAATAACAGTCATCATGATGATTTTTTTGCTCTCTCCACACCATTGGAACACCAAATTTGAAGCTTTTTCTTTGTCCTTTGCTCCATTTTCGTAATAATTCGATACATGCTTTGCACACTATGTGTGGTGCCCAAAACTTGTCTTGGTCCCCAAGCATAACCCCAAAATAGGCAAAATACACTTTTTTTTACAAAGTCTGTTATGTTTCTTCTATGTTTTGGCAGTGTGTATTCACCACAAATGTAACAGAATGAGTCTGGATCGTTAAGACAACTTCTTCTTGATGAGTTCATGCTTTTCACTGGAAAACAGACAACAACATAAAGTTAGTGCAAAAATCAAGCTATGAACAAACTTTTAGAACACTAATTAACACAAAACTATATTGAGAACTGCTCAGTTCAAGTACTAATCCAAAGAAATTAATGAGATGATGCGTCGCATTTACCAACAAGTGCTATAAATAAGATACCAAAAATCTCAAAAACTTGAGCCAATCTGGCAAAACTGATAGCATATTCAGAATCAGCACCCCAAAGTTACCCTAAATTCGATGAAATATCTTTGGCACCAAAAATGCTGTTGAATCTTTGTTCTGCTCTATGGGTAAAAAAAATAAATATATATATATATATATATATATATATATATATATATATATATATATATATATATATATATATATATATATATATATATACATACAGTGGGGCAAAAAAGTATTTAGTCAGTCAGCAATAGTGCAAGTTCCACCACTTACAAAGATGAGAGGCGTCTGTAATTTACATCATAGGTAGACCTCAACTATGGGAGACAAACTGAGAAAAAAAAATCCAGAAAATCACTGTCTGTTTTTTTAACATTTTATTTGCATATTATGGTGGAAAATAAGTATTTGGTCAGAAACAAAATTTCATCTCAATACTTTGTAATATATCCTTTGTTGGCAATGACAGAGGTCAAATGTTTTCTGTAAGTCTTCACAAGGTTGCCACACACTGTTGTTGGTATGTTGGCCCATTCCTCCATGCAGATCTCCTCTAGAGCAGTGATGTTTTTGGCTTTTCGCTTGGCAACACGGACTTTCAACTCCCTCCAAAGGTTTTCTATAGGGTTGAGATCTGGAGACTGGCTAGGCCACTCCAGGACCTTGAAATGCTTCTTACGAAGCCACTCCTTCGTTGCCCTGGCGGTGTGCTTTGGATCATTGTCATGTTGAAAGACCCAGCCACGTTTCATCTTCAATGCCCTTGCTGATGGAAGGAGGTTTGCACTCAAAATCTCACGATACATGGCCCCATTCATTCTTTCATGTACCCGGATCAGTCGTCCTGGCCCCTTTGCAGAGAAACAGCCCCAAAGCATGATGTTTCCACCACCATGCTTTCCAGTAGGTATGGTGTTTGATGGATGCAACTCAGTATTCTTTTTCCTCCAAACATGACAAGTTGTGTTTCTACCAAACCGTTCCAGTTTGGTTTCATCAGACCATAGGACATTCTCCCAAAACTCCTCTGGATCATCCAAATGCTCTCTAGTAAACTTCAGACGGGCCCGGACATGTACTGGCTTAAGCAGTGGGACACGTCTGGCACTGCAGGATCTGAGTCCATGGTGGCGTAGTGTGTTACTTATGGTAGGCCTTGTTACATTGGTCCCAGCTCTCTGCAGTTCATTCACTAGGTCCCCCCGCGTGGTTCTGGGATTTTTGCTCACCGTTCTTGTGATCATTCTGACCCCACGGGGTTGGATTTTGCGTGGAGCCCCAGATCAAGGGAGATTATCAGTGGTCTTGTATGTCTTCCATTTTCTAATTATTGCTCCCACTGTTGATTTCTTCACTCCAAGATGGTTGGCTATTGCAGATTCAGTCTTCCCAGCCTGGTGCAGGGCTACAATTTTGTTTCTGGCGTCCTTTGACAGCTCTTTGGTCTTCACCATAGTGGAGTTTGGAGTCAGACTGTTTGAGGGTGTGCACAGGTGTCTTTTTATACTGATAACAAGTTTAAACAGGTGCCATTACTACAGGTAATGAGTGGAGGAAAGAGGAGACTCTTAAAGAAGAAGTTACAGGTCTGTGAGAGCCAGAAATCTTGATTGTTTGTTTCTGACCAAATACTTATTTTCCACCATAATATGCAAAAAAAATGATAAAAAAACAGACAATGTGATTTTCTGGATTTTTTTTTCTCAGTTTGTCTCCCATAGTTGAGGTCTACCTATGATGTAAATTACAGACGCCTCTTATCTTTTTAAGTGGTGGAACTTGCACTATTGCTGACTGACTAAATACTTTTTTGCCCCACTGTATATATATATATATATACACAGTTTTCTAACACACTTTGCATAAAGCAATTATTGTCCCCCAAGCTGCATTTAGTCGGCAATCATTGATGTTGACATGGTAAACCAGTGTGATTTCTGTAATGTAAGAAGTGTGGTGGCTTGAAGGTGCATTAGTCTTGCAATTTGCATTTATTTAGTGGCAAACAAGCATTAGAGGAAGGGGGCTTTAAATGCCATTGCATTATAGGAGTTTTTCTTAAAGGGAACCTGTCACCCCGTTTTTTCAGTATGAGATAAAAATACTGTTAAATAGGGCCTGAGCTGTGCGTTACAATAGTGTATTTTGTGTACCCCGATTCCCCACCTATGCTGCCGAAATACCTTACCAAAGTCGCTGTTTTTGCCTGTCAATCAGGCCGGTCTGGTCAGATGGGTGTGGTGACATCGCTATTTCTTCCCCCAGATGTTGCATATCTTTCCGTTGGTGGCGTAGTGGTTTGCGCATGCCCAACTGCTGAATCCACTGCGCAGGTGAAGAAAAAGAGCGCGATCGACGCTATTCCCCTGGTTATCGGTGGGGGCGGCCATCTTCCTGAGGCCGTGCGTGCGCAAATGGAGTGCTCTGCTGCCCGGGGCTTCAGGAAAATGGCCGCAGGATGCCGCACGTGTGCAGATGACGATCGCGGTGGCCATTTTCCTGAAGCCAAGTTCGCATCTCGGCTTCAGAAAAATGGCCGCCGCGATCTCCATCTGCGCACACGCGGCATCCCGCGGCCATTTTCTTGAAGCCCCGGGCAGCAGAGCACTCCATCTGCGCACGCGCGGCCTCAGGAAGATGGCCGCCCCCACCGATAACCAGGGGAATAGCGCCGATCGCACTCTTTTTCTTCACCTGCGCAGTGGATTCAGCACTTGGGCATGCGCAAACCACTACGCCACCATCGGAAAGATATGCAAGATCTGGGGGAAGAAACAGCGATGTCACCACACCCATCTGACCAGACCAGCCTGATTGACAGGCGAAAACGGCGACTTTGGTAAGGTATTTCAGCAGCATGGGTGGAGAATCAGGGTACACAAAATACACTATTGTAACGCACAGCTCAGGCCCTATTTAACAGCATTTTTATCTCATATTGAAAAAACGGGGTGACAGGTTCCCTTTAAATTAATCAAGGCCCTAGCTTCAGAGAAAAAATTGGAAAATCTCCTATAGAGTCAGTCAAAGCATATTTTTTAGAGAAGGGATACTCAAAATGGGTTTTCTCATCTCTGACTTTTATGAGATATCCATAGAATATGTCATTGAGGTCTGATCTATTTTCAGAACAGGGACCCGCTACATCCTAGTGGGAATGAATTAGTGAAGAAAGCGTTCAAGAAAGAGAAGAGGGGGGAGAGGGAAGGGTTGGAGCTTGACACGCCGAGACATGCATCTGTAAGCCGTTGCAAATAAATGTAGCTGGTGGGTGCCGTACCTGCTGGTGATTTCAGCTGAAGTAGAAGAAAAGAAAGGGAATTTCCAGCACGTCCATCCAGTTTAAGAAAAATATCCAAAATTTATTAGAACATTTTAAAAAACAGTTTTAAAAAAAGAGAGAGAGACCCTCTCTGCCTGACGCGTTTCTGGCGCACCACGGCGCCCTTAGTTCCTATGACACACATTTTTTCTCGGTTTCCATTACACAATGTGGCAAAGCAATGTTTTTTTTCGGTGGATTCATTTTGGCATAGCACCCACACGAATCTGTGGCCTCAGATTACAGCAGTTTAGAAAACGGTCATTCCGATGCTCATTCGGCCCTTTCCTATTCAACCTCACAATCAGCGATGTCATCCAATGAGCCTACATGTCCGTTCTCAAAGTATAAAGTATATATCAATATCAAACACTTGAAAAATAAAAGTTATTTTAGGGTTTTTATTGTGATTAAAATTAAAAAACAGAAGATAATAGGATTTTTCAAAATCAAAAAAGTGAGATATTAATGTGACATATAAATTCTAACCTAAATTTTAGGAAATTTCTGTGGTATCTTGTATGGGAATAAATCTCACTTGAAAAGTTGGAGCCATTTTTCCAACACCGCTATATTCAGGCGAGAGGTCGATGTCTTCTGGCGGGATGTCAGATCGTATGTCAAATTTCTGAAGGATTGATGTCAGATACAGGAAGAGCTCAGTGCGTGCCAAGCCTTCCCCCGGACAAGATCTCTTTCCTGAAAAAAAGAAGAGGACCAAAGTTTTATGGCAGTGAACATACAGTAGTAGGTAACCTGAGACCCGTGGTGTTCTGGTGCTTATCGCACAAGCAACCTGTGCTAATGTAACAAGGTGGCACAGGGTGGTAGTCATGAGCGATTTCACTAAGCAACAGTTGGTGAGCACCCCGGCACCTTGTACATGAAAAGAGAAGGTCCCTTGCGCTGTATGTGCAGCATGCACCACAGCACACTCACAGGCTCTGTCAGATTCCCCTCAGTTGCTGTCACGCCGACTCCACATTCATGAGCTCCGCAAATCACTTCAGAGACTAGGTCTTTTTCCAATAGCTTAACTTTACTAGACAGCAGCGTATTCATCTCACAGACAGCACAGTTCAAACACAGAGACATCTTCTTATCTGCATTCTTCACATCAGCAGCACAGTTCACACAGGGCAATGTTTTCTGTACTTTCCCTTCCTCTGCCATACAGGCAGACTCTAGTATCTCCATAATTTCTCTCTCTTTACTCTCGACGTTCACGGCCATACCTCTAGCCAGACTCTGTCCTGTCTGCGCTTTCCTTTCCTCTGCCATCCGGGCAGCATCTTTGGACAGTTCGTGTCTCATCTGTACCTTCAGCATCACCAGGTCCCTATCATCCCCTTGTCCTGTTCCAATAGGGAAAGGTGCCGGGAATGCCATCTTAGCTGCTCTTGCCCTGGTCGTAGACCCCCAAATTCTTATTGGGGATGGTCCTGTTGAGCTGATGCCTGACTACACTATTCTTCAGCCGGGGGGCCCCTTACTGCCATCTGCAGACTTATCCTCCACAGCCTGTAATGGTCTCACTGTATGCGTTCTGCCCTTGGGCAGACTGCCCGGGCTTCTGACAGAACCAGGAAGTGTCTGTCCTATATCTCTCTTCTCTGTGCTGCTCTGCTCTGTGACTCCTCTCATCTGCTTAACCCCTATGCTGCCTGTATCGAACTAACATGCTTATCTATCCTATTCTCTATCTCTAATGTGCACCCTTTATTCTAATCCCCTTATGGTCCTATACTGTCCCTAAGCTTACACACAGTATATAACAAATGCATCACATTACAATACATGACACACATTAATGAACATTAGGGAACTGCACATTACATTAGCATTAGTGAACATGAATAACTGTCAGGGTGCTGCACGTGACACATGCGCTCAGTATTCAGGAGAGAAGAAGCCCACGAGGGTCCTTGCCACCTCCTTACACTAAGATGACTTGGTGCTCATCTACTTTCCAGGATTTTTGAATTATGTGTTCATACACGTGTGTAGGGCAGGTGGAGAGTTCACCACTATACAAGTTCTCACCACTTCCTAAAAAGTTGCTTTTGTCAAGGGGTCCATAAATAGTCATACAGCTTCTCAAAATTGAACTTGCAAAATTAAGAAGGAATAGTCATGGATTTAATAATACCAGTAGACATGTGAACGGTATCAAAATACATCTCAATTTTTTCAGTATTGATTGTGAGCACCAGAAATCTTAGCACTTACAGCCTCAGCTGCTAACAATGAGGTTATTAATGGTTGTTTGTAGTGATGAGTGAGCGTGCTTGGATAAGGTGATATCTGAGCACGATCGTGCATTAAAAGGGCATCTTCAACATTCTGGATTACTATGTTTTAGTCGCCGTGGCTCCTTGTCTTGTAGTTGTTCGAGAGTCGGACCATATGCAGGGATTACCTGTTTGTTAGGATATCCTTGCAAGTGTTGTGGCTGTTGAACAGCAGCGAGACATGCAGCCGCGGGGACTCAAACATAGTATTCAAGCACACCGAAGATGCTCTATTAGCACATGAGCGTGCTCTGATAACATCTTATCCAAGCATGTTTGCTCATCACTAGTTGTCTGAGGAATGTTCTGCCACACTGAATGTGGCACCCCAGGAGTTCAGGTACCACAGTGATGTTGCCTTCCTCTCGGGGAGGGTAATGTCATGCCTGGAGACAGGAGGGATCCCTTTGGCAGGTAAGCTGTACATGCAACACATTCTGACTCCAGGCCAGGAGGGGGAGCTAAAAGCCTGGTTTTAGGGGAGGTTCCCTATAGCCATCCTGGTCTTGAGGAGGATTTAGACAGTCTGGTGCAGGCAAGCGACAAGGAAGGTGTACAGAGGAATGATTAGAAGCTTGAGGAGGGCTGTGATTGAGCCCCTCAGATCTGAAGCGCAAAGGCTGGGCAACGGGAGCCCGAGGCTGTGTGGAACTGCAAGTCCCACAGCAGAACTGGAGGACATAGGACTACACCTGAGGTACAGCCACATTCTAGAGCCTGCAGTCACCGTGCAAAGAGACTCCAGAGGAACAGCTCAAGCTGCCTACCATGCAGGCACTGTTCTAAGCCAGGAGAGAACGAGGACCTTGTTAGGACACTACAGATAGCAAGGCCTCACCTTGCTGTCAAGGGGGTTTCACCTGTCTTCAGGCTGCCTGGACTCCATCTACACCTGTTGCCGGTACCCTGGACTGTGGGCTGCTAC
The DNA here is from genome assembly GCF_032444005.1 of Ranitomeya imitator. Taxonomy (NCBI): domain Eukaryota; kingdom Metazoa; phylum Chordata; class Amphibia; order Anura; family Dendrobatidae; genus Ranitomeya; species Ranitomeya imitator. The sequence goes on from NC_091283.1 coordinate 47,438,485, forward strand.
CATCAGTAAACGAGGTAAAGACTGCAACCCCGTGTCCTTTGTTTATTTACTGGCAACCCACCATCCTTACCCACTACACTAGGTGCCCTGGGGACCCCGCTTCACCTGTGGGAAGCATCACCATCTAAGCTGCAGTAACATCACCCCAGAGGACCCCTTTAAGCAGCTTCAGTCCCTACTGACCGAAAACCACAGGTGGCATCATGAAAATAGCCTTTATTAATCCCTTAAAAGACTATTCCCCTTTTAGCTTGAGTGCCCAGGGCACGGATCAGGTCGCAGCCACCGTGACATTCCCTTTAATTGTGACCGGACCCAGTACTGAGTACCCCAAACCCTGGCAGGTGACTCAAATGCACATAGGCAAATCATCAAGCTCTTCTGCTTCAAGGCATCTCCCTTTAAAATTACATCTCAGATGTGCACAATGGGAATAGGCAACACCATGAAAAAGGCCTTCACACCAGTCCTACTCCCAGGATTATGGTGTGGGGTTGTATAATGAAAGATAGCTGGACCCCTCTAGACTTCATTCCAGGTACACTAACAGCTTGGCATTACATTGATTTGGTGGTGAACCAGTGTTGCGACCATTTCTCCAAAGTGTCCTGGAGATGGTTTTTAACGTAACACCAGACCACATGTTGCTGGTGCTACTGTGAACAACCTGTGTGGCCTAAATGTGCTATCATAGCCTGCAGTGTCTCCAGACTTGTCTCCCATCAAGAACATCTGGCACATATTTTGTCAGCAATTGCAAAGGAGCTGCCAGCAGCTGATCTTGATGATTTCTTCAAGTGCATTGAGCGCAGCAGAACACTCCTTAGAATACCATTAATAGCCTCATTGTCAGCAGCCGAGGCTGTAAGTCCAGGGATTTCTGTATGTGGCTCTCAAACTCCATACCGAATAAAGCGAGATGTTTTTGAATTTTTTTTTCCACTTTTCAATTTACATATTATTAACATGTCTTTTGATCAAGTGTTTTCCAGAATTTCACAACTTTTCCTTCTTAGTTGTGCAATTTCAATGTTTAGGAGTGTATGTCCTAAAAGGGCAAATAGAGGTATTGGAGTATAGAAGTTCAAATAAGACTCATGTCTACTATCCAGCACAGAGAATCATTGCACTAGTGATGGGCAGTCCAGCTCTTTTTGACGATATAGATCACTTGACTCGGCTCACCATAAAGAGGTCTTTTGATCTTAAATGGATCTCTATTTAATACGTGTACTGTTCACCATAGATGAATTATGTAGATGACCATCACATGATTTAATACCTAAATTCTCCAGCTTAGATCAATGCCCCCCCTTGCAATCCTTTGAAGATCCTAAAGAACTCTTCAGAAACAATTCTGATCAAGCTCTTTGCTAGAAATTCTGATGTTTGCATTTAGATCTATTTCTCCAAGACTGCTATATGACTCAAGTGCACGATATATAGTAGGATGGGCAAGGGCTTAGCCCTGTTGTGTTGTAATGCTGGAGTCATAGGGCCATATTTGACCAAAAACAACATCTGGAATGAGTTTTTCTTTATTCCTTTGGGTTCTGTGCTTTCTTTTCACACTCTGGAAACATACAGATAAGTGAATAGGATATTGTAAAATTAGTTTGCATCTCTGAGATTGGATCTGAATGTCCATCTTTGTACTGAGTAATTATGAAACTTTCCGTAAAGCAACTTTTCCCCCTAAACTTGATCTAGATAGGATGACACGAGACACCAGTATGTGGATTAGCAGTAGTTGATTTTAGGGGTGAACAGGTATTAGGGGAACATAAAGGGGCTTTACATATTATTTCAATATAGGGGTTTCTTTTCTTAAATTATTGAAGACCCTAAGCTCATGAGAAAAATGGAAAGGTCTACTTTGAGGTTCCCTTGTTTAAAAACGTTTCTTGGTGGAATCTGAAAGGGGTTGACCCATTTTGGACAGTTATCACAAAACCGCATTCTATGCCATCGATATCTGATCTATCTCGAGAACAGGGCCCTGTTACAAGCTAGCAAAAACGAAGAGGCGGCCAAACAGGACTTCAATACAAATGAATGGAGAGCACGATGCATGCACAGCCACCTATCCATCCTGACAGCAGGAAAATGGGCTCCATTTTCAAAAGAGATGCATGACCCAGAAACGCAACCCAGATTTATCGCATATTTAAGGAATATGCTGCAGATTCACCAGAAATGTGAAAGATGTGAATAAACCCTTTATTTGGTACATAAAAAAAGTTGTAGATTTTGTAACTGGTTTTATAAATTTGGTGCTCATCTCTACATTCCTAACTTATGGAACACATAAGGTCAAGGTCACTCACCTGCAGAGAAAGCCATGAAGCCTTCACATTTCTTGAATGACCCATTTTGGTCAAGGAAATGTTCTGGGTAGAACTCTTGGGGTCTTTTGAACACCGTTTGGTCATAAAGGACGGAATGTAAAACTGGAAAGATGACCGTACCCTGGAGATTGAGAAACAAGGTCAGATATCACCAACATATGTTACACAGTATTAATATGAGTCTTTTACTACCTTGGGTAGAGTATATCCTCTGAAAATTGTGTTTTCTGTCACAGCATGGGGGACACCAAGAGGAAAAAAGTCAATGAATCGCATAAATTCATGGATGACGGCTTCAGTGTAGGGCATTTTGACTCGGTCTTCCATGCAAGGTCGTCGTGTTCTGCCAACCACATTCTCAATCTCAGCTTGAACTTTTTCTAAGGACAATCAGAAGGAAAATTATGGAAGCTGTTGGCTTCATCAATGAATGTGTATAATATGCATTGTGTAGGTGATGCCTGGAGTCGAAGAGTTCAGCATTTTATTTTTACTAGGAAGCTGACACCAGGAATAAAGGTCTCTGATCTTTAAAGAACACCAGACATCCAACTAAAATGGACATTTGAGATTAAGCATAGAGACAGCAGTTATGTCACACAATTGCTCTAATTCAAGGAGTACCTTTCCTCAGGTGATAGGAGGGGATGTCACACCTGGAACTCCATGATCAGCTGTTCTGGTGCCGGTGGACACCGGAAGAGTTCAGTCGTGAACTGTTCAGTTCAGCTTTGTCAACTGCATAGATGCCGCAGGAGCAGAATATTTGCACATTATTTCAGTCAAAAGGGGAGATCTGGAGTACTCAGTCGCAGATGGATGGTGGTGGCACCGGAACAGCTGATCGGGGGGGTGCTGTGTGTTGCACACCCAATGATCAGATAATGATGATAGGCCATCAATGTATATGTCCCGGAAAACCCCTTCACGATGACTGATAGCCTAAGGGAGTTGTCCGGTCTTCTGAATCCTCAGAGTATGGATATTGCGCGTTGTAAGGATACTTAGATGTCGGCGGTGAGAACGGGTAGTCATGCGACTGCGAGAATGTGATTTTCATACTTGGAGTGTTGCCGGAAATCTGAAAATCTCATACTTGTGGAGATGTGACCGCCCACTACTGCCGCCGACACCAGAGATTCCCAACAATGTGCGCTATAGGTTTGAAAGTGTGCAGTCACACAGAGCGACTACAGACTTTTAGCAAAAGATCGGAAAATTTTTTTACTGGCATTTTTAAAAAATTTAAGTTTTTGTAATTAAGACAGATTAATTACCAAAGTGTGACCTTTATACAAAAGTCATTTTAGATTTTGTGTTGTTCTTCACGGAAAGAACATAAATGCTTCTACACCTCACAATAAAAAAAATTGATTGCATTATACCATATTCCTCACTTTTAATATCTGGATACTTCAATAGGATGAGAAGTCCATATCCCAGTGTGCTGCTAGTGGATTCCTGCCCGGCAAAAAATATATCCAGCGCTGAGGAAAGTAAATTCGGCAAGTTGAATTCTGAATGAGGGTTCTTGCTTGCCTGGGACAAAAAAAAATAATTTTTTTTGTATATGAATATCGTGGACAGGCTACGTGCACGCAGAGTTTTCTTGAAGCGGTCTAAACAAACTGGTTTTCTAGTGAAAGCCGCTTCAGGAATTTCTACGTTCATAGGACTTGTTCACAAGTTTTTTCGCAATGTTTTTTTTTCAGCTCATGTTCCAAAGGTAAGAATGCTGCACTTGACAGTACCAGCAAAGTGAAGACTTCTGAAATCTCATGCGCACGCTGCTTATTTTTTCCTTGTAGAGTTGAACCATCAAAGCTTTTTACAGCAGCAGCAAGTCAATTCTTTTAGTGTTTTTGCAGCGTTTTTTTTTTACCAATTCCAATGAATGAGTGAAAAAAAAAGCAAGTAAAAACACAACAAAAATGTACTAAAAAATGCTCATATTTTACACAGAATTTTTCCTGCCAACACTTTGTGTTTTTGGTAGAGAAAAATCTGATGCAAATACTTAACATGTGCACATACCCTTAGGTTACGTTCCCACGGTAAGTTTTTGATGTTGTAGCTTTTCTGCAGCATTTTTTCACCTACTATGTAAATTAGATTTTTACATGCATTTTTACTTCCATTCTTTTTCTAATGCTTTTTTTAATTTATTTTTGGAATGACGTGTTTTAAATAAAGCTGCTTTGTTGTTGGTATTTCCTGGTATTTAACTTTTAACAAAAACTTTCTTCAGACAATCATTTACGTTACATTAATTTTTTTTCCCCTGGAGATTTTTTTGTATCTAATGCAATGCTATGGGGAAAATCTGCATATAAAACTCGTACCCGCAAGAGGAATTGAAATGTTGCGGATTTCAAAAATAAACACACAGCAGGTCAGTTTACACTGGGTAAAAAAAAAACAAAAAAAAAACAAAACAAGTGCTTCAAAAACTCACCAAAAACTCATAGTGGCATGTTAGCGGTCCGGCTGAAAAATCCTCAAAAATCTGTGTGCACATAACCTTACATCGTTACAGAATCACTGTGAAGTCATATGTCTGACTACAAGGTGGACATGAACTGCTGTCTGTTACTAAGGGCAACCAGCAGAATTTAATAAAAACAAAACAGCTTTGGATAGGAATGGAGAGAAGGGAAAAAATACAAATAACTGGGTCAAAACAGTAAAGTTTCCAACTGTTTTTTGTAGTTTTCTGATTTATTACTAGTATAGTAGAATAGATGTCACTGGATTCTAACCTGTTGCATTTTTATTAGGAAAGCATCAACATAATCTCGGGGGGAAGAAGGGTCCAGCGTGGCCTCGTGCTCCCGCACAATGGCTTCTGCATAGTCCAACTGGGCTTGGTAGTTCTCTGTCAGTTTATGATGAGGCCCCGGGAAATAGTATAGAATTGATGGAATAAAATTGTACAACTGTAAAAAATAAAATATTAAAATTAGACAAAACTTATGGAACAAATTTGTCCAACTACATAGGCCCCATCTATTGGGAGAATATACAGCCATGGGAGATGCGCTACTAAACCTGATAAAGAGTTTACACCAGGAATGTTGCTAATGTAATGTCACATTTTATTTGACATGGATGACTAAGATTTAATGTGATTGAAAGTCACCACTTATAGTAAAGGGTCGCCCCTTATTCATGAAAGTCAAATTGAAAGGGAAACCGTCACATTGGATAACGTTTTAACTCTACAGATATAGGGCCCAATAAATCAAGACTTTTATGACAGAAGTCTGGCATAAAGGGTTTAAAAAAGTTGCAAAATTTGGGCACAACTCAAGTGTCACCCTGTGTTTGTACATGAGATGGATAAATGGGCCATTCACTGTCCCTCTGGCTGGGGCACTAACTATCCTTGTTCTCAAAGGTACCTCTGAAGGTGAGGAGGTTTGGGCCTCATGCCTTACTGCTCTCCTGTTATTTCCTAAGCTGCCACCACACCCTCCCTCAGGAGACCCAGGACAGAACTGCTAGTGTATCAGCACAAGGCAAACATAATTGTTAACCTCTTCAGCACCAAAGGAAACAAAAACCTTTTAATATGAGACACAAAACACACAGGCTAAATGAATGACCTGTAATTCCCAATACATAATGAGTTTCTAACCCCAGATCTTTTAGGAGGATGTGACACACTCGTGACATCAAGGCTAAGTAAAAAATTTTCAACATTTGGTGTCCTCACACCATTTTCACCCAGGTTTGATAAAGTGGACAGAGTGAGATGGGGCATGACGACCATAACTTGTCAAATTCATGATAAGCTGCAGCATTTGCTACCCCATAAATCTTACTCTAGCAGGGATTTCAGTAGAAATAGTGTGAAGGAGCACATGGAGGTGCACGTGACTTGCCCAACACTCCTGTGTGAACAACACCATTCTTGATGAATCATGGCCATAGAGTTAGACTACGTTTCCACAATGAGTTTTTGATGAGGTTTTTATGCTGCATATTTTTAAAAAAATGCAAGTAATCTAGTTTAGTTAAAAAAAACCTCAGCAAAAGCTCATTGTGGGAACATGTAGTCTTAATCGACAGGTTAAAAAGAGTTAGAAAGATGCTCGGCTGCTGTACTGAAAATGTGGACTCCGGGAGAAAATTAAGATTATTCCTCCTTTGCTGTGTGCCATGTTTATTTTTTGAGGCAATTTTGTGGCGTTTTTCCAGTAATCGCCAAGAAGATGCTGTGCGCACATAGCTGGAAAAAGACTTCATGGAGTTTTGGGCTGGATGCAGAACAATATGGAAAGAAAACTTCACTTGTGAGTTAGTGGATGGAACTGTATTAGGGTCTGAAAAGTGCCTGGTATCTATAACTGTATGATAAATGAATAGATATGATATTAGTCTTTGCAAAGCTGTTATTATTCTGTCAAAAGACAGTGATTTTACAGAAAATTATGGTCACTTAATAAATGCTGGTGGGTTCTTTTTTCAGGTAGTGAGTACCCACATGTTCACTCTTTGCTGCTTTAGTCAAGTCCAAGGTATTAGGGTCAAGTATTAGTTCCGGGAGGTGAGCAACTTTGGGTGCAAAAGAAATTTAAAGGCATTTTCCAAGACTTTTTATGACCTAGTGACTGCAGAAGCATTGAGGAAAATAGGTCATTGACAAAAACCTCCTAAGGAATACTGTATGCCAAGTTACTGGGACATGCTTGGAATGTGAGACAGGTGGGACGTCGTGAGCCAGCGAGTGATGTCCAGGCGACTACGGTCAAGACCTGGGATCCAGACTATGCTGGTCAAGTACTGAAAACCATTGCAATGCCAGTAAAGACCCGGAACCCAGACAATGCCAGTCAAGAGTAGAGGACAAGACCTCACTTTACCAGATTGAAGAGAGGCCCATCAGTGGTCAAGCACTGAAGAATACATGATCAGGCACTCTCACCTCATCTGGTGATCTTGGACCTTGAGTGAACAGGGCCGTTGCTTTCAACACAGACTCACAGTATCAAGTGTGGGCAGGGGGGAGGCTGCAGATGAGATGGGGTCTGTTTGACGCTAAAGGGGCCCAGAAAGTGTTATTAGACTTTGTCAGGCCCGGAAAGCCGCGAGAGCGCTCTAGAGACTGTTCCCGCCAAATACAATGATTGCCCCCTTCCTGGTTAGGCCAAAGTTGAACTGTAGACCCCAAACTGATCTCAAGGACATATCTCTTGTAATGTACTAACCAATGTATCCTTATGCATATAATTGCCTATAAATGATACTGTGAACATTGTTCTTGTGCGATTTATCTGTGACTAGATGGTGGCCCAATTCTAACGCATCGGATATTCTAGAATATGCATGTCCACGTAGTATATTGCCCAGCCACATAGTATATTGCCCAGCCACATAGTATATTGCCCAGTGATGTAGTATATTGCCCAGCCACATAGTATATTGCCCAGTGACGTAGCATATTGCCCAGCCACGTAGTATATTGCCCAGTGACGTAGTATATTGCCCAGCCACGTAGTATATTGCCCAGTGACGTAGTATACAGCACAGAGCCACGTAGTATATTGCCCAGCCACGTAGTATATTGCCCAGTGACGTAGTATATTGCCCAGCCACGTAGTATATTGCCCAGTGACGTAGCATATTGCCCAGCCACGTAGTATATTGCCCAGCCACATAGTATATTGCCCAGCCACATAGTATATTGCCCAGTGACGTAGTATACAGCACAGAGCCATGTAGTATATTGCCCAGCCACGTAGTATATTGCCCAGTCACGTAGTATATTGCCCAGCCACGTTGTATATTGCCCAGTTACATAGTATATTGCCCAGTCACGTAGTATATTGGCCAGTAACGTAGTATATTGGCCAGCTACGTAGTATATTGCCGTAGTATATGTCACAGGTTAAAAAATAAAAAATAAACATATACTCACCTTCCGAGGGAGCCCTTGTAGTCATGTCGCCTGTGTGCGGTGCACTCGGCAGCTTCTGGTCCCAGGGTTGGTAGCGCAGGACCAGTAATGAGGTCGCGGTCACATGACTGATGTCATGGCAGGTCCTTATCTCATACCATCCTTGCCACCGGAACCTGCCGCTTGCATGGAGCGGTTACCAGAGCGGGAAAGGCGGTGGAAGGTGAGTATATAATGATTTTTTATTTTTTTAAATTATTTTTAACATTAGATCCTTTTGCTATTAACGCTGCATAGGCAGCATCAATAGTATAAAGTTTGGGACACACAGGGATAATAGCGGCGGTAACGGAGTGAGTTACCTGCGGAATAACGCGGTCCGTTCTAGCTGGCATTAACCCTGTGTGAAAGGTGACTGTGGGGAGTCTGGAGCGGGCGCCGGGCACTGACTGCAGGGGAGTAGGGAGGGACTAATCGGACTGTGGCCGTCGCTGATTGGTCGCGGCAGCCATGACAGGCAGCTGGCGAGACCAATCAGTGATTTGGATTCCATGACGGACAGAGGCCGCGACCAATGAATATCCGTGACAGAAGGACAGACAGACAGAAAGACGGAAGTGACCTTTAGACAATTATATAGTAGATAATGATCTTTCCCACGTTTAACCCTGTTAAGTGAATAAAGCATAAGTAGATTGTTGATCCGGCTTGTTCTATCCGCGTTCGCAGAAAAAAAAAAAAAATTATTAAGTGTATTTCACATTATGGCCAAACGATGGCAGTCACGTACTGAACTTCAGAGACACTAAATAACAACTGTGTCTGTAATTTATCAACTGGGAACTCGGAAGAAAGCAGGTGAACATATAAGGGCTGCAGAGAGCAGATGGCGGAAACATTACCGCAAGCCCTTGTAGTATACGCAGCATTTCATCACCCAATTGTCCAAATGTTATAACTTACAATAGACATTTACTAAAATTCATTATACACACTGCACGGTATGCGGGGGAGGGGGACTCAAATAGTATATACTGAGTGCCTAAAACCTAAGGCTATGTGCACACGTTGCGGATTTTGCTGCGGATCTGCAGCAGTTTTCCATGCGTTGTACAGTACCATGTAAACCTATGGAAAACAAAATTCGCAGTGCACATGCTGCAGAAAAAAAAAACACACGGAAACGCAGCAGTGTTTTTTCTGCAGCATGTCAATTCTTTGTGCGGATTTCGCAACGGTTTACACCTGCTCCATAATAGGAATCCGCAGGTGTAAAACCGCAGGTGGAATCCGCATGAAAAACATACAAAAACCGCAGTAAATCCGAGGCAAATCTGCAGTGCGGTTTACCTGCGGATTTTGCAAAAACAGTGGCGAAAAATCTGCTCACCAACCCGCAACGTGTGCACATAGCCTAAGGCTAGGTACAGATTGTGTTTTAGCAGTCCGTTAGCGCTGCCATTTAGCTCTATTTCGGGCGCATCGCTAGCGCAGACCCACAATGGGCGTGCGCTAGCGATGTGCCGTCATTGAGGGAAAGACCCTGGGATGCAGGCTGCAGCGTTTCCGGGTCCATTACTGCTAGTGCAGATAGAGCTAGCAGATGCTCTATCTACGCTAGCGCAATCGAATTTAACGCATGTGTTGAACGGGCTGCATTAACGAAATGTGAACCTAGCCTTAGGCTACGTTCCCATGATGAGTATTTAGTCAGTTTTTGATGTTGCAGATTATCTGCACCATTTCTGCACCCATTAATTAAAGCATGTTAAAGAATTTTTTCGAAAATACGCAAAAAAAAACGTAAAAAAACTCACCAAAAACTAATCGTGGGAACGTAGCTTACATGTCTTGTACTTGGCTATCTCCAATATCCCCAGAGTAGTGGTGGTGCACATGTGACCCCTTGTTTTTCTGATCGGCAAGTTCTCTAGCCAAGAGAACCCTCAAAACTCATTAAATTATCACTTAAAAAATTATCACCTGAACCCAAATGTTGTCCACCCTTCTGAGATTCTCTGCGACAAGGTCCAGCAGCGTCTGCAGCTTCGGATCTGTGTAGTCAAATCTCCTCCCGAAGATGACGGAACAGATAACATTTGAGATGGAACGGCGGATGAAGAAGGCCGGGCTGAAGAGCGAACCTTCAATACAAAAGTATCATCATCTACATTATCAATGACTAGATGGTGGCCCGATTCTAATGCATTGGGTATTCTAGAAAATGTATGTAGTTTATTTATGAAGACTTCAGAATAATGCAATAAATACACAAGATTCGGCTGGCCAGGCACGACCAATTAGCGAAGCGTGATTCAAATCCCGCGCCATTTCGCAGCCGGACTGCGTCTGTCGCTGATTGATTGTTCACGGCCGGCCGGGCGTGACCAGTGAAGCCAGGGCCAGCTCCAGGTTTTTGAGGGCCCCGGGAGAAAGTCTCATAGCCCACGTAGCATATAACAGCCCACGTAGAATATAGCACAACCACGTAGTATATAGCACAGGGACGTAGTATATTGCACAGCCAAGTAGTATATAGCACAGCTCACGCCGTATATACCACAGCCCACGTAGTATATAGCAAAGCCACGTAATATATAGCACAGCGATGTAGTATATAGCACAGGCACATAGTATATAGCACAGCCACGTAGTATATAGCACAGCCACGTAGTATATAACACAGCTCACGCAGTATATAACACAGCCCACGCAGTATATAACACAGCCCACGCAGTATATAGAACAGCCACGTAGTATATAACACAGCCACGTAGTATATAGCACAGTCCACGTAGTGTAGAGCACAGGCCACATAGTATATAACACAGCCCACGGAATATATAACACTGCCCACGCAGTATAGAACACAGCCCACATAGTATATAGCAAAGTGGGCACAATATCCCTGTTAAAAAAAGAATTAAAATAAAAAAATATTTAGTTATATACTCACCTTCCGGCGGCCCCCGGATCCAGCACAGGCCTTTAGCGATGCTCCGTTCCCAGTAATGCCTTGTGGCAATAACCCGTGATGATGTAGCGGTCTCGCGAGACTGCTACGTCATCATGGGTCGTTGCCGCAATGCATTCTTGGGACCAGAGCATCGTGAGGAGCGGGAATGGCTGCCGCGGACACCGGAAGGTGAGAATATAATGATTTTTTTGAAAATAATTTTTAACATTAGGCAGCCTCAATAGTAAAAAGTTGGTCACACTTACAGGGTTAATGGCAGCATTAACGGACTGCGTTACACCACATTATGCCACGGTGTAACGCAGTCTGTTTAACGGACTGCTAAAATGGTATGTGGGCGCTGACTGGAGGGGAGTAGGGAGGGGCCAATTCGCGGCCGGACTGTGCATGTCACTAATTGGTCACGCCCAGCCGGCCGTGACCAATCAGCGACGCAGGATTTCCGTTACAGACAGACAAACGGACGGAAGTGGACCTTAGACGATTATATATATATATATATATATATATATATATATATATATATATATATATAAATAGATAGGAGGGGAGAATTGAAGAAAAGTGATGGTTCCCTTAAAAGAGGTTTCCTGTTTATAATATTCCAGTCCCCAGGCACAGTTTAAAAAACAAGCAAACCTAGCTTTACTCACCCTCCATGGGTCCAGCGTTGAGTATCCAGCTCTCCTGTGTCTGCAATTGACCTCAGCCAATCAGTGAGATCACAGGCTCTGAGTGGCTTGTTCTGTCCACTCGGGCATAGTTACTGAGCTCACTGATAGACTGCAGCGCGAACATGACAAGGACAGCATGCAGCCAATCAGTGAATTCAACGGCTCTGTCTGAGTAGATGGAACTAGCCAATTGGAGTCGCTGATATGACTGATTGGCTGCAGCACTGTCCATGTAACGTTATCACTGTAAACAATAACAGATCTTGGAGCACAGGAGGACACTAAGTGCCGGACCTGGAGAGGGTGAGTGAAGCACAGCTTGTTTTCTTTTAAAACAAACTGCGCCTGGGGATGGGGTTTTTTCCGAAAGAGTAATTAATGATTGTGGAGAGCCCTACCATCAGAAGCAGTAATAGCAGACATTAGATCCGCATTTTAAAAAGGGCTGCATGCTTTTCTCATAACAAAAGGACAGGCCGGAGCGACCCGCCCCCTCCCCCCACAGCCTAAGCGAAGGCCATCACATCATGAAATGGGTTAGGAGGGGGTGGGCGGTTTTAGTCTAATTACATGGGGGGGGCTAGTGGTGGGGGGTAATGTAAGGGTCAGGGGGCAGGGGGCCGGTCAGTTCCCACTCACCTTCTCAGAAGCATCCCTCCCTCCCACCCTTAATTTTTTGTTTTCTCTGGGGTTACATCGCTCGCGTGGAGCGGGTAGTCATAGTTCTTATACGTTTGTTTTAGTTTTGGGTCATTGTGGCCTGGGCGGCTGGGGGGAGTCCTTGGAGTTGGTGGAAATTGGTTTGGGGGGTCCATTGGCATATGGCTCCCCTGTTTTGGAGTTTAATATGTTTCGGATCTGGTGAATGGTGGTGGTGAGTTCCGGCAGGGGATGGTCGGATCTCCAGATTATTACTGTGAACAGTGAACCCTCTCGTGGGTTTTTTGGTGCTCCCGAGCCAGGGTTACAACGGCTGGGAGTAAAATATTGGTTAAGTAATGTTCACGTTATGAGCCGTTAAATCACCAGATTCTTGTGGGCTCCAAGGACTTCTCCTAGTTTTAAAATGTTAATGTTTTTACATTCATTGTTAATTGTTTTATGTTTAACCCCTTTACCCCCAAGGGTGGTTTGCACGTTATGGACCGGGCCAATTTTTACAATTCTGACCACTGTCCCTTTATGAGGTTATAACTCTGGAACGCTTCAACGGATCCCGGTGATTCTGACATTGTTTTCTCGTGACATATTGTACTTCATGATAGTGGTAAAATTTCTTTGATATTACCTGCGTTTATTTGTGAAAAAAATGGAAATTTGGCGAAAATTTTGAAAATTTCGCAATTTTCCAACTTTGAATTTTTATGCAATTAAATCACAGAGATATGTCACACAAAATACTTAATAAGTAACATTTCCCACATGTCTACTTTACATCAGCACAATTTTGGAACCAAAATTTTTTTTTGTTAGGGAGATAAGGGTTAAAAGTTGACCAGCAATTTCTCATTTTTACAACACCATTTTATTTTAGGGACCACATCTCATTTGAAGTCATTTTGAGGGGTCTATATGATAGAAAATACCCAAGTGTGACACCATTCTAAAAACTGCACCCCTCAAGGTTCTCAAAACCACATTCAAGAAGTTTATTAACCCTTCAGGTGCTTCACAGGAATTTTTGGAATGTTTAAATAAAAATTAACATTTAACTTTTTTTCACAAAAAATTTACTTCAGCTCCAATTTGTTTTATTTTACCAAGGGTTACAGGAGAAAATGGACCCCAAACGTTGTTGTACAATTTGTCCTGAGTACGCTGATACCCCATATGTGGGGGTAAACCACAGTTTGGGCGCATGGCAGAGCTCGGAAGGGAAGGAGCGCCATTTGACTTTTCAATGCAAAATTGACTGGAATTGAGATGGGAAGCCATGTTGCGTTTGGAGAGCCACTGATGTACCTAAACATTGAAACCCCCCACAAGTGACACCATTTTGAAAAGTAGACCCCCTAATGAACTTATCTAGAGGTGTGGTGAGCACTTTGACCCACCAAGTGCTTCACAGAAGTTTATAATGCAGAACAGTAAAAATAAAAAATCATTTTTTTTCACAAAAATTATCTTTTCACCCCCAATTTTTTATTTTCCCAATGGTAAGAGAAGAAATTGGACCACAAACGTTGTGGCATAATTTGTCCTGAATACTCTGATACCCCATATGTGGGGGTAAACCATTGTTTGGGCGCATGGGAGAGCTCGGAAGGGAAGGAGCGCCGTTTGACCTTTCAATGCAAAATTGACAGGAATTGAGATGGGACGCCATGTTGCGTTTGGAGAGCCACTGATGTACCTAAACATTGAAACCCCCCACAAGGGACACCATTTTGGAAAGTAGACCCCCTAAGGAACTTATCTAGATGTGTGGTGAGCACTTTGACCCAATAAGAGCTTCACAGAAGTTTATAATGCAGAGCCGTAAAAATAAAACAAAAATTTTTTCCCACAAAAATAATTTTTTAGCCCCCAGTTTTGTATTTTCCTGAGGGTAACAGGAGAAATTGGACCCCAAAAGTTGTTGTGCAATTTGTCCTGAGTGCGCTGATACCCTATATGTGGGGGAGAACCAGCGTTTGGGCGCATGGGAGGGCTCGGAAGGGAAAGAGTGCCATTTGGAATACAGACTTAGATGGAATGGTCTGCAGGCGTCACATTGTGTTTGCAGAGCCCCTAATGTACCTAAACAGTAGAAACCCCCCACAAGTGACCCCATATTGGAGACTAGACCCCCCAAGGAACTTATCTAGATGTGTTGTGAGAACTTTGAGCCCCCAAGTATTTCACTACAGTTTATAACGCAGAGCCGTGAAAAAAAAAAAAAAATTTCCCCTCAAAATTATTTTTTAGCCCCCAGTTTTGTATTTTCTCGAGGGTAAAAGGAGAAATTGGACCCCAAAAGTTGTTGTCCAATTTGTCCTGAGTGCGTTGATACCCCATATGTGGGGGGGAACCAGCGTTTGGGCGCATGGGAGGGCTCGGAAGGGAAGGAGCGCCATTTGGAATGCAGACTTAGATGGAATGGTCTGCAGGCGTCACATTGCGTTTGCAGAGCCCCTAATATACCTAAACAGTAGAAACCCCCACAAGTGACCCCATATTGGAAACTAGACCCCCCCACGAACTTATCTAGATGTGTTGTGAGAACTTTGAGCCCCCAAGTGTTTCACTACAGTTTATAACGCAGAGCTGTGAAAATAAAAAATCTCTTTTTTTCCCACAAAAATTATTTTTTAACCCCCAGTTTTGTATTTTCCCAAGGGTAACAGGAGAAATTGGACCCCAAACGTTGTTGCCCAATTGGTCCTGAGTACGCTGATACCCCATATGTTGGGGTAAACTCCTGTTTGGGCACACGGGAGAGCTCGGAAGGGAAGGAGCACTGTTTTACTTTTTCAATGCAGAATTGGATGGAATTGAGATCGGTCGCCATGTCGCGTTTGGAGATCCCCCTGATGTGCCTAAACAGTGGAAACCCCCCAATTATAACTGAAACCCTAATCCAAACACACCCCTAACCCTAATCCCAATGGTAACCCTAACCACACCTCTAACCCAGACACACCCCTAACCCTAATCCCAACCCTATTCCCAACCGCAAATGTAATCCAAACCCTAACCCTAACTTTAGCCCCAACCCTAACTGTAGCCCCAACCCCAACCCTAACCCTAACCCTAACCCTAGCCCTAACGGGAAAATGGAAATAAATACATTTTTTTCATTTACTTTTATAGCGAGTTTTTTAGCGGATTTTTATGATTGGCAGCCGTCACACACTGAAAGACGCTTTTTATTGCAAAAAATATTTTTTGCATTACCACATTTTGAGAGCTATAATTTTTCCATATTTTGGTCCACAGAGTCATGTGAGGTCTTGTTTTTTGCGGGACGAGTTGACGATTTTATTGGTAACATTTTCAGGCACGTGACATTTTTTAATCGCTTTTTATTCCGATTTTTGTGAGGAAGAATGACCAAAAAACAGCTATTCATGAATTTCTTTTGGGGGAGGCGTTTATACCGTTCCGTGTTTGGTAAAATTGATAAAGCAGTTTTATTCTTCGGGTCAGTACGATTACAGCGACACCTCATTTATATCATTTTTTTATGTTTTGGCGCTTTTATACGATAAAAACTATTTTACGGAAAAAATAATTATTTTTGCATCGCTTTATTCTCAGGACTATAACTTTTTTTTTTTTTTGCTGATGATACCGTATGGCAGCTCGTTTTTTGCGGGACAAGATGACGCTTTCAGCGGTACCATGGTTATTTATATCCATCTTTTTGATCGCGTGTTATTCCACTTTTTGTTCGGCGGTATGATAATAAAGCGTTGTTTTTTGCCTCGTTTTTTTTTTTTTTTTTTTCTTACGGTGTTTACTGAAGGGGTTAGCTAGTGGGCCAGTTTTATAGGTCGGGCCGTTACGGACGCGGCGATACTAAATATGTGTACTTTTATTGTTTTTTTTTTTTTATTTAGATAAAGAAATGTATTTATGGGAATAATATTTTTTTTTTTTTTCATTATTTTGGAATATTTTTTTTAATTTTTTTTTACACATTTGAACATTTTTTTTTTTACTTTTTTACTTTGTCCCAGGGGGGGACATCACAGATCGGTGATCTGACAGTTTGCACAGCACTCTGTCAGATCACCGATCTGATAGGAGTGCAGGCTGCTTCACAGTGCCTGCTCTGAGCAGGCTCTGTGAAGCCACCTCCATCCCTGCAGGACCCGGATCCGCGGCCATCTTGGATCCGGGGCTCGAGCAGGGAGGGAGGGAGGTGAGACCCTCGCAGCAACGCGATCACATCGCGTTGCTGCGGGGGGCTCAGGGAAGCCCGCAGGGAGCCCCCTCCCTGCGCGGTGCTTCCCTGCACCGCCGGCACATCGTGATCATCTTTGATCGCGGTGTCCTGGGGGTTAATGTACCGGGGGCGGTCTTTGACCGCTCCTGGCACATAGGCAGCTGACACCCGGCCGCGATCGGCGGCGCTCCCCCTGTGAGCGCTGCCGATCGCATATGACGTACTATTGCGTCCTTGGGAAGTAAAGCCCACCCCACATGGACGCAATAGTACGTCTAATGGCAGAAAAGGGTTAATAAAAGAGGCTGCTGTGGCCTATACTATTCCAATGAAATTATGGTCTCTGTCTTTAATTGGGAAAAGGGGTGGGTAAATAGTCGGGTTGGTATAAAAGAGGGAGCCAACAATCGGTTGGACCAGGGGGTATTTACCCTTTCCCATGGAGCGCCTTCGACAATACCAGTGTCATGGCATTGTGGGCTGTAAATAATTCTACAATAAAGAATGAATAACAAGTGAGACAAGGTCCATCAAGTTCAGCCTATGCTACGTTCACACTTTTAGTATTTTACATCAGTATTTATAAGCTAAAAAAAACTCACCAAATACTGAAAGTGTGAACATGGCCTTAGAATTTTTTCACCTAACTATGATTTTCAAGACTGTGGCAAAAAATATATGTGGGGACTACATGCGTCTTTGATACGTGTCCACTGCGGAAGCGCATTAAAAATGCGTGTGCACTTTTCACCAGCAGTTTTTCTGCATCTAATGCAAATCTGCAGGGGAGTGTACACTAAATAAAGAAGCAGCACAGGGGGCAAGAGATTTCTATAAATCCCATCCGCTAGAACTGTAAGGGTATGTGCACACGTTCAGGTTTTTTTTGCTTTTTTTTGCGTTTTTTCCGCGATAAAAACCGCATTAGAAACTGCAGACATATGCATCCTATCATTTAGAAAGCATTCTGCAATTTTTGTGCAAAATACGCATCGCGGTGAAAAAAAGCAGCATGTTCATTAATTTTGCATTTTTTTGTGTTTTTCCCACTATTCTATGCATTTGGAAAAAAACGCAAGGAAAAAAAAAAAAAAAAAAAAAAAAAATCGCATAAAAAAAGCGCAAAAAAAAAACCGCGAAAAAAATGCATGCGGATTTCTGGCAGAAATGTCAGGTTTTTGTCAGGAAAATTTCAGCCAGAAATCCTGATGTGTGCACATAGCCTGAGGCTACTTTCACACATCAGGTTTTTGCGACCAGGCACAATCCGGCAAGTTTTGAAAAAAGCGTATCTGTTTTTTTTCAGCTGGATCCGTTTTTTTCTCATAGAGTTCTATTAGCGCCGGATTGCGCCTGATGGCCACAAGTTTCATCCGTTGCCAGATCCGTCAAAAATTATTTTTCCGGCGGCGGCGGCGACGTACAGAGGAACGTTTTTTCTGTCCGGTGAAAAAATGCACATCGACGGTTCCAGCGATAAACGTGAGGTGAAATGACTGGATCCGGTCACCGATTCCGGTATTTTTACACTAAGCATGCCCCGTAGCTTCATTTTCCTTCTGGAGTCTCTCTCTCACCCTTCACGTTTTGTGACAAACCTATGCAGAAAAAACAGGACAAATATGCAATGAGTGCACAGGTCCAACAGTGAGGGAAGGAGTATGCTACCTTCTAACGTTCTTGTAGAGAGATAGTTATAAAGACCTCTACTGGGCAAACAGCAAATCAGTTTGAAGGACAAGATACAGAACTAATTAAATATAGCTACAGTTCTGATTCAGACCTCCATGAAAAAAAAAAAAAAAATCGCTCTCTCCACGAACTGGCCACGGGTCTCCAAAGCCGAACTCAGAAGCATATATGAGGTTGCGGAGTTTAGGTCAGGAGACCCGTGCTCAGTCTGTGTGCAGATTGATTTTCAAGAACATCTGAATGACCCCTTAGAATGATGGGATGCATTGTGCCCCTGTACTGTTCAGTGGAGGAGGGAAAATACTATGGGCTTGTTATTCAGGGAACGGCATCAGCCCATTCATTCCAGTGAAGGAAAATCTTAATCCTTCAACACAAGACATTGTGGACAATTGTAGCTTCCAGCATTGTGGGAACAATTTGAGGAGGGCCCGATCCTGTTCCCCATGATTGTATCCAGTGCATAAAGTCAATAAAAACATAGTTTGAGGAATTTGGTGTAGAAGAACATCAACGGCTGCATAAAGCCTGTTATATTTGCAATTTGGCCAACTTCATATTTATGTTCATGGATTTAGAATGTGAGGTCAAAAAATCTCCTTTAGGTGAAATGTAATTGTCTTAAATATACTATTAGCAATATTGAGATCAATAGATAATAGATAGATAATGGATAGATATGTGGTATCCCGGTACCTGTTCTACTGCTGCTGAATGAGGCAGTTGCCGTGTGGCAGTAGATTAGTTCCTATGTGTCAGAGTTAGTTTGGGCACTGTGAGTTAGAAAATGTAATACATTGCACTGTATACCAACGACTGGCCAGTGTGTATATGAAAGTTAAGTGATTATTCTCCTCACAACTAGCTGCCATACAAAAGGCTGGAGGGGAGCCTCCCATCTCAGGGCATGCACAGACTTCCTGAGGTAACTTCCAGTTCTGGGCGGTTCAAGCTGCCTAAGGGAGCAAACACTACTTCTCCCATCATAGTTTTCCATGTGAGTCCACGCTGAGGGGACATCTTTCTCCACATAATCTCCTCCACAAAGGAGTGAAGTTTTCTAGTCATGACAGATAATGCTGCACATGTGCTCTTCTACATACTGGTTATCCTGTATGCTTTTGTCATGATCCCAGTGCAGGGTTTGACCTGCACACCAGGGGTTAATGTTTTGATCACAGTGCAGGCTCTGACCTGCACACTTGGGGATTAATATTGGCCTCTCTTTGGTGTGGGGGGGGGGAGCTTCTTATAGCCCTGGGAAGCTCCAATCTCTGTCAGTTATACTTTTGCTATTTGCTCAGTGTGTCGACCCCTGTGTGCTTGTGCCTGTAATCTAGCTTGTTTGTATGGTTCTGATTCGGTGCTGTTCCCCAGGGTGATTTTGCCTTTTGATTCTGTACTGTGTATCTGCTTTTCCGGTTTTCTGACTCCTGCCACATCCCTGACTATTCTTGATTACCCTGCTCCTTGTGTACCGTGTTACCTCTCTCGTTTACTGACCTCGGCTTGTCTTGGTTTGAGTCTCCCTCTGCTGCCCCATCCCTACCCTGGTTTCCGGTTGCTCCCTTTCTCTTCTCCTCTGCCCTGTGTCCCTGTAGTGTCCTGCATACTCCAACTACAGGATGATAAGCCCCGCCCCCTGTTGTCACGTGACCACAGGTCCTGTCAATACACTCACCATCTGGCGTTCTGCTCACTCCAGCTCTGCTGTATTGGTATTTTCTTGCCCAGTTCTCGGGCACTGTGTGTACATCTGTCACAGGCTGTCTGAGGCTCTGGGTTCTCACTGTCAAGGCAGCATAAACCACTGGGAAGTGCCACCTGGCGGTTTCTCCTGATAGTTTGCCTTGATAGCTTCAAGACAGGACCAGATCTTCACGTGGCTGCCACGCCACCTTCTTTGCTTAACCTACCCCCTGCAATAGGGAAGGGTAGGCTGAAATCCATGAGTACTTCCACACTTTAGTGTGCTCCACAGAGAGCTAATCTGTGAAGGTCCCAACATCAGGGTAATATTTCTTGGACTGCGCACAGCACTTCCTCTAATAGCAAGTGAAGAGAACTCTGCTCCAGCCACCCTGAGAGGCCATAACCTCGCTTGTCTCGTGAGGAGAAAGCAATTACTTTCATATGCACAATATACTGTGAACTTTGCTTTTAAGTGAGAGACTGTACCCCTCCAAAACCTGCACCCTGACACCACCAGTATAGGACTGCCCCCGGGGGGGTCTTATACCATCCACAAGTGCCACCTCTTGCTATTGACAATTGTTGCGGACAGGAGGGAAGTGTTGAGGGGTCCAGCGACCCACTTCAGCTACCGTGACATCATTATCTCATGTCAGTGGGACTACAAGCCCCAGCTGGCCCTTCTGCAACATCTGACGTCTCCCCAGTGGCCCACCACAAATAGATAATAGATAGATAGATAGTACTAACCATTTGTTTCTTGGAATATGTCTAGCAGATGATGGATCTCTTCTTGAATCCATTCCTCGTGGCTTCGTCTACCCACTCCAAAATCACGCAGGGTGCTTAGCGAGAACCTCCTCAGTTCCTTCCAGCGTTCCCCATTACTGAATGCAATGCCTGATAAATGATATAAACCACTTCAATAACAAGGAATGCTTGGTTTTCAGGAGAGTCAGATACTTAATTGGATTTTACTGCAATATCATCATTACATACTTTAACATTCAAATAGCTAAAATCACGACATTTCTGCCCACCTCAAGGACTACCAGGAACACCCACTTTTGCAATCCAGTTTGTAGCTCTGTTTCAGCAATATCATGACTATTGGTAAATTTTGTAGGTAACAGGGTTTTCCCATGGCCTTTTTCATTAAAAGTGTGGACCGTGAATGCTATGAAAATAATAAATGCCATGTACTCAGCTGCCAATTCTCTGGCTCAGTGGCCACAACAACGAACAACATGTCACCACTTCGGGTGACTGCAGCAGTCATGAGCCAACAACTTCTGAAAAGAAAGAGGGCACCAGATGGGGAGCAGCTCAGCAAGATTTAGGGGTGGCAGGTGAGTAGGCACTCTATTATTTTCACACACTTGGGCAATTCATGGCTTAGCATTTTTAAATGATTGTCTTCAGCAGTGACTGACCGTATCCTTTGCTGGTTAGATCCACTATTGGGAACTCCGCTCGTCCACTGAACTTGTCGCCATTGTCCACAAGGGCTTCCTTCACAGCCTGGAACCCACAAAGCACCACAGCAGGTTTTGGGCCCATGTAGAGGGTGTAGATGGGTCCATACTTCTTACTGAGCTTAAAGATGGCAGCAGGTAATTATACAAGTCATAGAAATTTCCAAAACATGTCTTTATATTTTCATAGTACAGCCAGTTTGCCTAGTAGCTCAACCTTGCTGTTAACCATGCTGAACTATCAGGAACGTACCACAGCCCTCCTTCCCCACAAGCAAAAAGCCAGGAGGCAGAGGAGGGGTGAACTCCTGCAAACAAACACTTTAAGGATGAAGTTAATTAACTTTCTCCTGGCATAGTCATCCATGGTAACTAACAAGGTTCCCGTAACATAAGGATTAGCACTGCTTGACTGTTTCTTGTGACCCAACGCTGAGCATAGCTTTTCTATCCATCTTGCAAGTTATTGGAGGTTAAAAACATGAGACTCCAGATTTTTACACTCTAATTCTCTAATAAAAAAAGAAAGGATTTTCAAAAACTAGACATCCCTCTTAAATTACTGAGTTTTCTGTGTCAACTATTTTTTCGTGTTTCATTGTATTGTGTAAGATGGGGTATCATATATTAATTTGACAATTATATATTTAATTGCTGGGTGAAATCTTGTCTGCAGAAGGAGATTTTTTTTTTTATCGATTTTTATGTAGTTAGATTATTTTTAGACCTCTAGATACAAAACTGGCTATTTTTAGACCATTATGACTTAAGTTACCTACAAAAAATGTTGCACAAGTCCATATGTTATACATTAATGACATTATGAGCATAATAACTCCATGTCATAGACATAGGACACAAGGTTATTAGTACTGTTTGCTTTTCTTAAAGCACCGCTCCAGAAGAATTTTTTCACCACTGGAGGGGCGCTTTAAGCTCAAGTCCTCTGCCCCTGGTCATATATGCACCATCCAGCCTCTTCAATGTTTTTCGGCACCTGTCCGGTCCAGCGCCATCTTATGAGTGCATCTTCTAAGTGGCCGTTACCCAGGAGCTATGTCACAAGCTCTCAATGCAAGTCCATGAGATCCAGAAGGAGACTCCCATAGGTAGGGATGGGTGGACCAGTGCATGTTCGGCTCAGTTGGGTTTAAAAAAAAAGCTTTGTTTGGGTACCATAACGGTACCCCAACTTGATGCCAACCCCCCCCCCCCCCCGTATTCAAGTGAATGGGAGGCCCGAACAGCCAGAGGGTCCCACACTGTCCTCTGTGTGACAACGTGAGAAACATCTACTCTGTCAGATGGTAACCTTACCTAAGTCACCGCCGGTAACAGCTGCTAGGTATCGCGGTTCCCAGGCTATCACACAGAGGACACCGCATAAGCGAGCGGCTGTGACCAGCGATGACAAGGTTAGCATTGGTCAGGTGCCAGATTAATACTGTCATCAGCATTGCCTTCTCTTGATGATAGCAGTGACAGGAGGCAACGCTGATGAGAGTATTCATCCGTCGCTTGTACATAGTGGTAGCTTTACTGCTATCCACAGGTGCCGGAGACAAAGAAGAAGATGGACATGGATTACTTCTTTGGATGATTTTATTAATAATTGGGTAAACGATGGCTATTGTGGTGGTAGCGTTTATTCAATTTTTTTTTCTCCTGTGTGTGTGTTTATTTTTACTACCGGGTTAGTAATAGAGGTGTCTAACTGACCACAAAAAACAAATACCCTGATTGCCACTGTACCAGTGGCAATCCGAAAGAGCTGAGACTAAGCGCCAGAATTGGTGTATCAAATATGATGCACCACTTCTGGGGCATAGGAATTTTTCTGAATATTTTTTCACGCTGCAGTTCAAATGAGTTTATGCCACCAGGGGGCGCAGCTTCGGTGATGGCACCGCAAGTCCACCGAAGCTCCGTTACCTTCATTCCATTCACTCCCCAGTCTTTCACAGCCAAAAGCAGCTGCATTAGCAGGCTCCTGGTTGTAACTCTATTTAACCCCTTCAGATGGATTTACATCGTGGGACATGACTGTACGGCGGACAGGTATGGGAAATTGTTGTTTTTTTATTATCCTTTTTTAACAGAAGAACGAGCGTACAATAAAGATAATAAAATCTGATGTGTGTGTGTGTATTTTTAACCCTTTCCCACTATTGGATTAATAATGGATAGGTGGCTTATTGACACCTCTCCATTATTAACCAGGCTTAATGTCACCTTACAATGGCAAGGTGACATTAACCCCTTATTACCCCATATCCCACTGCTACAGGGGAGTGGGAAGAGAGAGGCTAAGTGCCAGAATAGGCTGGGGGCAGATGTTTTTAGCCAGGGGGGGGGGGGGGAAATAACCATGGTCCCTCTCTAGGCTATTAATATCTTCCCTCCGTCACTGGCTTTGGGATATGGGGTAATAAGGGGTTAATGTCACCTTGCTATTGTAAGGTGACATTAAGCCAGTTTAATAATGGAGCGGTGTCAATAAGACACCTATCCATAATTAATCCATTATTAATCCAATGTTCATAAAGGGTTAAAAAAACACACACACA
Organism: Ranitomeya imitator; assembly: GCF_032444005.1. Taxonomy (NCBI): domain Eukaryota; kingdom Metazoa; phylum Chordata; class Amphibia; order Anura; family Dendrobatidae; genus Ranitomeya; species Ranitomeya imitator. The sequence continues at coordinate 47,462,679 of NC_091283.1, forward strand.
TTAGGAAAAAAGTATTTGAATGAAATAAAGACACATGGTGTTGTAATAGCCACATGTATGCAGTCCTTGAGCAGCCGATCGAGGGTGCATACTGCTGTGCGAGATGTGAGCACGTTGTGCATTTGGAAACCCAGATTCTGACTCTAAATGTGCAGCTGGCAACACTGAGATCCATAGACAACATGGAGAGGAGTCTTCTGCTCACGGAGCAGACGCTCAATGGGACAGATGAGGGGGGGGATGGTGGCATGGAGCTGCAGGACAATGAAGTAGCAAGCTGGGTGACAGTTAGGAAGCGGGGTAGAGGGAAGAGTGCCAGGGAGGCTAGTCCTGATCTGGAACACCCCAATAAGTTTGCTAAGTTGGCAGATGAGGGGGGTGCCAGTACAGGGGTAGCACTGCTGCAGCCAGGCATGTCCTCTGAAAGCCGGAGGAGTGACTGCTCCAGTAAGGAGGGAAATAGGAGAGCAGGGCAGGCCAGACAGGTGCTGGTAGTGGGCGACTCAATTATTAGGGGAACAGATAGGGCAATCTGTCACAAAGACAGGGATCGTCGAACGGTGTGCTGCCTACCTGGCGCTCGAGTCCGACACATCGCTGATCGGGTGGACAGATTATTGGGAGGGGCTGGTGAGGACCCAGCGGTCATGGTGCACATTGGCACCAATGACAAAGTTAGAGGTAGGTGGAAGGTCCTTAAAGATGATTTCAGGGAATTAGGCTGCAAGCTGAAAGCAAGGACCTCCAACGTGGTATTTTCCGAAATACTGCCGGTACCACGTGCCACGCCAGAGAGGCAACGGGAGATTAGGGAGGTTAATAAGTGGCTCAAGAATTGGTGTAGGAAAGAGGGGTTTGGGTTCCTGCAGAACTGGGCCGACTTCTCAGTTGGCTACAGGCTCTACGCTAGGGACGGGCTGCACCTCAATGGGGAGGGTGCAGCTGTGCTGGGGGAGAGAATGGCTAGAAGGTTGGAGGAGTGTTTAAACTAGGAATTGGGGGGAGGGTATTCATTTTATAGGAGGGGAAGATAGTGCAGACAGAGTCCTGGGCACAAATAAGGAAGTTGGGGGTGGCGGTGGCATGGGGGTGGGGTCAGAACAGTTAATAATTTAAGAAATAGAAGTACAGAGAGGAACATAAAGTGCATGTATACTAATGCCAGAAGCCTCGCCAACAAAATGGACGAATTAGAACTAATGTTGTTGGAGCATAATTATGACATGGTGGGGATATCTGAAACGTGGCTGGATGAGAGCCATGACTGGGCTGTTAACTTGCAGGGCTATAGCCTGTTCAGAAATGACTGTACAGATAAGCGAGGGGGAGGGGTGTGTCTATATGTAAAATCATCCTTAAAACCCATCCTGCGCGATAATATAGGTGAATTTAATGAAAATGTAGAATCCCTGTGGGTGGAGATAAGGGGAGGGGGAAAAAATAATAAATTACTGATAGGGGTTTGTTATAAATCTCCAAAAATAATGGAAGCAATGGAGAATATCCTCGTAAAGCAAATAGATGAAGCTGCGACTCAAGGAGAAGTCATTATTATGGGGGACTTCAACTACCCTGAAATAGATTGGGGAACAGAAACCTGCAGTTCCAGCAAAGGTAATCGGTTTTTGACAATTATGAGAGACAATTACCTTTCACAACTGGTTCAGGACCCAACAAGAAGGGGGGCACTGCTAGACCTAATATTAACCAACAGGCCAGACCGCATATCAAATATAAGGGTTGGGGGTTACTTGGGAAATAGCGATCACAAAATAATAAGTTTTCATGTATCCTTTAAAAAGATGTGTAGTAGAGGGGTTACAAGGACACTAAACTTCAGGAGGGCAAATTTCCAACGGATGAAAGAGGATCTTGGTGCAATTAACTGGGACGATATCCTGAGACACAAAAATACACAGAGAAAATGGGAGACGTTTATTAGCATCCTGGATAGGACCTGTGCACAGTATATACCGTATGGGAATAAACATATTAGAAATAGGAGGAAACCAATATGGCTAAATAGAGCTGTAAGGGGCGCAATAAGGGACAAAAAGAAAGCATTTAGAGAATTAAAGGAAGTAGGTAGTGAGGAGGCATTAAATAAATACAGAAAATTTAATAAATTCTGTAAAAAGCAAAATCAAGGCAGCAAAGATTGAGACAGAGAGACTCATTGCCAGAGAGAGTAAAAATAATCCTAAAATATTCTTTAACTACATAAATAGTAAGAAACTAAAAAATGATAGTGTTGGCCCCCTTAATAATAATAGTCTGGGTGAGATGGTGGATGAGGATGAGGAAAAAGCCAATATGCTAAATGACTTTTTTTCATCAGTATTTACACAAGAAAATCCCATGGCAGACAAAATGTCTAGTGATAAAAATTCCCAATTAAATGTCACCTGCTTAACCCAGCAGGAAGTGCGGCGGCGTCTAAAAATCACTAAAATTGACAAATCTCTGGGCCTGGATGGGATACACCCTCGAGTACTGCAGGAATTAAGTACAGTCATTGATAGACCATTATTTTTAATCTTTAAAGACTCCATAATAACAGGGTCTGTGCCACAGGACTGGCGTATAGCAAATGTGGTGCCAATATTCAAAAAGGGAACAAAAACTGAACTCGGAAACTATAGGCCAGTAAGCTTAACCTCTACTGTGGGTAAAATCCTGGAGGGCATTCTAAGGGACGCTATGCTGGAGTATCTGAAGAGGAATAACCTCATGACCCAGTATCATCACGGGTTTACTAGGGACCGTTCATGTCAGACTAATTTGATCAGTTTCTATGAAGAGGTAAGTTCCGGATTGGACCAAGGGAACCCAGTGGATGTAGTGTATATGGACTTTTCAAAAGCTTTTGATACGGTGCCACACAAAAGGTTGATACATAAAATGAGAATAATGGGGATAGGGGAAAATATGTGCAAGTGGGTTGAGAGCTGGCTCAGGGATAGGAAACAAAGGGTGGTTATTAATGGAGCACACTCGGACTGGGTAGCGGTTAGCAGTGGGGTACCACAGGGGTCAGTATTGGGCCCTCTTCTTTTTAACATATTTATTAATGACCTTGTAGGGGGCATTCAGAGTAGAATTTCAATATTTGCAGATGACACTAAACTCTGCAGGGTAATCAATACAGAGGAGGACAATTTTATATTACAGGATGATTTATGTAAACTAGAAGCTTGGGCTGATAAATGGCAAATGAGCTTTAATGGGGATAAATGTAAGGTCATGCACTTGGGTAGAAGTAATAAGATGTATAATTATGTGCTTAATTCTAAAACTCTGGGCAAAACCGTCAATGAAAAAGACCTGGGTGTATGGGTGGATGACAAACTTAAATTCAGTGGCCAGTGTCAGGCAGCTGCTACAAAGGCAAATAAAATAATGGGATGCATTAAAAGAGGCATAGATGCTCATGAGGAGAATATAATTTTACCTCTATACAAGTCACTAGTTCGACCACACTTAAAATACTGTGCACAGTTCTGGTCTCCGGTGTATAAGAAAGACATAGCTGAACTGGAGCGGGTGCAGAGAAGAGCGACCAAGGTTATTAGAGGACTGGGGGGTCTGCAATACCAAGATAGGTTATTACACTTGGGGCTATTTAGTTTGGAAAAACGAAGACTAAGGGGTGATCTTATTTTAATGTATAAATATATGAGGGGACAGTACAAAGACCTTTCTGATGATCTTTTTAATCATAGACCTGAAACAGGGACAAGGGGGCATCCTCTGCGGTTGGAGGAAAAAAGGTTTAAGCATAATAACAGACGCGGATTCTTTACTGTAAGAGCAGTGAGACTATGGAACTCTCTGCCGTGTGATGTTGTAATGAGTGATTCATTACTTAAATTTAAGAGGGGACTGGATACCTTTCTGGAAAAGTATAATGTTACAGGGTATATACACTAGATTCCTTGATAGGGCGTTGATCCAGGGAACTAGTCTGATTGCCGTATGTGGAGTCGGGAAGGAATTTTTTTTCCCCAATGTGGAGCTTACTCTTTGCACATGGGTTTTTTTTGCCTTCCTCTGGATCAACATGTTAGGGCATGTTAGGTTAGGCTATGGGTTGAACTAGATGGACATATAGTCTTCCTTCAACCTTAATAACTATGTAACTATGTAACTATGTAAACGCTCAATCCTATTGAAGACCCTTGTCAATCCAATTGAAGACTATTACAACACCATGTGTCTTTATTTCATTAAAATACTTGTGTGTGTGTGTGTTTATTTTTTAACCCTTTATGAACATAGGATTAATAATGGATAGGTGTCTTATTGACACCTCTCCATTATTAACCTGGCTTAATGTCACCTTCAATAGCAAGGTGGCATTAACCCTTTATTACCCCATATCCCACTGCTACTCGGGAGTGGAAAGAGAGTGGCCAAGTGCCAGAATAGGTGAACCTTACAAGATGTGCCTTTTCTGGGGTGGCTGGGGGCAGATGTTTTTAGCCGGGGGGGGGGGGGCAATATCCAAGGTCCCTCTCTATGTTATTAATATCTGCCCTCAGTCACTGGCTTTACCATTCTGGCGGAGAAAATTGCGCGGGAGACCACGCCAGTTTTTTTCTGTTATTTAACCCTTTATTTTAACAGCTAGAGCCCTCAAATTTTGCACACAGACACTTCTAACATTAGTAGTGCGGAATATGTAAAAAAAAAAGGGATATGAAATGGTTTACTCTATGTAATCCATGTCTCATATCATGTCGGGTTTGGGAAGGAGATAGCAAAAGCCGGCCACTGAATTACCAGCTTTTCTGCTATCTAGCCCTGTATTAAATATAAATATATGTATATATAATGTTTTTACGAATATTTGAGGCCATGGATCCATTCTATGTCCATTTTGCAAGCCGGCGAGAAAATCACTTTTCAGGAAATTTTCTGCGTATCTCAGCCATCAAAAACGTATTTTTATACGTTGTGTGTGACTCCGGCCTTTCGATGATGCCTGGTGATGAAATCCGTCTTGTGGTTCTTGTGCAATCTTTATTTTCAGTTTGTACTTAATGATATGCTCGTGCTCCAGGGCGGCCTTCATGAGGGGCTCTGATTAGATATTCATAATGTAGACTGCTGGCAATTCACTGATCCCTCACTGACCTGCCCCCTAGTTTACATAATGAATACCTAACATACTGAAGAAAACAAAACGAACCCTTCTGCAGACAGTAAAAAAAAAATCAATATGAAAATGGCGCCCGCCGCACCTGCGCACTAGCAGTTGTCAGTAATAGCCGAGAGCTGCTATTGTGCAGGCGGCACCATCTTAGAGGGGGATTTTTTTCTTCTCAGCAAGATGGCGCCGCCGGCACCTGCACAATGGCATCTATCAAATCTCTATGCACACCAATAGCTGCCATTGTGCAGGCACGGTGTTTGCCATTTTTTGATTGATTTTTTTTTTTTGTACTTGATCTATAACATGAAGAACAGTGATTACTAGGACACTAAACATGCGATTTTTCGACAGCGCAGGGACCATGGCTAGCGCCTGCTTGCAGAAGCGTTTTTTTTTTTCTTCAGTATGTGCAGGTATAGATTAACACTGGGCCGAGTGCTATACAATGTTTTCTCGCATAGCAGTCGCCTTTATCATACGGTAGTCTGACTCGGGCCTTAGACTACGTTCACATGTTGCTTTTTTGCTGCTTTTTTCTTCAAATTTTAACCTTTGTTTTACAGTACCCGCAAAGACTATGATATTTCAGAAATCTGCACACACACTTTTTTTTGGAAAACTGCTGCATTTTTGAAAACTGCAGCATGTCACTACTTCCTTTCAGTATTTTTTCACCCATAGAAAGCAATAAGAAAGTGCAAAAAACGCAGCAAAAAAGGCTAGTATCAGGTTTCGCCGCGTTTTTTGGTGCAAAAGCCTTAAGGAAGTTGCATTATAATTTTTTGGGTGGCACTAAACTTTTTGAGCAATGCACAAGAGACAACAAAAACGCAGCAAAACCTCCTTTTTGTAAGCAGCTTCTTTGAGCGGGTTTTCCTTGCAGAAAAAAAAGCAGCAAAAACACAACATGTGAATGTAGTTTTATATGAAAAAATCCTGTAAAAAAATAATTTTATTTCAAATAAAAAAAATTTAAAACTCAAACCCCACATGAAAAAAAAAAAAAAAAAGATAAAAAAAAACAGTGATAGCTTACAAAGTAGAGAGTAGTACAGGTTTGTATGATGATTAGTTGGTCACAATAGGGCGAGCATAAGGCCAGAGTTTGCTGAGCCAGGGAGCGCGAAGGCGTGATTTGGATATAGAGCGCCAACCTCTGTGGAGAGCAAGATGATAAGAGAAGGGATCTAGAAGAAATCCACAAATTAGTAGGCAGGGCGTTTAGGCTACTTTCACACTAGCGTCGGATTCGGCCCGTCGCATTGCGTCGGGCCGAGATTCCGACGCTAGCGTTTGTTGTGCCGCACAACGGAGGCAGCGGATGCATTTCTCCGGCGCGTCCGCTGCCCCATTGTGAGGTGCGGGGAGGTGGGGGCGGAGTTCCGGCCGCGCATGCGCGGTCGGAAAAAGCGGTCCGTCGGCTGCAAAAAACGTTACATTTAACGTTTTTTGCTCCCGGCGGTCCGCCACAACACGGCGCAACCGTCGGAAGACGGTTGCGACGTGTGTCAATACGTCGCAATGCGTCGGTAATGTAACTCTATGGGGCAAAAACGCATCCTGCAAACAACTTTGCAGGATGCGTTTTTTCCCCTAAACGACGCATTGCGACGTATTAAAAAAAAACGCCAGTGTGACAGTAGCCTTATCTGTTGTTCATGAGCAATTAAAGCATTGACTTTTTACAGGCCGTGCTTGTGCTCTCTACTAAACAACCTAACCACTCAGGTCAGGTTCTCATATCCTCCCGTGAATTTGTGATCATTCATTAATTTCCTCTTTATCTGCGGGTGGAGGTCATGCAAACCTGTACCACTCTATATATTGTAAGCTAGCATTGGTTTATTTTGGGGTTGTTTTCATTTTGACATTTTTATATTTGAAATCAAACTATATTTCTAGAGCATTTTTACATTATCTCCCTATTGCTCCTCCTCAACTATGGGCCGGTTCTACAGTTAACCCTGTCACCCCGACTCACAAGGACTGCAGTCTCCAGGAGGATAAGGCTGCAGTCACACTATCAGTATTTGGTCAGTATTTTACCTCAGTATTTGTAAGCCAAAACCAGGAGTGGAACAATTAGAGGAAAAGTATAATAGAAACATATGCACCACTTCTGCATTTATCACCCACTCCTGGTTTTGGCTTACAAATACTGAGGTAAAATACTGACCAAATACTGCTAGTGTGACGGCAGCCTAAAACATGCAATAAAATACAATTTGCACACACTAAAACATCAAGGGTCTTCAGAGTGGTGTTACGCCATCTTCTCCACCTTTACATACACATATATATATATATGTGTGTTTCTGCCCTATACACACATCGGCCTGCGGACTCACCTCCAGTATGGGCTTATGTATCTCCCTGCTCTTGAGCTGCAGTAAGTTTCCTAAGATAGGTAAAGGTCTGGGACCCGGGGGAAGGTTTCCTGACTTCCCAAATAACTTTTTAACCATAAAAAGCAGGAGCAGAGCTAGAAGAATAGAAGAACATAGTCCTGGAGACCACTCCATGTCAGGGAGCTGCTGCAAAGCCGAATGACAGGCAGTGTGAGGAGCAGCTGTGCACTCAGGATGTATATACAACAGATAAAGAGCAGAACATAAAGAATCTGCAGGGTTCAAAGGAGCATTTCCTCTAAGTCGTCACTCCCTCTGTTAACACAGAACTTTCCAGTTCTGCAGAGCAGACACATAATACCTCATAATTACTGAGTGCACATCCCTGCTTGTGTTCACAATTTCTTGGACAATTAGGCTGCCGTCACACTATCAGTATTTGGTCAGTATTTTACCTCAGTATTTGTAAGCCAAAACCAGGAGTGGAACAATTAGAGGAAAAGTATAATAGAAACATATGCACCACTTCTGTATTTATCTCCCACTCCTGGTTTTGGCTTACAAATACTGAGGTAAAATACTGACCAAATACTGATAGTGTGACGGCAGCCTAACACTGTTTCTTCACAAGTATCTCATCGTCATTATTTTCCTCAAAAATTCTGAAAGTTATTACAAGTCTGAGCTGATAATACATTATAATACATTTGGCTGTTGCACATTTATGAAGCAAAATGCCCGTTTTCTGTCTAACAGGGCACCTTAGGGTTATATCTAGTGTTGAGCATTCCGATACCGCAAGTATCGGGTATCGGCCGATATTTGCGGTATCGGAATTCCGATACCGAATTCCGATACTTCCCGCGTATCGGATACCGGAATCGGAAGTTCCCAGAATTCAAATTGAACGCAGCAGCCAATGAGGAATGAATGAAAGTGTGGGCACATCCTGTTTAGCATGGTGGGCATGTAAGTACTGGCAAGGCTGGGATTGGCTGCTGAAATGATGTCACTCTGCACTATAAAAAAGCGCTGCCGCCATTTTGCGCTCACTCTGCTGTGATTTCAGTTAGGGACAGGACGCTGTGTTCTAACTGAGGGCCAGTTGAGCTTGCTAATTGCTTTATTTTCCTTTCCAAAGGCTAATTTAGCAAAACGCTGTGTGTTCTTCACTGTTCACCTCGCTCTTGCCTTGCAGCGCTGTTTTAACAGCGTTCTGCAAGGTCTCTGTGTGTGTGTGTGTGTGCAGCTCACTCTGTAGTCTGTGTGCAGCCATATACCCGGTTGTATTCAGCTCAGGGGGGTTCACACTGCCTCACACAGTTGTTCTTTTTTGCTCTTAGTGCAGCCTGCTGCACATTTTTTCTCAAATTTCCTATTAGTGTTTTTCCACCAGTCTCCAGCTCTATTGTGGAAAAACACTACATAGGATAACCTAGAGGGGGGTTTTAGGGCCTTGCAGCGCCGTTTACGGCTGTCTGCACGGTCTCCGTGTGAGCCCAGCTCGCCCTGTAGTCTGTGTGCAGCCATAGCCGGTTGGATTCAGCTCAGGGTTCGTTACTGGCCCATACCTTGAGAAAAATTTTCCTTTTTTTCAAATAGTGCAGCCTGTTTAAAATTTGAAAAAAAAAATTCCTATTAGTGTCTTTCCACTCGTATCCAGCTAAATAGTGGAAAAACACTATATAGGATAACCTAGAGGAGGGTTTTTTGGCCTTGCAGCGCTGTTTACGGCTGTCTGCACGGTCTCCGTGTGAGCCCAGCTCGCCCTGTAGTCTGTGTGCAGCCATAGCCGGTTGGATTCAGCTCAGGGTTCGTTACTGGCTCATACCTTGAGAAAAATTTTCCTTTTTTTTCAAATAGTGCAGCCTGTTTAAAATTTGAAAAAAAAAAAATCCTATAAGTGTCTTTCCACTCGTATCCAGCTAAATAGTGGAAAAACACTATATAGGATAACCTAGAGGAGGGTTTTTTGGCCTTGCAGCGCCGTTTACGGCTGTCTGCACGGTCTCCGTGTGAGCCCAGCTCGCCCTGTAGTCTGTGTGCAGCCATAGCCGGTTGGATTCAGCTCAGGGTTCGTTACTGGCTCATACCTTGAGAAAAATTTTCCTTTTTTTGAAATAGTGCAGCCTGTTTAAAATTTGAAAAAAAAAAATTCCTATTAGTGTCTTTCCACCAGTCTCCAGCTCAATTGTGGAAAAACACTACATAGGATAACCTAGAGGGGTTTTTTTGGGCCTTGCAGCGCCGTTTACGGCTGTCTGCACGGTCTCTGTGTGAGCGCAGCTCGCCCTGTAGTCTGTGTGCAGCCATAGCCGGTTGGATTCAGCTCAGGGTGCGTTACTGCCTCATACCTTGAAAAACAATTTCCTTTTTTTCAAATAGTGCAGCCAGTTTAAAATTTGAAAAAAAAAATTCCTATTAGTGTCTTTCCACTTGTATCCAGCTAAATAGTGGAAAAACACTATATAGGATAACCTAGAGGAGGGTTTTTTGGTCTTGCAGCGCCGTTTACGGCTGTCTGCACGGTCTCCGTGTGATTTAAACTAGCTCTGTAGCCCGATCTGCACCAAAAAAAAAAGTTAAGTTCACCAAACACAACTTAACACTTGTGTAGGCCACATTTGAAAAATAATAAAGTTTAGTCCACAATTTACAACATTAGTGTTTCTTACACCTGTTAGGAGGAGCATTACAGGAATAAGCACACTAAGGCCTTAGTACTTTTCTGCTTATCTTTATCTGTCAACCAAGATGAAGAGGGCAGGGAGTAAGGCACGTGGGCGTGGGCGCGGAGCAGGGAGAGGAGCAGGGAGAGGACGTGGTGATTCTGTGCCTGCTGCGGGCGCCGGTGACTCGTCGTCACTCAGTTTCAGCAGGGAACAGTCCTTCATGCGCAGCTTTGTCGGAGAGCGCCGTGCACCGCTGCTGCGTGAAGACCAAATTGAAGCCGTTGTCGGGTGGATGGCAGCTAACGCCTCGGCATCGACTTCAGTTAGTGCCACATCCTCTCAGGCACAGAGCACTGGAGAGCAGCCATCTGTCTCTTCACCACCTGCCAAATTGGCCAGGCAGTCAGAGAGCCCAGGACAGGAGCCGTCTCTACTTCTGTTCTCTGAATCTCTTGGCTTGGAAACAGGGGGCCAGCCAAGCAGCATTGGAGAAATGGAAGAAGAGGCAGTGTGCAGTGATGCCCAACACCTTTTTCTCTCTGACTCTGAAGAGGCAGGTGGGCCAGTGCCTCCGGTGACCACAGCGCAGTACGCATCTGATGATGAAACTCAGGTGCCGCTTTCTCGTGCGTACTGTGCTGCTGAGACTACCCAGGAGGAGCAGTTGGTGGCAGAGGGTAGTGGAGATGATGAGGTCCTTGACCCATCGTGGCGTGAGGAACAGGAAGGTGGTGGGAGCAGCTCAGAGGAAGAGCTTCCTCTTACGGGCCAAAGAGGGAGAGGGAGGGGGAAGACTGCGGAGCCTGTAGCCTCCACTTTGGCACCCGTTAGGAGCCTGTCTCTTTCCAAAGCCAAAAAGGGCGCTCCCAAGACTTGCAGTGCCTGGTCCTTTTTTGACACAGTTGCAGATGACATTTGTTTTGTCAAATGCAAGCTGTGTCATCATAAAGTAAAAAGAGGGAAAAATGTCAGCAACCTCAATACCACAAATATGTGGAAACATGTGCGGACCAGGCACGCGGTGGAGTTACAGAAACACACTGAAGATGTAGGCCAACCAACAGCGGCAGCTACCACCTCTTCAGCTCGTGTTGCCTCTTCCTCCAGCTCACGCACAGCTGGTTTGGCTTCCTCCCAGAGACCTTGTGTAATTCCACCCACAGCACCACCTTCCCAGTCATCCTCACACTCCCAGTCTACTCTACACCCATCGGTAGTACAGGCATGGGAGAAAAGGCGGGCATTCTCGGCCAACCACCCCCGAGCACAGGCTCTGAATGCAGGCATTGCCAAACTGTTGTCCCTGGAAATGCTCTCGTTCAGGCTGGTGGAGACTGACAGCTTCCGTGACTTGATGGCATTGGCAGTCCCACAGTACAAGGTGCCCAGCCGCTTTTACTTCAGCAGGCAGGCTGTCCCTGCCCTGCACAGGCATGTTGAGGCAAACATAAAACATGCGCTACTGAACGCCGTCAGTAGCAAGGTCCACCTCACCACCGATGCGTGGACCAGTCAGCATGGACAGGGGCGATATGTTTCCCTCACTGCCCATTGGGTTAATGTTGTTGAGCCAGGTACAGATCGTGCGAGTGGCGCAGGACGTGTCCCGCCCACTCCAAGGATTGCAGGAATCCAGTCTGTACGCATCGACTCCTCCTCTTACACCAGTTCCTCTGATTCCTCTCTGCAGGATCCGTCACAGTCCACCCCCACATGGACCCGTGAACGTTTACCTATGACCGACATGAGCACAGCCGTGGCCAAACGTCAGCAGGCCGTCTTGAAACTAGTTTCATTGGGGCATCGAAGCCACACAGCGCAGGAGCTCTGGAATGCCATAAAGCAGGAGAGCGATGTGTGGTTACTGCCAGCGAATCTCCAGCCAGGCATGGTAGTGTGTGACAATGGCCGAAATCTGGTGGCAGCTTTGGCCCTTGGCAACCTCACTCACATCCCATGTCTGGCACATGTGCTCAATTTGGTTGTGCAGAGTTTTCTGAGGGACTATCCGGATCTTGATGCCCTGCTGCACAAGGTCCGCCTAGAGTGTGCTCACTTGCGGCGTTCCAGCTTGGCCAGATCCCGCATTGCTGCTCTGCAGCGCAGATTCCGCCTTCCGGAACACCGCATCATATGTGACCTACCTACCCGGTGGAATTCCACGTTACATATGTTGGAGCGGTTGTGTGAGCAGCAGCAAGCAGTTATGGAGTACCAGCTGCATCAGGCGCAAAGAAGTCGCAGTCAGCGCCGATCAGACTTCACAACCACAGAGTGGGCCACTCTGAAGGACGTCTGCCAGGTTTTGCGTCCTTTTGATTATTCCACGCGGATGGCAAGTGCAGATGATGCACTAGTCAGCATGACTGTCCCCTTTATCTGCCTGCTTCAGCAAACTTTGCAAGGGTTAAGGGATGATGTGGTGGAAGAGGTGGAGGATGAGGAGTCACCTTTTCCATCAGCTTCTGGAGAGTCAGCGCCACGTGGTTCCTCACAAAGGGGTACGCAGGGGCCAATTTGTGAGGAGGATGAGGAGGAGTCAATGGACGAGGAAGAGCTCCGTCCAGAGGAGGGAGCGACACAATTGTCCAGTGGTCAGTGTGTACAGCGAGGGTGGGGTGATGACGAGCGGGCAGAGATCATGTCTCAAGCAGGGGACAGCGTTTCTGGGCCGGTTGGCACTCTGCAGCACATGGTGGATTTTATGCTGCAGTGCCTGAGAAATGACCGCCGCATCGACCACATTCTCAACATGCCTGATTATTGGGTGTTCACCCTCCTCGATCCTCGCTACCGGGACAACGTCCAAAACCTCATCCCTGCGTTGACCCGGGAGCGTAAATTGCGGGAGTACCACGACACACTGGTGAATTCCATCATCTTCTCCTGTCCAACTGAGAGGAGTGCTGCTAGTGCTTTACAAAGCAGCTCAGTGCGTCGAGGCAGTGGGGGAGGCTCTGCCCAAAGAGGGAGCAGAAGCAGTGCCTCTGCCCAAGGCAAGCCGAGTATGGCACAACTCTGGCACACTTTTGTGTGCCCGCCCCAAATGTCTACACCATCACCGGCGGCTCCAGTCAGCAGGAGGCAACGGTTCCGTCAGATGGTGACAGACTACATGGCTTGCCCTCTTACTGTACTCCCCGACGGCTCTTCCCCGTTCAAGTTTTGGGTCTCTAAGCTGGATACATGGCCAGAGCTAAGTCAGTATGCATTGGGGGTGCTGGCTTGCCCTGCGGCTAGTGTCTTATCGGAACGTGTCTTTAGTGCCGCAGGTGGTGTACTAACAGACCGTCGCATGCGACTATCCTCCGATAACGTTGACCGGCTTACTTTCCTGAAAATGAACCAGGCCTGGATCTCGCAGGAATTTGCCACTCCTCTGCCTGATTAATTAATTGGGTGTCATCCAGGTCTTCTGCTGTGTTCATCTTTCTACCACCTGAAATGCTATTCCTGGACTCCAACACCGCCAGTTGCGGCTCAGAAGTGCAGGCTGCACAGTCAAAACATACGACCCAGTGTTATTGGGTTTCAGTAACGTCAGCTGATCCCCAGCTGTGTAGCCGGCAATGTGTCCTGCGACCGCTACGCTGGCACAACAACCTGAATGTAAGGGAACCTGCCCCCCCCCCGTCGTTTGTTACTGAAAGAGCCATCTTGTGCAGCAGTAATGCTGCACAAGGAAAAGGTAGCTATTTTTTTTTGGCTCCTTGCACACGCAGAACTTAACACTTATAAAATGTGTTCACTGATACCGTTATACCGTCCCAGAGCTGGGACTTTCCTTCGTAATGTGACGCAGCACAGCCATCATTCCTACCCCCTTGGTGCCATGCGCTGCCTCCTCAGCGTTGTTTTAAGCTGTCACGGAGCCTGCGCTGTTCTGTTATCCCTTGGCCATGCCCTATTTGCGCTGCCTGTCTTCTGACATAATTTGGTGTCAGGCTGGCTGCGCCTGTGCGGCCGCGCTGCCATAGATCCCACCTCGCAGTGTCTTCTGATTGAGTCACACTGCGGGCCTGGGATCCATGGGCATGCGCAGTGCATATCTTCCCCTCGGGCTCTCGCTCATTTCCCTCCGCCTTCTTTAGACTGTGCGCCGTCAGCTGATCCCTAATAGCATGCCATGGCCGTGACAACGCACAGTCTGAAGAAGAGGGAAGGAGGGGAGTGAGAGTCGAGGATATGCACTGTGCATGCCCATGGATCCAAGGCCCGCAGTGGGATTACGTTAGACGAGACTGCGAGGTGGGATCTGGAGCAGCGTGGACGCACAGGCACTGACAGCCTGACACCAAATTATGTCAGAAGACAGGCAGCGCTAATTGGGCATGGCCAAGGGATAACAGAACAGCGCAGGCTCCGTGACAGCTTAAAACAACGCTGAGGAGGCAGCACACGGCACCAAGGGGATAGGAATGACAGCTGTGCTGTGTCCCATTACGAAGGAAATTCGCACCTCCGTGACGGTTTAACGGTATAAGGGGACACATTTTTAGTGTTTACTTCTGTGTTTGCAAGGAGCATAATTAAAAGAGCAACCTTTTCCTTTTGCATCCTTAGCGCTGCACAAGATGGCTCTTTCAGCTACAAACGTCTTGGGGGGGGGGGGTTAAAGGTTCCCTTTCAACTTGCTCCAATCAGGCTTCGGCCTACACTCTGTTCCTCTGCTCCTCCTGCTGTCCCTGGGCTCTAACACCGCCAGTTGGTGCCTGGAAGTGCTGTGTGCACAGTCAACAGTTGCTCCTCTGTTATTGGGGTTCAGTAACGTCAGCTGATCTCCAGCTGTGTGTGCGGTAATACCTCCAATCTGCTCCTCCTGCTGTCCCTGGGCTCTAACACCGCCAGTTGGTGCCTGGAAGTGCTGTGTGCACAGTCAACAGTCGCTCCTCTGTTATTGGGGTTCAGTAACGTCAGCTGATCCCCAGCTGTGTGTGCGGTAATACCTCCAATCTGCTCCTCCTGCTGTCCCTGGGCTCTAACACCGCCAGTTGGTGCCTGGAAGTGCTGTGTGCACAGTCAACAGTCGCTCCTCTGTTATTGGGGTTCAGTAACGCCAGCTGATCCCCAGCTGTGTATCTGGCAACGTGTCATGCGACCGCCACGCTGGCACAACTAAAATGTAAGGGGACCTGTCCCCCCCCCCCCTAGGCGTTTGTTTCTGAAAGAGCCACCATGTGCAGCACTAATACTGCACAAGGGAAAGGTCGCTCTTGAAATTATGCTCCTTGGAAACGCTGAACTACACACTCATGTAATGTGTCCCCTCACACCGTCCAACCGTCCCAGAGGTGGGACTTTCCTTTGTAATGTGACGCAGCACAGCCGTCATTGCTACCCCCTTGGCACCGTGCGCTGCCTCCTTAGAGTTGTTTGATTCCGTCATGGACCCTGCACTGTTATGTTATCCCTTGGCCATGCACAGTTTGCGCTGCCCGTCCTCTGACATCATTTGTTGTCGTCCTGGCTGCGCCTGTGCGTCCACGCTGCCCGAAATCCCACCTCGCAGTGTCGTCTAATGTGATCCCACAGTGGGCCTGGTATCCATGGCCATGCGCAGTGCATATACTAGCCTCTCATTCCCCTTCTTCATGCTTCTTCAGACTAGGCGGCGTCAGCTGATCCCTAATAGCATGCCACGGCCGTGACGCCGCACAGTCTGAAGAAGCATGAAGGAGGTGAGTGAGAGGCGATGATATGCACTGCGCATGCCCATGGATCCCTGGCCCGCAGTGGGATTACAGTTGATGACACTGCAAGGTTGGATCTCGGGCAGCTTTGACGCACAGGCACTGCCAGCCTGACACCTAAATGATGTCAGAAGACGGGCACCGCTAACTGTGCATGGCCAAGGGATAACATTACAGCGCGGGCTCCGTGACAGAACCAAACAACGTTGAGGAGGTGCGCACGGCACCAAGGGGGTTGGAATGACGGCTGTGCTGTGTCACATTACAAAGGAAAGTCCCACTTCCGGGATGGTTTGACGGTGTGAGGGGACACATTATATGAGTGTGTACTTCAGCGTTTGCAAGGAGCATTATTTTCGGAGCCACCATTTTCCATGTGCAGTATTACTGCTGTACAAGATGGCTCTTTCAGCAACAAATGCCTGGGGGAGGGGGGGGGGGGGTTAAAGGTTCCCTTTACACTTGCTCCACTGCAGGCTTCGGCCTACACTCTGCTCCTCTTTGATTCCCTGGGTTTCAACACTGTCAGTTGACACCTGGAAGTGTTGTCTACACAGAAAAAACACTAGGTGATGTGTCAGTGGGGTTCAGCACCGCCAGCTGTTCCCCTGCTGTGTAGTCGGCATCGTGTCCAGCACAAGCCACGCTGGCACAACCGACCAAAAGCTTCCACCAGTGCAGGCTTCGGCCTACACTTTGCTCCTCTCCTCCTCCTCCTGCTGACCCTGGGCTCAAACACCGCTCGTTTTTGCCCGGAACTGCTAGCTGCACAGAGAAAAACACCAGCCAATGTGTTAGTGGGGTTCAGCAACGCCAGCTGTTCCCCTGCTGTGTAGCTGGCAACGTGTCCTGCAAACGCCACGCAGGCACATGAACTGAAATTGAAGGGAGCCTGGCCCCCTCTCCCCCAGGTGTTTCTATGTATAACAGCCACCTTGTACAGCAGTACTGCTGCATTTGTACAAGGTGGCTGACTTTTTATCCTTGCCCACGTGGAACTCAACACGTACAAAATGTGTCTCTTTGAGACCATTCCACTGTCCCTGAGGTGTGACTTTCCTTTCTAATGATACGCAGCACCCCCCTTGGTAGCGCTTCCCGTCTTCTGACATCATCGGTTGGCTAGTTGCGCCTGTGCGTCCGCCCTGCCTGAATAAAATGCTCCTCGTTGTCTTAATTATTTTGACTGCGAGGGTGTGATTGATGGGCACGAGCAGTGAATATCTTCGCCTGTCTTAACTCATCTCCTTCCGCCTTCTTCAGACTGTGCAGCCTCATGGCCGCGGCATGCGAGAAGGGATCAGATGAGGCCGCCCAGTCTGAAGCAGGTGTAAGGACATGTGTGAGCGGCAAACATATTTAGTGCACCAGGGCACGAATCCCAGCACCGCAGTGTGATTTTTTAAAAACACACTGTGGGTCTGGGATTCATGTCCACCGCTAACCGCAACGGCCAACATGAAATGAGGTCATAAGACAGGAAGCGCTCACAGCGCATGGCCAAAGGATCACAAGAGCGCAGACTCCTGTACAGCAACTAGCAACGCTCAGGAAGCTGCGCCCATGCAAAAAGGTGTTGTTTTCGACACCTGTGCTGCTTTTCTTTAAAAAGACAAGTCACGCCTCCACTACTGTTTAACAGTATAATGGGCTAAATAGTGTACGTGTTGCATTCAGCGTGTGCAAGTAGACAAATTAATAGAGCAACCTTTTACTTGTGCAGCATTAATGCTGCAGAAGGAGTGGCTCTTGTACTTTGTAACACCTGAGGGGGGGTTAAAGGTAACCTTTGAAATTGGTTCAACTAGGCTTCGGCCTACACTCTGCTCCTCTCCTCCTCCTGCTGACCCTGGGCTCTAACAACGCTAGTTTTTGCCCGGAAATGCTAGCTGCACAGAGAAAAACGCCAGCCAATGTGTTAGTGGGGTTCAGCAATGCCAGCTGTTTCCCTGCTGTGTAGCTTGCATCGTGTCCAGCACAAGCCACGCTGGCACAACCGACCAAAAGCTGCCACCAGTGCAGGCTTCGGCCTACACTTTGCTCCTCTCCTCCTCCTGCTGACCCTGGGCTCTAACACCGCTAGTTTTTGCCCGGAACTGCTAGCTGCACAGAGAAAAACACCAGCCAATGTGTTAGTGGGGTTCAGCAACGCCAGCTGTTTCCCTGCTGTGTAGCTTGCATCGTGTCCAGCACAAGCCACGCTGGCACAACCGACCAAAAGCTGCCACCAGTGCAGGCTTCGGCCTACACTTTGCTCCTCTCCTCCTCCTCCTGCTGACCCTGGGCTCTAACACCGCTAGTTTTTGCCCGGACATGCAATCTGCACAGAGAAAAACACCTGTCAATGTGTCAGTGGGGTTCAGCAACGCCAGCTGTTCCCCTGCTGTGTAGCTTGCAACGTGACCTGCAAACGCCACGCAGGCACATGAACTGAAATTGAAGGGAGCCTGCCCCCCACCCCCAGGTGTTTCTATGTATAACAGCCACCTTGTACAGCAGTACTGCTGCATTTGTACAAGGTGGCTGACTTTTTCTCCTTGCCCACGTGGAACTCAACACGTACAAAATGTGTCTCATTAGAGACCATTACAATGTCCCTGAGGTGTGACTTTCCTTTGTAATGACACGCAGCACCACCCTTGTTAGCGCTGCCCGTCTTTTGACATCATTGGTTAGCTGGCTGCGCCTGTGCATCTCCCCTGCTCGAAACAACGCCCCTCGGTGTCTTATTTTTTTGGACAGCGAGGGTGTGATTGATGGGCATGTGCAGTGCATATGTTTGCCTGTGTTCACTCATCTCCTTCCGCCTTCTTCAGACTGGGTGTCCTCATGGCCGCGGCAGGCGATAAGGGATCAGATGAGGCCGCCCAGTCTGAAGCAGGTGTAAGGACATGTGTGAGCGTCAAACATATTTACTGCACAAGGCCACGAATCCCAGCCACGCAGTGTGATTTTTTGAAAACACACTGTGGGTCTGGGATTCATGTCCATCGCTAACCGCAACGGCCAACATAAAATGAGGTCAGAAGACAGGAAGCGCTCACAGCGCATGGCCAAGGGATCACACAATAGCGCAGACTCCTGTACAGCAAATAACAACGCTCAGGAATCTGCGCACAGCAGCTATGTGTTAATTTTGACACCTGTGCTGCATCTCCGTAAAAAGGAAAGTCACGCCTCAACTACTGTTTGACAGTATAATGGGCTAAATAGTGTACGTGTTTTATTCATCGTGTGCAAGGAGCAAATTAAATAGAGCAACCTTTTACTTGTGCAGCATTAATGCTGCACAAGGTGTGGCTCTTGTACCTTGCAACACCTGAGGGGGGGGGTTAAAGGTAACCTTTGAAATTGGTTCAACTAGGCTTCGGCCTACACTCTGCTCCTCTACTCCTCCTGCTGACCCTGGGCTCTAACAACGCTAGTTTTTGCCCGGAAATGCTAGCTGCACAGAGAAAAACACCAGCCAATATGTTAGTGGGGTTCAGCAACGCCCGCTGTTCCCCCGCTGTGTAGCCGGCATCGTGTCCAGCAAAAGCCACGCTGGCACAACCGACCAAAAGCTGCCACCAGTGCAGGCTTCGGCCTACACTTTGCTCCTCTCCTCCTCCTGCTGACCCTGGGCTCAAACACCGCTAGTTTTTGCCCGGAAATGCTAGCTGCACAGAGAAAAACACCAGCCAATGTGTTAGTGGGGTTCAGCAACGCCAGCTGTTTCCCTGCTGTGTAGCTTGCATCGTGTCCACCACAAGCCACGCTGGCACAACCGACCAAAAGCTGCCACCAGTGCAGGCTTCGGCCTACACTTTGCTCCTCTCCTCCTCCTCCTGCTGACCCTGGGCTCTAACACCGCTAGTTTTTGCCCGGACATGCAATCTGCACAGAGAAAAACACCAGTCAATGTGTCAGTGGGGTTCAGCAACGCCAGCTGTTCCCCTGCTGTGTAGCTTGCAACGTGACCTGCAAACGCCACGCAGGCACATGAACTGAAATTGAAGGGAGCCTGCCCCCCACCCCCAGGTGTTTCTATGTATAACAGCCACCTTGTACAGCAGTACTGCTGCATTTGTACAAGGTGACTGATGTTTTCTCCTTGCCCACGTGGAACTCAACACGTACAAAATGTGTCTCATTAGAGACCAATGCTAATGTCCCTGAGGTGTGACTTTCCTTTTTAATGACACGCAGCACCCCCATTGTTAGCGCTGCCCGTCTTCTGACATCATTGGTTGGCTGCCTGTGCCTGTGCGTCCGCCCTGCCCGACACAACGCCCCTCGTTGTCTCATATTTTGGATGCGAGGGTGTTATTGATGGGCATGTGCAGTGCATATGTTCGCCTGTTTTAAGTCACCTCCTTCCGCCTTCTTCAGACTGGGTGTCCTCATGGCCGCGGCATGCGATAAGGGATCAGATGAGGCCGCCCAGTCTGAAGCAGGTGTAAGGACATGTGTGAGCGGCAAACATATTTAGTGCACAAGGGCAAGAATCCCAGCACCGCAGTGTGATTTTTTAAAAAAACACTGTGGGTCTGGGATTCATGTCCACCGCTAACCGCAACGGCCAACATGAAATGAGGTCATAAGACAGGAAGCGCTCACAGCGCATAGCCAAGGGATCACAAGAGCGCAGACTCCTGTACAGCAACTAACAACGCTCAGGAAGCTGCGCCCATGCAAAAAGGTGTTATTTTCGACACCTGTGCTGCTTTTCTTTAAAAAGACAAGTCACGCCTCCACTACTGTTTAACAGTATAATGGGCTAAATAGTGTACGTGTTGCATTCAGCGTGTGCAAGTAGACAAATTAATAGAGCAACCTTTTACTTGTGCAGCATTAATGCTGCAGAAGGAGTGGCTCTTGTACTTTGTAACACCTGAGGGGGGGTTAAAGGTAACCTTTGAAATTGGTTCAACTAGGCTTCGGCCTACACTCTGCTCCTCTCCTCCTCCTGCTGACCCTGGGCTCTAACAACGCTAGTTTTTGCCCGGAAATGCTAGCTGCACAGAGAAAAACACCAGCCAATGTGTTAGTGGGGTTCAGCACCGCCAGCTGTTCCCCCGCTGTGTAGCCGGCATCGTGTCCAGCAAAAGCCACGCTGGCACAACCGACCAAAAGCTGCCACCAGTGCAGGCTTCGGCCTACACTTTGCTCCTCTCCTCCTCCTGCTGACCCTGGGCTCTAACACCGCTAGTTTTTGCCCGGAAATGCTAGCTGCACAGAGAAAAACACCAGCCAATGTGTTAGTGGGGTTCAGCAATGCCAGCTGTTTCCCTGCTGTGTAGCTTGCATCGTGTCCACCACAAGCCACGCTGGCACAACCGACCAAAAGCTGCCACCAGTGCAGGCTTCGGCCTACACTTTGCTCCTCTCCTCCTCCTCCTGCTGACCCTGGGCTCTAACACCGCTAGTTTTTGCCCGGACATGCAATCTGCACAGAGAAAAACACCAGTCAATGCGTCAGTGGGGTTCAGCAACGCCAGCTGTTCCCCTGCTGTGTAGCTTGCAACGTGACCTGCAAACGCCACGCAGGCACATGAACTGAAATTGAAGGGAGCCTGCCCCCCACCCCCAGGTGTTTCTATGTATAACAGCCACCTTGTACAGCAGTACTGCTGCATTTGTACAAGGTGGCTGATGTTTTCTCCTTGCCCACGTGGAACTCAACACGTACAAAATGTGTCTCTTTGAGACCATTCCACTGTCCCTGAGGTGTGACTTTCCTTTCTAATGATACGCAGCACCCCCCTTGGTAGCGCTTCCCGTCTTCTGACATCATTGTTTGGCTACTTGCGCCTGTTCGTCCGCCCTGCCTGAATAAAATGCTCCTCGTTGTCTTACTTATTTTGACTGCGAGGGTGTGATTGATGGGCACGAGCAGTGCATATCTTCGCCTGTCTTAACTCATCTCCTTCCGCCTTCTTCAGACTGTGCAGCCTCATGGCCGCAGCATGCGAGAAGGGATCAGCAGAGGCCGCCCAGTCTGAAGCAGGTGTAAGGACGTGTGTGAGCGGCCAAAATATTTACTGCTCAAGGCCACGAATCCCAGCACCGCAGTGTGGCTTTATGAAAAGACACTGTGGGTCTGGGATTTATGGCCATCGTTAACCGCACCGGCCAACATGAAATGATGTCATAAGATGGGCAGCGCTAACAGGGCATTGCCAAGGGATAACACAAGAGCGCAGACTCCTGTACAGCAAATAACAACGCTCAGGAAGCTGCGCCAAGCACCAAGGCGTTATTTTGGACACCTGTGCTGCGTCTCATCAAAAAACCAAGTCACGCATCCACTACAGTTTGACTGTAGAATGGGGTAAATTGTGTATGTCTTTCATTCAGCGTGTGCAAGTAGACAAATTAATAGAGCAACCTTTCACTTGTGCAGCATTAATACTGCACAAGGTGTGTCTCTTGTACTTTGTAACACCTGAGGGGGGGGTTAAAGGTTTCCTTTGAAATTGGTTCAACTAGGCTTCGGCCTACACTCTACTCCTCTCCTCCTCCTCCTGCTTCAACACGGGCTCTAACATCGCTAGTTTTTGCCCGCAAGTGCTAGCTGCACAGAGAAAAACACACGCCATTGTGTTAGTGGGGTTCAGCAACGCCAGCTGTTCCCCCAGTGTGTAGCCGGCAAAGTGTCCTGCAAACGCAACGCAGACACAAAGCTGCCTCCAGTGCAGGCTTCGGCCTACACTCATCTCCCCCTGCTTACCCTTTGCTCCAACACTGCTAGTTGGGGCTCTAGGAAGACAATCTTTAATAGGCAAGGCAACGCATCTGGGTTCCAGCACCGCCAGCTGGTTCTCGGCAGTGTTCTTGTCACAGGTACTCCCTCGTGCCAAGCCTGGTTTCAGCACCGTCAGCTGTTTCCGGGTTGTGTCAACTTCACTGAGACGCCTATGCTTGCCCCGTCGTGGTGCGGTCGAGTTAGCCAACTCCAGGGTGCCTCCAGTTTAGGAGCTTCCTATGTGGGCTGCGTGAACTGGTAGTCAAGGCTGGTTCTGTAGTGCCAGTAGGCCCAGCTCCCCCTGTAGGACTGTTGGGGTTCGGTAACTGCGGCTGCCTCGCGGCCTAGCTGTTCTCTCCTCTCCTGTGGACCTTCGGGTCCACCACCTGGTTCCAGCACCGTCAGCTGGTTCCGGGCCGAGCCTTTGGCTTAGGTGCCTCCTCCTGGGTATCCGAGTTCCGCCAACGCCAGGAGGTCCTTGGTAGTGCTTTTAAGCGCGGGCACCTACAGCTTAGTAACCGGGTTCCAGCACCGTCAGCTGGTCCTCGGTCGTGCCATTGGCTCTTGCACACTGGGGCAACGCATCCGGGTTCCAGCACCGCCAGCTGGTTCTCGGCAGTGTTCTTGTCACAGGTACTCCCTCGTGCCAAGCCTGGTTTCAGCACCGTCAGCTGTTTCCGGGTTGTGTCAAGCTCACTGAGACGCCTATGCTTGCCCCGTCGTGGTGCGGTCGAGTTAGCCAACTCCAGGGTGCCTCCAGTTTAGGAGCTTCCTATGTGGGCTGCGTGAACTGGTAGTCAAGGCTGGTTCTGTAGTGCCAGTAGGCCCAGCTCCCCCTGTAGGACTGTTGGGGTTCGGTAACTGCGGCTGCCTCGCGGCCTAGCTGTTCTCTCCTCTCCTGTGGACCTTCGGGTCCACCACCTGGTTCCAGCACCGTCAGCTGGTTCCGGGCCGAGCCTTTGGCTTAGGTGCCTCCTCCTGGGTATCCGAGTTCCGCCAACGCCAGGCGGTCCTTGGTAGTGCTTTTAAGCGCGGGCACCTACAGCTTAGTAACCGGGTTCCAGCACCGTCAGCTGGTCCTCGGTCGTGCCATTAGCTCTTGCACACTGGGGCAACGCATCCGGGTTCCAGCACCGCCAGCTGGTTCTCGGCAGTGTTCTTGTCACAGGTACTCCCTCGTGCCAAGCCTGGTTTCAGCACCGTCAGCTGTTTCTGGGTTGTGTCAACTTCACTGAGACGCCTATGCTTGCCCCGTCGTGGTGCGGTCGAGTTAGCCAACTCCAGGGTGCCTCCAGTTTAGGAGCTTCCTATGTGGGCTGCGTGAACTGGTAGTCAAGGCTGGTTCTGTAGTGCCAGTAGGCCCAGCTCCCCCTGTAGGACTGTTGGGGTTCGGTAACTGCGGCTGCCTCGCGGCCTAGCTGTTCTCTCCTCTCCTGTGGACCTTCGGGTCCACCACCTGGTTCCAGCACCGTCAGCTGGTTCCGGGCCGAGCCTTTGGCTTAGGTGCCTCCTCCTGGGTATCCGAGTTCCGCCAACGCCAGGCGGTCCTTGGTAGTGCTTTTAAGCGCGGGCACCTACAGCTTAGTAACCGGGTTCCAGCACCGTCAGCTGGTCCTCGGTCGTGCCATTGGCTCTTGCACACTGGGGCAACGCATCCGGGTTCCAGCACCGCCAGCTGGTTCTCGGCAGTGTTCTTGTCACAGGTACTCCCTCGTGCCAAGCCTGGTTTCAGCACCGTCAGCTGTTTCCGGGTTGTGTCAACTTCACTGAGACGCCTATGCTTGCCCCGTCGTGGTGCGGTCGAGTTAGCCAACTCCAGGGTGCCTCCAGTTTAGGAGCTTCCTATGTGGGCTGCGTGAACTGGTAGTCAAGGCTGGTTCTGTAGTGCCAGTAGGCCCAGCTCCCCCTGTAGGACTGTTGGGGTTCGGTAACTGCGGCTGCCTCGCGGCCTAGCTGTTCTCTCCTCTCCTGTGGACCTTCGGGTCCACCACCTGGTTCCAGCACCGTCAGCTGGTTCCGGGCCGAGCCTTTGGCTTAGGTGCCTCCTCCTGGGTATCCGAGTTCCGCCAACGCCAGGCGGTCCTTGGTAGTGCTTTTAAGCGCGGGCACCTACAGCTTAGTAACCGGGTTCCAGCACCGTCAGCTGGTCCTCGGTCGTGCCATTGGCTCTTGCACACTGGGGCAACGCATCCGGGTTCCAGCACCGCCAGCTGGTTCTCGGCAGTGTTCTTGTCACAGGTACTCCCTCGTGCCAAGCCTGGTTTCAGCACCGTCAGCTGTTTCCGGGTTGTGTCAACTTCACTGAGACGCCTATGCTTGCCCCGTCGTGGTGCGGTCGAGTTAGCCAACTCCAGGGTGCCTCCAGTTTAGGAGCTTCCTATGTGGGCTGCGTGAACTGGTAGTCAAGGCTGGTTCTGTAGTGCCAGTAGGCCCAGCTCCCCCTGTAGGACTGTTGGGGTTCGGTAACTGCGGCTGCCTCGCGGCCTAGCTGTTCTCTCCTCTCCTGTGGACCTTCGGGTCCACCACCTGGTTCCAGCACCGTCAGCTGGTTCCGGGCCGAGCCTTTGGCTTAGGTGCCTCCTCCTGGGTATCCGAGTTCCGCCAACGCCAGGCGGTCCTTGGTAGTGCTTTTAAGCGCGGGCACCTACAGCTTAGTAACCGGGTTCCAGCACCGTCAGCTGGTCCTCGGTCGTGCCATTGGCTCTTGCACACTGGGGCAACGCATCCGGGTTCCAGCACCGCCAGCTGGTTCTCGGCAGTGTTCTTGTCACAGGTACTCCCTCGTGCCAAGCCTGGTTTCAGCACTGTCAGCTGTTTCCGGGTTGTGTCAACTTCACTGAGACGCCTATGCTTGCCCCGTCGTGGTGCGGTCGAGTTAGCCAACTCCAGGGTGCCTCCAGTTTAGGAGCTTCCTATGTGGGCTGCGTGAACTGGTAGTCAAGGCTGGTTCTGTAGTGCCAGTAGGCCCAGCTCCCCCTGTAGGACTGTTGGGGTTCGGTAACTGCGGCTGCCTCGCGGCCTAGCTGTTCTCTCCTCTCCTGTGGACCTTCGGGTCCACCACCTGGTTCCAGCACCGTCAGCTGGTTCCGGGCCGAGCCTTTGGCTTAGGTGCCTCCTCCTGGGTATCCGAGTTCCGCCAACGCCAGGCGGTCCTTGGTAGTGCTTTTAAGCGCGGGCACCTACAGCTTAGTAACCGGGTTCCAGCACCGTCAGCTGGTCCTCGGTCGTGCCATTGGCTCTTGCACACTGGGGCAACGCATCCGGGTTCCAGCACCGCCAGCTGGTTCTCGGCAGTGTTCTTGTCACAGGTACTCCCTCGTGCCAAGCCTGGTTTCAGCACCGTCAGCTGTTTCCGGGTTGTGTCAACTTCACTGAGACGCCTATGCTTGCCCAGTCGTGGTGCGGTCGAGTTAGCCAACTCCAGGGTGCCTCCAGTTTAGGAGCTTCCTATGTGGGCTGCGTGAACTGGTAGTCAAGGCTGGTTCTGTAGTGCCAGTAGGCCCAGCTCCCCCTGTAGGACTGTTGGGGTTCGGTAACTGCGGCTGCCTCGCGGCCTAGCTGTTCTCTCCTCTCCTGTGGACCTTCGGGTCCACCACCTGGTTCCAGCACCGTCAGCTGGTTCCGGGCCGAGCCTTTGGCTTAGGTGCCTCCTCCTGGGTATCCGAGTTCCGCCAACGCCAGGCGGTCCTTGGTAGTGCTTTTAAGCGCGGGCACCTACAGCTTAGTAACCGGGTTCCAGCACCGTCAGCTGGTCCTCGGTCGTGCCATTGGCTCTTGCACACTGGGGCAACGCATCCGGGTTCCAGCACCGCCAGCTGGTTCTCGGCAGTGTTCTTGTCACAGGTACTCCCTCGTGCCAAGCCTGGTTTCAGCACCGTCAGCTGTTTCCGGGTTGTGTCAACTTCACTGAGACGCCTATGCTTGCCCCGTCGTGGTGCGGTCGAGTTAGCCAACTCCAGGGTGCCTCCAGTTTAGGAGCTTCCTATGTGGGCTGTGTGAACTGGTAGTCAAGGCTGGTTCTGTAGTGCCAGTAGGCCCAGCTCCCCCTGTAGGACTGTTGGGGTTCGGTAACTGCGGCTGCCTCGCGGCCTAGCTGTTCTCTCCTCTCCTGTGGACCTTCGGGTCCACCACCTGGTTCCAGCACCGTCAGCTGGTTCCGGGCCGAGCCTTTGGCTTAGGTGCCTCCTCCTGGGTATCCGAGTTCCGCCAACGCCAGGCGGTCCTTGGTAGTGCTTTTAAGCGCGGGCACCTACAGCTTAGTAACCGGGTTCCAGCACCGTCAGCTGGTCCTCGGTCGTGCCATTGGCTCTTGCACACTGGGGCAACGCATCCGGGTTCCAGCACCGCCAGCTGGTTCTCGGCAGTGTTCTTGTCACAGGTACTCCCTCGTGCCAAGCCTGGTTTCAGCACTGTCAGCTGTTTCCGGGTTGTGTCAACTTCACTGAGACGCCTATGCTTGCCCCGTCGTGGTGCGGTCGAGTTAGCCAACTCCAGGGTGCCTCCAGTTTAGGAGCTTCCTATGTGGGCTGCGTGAACTGGTAGTCAAGGCTGGTTCTGTAGTGCCAGTAGGCCCAGCTCCCCCTGTAGGACTGTTGGGGTTCGGTAACTGCGGCTGCCTCGCGGCCTAGCTGTTCTCTCCTCTCCTGTGGACCTTCGGGTCCACCACCTGGTTCCAGCACCGTCAGCTGGTTCCGGGCCGAGCCTTTGGCTTAGGTGCCTCCTCCTGGGTATCCGAGTTCCGCCAACGCCAGGCGGTCCTTGGTAGTGCTTTTAAGCGCGGGCACCTACAGCTTAGTAACCGGGTTCCAGCACCGTCAGCTGGTCCTCGGTCGTGCCATTGGCTCTTGCACACTGGGGCAACGCATCCGGGTTCCAGCACCGCCAGCTGGTTCTCGGCAGTGTTCTTGTCACAGGTACTCCCTCGTGCCAAGCCTGGCTTCAGCACCGTCAGCTGTTTCCGGGTTGTGTCAACTTCACTGAGACGCCTATGCTTGCCCCGTCGTGGTGCGGTCGAGTTAGCCAACTCCAGGGTGCCTCCAGTTTAGGAGCTTCCTATGTGGGCTGCGTGAACTGGTAGTCAAGGCTGGTTCTGTAGTGCCAGTAGGCCCAGCTCCCCCTGTAGGACTGTTGGGGTTCGGTAACTGCGGCTGCCTCGCGGCCTAGCTGTTCTCTCCTCTCCTGTGGACCTTCGGGTCCACCACCTGGTTCCAGCACCGTCAGCTGGTTCCGGGCCGAGCCTTTGGCTTAGGTGCCTCCTCCTGGGTATCCGAGTTCCGCCAACGCCAGGCGGTCCTTGGTAGTGCTTTTAAGCGCGGGCACCTACAGCTTAGTAACCGGGTTCCAGCACCGTCAGCTGGTCCTCGGTCGTGCCATTGGCTCTTGCACACTGGGGCAAAGCATCTGGGTTCCAGCACCGCCAGCTGGTTCTCGGCAGTGTTCTTGTCACAGGTATTCCCTCGTGCCAAGCCTGGTTTCAGCACCGTCAGCTGTTTCCGGGTTGTGTCAACTTCACTGAGACGCCTATGCTTGCCCCGTCGTGGTGCGGCCGAGTTAGCCAACTCCAGGGTGCCTCCAGTTTAGGAGCTTCCTATGTGGGCTGCGTGAACTGGTAGTCAAGGCTGGTTCTGTAGTGCCAGTAGGCCCAGCTCCCCCTGTAGGACTGTTGGGGTTCGGTAACTGCGGCTGCCTCGCGGCCTAGCTGTTCTCTCCTCTCCTGTGGACCTTCGGGTCCACCACCTGGTTCCAGCACCGTCAGCTGGTTCCGGGCCGAGCCTTTGGCTTAGGTGCCTCCTCCTGGGTATCCGAGTTCCGCCAACGCCAGGCGGTCCTTGGTAGTGCTTTTAAGCGCGGGCACCTACAGCTTAGTAACCGGGTTCCAGCACCGTCAGCTGGTCCTCGGTCGTGCCATTGGCTCTTGCACACTGGGGCAACGCATCCGGGTTCCAGCACCGCCAGCTGGTTCTCGGCAGTGTTCTTGTCACAGGTACTCCCTCGTGCCAAGCCTGGTTTCAGCACCGTCAGCTGTTTCCGGGTTGTGTCAACTTCACTGAGACGCCTATGCTTGCCCCGTCGTGGTGCGGTCGAGTTAGCCAACTCCAGGGTGCCTCCAGTTTAGGAGCTTCCTATGTGGGCTGCGTGAACTGGTAGTCAAGGCTGGTTCTGTAGTGCCAGTAGGCCCAGCTCCCCCTGTAGGACTGTTGGGGTTCGGTAACTGCGGCTGCCTCGCGGCCTAGCTGTTCTCTCCTCTCCTGTGGACCTTCGGGTCCACCACCTGGTTCCAGCACCGTCAGCTGGTTCCGGGCCGAGCCTTTGGCTTAGGTGCCTCCTCCTGGGTATCCGAGTTCCGCCAACGCCAGGCGGTCCTTGGTAGTGCTTTTAAGCGCGGGCACCTACAGCTTAGTAACCGGGTTCCAGCACCGTCAGCTGGTCCTCGGTCGTGCCATTGGCTCTTGCACACTGGGGCAACGCATCCGGGTTCCAGCACCGCCAGCTGGTTCTCGGCAGTGTTCTTGTCACAGGTACTCCCTCGTGCCAAGCCTGGTTTCAGCACCGTCAGCTGTTTCCGGGTTGTGTCAAGCTCACTGAGACGCCTATGCTTGCCCCGTCGTGGTGCGGTCGAGTTAGCCAACTCCAGGGTGCCTCCAGTTTAGGAGCTTCCTATGTGGGTTGCGTGAACTGGTAGTCAAGGCTGGTTCTGTAGTGCCAGTAGGCCCAGCTCCCCCTGTAGGACTGTTGGGGTTCGGTAACTGCGGCTGCCTCGCGGCCTAGCTGTTCTCTCCTCTCCTGTGGACCTTCGGGTCCACCACCTGGTTCCAGCACCGTCAGCTGGTTCCGGGCCGAGCCTTTGGCTTAGGTGCCTCCTCCTGGGTATCCGAGTTCCGCCAACGCCAGGCGGTCCTTGGTAGTGCTTTTAAGCGCGGGCACCTACAGCTTAGTAACCGGGTTCCAGCACCGTCAGCTGGTCCTCGGTCGTGCCATTGGCTCTTGCACACTGGGGCAACGCATCCGGGTTCCAGCACCGCCATCTGGTTCTCGGCAGTGTTCTTGTCACAGGTACTCCCTCGTGCCAAGCCTGGTTTCAGCACCGTCAGCTGTTTCCGGGTTGTGTCAACTTCACTGAGACGCCTATGCTTGCCCCGTCGTGGTGCGGTCGAGTTAGCCAACTCCAGGGTGCCTCCAGTTTAGGAGCTTCCTATGTGGGCTGCGTGAACTGGTAGTCAAGGCTGGTTCTGTAGTGCCAGTAGGCCCAGCTCCCCCTGTAGGACTGTTGGGGTTCGGTAACTGCGGCTGCCTCGCGGCCTAGCTGTTCTCTCCTCTCCTGTGGACCTTCGGGTCCACCACCTGGTTCCAGCACCGTCAGCTGGTTCCGGGCCGAGCCTTTGGCTTAGGTGCCTCCTCCTGGGTATCCGAGTTCCGCCAACGCCAGGCGGTCCTTGGTAGTGCTTTTAAGCGCGGGCACCTACAGCTTAGTAACCGGGTTCCAGCACCGTCAGCTGGTCCTCGGTCGTGCCATTGGCTCTTGCACACTGGGGCAACGCATCCGAGTTCCAGCACCGCCAGCTGGTTCTCGGCAGTGTTCTTGTCACAGGTACTCCCTCGTGCCAAGCCTGGTTTCAGCACCGTCAGCTGTTTCCGGGTTGTGTCAACTTCACTGAGATGCCTATGCTTGCCCCGTCGTGGTGCGGTCGAGTTAGCCAACTCCAGGGTGCCTCCAGTTTAGGAGCTTCCTATGTGGGCTGCGTGAACTGGTAGTCAAGGCTGGTTCTGTAGTGCCAGTAGGCCCAGCTCCCCCTGTAGGACTGTTGGGGTTCGGTAACTGCGGCTGCCTCGCGGCCTAGCTGTTCTCTCCTCTCCTGTGGACCTTCGGGTCCACCACCTGGTTCCAGCACCGTCAGCTGGTTCCGGGCCGAGCCTTTGGCTTAGGTGCCTCCTCCTGGGTATCCGAGTTCCGCCAACGCCAGGCGGTCCTTGGTAGTGCTTTTAAGCGCGGGCACCTACAGCTTAGTAACCGGGTTCCAGCACCGTCAGCTGGTCCTCGGTCGTGCCATTGGCTCTTGCACACTGGGGCAACGCATCCGGGTTCCAGCACCGCCAGCTGGTTCTCGGCAGTGTTCTTGTCACAGGTACTCCCTCGTGCCAAGCCTGGTTTCAGCACTGTCAGCTGTTTCCGGGTTGTGTCAACTTCACTGAGACGCCTATGCTTGCCCCGTCGTGGTGCGGTCGAGTTAGCCAACTCCAGGGTGCCTCCAGTTTAGGAGCTTCCTATGTGGGCTGCGTGAACTGGTAGTCAAGGCTGGTTCTGTAGTGCCAGTAGGCCCAGCTCCCCCTGTAGGACTGTTGGGGTTCGGTAACTGCGGCTGCCTCGCGGCCTAGCTGTTCTCTCCTCTCCTGTGGACCTTCGGGTCCACCACCTGGTTCCAGCACCGTCAGCTGGTTCCGGGCCGAGCCTTTGGCTTAGGTGCCTCCTCCTGGGTATCCGAGTTCCGCCAACGCCAGGCGGTCCTTGGTAGTGCTTTTAAGCGCGGGCACCTACAGCTTAGTAACCGGGTTCCAGCACCATCAGCTGGTCCTCGGTCGTGGCATTGGCTCTTGCACACTGGGGCAACGCATCCGGGTTCCAGCACCGCCAGCTGGTTCTCGGCAGTGTTCTTGTCACAGGTACTCCCTCGTGCCAAGCCTGGTTTCAGCACCGTCAGCTGTTTCCGGGTTGTGTCAACTTCACTGAGACGCCTATGCTTGCCCCGTCGTGGTGCGGTCGAGTTAGCCAACTCCAGGGTGCCTCCAGTTTAGGAGCTTCCTATGTGGGCTGCGTGAACTGGTAGTCAAGGCTGGTTCTGTAGTGCCAGTAGGCCCAGCTCCCCCTGTAGGACTGTTGGGGTTCGGTAACTGCGGCTGCCTCGCGGCCTAGCTGTTCTCTCCTCTCCTGTGGACCTTCGGGTCCACCACCTGGTTCCAGCACCGTCAGCTGGTTCCGGGCCGAGCCTTTGGCTTAGGTGCCTCCTCCTGGGTATCCGAGTTCCGCCAACGCCAGGCGGTCCTTGGTAGTGCTTTTAAGCGCGGGCACCTACAGCTTAGTAACCGGGTTCCAGCACCGTCAGCTGGTCCTCGGTCATGCCATTGGCTCTTGCACACTGGGGCAACGCATCCGGGTTCCAGCACCGCCAGCTGGTTCTCGGCAGTGTTCTTGTCACAGGTACTCCCTCGTGCCAAGCCTGGTTTCAGCACCGTCAGCTGTTTCCGGGTTGTGTCAACTTCACTGAGACGCCTATGCTTGCCCCGTCGTGGTGCGGTCGAGTTAGCCAACTCCAGGGTGCCTCCAGTTTAGGAGCTTCCTATGTGGGCTGTGTGAACTGGTAGTCAAGGCTGGTTCTGTAGTGCCAGTAGGCCCAGCTCCCCCTGTAGGACTGTTGGGGTTCGGTAACTGCGGCTGCCTCGCGGCCTAGCTGTTCTCTCCTCTCCTGTGGACCTTCGGGTCCACCACCTGGTTCCAGCACCGTCAGCTGGATCCGGGCCGAGCCTTTGGCTTAGGTGCCTCCTCCTGGGTATCCGAGTTCCGCCAACGCCAGGCGGTCCTTGGTAGTGCTTTTAAGCGCGGGCACCTACAGCTTAGTAACCGGGTTCCAGCACCGTCAGCTGGTCCTCGGTCGTGCCATTGGCTCTTGCACACTGGGGCAACGCATCCGGGTTCCAGCACCGCCAACTGGTTCTCGGCAGTGTTCTTGTCACAGGTACTCCCTCGTGCCAAGCCTGGTTTCAGCACTGTCAGCTGTTTCCGGGTTGTGTCAACTTCACTGAGACGCCTATGCTTGCCCCGTCGTGGTGCGGTCGAGTTAGCCAACTCCAGGGTGCCTCCAGTTTAGGAGCTTCCTATGTGGGCTGCGTGAACTGGTAGTCAAGGCTGGTTCTGTAGTGCCAGTAGGCCCAGCTCCCCCTGTAGGACTGTTGGGGTTCGGTAACTGCGGCTGCCTCGCGGCCTAGCTGTTCTCTCCTCTCCTGTGGACCTTCGGGTCCACCACCTGGTTCCAGCACCGTCAGCTGGTTCCGGGCCGAGCCTTTGGCTTAGGTGCCTCCTCCTGGGTATCCGAGTTCCGCCAACGCCAGGCGGTCCTTGGTAGTGCTTTTAAGCGCGGGCACCTACAGCTTAGTAACCGGGTTCCAGCACCGTCAGCTGGTCCTCGGTCGTGCCATTGGCTCTTGCACACTGGGGCAACGCATCCGGGTTCCAGCACCGCCAGCTGGTTCTCGGCAGTGTTCTTGTCACAGGTACTCCCTCGTGCCAAGCCTGGTTTCAGCACCGTCAGCTGTTTCCGGGTTGTGTCAACTTCACTGAGACGCCTATGCTTGCCCCGTCGTGGTGCGGTCGAGTTAGCCAACTCCAGGGTGCCTCCAGTTTAGGAGCTTCCTATGTGGGCTGCGTGAACTGGTAGTCAAGGCTGGTTCTGTAGTGCCAGTAGGCCCAGCTCCCCCTGTAGGACTGTTGGGGTTCGGTAACTGCGGCTGCCTCGCGGCCTAGCTGTTCTCTCCTCTCCTGTGGACCTTCGGGTCCACCACCTGGTTCCAGCACCGTCAGCTGGTTCCGGGCCGAGCCTTTGGCTTAGGTGCCTCCTCCTGGGTATCCGAGTTCCGCCAACGCCAGGCGGTCCTTGGTAGTGCTTTTAAGCGCGGGCACCTACAGCTTAGTAACCGGGTTCCAGCACCGTCAGCTGGTCCTCGGTCGTGCCATTGGCTCTTGCACACTGGGGCAACGCATCCGGGTTCCAGCACCGCCAGCTGGTTCTCGGCAGTGTTCTTGTCACAGGTACTCCCTCGTGCCAAGCCTGGTTTCAGCACCGTCAGCTGTTTCCGGGTTGTGTCAACTTCACTGAGACGCCTATGCTTGCCCCGTCGTGGTGCGGTCGAGTTAGCCAACTCCAGGGTGCCTCCAGTTTAGGAGCTTCCTATGTGGGCTGCGTGAACTGGTAGTCAAGGCTGGTTCTGTAGTGCCAGTAGGCCCAGCTCCCCCTGTAGGACTGTTGGGGTTCGGTAACTGCGGCTGCCTCGCGGCCTAGCTGTTCTCTCCTCTCCTGTGGACCTTCGGGTCCACCACCTGGTTCCAGCACCGTCAGCTGGTTCCGGGCCGAGCCTTTGGCTTAGGTGCCTCCTCCTGGGTATCCGAGTTCCGCCAACGCCAGGCGGTCCTTGGTAGTGCTTTTAAGCGCGGGCACCTACAGCTTAGTAACCGGGTTCCAGCACCGTCAGCTGGTCCTCGGTCATGCCATTGGCTCTTGCACACTGGGGCAACGCATCCGGGTTCCAGCACCGCCAGCTGGTTCTCGGCAGTGTTCTTGTCACAGGTACTCCCTCGTGCCAAGCCTGGTTTCAGCACCGTCAGCTGTTTCCGGGTTGTGTCAACTTCACTGAGACGCCTATGCTTGCCCCGTCGTGGTGCGGTCGAGTTAGCCAACTCCAGGGTGCCTCCAGTTTAGGAGCTTCCTATGTGGGCTGTGTGAACTGGTAGTCAAGGCTGGTTCTGTAGTGCCAGTAGGCCCAGCTCCCCCTGTAGGACTGTTGGGGTTCGGTAACTGCGGCTGCCTCGCGGCCTAGCTGTTCTCTCCTCTCCTGTGGACCTTCGGGTCCACCACCTGGTTCCAGCACCGTCAGCTGGTTCCGGGCCGAGCCTTTGGCTTAGGTGCCTCCTCCTGGGTATCCGAGTTCCGCCAACGCCAGGCGGTCCTTGGTAGTGCTTTTAAGCGCGGGCACCTACAGCTTAGTAACCGGGTTCCAGCACCGTCAGCTGGTCCTCGGTCGTGCCATTGGCTCTTGCACACTGGGGCAACGCATCCGGGTTCCAGCACCGCCAGCTGGTTCTCGGCAGTGTTCTTGTCACAGATACTCCCTCGTGCCAAGCCTGGTTTCAGCACCGTCAGCTTTTTCCGGGTTGTGTCAACTTCACTGAGACGCCTATGCTTGCCCCGTCGTGGTGCGGTCGAGTTAGCCAACTCCAGGGTGCCTCCAGTTTAGGAGCTTCCTATGTGGGCTGCGTGAACTGGTAGTCAAGGCTGGTTCTGTAGTGCCAGTAGGCCCAGCTCCCCCTGTAGGACTGTTGGGGTTCGGTAACTGCGGCTGCCTCGCGGCCTAGCTGTTCTCTCCTCTCCTGTGGACCTTCGGGTCCACCACCTGGTTCCAGCACCGTCAGCTGGTTCTAGGCAGTGTCTTTTGCTCTTGTACCTTCTGCTCCCCATCCTGGTTCCAGTAACGTCAGCTGGTTCCGGGCAGAGCCTTTGGCTTAGGTGCCTCCTTCTGGGTATCCAAGTTCCACCAACGTCAGGTGGTCCTTGGTAGTGCTTTCAGGCACGGGTACCTCCTGCTTAGTAACCGGGTTCCAGTAACGTCAGCTGGTCCTCGGTAGTTCCATTGGCTCTTGGACCTTCGGCTACCCATCCGGGTTCCAGCGAGGAGATTGGAACAAAACAAAATCCTCTAAACTGCATGCTCGCAAACGCCAGAAGCCTGACAAACAAGATGGAAGAACTAGAAGCAGAAATATCTACAGGTAACTTTGACATAGTGGGAATAACCGAGACATGGTTAGATGAAAGCTATGACTGGGCAGTTAACTTACAGGGTTACAGTCTGTTTAGAAAGGATCGTAAAAATCGGAGAGGAGGAGGGGTTTGTCTCTATGTAAAGTCTTGTCTAAAGTCCACTTTAAGGGAGGATATTAGCGAAGGGAATGAAGATGTCGAGTCCATATGGGTCAAAATTCATGGAGGGAAAAATGGTAACAGAATTCTCATTGGGGTCTGTTACAAACCCCCAAATATAACAGAAAGCATGGAAAGTCTACTTCTAAAGCAGATAGATGAAGCTGCAACCCATAATGAGGTCCTGGTTATGGGGGACTTTAACTACCCGGATATTAACTGGGAAAGTGAAACCTGTGAAAACCATAAAGGCAACAGGTTTATGCTAATAACCAAGAAAAATTATCTTTCACAATTGGTGCAGAATCCAACCAGAGGAGCAGCACTTTTAGACCTAATACTATCTAATAGACCTGACAGAATAACAAATCTGCAGGTGGTTGGGCATTTAGGAAATAGCGACCACAATATTGTGCAGTTTCACCTGTCTTTCACTAGGGGGACTTGTCAGGGAGTCACAAAAACATTGAACTTTAGGAAGGCAAAGTTTGAACAGCTTAGAGATGCCCTTAATCTGGTAGACTGGGACAATATCCTCAGAAATGAGAATACAGATAATAAATGGGAAATGTTTAAGAACATCCTAAATAGGCAGTGTAAGCGGTTTATACCTTGTGGGAATAATAGGACTAGAAATAGGAAAAACCCAATGTGGCTAAACAAAGAAGTAAGACAGGCAATTAACAGTAAAAAGAAAGCATTTGCACTACTAAAGCAGGATGGCACCATTGAAGCTCTAAAAAACTATAGGGAGAAAAATACTTTATCTAAAAAACTAATTAAAGCTGCCAAAAAGGAAACAGAGAATCACATTGCTAAGGAGAGTAAAACTAATCCCAAACTGTTCTTCAACTATATCAATAGTAAAAGAATAAAAACTGAAAATGTAGGCCCCTTAAAAAATAGTGAGGAAAGAATGGTTGTAGATGACGAGGAAAAAGCTAACATATTAAACACCTTCTTCTCCACGGTATTCACGGTGGAAAATGAAATGCTAGGTGAAATCCCAAGAAACAATGAAAACCCTATATTAAGGGTCACCAATCTAACCCAAGAAGAGGTGCGAAACCGGCTAAATAAGATTAAAATAGATAAATCTCCAGGTCCGGATGGCATACACCCACGAGTACTAAGAGAACTAAGTAATGTAATAGATAAACCATTATTTCTTATTTTTAGTGACTCTATAGCGACAGGGTCTGTTCCGCAGGACTGGCGCATAGCAAATGTGGTGCCAATATTCAAAAAGGGCTCTAAAAGTGAACCTGGAAATTATAGGCCAGTAAGTCTAACCTCTATTGTTGGTAAAATATTTGAAGGGTTTCTGAGGGATGTTATTCTGGATTATCTCAATGAGAATAACTGTTTAACTCCATATCAGCATGGGTTTATGAGAAATCGCTCCTGTCAAACCAATCTAATCAGTTTTTATGAAGAGGTAAGCTATAGGCTGGACCACGGTGAGTCATTGGACGTGGTATATCTCGATTTTTCCAAAGCGTTTGATACCGTGCCGCACAAGAGGTTGGTACACAAAATGAGAATGCTTGGTCTGGGGGAAAATGTGTGTAAATGGGTTAGTAACTGGCTTAGTGATAGAAAGCAGAGGGTGGTTATAAATGGTATGGTCTCTAACTGGGTCGCTGTGACCAGTGGGGTACCGCAGGGGTCAGTATTGGGACCTGTTCTCTTCAACATATTCATTAATGATCTGGTAGAAGGTTTACACAGTAAAATATCGATATTTGCAGATGATACAAAACTATGTAAAGCAGTTAATACAAGAGAAGATAGTATTCTGCTACAGATGGATCTGGATAAGTTGGAAACTTGGGCTGAAAGGTGGCAGATGAGGTTTAACAATGATAAATGTAAGGTTATACACATGGGAAGAGGGAATCAATATCACCATTACACACTGAACGGGAAACCACTGGGTAAATCTGACAGGGAGAAGGACTTGGGGATCCTAGTTAATGATAAACTTACCTGGAGCAGCCAGTGCCAGGCAGCAGCTGCCAAGGCAAACAGGATCATGGGGTGCATTAAAAGAGGTCTGGATACACATGATGAGAGCATTATACTGCCTCTGTACAAATCCCTAGTTAGACCGCACATGGAGTACTGTGTCCAGTTTTGGGCACCGGTGCTCAGGAAGGATATAATGGAACTAGAGAGAGTACAAAGGAGGGCAACAAAATTAATAAAGGGGATGGGAGAACTACAATACCCAGATAGATTAGCGAAATTAGGATTATTTAGTCTAGAAAAAAGACGACTGAGGGGCGATCTAATAACCATGTATAAGTATATAAGGGGACAATACAAATATCTCGCTGAGGATCTGTTTATACCAAGGAAGGTGACGGGCACAAGAGGGCATTCTTTGCGTCTGGAGGAGAGAAGGTTTTTCCACCAACATAGAAGAGGATTCTTTACTGTTAGGGCAGTGAGAATCTGGAATTGCTTGCCTGAGGAGGTGGTGATGGCGAACTCAGTCGAGGGGTTCAAGAGAGGCCTGGATGTCTTCCTGGAGCAGAACAATATTGTATCATACAATTATTAGGTTCTGTAGAAGGACGTAGATCTGGGTATTTATTATGATGGAATATAGGCTGAACTGGATGGACAAATGTCTTTTTTCGGCCTTACTAACTATGTTACTATGTTACTATGTTACCGTCAGCTGGTTCTCGGCAGTGTCTTTTGCTCTTGTACCTTCTGCTCCCCATCCTGTTTCCAGTAACGTCAGCTGGTTCCGGGCAGAGCCTTTGGCTTAGGTGCCTCCTTCTGGGTATCCGAGTTCCGCCAACGTCAGGCGGTCCTTGGTAGTGCTTTTTAGCACGGGTACCTCCTGCTTAGTAACCGGGTTCCAGTAACGTCAGCTGGTCCTCGGTAGTTCCATAGGCTCTTGAACCTTCGGGTAGCCATCCGAGTTCCAGTTCCATCAGCTGGTTCTTGGCATTTTCTCAGCCTTCTTGTACCTTCTGCTACATTTCCAAGTTTAAGACCCTAAAGTCGACGACCCGGAAGACCACCCCGATGACGACGACGACGACGACCCGGAAGACCACCCCGATGACGACGACGACGACGGCGGAGACGACGACGACGACGGCGGAGACGACGACGGCGGAGACGACGACGGCGGAGATGACGACACTGAAGACGACGACCCTGGAGACGACGACATGGAAGACCGAGAAGCAGAAGAACAAGAGGCTGCAGAACAAAGAGCAGAAGAACATTAAGCATAAGACTTAATATCAGAGCAAAAGATATTATCTAAATTATATGCAGAAGAAGACTAAGCAGTGTATGGGGGTGAGTCCGTTCCTCCTCGTGGTGCCCCTGGATAAAGCCTGATGCTGCAGGCCAAACTGAACGCGGACAAATGTAACTTTTGTGACTGGCAGAACGGAAGGTGTAATCTTCCAACTTTTATAGATAACAACTACGGGAATGCCTATCACAAATGAGAATATGATGAAGAAGTAGAATAGATAGAATAATAACAGTGGAATAAAAAGAATATGTAGAATAGGAAGAATAATAATAGTTGAAGAAAATGAATATGAAGAATGTAATAAAAAAAAAAATAGGTAGAAGATGAAGAAGAAGATGAATAAGGTTTAGAAGTTGATGTCAAAGATGCTGATGATGATGAAGATGAAAGTGTGGGAAAAGGAAAAAAAAGAAGGGGAAGGTCGTGGAATAGTGAAACATCAATATCTGACAAAATAAAAATAAATTTACATAGTCAATATCTTTTTCAATCCGAACGTCTTTAAAAAAAAAAAAAAATCATGCTATTCTATTTGATTGCGCTAATCCTCATTGCCTTTAATGTCTCCGCCACCTCCCCCAATACATCCTACATTATTCTTAGTTGTTTTCCTTGATGTAGAATGAACCTACAAGGAAAGAAAGGGTTTATTTTAATTCCGATATTTTGGTCCCATTGACTTGCATTGGGATCGGGTATCGGTATCGGCGATATCCGATATTTTTTGAATATCGGCCGATCCAAACCGATACCGATACTTTCCGATATCGGAAGGTATCGCTCAACACTAGTTATATCAGCCTAGAGGATATTATTAAAAATTAACTTGAATTTGTAACATTAAAATTAAAACTTTAGGAGATCAACAATAATCCCAATATAGACCTTACATTAAGGGCTCTTTTCCACTTGCGAGAAAAACGGACGAGTGCAATCCGATAAAAAAATCGGATTGCACTCGGACCAATGTTATTCAATGGGTGACATCTCATCTGCGATTTTTTTCTCAGCTGAAATCGGACTGAGAAAAAAAAAAAAAAATCGCAGCATGCTGCGTATTGCTGCGATTCTCGGACAAGACTCACCAATGTAAGGCCGGGGTCACACTAGCGAGTTTAACGGACGTATGAGAGGCGCAAAAACTACGCATTGCACACGGATCAATGATTCTCTATGTGGCAGCTCCTATCTGCCGTATATTTCTCTGCCGTATTTTACGGGCGTAGAAAATCGCAGCATGCTGCGTTTGTCAGCGTTTTGTGCAGAAAATCCACCAATGAAAGTCTGGGGGGGGCGAGAAAAATACGGATTACACACGGACCAACAGTGTGACTTGCGAGAAATACGCAGCGGTGTTCTATAGAAAAGCCGGCAATTCAGCGCGGTGTACAGTAAAATCACACTGACAGGTTAGAATAGAATAGCTAAAATAAATGTCTACACATAGAATAGGTATATATATCAGTGAAACACATTTATATATATATATGTATTTATATTTCATACAGCGATAGATAGCAGAAAAGCTGGTATAATTAGGAATGGGAATTTTTCTGAATATTTTCTCACGCTAGAGTTCATATGAGCTTATACCAGCAGGGGGCGCAGCACCGCAAGTCTAGGTAGCTATGTTCCCCTGCTTCCATTCATTCCCCAGCTTTTACAGGCAGGAGCACACAGCCGGAGAACTAAATATCCCTAAAGATGGAAATACGAAAACTCTCTTGCCTCAGAGTAGACCCCCAAAGGATAGGTAGCCCCCCACAAATAATGACTGTGAGTAGGAGAGGAAAAGACACACACAGACAGAAAACAGGGATAAGCAAAGGAGGCCACTTCTACCTAGATAGGAAAGGATAGTACAGGATACTATGCGGTCAGCATAAAACACTACAAAATATCCACAGCAGAAAAATACAAAAACTCCACCACCTAACTAAAGATGTGGAGAGTATATCTGCGACTCCAGCGAATCCAACTAGACTGAGAAAAACATCAGGCACAGTCCAGCAGGAACAAAATAGAAACAAGATCAGCACAGAAAATAAACACAGCAGTGTGTCTAAAAAAAAAGAAGCAAACACTTATCTTTGCTGAATTGGCAGCAAGCAGGAGAGGCCAGGCAGAGGACCAACACTTCCAAAGGCACATTGACTACTGGCAAGGACTAAAGAGTCCTGCAGAGCTAAATACCCCAGTCAGAATTGCAATTAGCAGAAACACCTGTGCAAGACTGCTGCTCAGGAACAACTGCATTACCATCAACAACCACCGGAGGGAGCCCAAGAGCAGAATTCACAACACAAGTGCCAGAATAGCCGCATCTTTCAGATGTGCCTTTTCTCGGGTGGCTGGGGCAGATGTTTTTAGCCAGGGGGGGGGGCAATAACCATGGACCCTCTCCAGGCTTTTAATATCTGCCCTCAGTCACTGGTTTTCCCACTCTGGCGGAGAAAATTGCGCGGGAACCCACGCCAATTTTTTCCGTGATTTACCCCTTTATTTTAACAGCTAGAGCCCCCAAATTTTACACAAAGACACTTCTTACATTAGTAGTCAAGAATGTGTAATAAAATAAGGGATATGAAATGGTTTACTGTATGTAAACCATGTATCATATCCTGTCGGGTTTGGGCAAAAGCCGGCAATTGAATTACTGGCTTTTCTGCTATCTATCTTTGTAATATATATATATATATATATATGTATATATATATATATATATATATATATATATATATATATATATATGTCACTGAGACACACATATATATATATATATATATATATATATAGTGAAAAAAATTGGAATAGCATCCAGAGAATACCTTCAGTCACGGTGCAAAGCTCATCCAGCCAGCTATCCAAATGGCCTCAAACAATACAAGAAAAAAAGAAAAGCAGCACCAAATAATAAAAAAATGATGTGGACTTTATTGCCTGAACGGCGTGGCAACTTTTCGGATATCAAATCCTTTCTCAAGCAGTGAACACATAGGTGAGACAATCTTATATATGCTACTCATATCAATCTCATTACAGAGCTCATTAAATATAATAATAGAAATATAAATAAGTTATAATAAATACCACTCCATGAAATTAGTGATTCCATGTAAAAAGAACATCTCCATTCAGTGTATTAACAATGAACAATAGACATAAAGTGTCGCGTGATTTTTCCGAAAATATTCTTAATAATCAATTGTGAAACATTAAAATCAGGTGTACCCATCCTGATGAGCCATGAACATATGTAACTTACAAATATATTCCTTGATCTGCACGCCTCGGATCTCGGCATTCATACCGCGCAACTGCGCATGACCGTGACGTCAGAGTCAATAGACCCATAATGCCACAGCCCGCAGCTGCGCAAAGTCACACCGAAGATCACAGGCGCCATGTTTACTAAGGGAGACTATTGCCCATAAGAATGAAGGAACAAAAACAAAATTACTATATACAGTTAATCTTTAATAGTATCTAGCAGTAACGGACTCATAGCTATTATAAAACAAGACATCGTGTGCACAGAAATAATTCCGTTATCTAGTATTTTTGAGCACCACCACTCAGACCAAACGCAAGCGTTACTATCATTCCTAATCCAAGGGATTTTCATGTGCCATGGACTAAAGGACCTGAGCATAAGCCCACTTAACTGTCACAGGATCAGGGGGACCCCTACATAAAGGAATAATGTTCCAAACCTAAATATGGAAGCAGAGACTAATTGGGGGGGCAGAAACCCCCGACACCTCTCCACTCCATTTAAAGTGACAAAAAACGGTCCATATCCTATGGCCACCAGCTATATATCCCATTAAGGAAAAACAGACACTCAAACACATCGTGGTTGCTCCTGTATTAGTTTATTGTATTACACGACGCTATTATACAAATGAGTCCGATAATGCGATGACAACTCGAGTTTAATACAAAAAAATCTACAAAAAAAATTATAAAAAATTTTTTTTAAATGAGAAAGTATACAAAAAAATATATATAACCATTTAGACCAACATTTCTATGGGCAAAAAAATTTTTTTGAAAAAAAATAAAAAAATATAAGTTTCTCATATATTCATAGCACAGGACTGCACATCTGAAACAGAAAAAAAGACAAAAAGGAAAACATGTTAGTAATCCCTTAGTCAAGAAATTTTTTCAAAACCAATCAAGTCAGGGAAAGAATCAAAATCATCACCATGCTATACACAATTTCACATAATTTGGCTATACTTAAAATTTACATTCAGGCCATATGGCTTTAAAGTCTTAAGTCTCATAATGCACTCCATCTCCCTTCTTTTAAGTAGCTGAATTCGATCACCACCCCTTCTTTGGGCTGGTATTGTATCAATAATACGAAACCGAAGTTCCTTTTCTGTATGGGATTTTTCCGTAAAATGTTTCGAAACGGGTAAGTCCATGCGTTTTTTCCTTATGGTATGTCGATGCTGATTGATTCTTGTTTTGAACTCACATGTAGTCTCACCGACATACCATAACAAGCAGGGACATTGTAGCAAATAGACCACATGGTCTGAATCACACGTCAAATAGTGCCGGATCATGAACTCCTCATTAGTTTTAGGATGAGAGAAACTTTGGCCTTTGATCATTAAATTACAGTTTACGCATGACAAACACGGATAACATCCCCTCCTATCAATACCAGTCAATGTATTCTGGCCTTGTTTTTTAAAAGAGCCTATGTCTGATTTAATCAGGGTAGAGGCGATGGTGCGATTCCGTTTATAAGAAAAAATTGGGGGTTTGGCAAATTCTGTTACCTGGGGTATACACTTGTGTAACATTCCCCAGTGCTTACGTATGACATTCGCAACCACATTGCTTTCCTCACAATAGGTGGTTACAAAAGGGATGCGATTAAGTTCTTTAGGACGCAATTTTTTCTGAAGTAGATTTTCTCTGTGCAGTACATCAACTCTGTTCTTTTGTCTTTGCAATAAATTTCTTGGGTACCCTCTTTCTAAAAATTTTCTAAGAGTCCCCTCCATAGATTTTACTAGAGTGTCTTCATTTTCTCAATTCTTTTAATTCGCATCAACTGACTATATGGGATGGACTCTTTCATTTTCTCTGGATGTTGTTGTTATATGGTTGTATACAGCATGTTCATTCCAAATTTTGACTATATATAGTTACATTAATAATATTAAGTGCAGAGGGCAGGGACACGTCTGTAAGATTTCATACGTTTATATATCTATGTATATTTTGGCATACAGTGTTCACAGGGGTATCTGCACGGAGGTTATGTGTGATTTTAGATGTTTTTAA
The DNA here is from genome assembly GCF_032444005.1 of Ranitomeya imitator. Classification (NCBI taxonomy): domain Eukaryota; kingdom Metazoa; phylum Chordata; class Amphibia; order Anura; family Dendrobatidae; genus Ranitomeya; species Ranitomeya imitator. The sequence continues at coordinate 47,506,550 of NC_091283.1, forward strand.
TTATGTTCCCAATAAAGCTTATATTATTTTTATCATAACTTTGGTGGTGTGCAGATATTTTGATGGCTCTTGTTTCTTGTGCTTTTGTTAGTTTTTTATTATTACTTTTTCTACTTTTTCCTTGTATTTCTTTAAGTATATTATAATTTTTTTGTGCTAAACGTGGACTATGGAGCACACGGTGCCTGAATCAGGCGTTTTTGCTTACACTAGTGAGGACGGAGAAAGAATCATTGGAGGGGTGGAAACTGACGCCACCTTCCTAAGCACACCATCGCTGCACGATTTAAAATTTAAATATGAGAATGTCTTGAAAAAATCTACTACCCTGCAATTACACCTTACTACGCTCAGTGAATACTATAAGGCTAAAAAAATCCCGAGAGGTCTCCGTTCAAATATCTGTCCGAATTTGATGATTAATGACTCTTTTTTCTGTGGGAAATTCAGCATGATATCAAATAAATACGGCCTAGATATAATTTTGCTGAATATTGAGTTCCTACAACATGAACTAAGTAAGATCAATGTGGAAATCCCTGTGCTAGAGTCTGGGATAAAGTGCCTTATGAGGGATGATGAATGGAACAATTTTAAAGAAAATTTAAAAACTAAGTTTGACAAATTACGTCTGGAGTTGGAAGATGTGAAAAGGAGAAAGTGGAACCACGATATGGACGATTATAAAGAAGGGAATATCTATAATTGGCAAAAGGACAATGCAGGAGCTTGGAGGAAGAAAGGTTTTTTCTTTCAGAGGGACTCTTGTTATGCATGTACTGATAAATCTCTGTTATCTAACCATGATTTTTTTAGGTCCAGATCCTACCAAAGAAAAAATGAAAACAGTAGGAAAAGAGGAGGAAAGAAACATCGTAGACAACAAAAAAGAGAAAAAAGGGAAAAACAAATCATTAGTAGAGAAACAGATGGCGACAAGGAGCAAAGATCAAGCTTGATTGTCAACATCTCGGATAAAGGCCCCTTCACATTTAGCGACGCTGCAGCGATACCGACAACGATCCGAATCGCTGCAGCGTCGCTGTTTGGTCGCTGGAGAGCTGTCACACAGACCGCTCTCCAGCGACCAACGATGCCGGTAACCAGGGTAAACATCGGGTAACTAAGCGCAGGGCCGCGCTTAGTAACCCGATGTTTACCCTGGTTACCATGCTAAAAGTAAAAAAAAACAAACACTAGATACTTACCTACAGCTGTCTGTCCTCCAGCGCTGCGCTCTGCTTCTCTGCTCTCCTCCTGTACTGTCTGGGAGCCGGAAAGCAGAGCGGTGACGTCACCGCTCTGCTTTCCGGCTCACAGCCAGTGCAGGAGGAGAGCAGAGCACAGCGCTGGAGGACAGACAGCTGTAGGTAAGTATGTACTGTTTGTTTTTTTTTACTTTTAGCATGGTAACCAGGGTAAACATCGGGTTACTAAGCGCGGCCCTGCGCTTAGTTACCCGATGTTTACCCTGGTTACCAGTGAAGACATCGCTGGATCGGTGTCACACACGCCGATCCAGCGATGTCTCCAGGGAGTCCAGCGACGAAATAAAGTTCTGGACTTTATTCAGCGACCAACGATCTCCCAGCAGGGGCCTGATCGTTGGTCGCTGTCACACATAACGATTTCATTAACGATATCGTTGCTACGTCACAAATAGCAACGATATCGTTAACAATATCGTTATGTGTGAAGGTACCTTAAAACACTCTCTAAAGAACAGGTATCTGTATTGAACAAAGGTCTGTCGTTTGGACTCAGTACACATGTTGATTGGTTTCAGCTTAGCGTTGACCTACAAAATTTCTTCAGGCTGATTAAATTGAAGGAGTGGTTTAGTTCTAGCCCTTATAGTGGGAAAACTCCTATGAGTGAACTTAATTTACAAAACCTAGCCCTTAAGAAAAAAAGCAGTTTCACCCCATCTGAGAACTCACCAGCGATTGACGCATTTATATCTGCGGTAAATAATGATATTGAGAAACTGAGGGATGAATGTTCTAAGGAGTTTAAATACCCAAATATGACGAGGGGGGAAGTTAGAGCCCTACAAGATTTGATGGAAGATGATAAAATTATTATAAAAAAAGCCGATAAAGGCGGTGCAGTAGTTTTACTGAATAAAAATGATTATGTAGATGAGATTAAAAGACAGTTGGCGGACCCGGGGGTGTACGAGAGACTTACATGTGATCCTAAATTTGCTATCGCTAGAGAAATTAAGACTGTTATGGATAGTGCCCTGGATAATAAAATTATAGATCAGGATCTGTATGATTTTTTGATTGTCAAGTTTCCAGTTACTCCAGTGCTGTATACACTGCCCAAGATCCATAAGTCTCTCGAACACCCTCCGGGAAGACCTATCGTCTCTGGGTGTAACTCAATTCTGTCTAACATTGGAATCCTTCTGGACAAGGTTCTCAATCCTATTGCAAGCAATGCAGAATCATTTATTAGGGATACGGCTGATTTCTTGGAAAAAGTGAATGGTATAGAGATAGTGGGTGAAGTGTTGTTGGCCTCTTTTGATGTCACATCGCTTTACACATCTATTGACCATGGTCGAGGGCTGGATGCGATCCGTAGGAAGTTGGTGTCTACACAATATTCTGCTGAAACAAGGGAGTTTATATTACAACTATTACATAGTAACATAGTTAGTAAGGCCGAAAAAAGACATTTGTCCATCCAGTTCAGCCTATATTCCATCATAATAAATCCCCAGATCTACGTCCTTCTACAGAACCTAATAATTGTATGATACAATATTGTTCTGCTCCAGGAAGCCATCCAGGCCTCTCTTGAACCCCTCGACTGAGTTAGCCATCACCACCTCCTCAGGCAAGCAATTCTAGATTCTCACTGCCCTAACAGTAAAGGATCCTCTTCTATGTTGGTGGAAAAACCTTATCTCCTCCAGACGCAAAGAATGCCCCCTTGTGCCCGTCACCTTCCTTGGTATAAACAGATCCTCAGCGAGATATTTGTATTGTCCCCTTATATACTTATACATGGTTATTAGATCGCCCCTCAGTCGTCTTTTTTCTAGACTAAATAATCCTAATTTCGCTAATCTATCTGGGTATTGTAGTTCTCCCATCCCCTTTATTAATTTTGTTGCCCTCCTTTGTACTCTCTCTAGAAATTGGTATTGACGAAAAATTATTTTTTATTTGGAGATTTTTTTTATTTGCAATTACGCGGGACCGCCATGGGCGCGAACATGGCGCCCCGTCTATGCAAATATTGTTATGAGTACTTTGGAGGAGGACCTCGTCTATGTGTCCCACCACTTCAGCTATGTAGCGGCGTGGTGGAGATACATAGACGATGTCTTCCTCCTATGGTCAGGGACAAGAGACCAATTACTCGAATTTCATGAATATCTCAATACGATTGACGAGACAATCAAATTCACCCTTGTATACTCGGAAGATAATATACAATTTTTGGATGTAAATGTCCAAAGGGTGAATGGTAAGTTGGCGACTCAGCTATATACAAAAGCCACTGATAAGAATGATTTGTTACTCTTTAGTAGTCAACATCCAAAGAAAATGAAAGAGTCCATCCCATAGTCAGTTGATACGAATTAAAAGAATTGAGAGCAATGAAGACTCTCTAGTAAAATCTATGGAGGGGACTCTTAGAAAATTTTTAGAAAGAGGGTACCCAAGAAATTTATTGCAAAGACAAAAGAACAGAGTTGATGTACTGCACAGAGAAAATCTACTTCAGAAAAAATTGCGTCCTAAAGAACTTAATCGCATCCCTTTTGTAACCACCTATTGTGAGGAAAGCAATGTGGTTGCGAATGTCATACGTAAGCACTGGGGAATGTTACACAAGTGTATACCCCAGGTAACAGAATTTGCCAAACCCCCAATTTTTTCTTATAAACGGAATCACACCATCGCCTCTACCCTGATTAAATCAGACATAGGCTCTTTTAAAAAACAAGGCCAGAATACATTGACTGGTATTGATAGGAGGGGATGTTATCCGTGTTTGTCATGCGTAAACTGTAATTTAATGATCAAAGGCCAAAGTTTCTCTCATCCTAAAACTAATGAGGAGTTCATGATCCGGCACTATTTGACGTGTGATTCAGACCATGTGGTCTATTTGCTACAATGTCCCTGCTTGTTATGGTATGTCGGTGAGACTACATGTGAGTTCAAAACAAGAATCAATCAGCATCGACATACCATAAGGAAAAAACGCATGGACTTACCCGTTTCGAAACATTTTACGGAAAAATCCCATACAGAAAAGGAACTTCGGTTTCGTATTATTGATACAATACCAGCCCAAAGAAGGGGTGGTGATCGAATTCAGCTACTTAAAAGAAGGGAGATGGAGTGCATTATGAGACTTAAGACTTTAAAGCCATATGGCCTGAATGTAGATTTTAAGTATAGCCAAATTATGTGAAATTGTGTATAGCATGGTGATGATTTTGATTCTTTCCCTGACTTGATTGGTTTTGAAAAAATTTCTTGACTAAGGGATTACTAACATGTTTTCCTTTTTGTCTTTTTTTCTGTTTCAGATGTGCAGTCCTGTGCTATGAATACATGAGAAACTTATATTTTTTTATTTTTTTTCAAAAAATTTTTTTTGACCATAAAAATGTTGGTCTAAATGGTTATATATATTTTTTTGTATACTTTCTCATTTAAAAAAAAAATTTTATAATTTTTTTTGTAGATTTTTTTGTATTAAACTCGAGTTGTCATAGTATTATCGGACTCATTTGTATAATAGCGTCGTGTAATACAATAAACTAATACAGGAGCAACCACGATGTGTTTGAGTGTCTGTTTTTCCTTAATGGGATATACAGGTCCTTCTCAAAAAATTAGCATATAGTGTTAAATTTCATTATTTACCATAATGTAATGATTACAATTAAACTTTCATATATTATAGATTCCTTATCCACCAACTGAAATTTGTCAGGTCTTTTATTGTTTTAATACTGATGATTTTGGCATACAACTCCTGATAACCCAAAAAACCTGTCTCAATAAATTAGCATATTTCACCCATCCAATCAAATAAAAGTGTTTTTTAATAACAAACAAAAAAAACATCAAATAATAATGTTCAGTTATGCACTCAATACTTGGTCGGGAATCCTTTGGCAGAAATGACTGCTTCAATGCGGCGTGGCATGGAGGCAATCAGCCTGTGACACTGCTGAGATGTTATGGAGGCCCAGGATGCTTCAATAGCGGCCTTAAGCTCATCCAGAGTGTTGGGTCTTGCGTCTCTCAACTTTCTCTTCACAATATCCCACAGATTCTCTATGGGGTTCAGGTCAGGAGAGTTGGCAGGCCAATTGAGCACAGTAATACCATGGTCAGTAAACCATTTACCAGTGGTTTTGGCACTGTGAGCAGGTGCCAGGTCGTGCTGAAAAATGAAATCTTCATCTCCATAAAGCTTTGACCCTGTCCTTGATGAAACACAGTGGACCAACACCAGCAGCTGACATGGCACCCCACACCATCACTGACTGTGGGTACTTGACACTGGACTTCAGGCATTTTGGCATTTCCTTCTCCCCAGTCTTCCTCCAGACTCTGGCACCTTGATTTCCGAATGACATGCAAAATTTGCTTTCATCAGAAAAAAGTACTTGGGACCACTTAGCAACAGTCCAGTGCTGCTTCTCTGTAGCCCAGGTCAGGCGCTTCTGCCGCTGTTTATGGTTCAAAAGTGGCTTTACCTGGGGAATGCGGCACCTGTAGCCCATTTCCTGCACACGCCTGTGCACGGTGGCTCTGGATGTTTCCACACCAGACTCAGTCCACTGCTTCCTCAGGTTCCCCAAGGTCTGGAATCGGTCCTTCTCCACAATCTTCCTCAGGGTCCGGTCTCCTCTTCTCGTTGTACAGCGTTTTCTGCCACATTGTTTCCTTCCAACAGACTTACCATTGAGGTGCCTTGATACAGCACTCTGGGAACAGCCTATTTGTTGAGAAATTTCTTTCTGGGTCTTACCCTCTTGCTTGAGGGTGTCAATGATGGCCTTCTTGACATCTGTCAGGTCGCTAGTCTTACCCATGATGGGGGTTTTGAGTAATGAACCAGGCAGGGAGTTTATAAAAGCCTCAGGTATCTTTTGCATGTGTTTAAAGTTAATTAGTTGATTCAGAAGATTAGGGTAATAGGTCGTTTAGAGAACCTTTTCTTGATATGCTAATTTATTGAGACAGGTTTTTTGGGTTATCAGGAGTTGTATGCCAAAATCATCAGTATTAAAACAATAAAAGACCTGACAAATTTCAGTTGGTGGATAATGAATCTATAATATATGAAAGTTTAATTGTAATCATTACATTATGGTAAATAATGAAATTTAACACTATATGCTAATTTTTTGAGAAGGACCTGTATAGCTGGTGGCCATAGGATATTTAGGTTTGGGACATTATTCCTTTATGTAGGGGTCCCCCTGATCCTGTGACAGTTAAGTGGGCTTATGCTCAGGTCCTTTAGTCCATGGCACATGAAAATCCCTTGGATTAGGAATGATAGTAACGCTTGCGTTTGGTCTGAGTGGTGGTGCTCAAAAATACTAGATAACCGAGTTATTTCTGTGCACACGATGTCTTGTTTTATAATAGCTATGAGTCCGTTACTGCTAGATACTATTAAAGATTAACTGTATATAGTAATTTTGTTTTTGTTCCTTCATTCTTATGGGCAATAGTCTCCCTTAGTAAACATGGCGCCTGTGATCTTCGGTGTGACTCTGCGCAGCTGCGGGCTGTGGCATTATGGGTCTATTGACTCTGACGTCACGGTCATGCGCAGTTGCGCGGTATGAACGCCGAGATCCGAGGCGTGCAGATCAAGGAATATATTTGTAAGTTACATATGTTCATGGCTCATCAGGATGGGTACACCTGATTTTAATGTTTCACAATTGATTATTAAGAATATTTTAGGAATAATCACGCGACACTTTATGTCTATTGTTCATTGTTAATACACTGAATGGAGATGTTCTTTTTACATGGAATCACTAATTTCATGGAGTGGTATTTATTATAACTTATTTATATTTCTATTATTATATTTAATGAGCTCTGTAACGAGATTGATATGAGTAGCATATATAAGATTGTCTCACCTATGTGTTCACTGCTTGAGAAAGGATTTGATATCCGAAACGTTGCCACGCCGTTCAGGCAATAAAGTCCACATCATTTTTTTATTATTTGGTGCTGCTTTTCTTTTTTTCTTGTATTGTTTGAGGCCATTTGGATAGCTGGCTGGATGAGCTTTGCACCGTGACTGAAGGTATTCTCTGGATGCTGTTCCAATTTTTTTCACTATATAATATATATATATATATATATATATATATATATATATATATATATATATAGGTGTCTCAGTGACATATATATATATATATATATATATATATATACTTTTATACCTATTTACCTATTCTATGTGTATATATCTATTCTATCTTTTCTATTCTAATCTATCAGTGTGATTTTACTGTACACAGCACTGATTTGCCGGCTTTTCAAAGGACACCGGTGCGTAAAAATCGCATGATTTTCCTCCGGTTTTCGGTCCGTAAATCGGACCGTTTTTTTTCTCTCAAGTGGAAAAGAGCCCTTAGGCTTTGGATTTTTCATGTTTTTTTTGCGTTTTTTGGAGGTTTTCTGCTGCATAATCGCTTAAAAACGCTTACATTAAGCATCCCATCAATTTAATGTATACCGCAATTTTTGTGACCATGCTGCATTTTCTTCTGCTAAAAAAACGCATTGCAGAAAAAAACGCAACATGTTCATAAATTTTGCGGAAAATCTGCAGATTTACCGCTAAATTATTGCATTGGGAACCTCCAGAAAAAAAGCGAAAAATTCGCAAAAAAAATTGCGGAAAAAAACGCAATAAAAACACAAAAAATACGAGTGTGGATTTCCTATGAAAGTAGTCCGGATTTGCTCAAAAAACTCTGCAAACTTTCCTGAATGTGGGCACATAGCCTAAGTGTCAGAATATAATTAGTCACAAAAATGCTTTCTCCTTCAGTTCAACTATGTATGTTGCGTTCATTGATTCCTGACTAAAGAAGTCAGGACTAAAGTAACAGCAAAGTGTCCTAGTGCAATTAAAGTGAATGAAAACAAGGAAGAAAATGTGGATCGCACCCAATTTCTATGCAGGTTATCTTCTGGGTCACGTCCATAGGGGTAGAAGCATCCCTCACTCTGCCCTGTCATGCCCCCTGCATTTGCCCCTGCGTTGACAAGGACTGAACCCAAGGGCTAATTTCACAGAAACAATTCCTTCCCGACTCGTTTCTTTCTCCGTTAGGCCGGTTTCACACGTCAGTGGCTCCGGTGCGTGAGGTGACAGTTTCCTCACGTACCGGAGCCACTGACACACGTAGACGCATTAAAATCAATGCATCTGTGCAGATGTCATTGATTTTTTGCGGATCGTGTCTCTGTGTGCCAAACACGGAGACATGTCAGTGTTCGTCGGAGCGCACGTATTACACGGACCCATTAAAGTCAATGGGTCCGTGTAAAACACGCACCGCACACAGACGTTGTCCGTGTGCAGTCCGTGTGCCGTGCAGGAGACAGCGCTCCAGTAAGCGCTGTCCCCCCCACATGGTGCTGAAACCGCGATTCATATCTTCTGTGCAGCAGCGTTTGCTGTAGAGAAGATATGAATAATCCTTTTTTTTTAAGTTTATCGTGTATAAAATAAAGGTCCATGTCCCCACCCCCTGTGCACCCCCCCCCCCCCCGCTGTTCTGAAAATACTCACCCAGCTCCCTCGTTGGCTGTCGCTGCTTCCTCTCCTGGCCGCACGTTCTACTGTATGCGGTCACGTGGGGCCACCGATTACAGTCATGAATATGCGGCTCCACCTCCCATAGGGGTGGAGCCGCATATTCATGACTGTAAATGAGCGGCCCCACATCCAACATCCTACCTTTTGTTTTAAAGGGCCTCTGTCAGCCCAGAATGACTGTTCAAACCATGTACAGAGGCTAGGTGCACCCTTGGTTTAGCCAAACAGTTCAGTGCACAGTTCCATCTATTTGTTTTCTCTCAATCTCTGCTTTTCTCTGGCTCTAATATGTCAGAGTTGTGAATAAAACAGAGAGGGTGCGGAGATAGAGGGAATACAAGTTGGTGGGAAAGTGCACTGAACTGTTTAGCCACACCAAGGATGCACAGAGAGCCTGCACTTGGTAAAAGCAGTCATTCTGTGCTCACACTTCCTTTAAAAAGAAATGAATACATATTTAATTATTATAAGAATATCAACACATTTGGGGGCAGGACTTGGAAAGAAAATAATTTTCCAGTGACAGTTCTATTTATTTCTTCTGGACTGATATATTTAAAATCCCATATTAGATGAATAAAGTCCTGGTACAACATCACTGTGACGTGTCACTCTTCTCCTAATATGCAGGTGCTTTGGAGAAAGCTAAGTGTGAATGAAGCTGTATTTAGCTGCAGGGAAAGTATAATTTAGGCTGGGAGTAGCTTGCTGTGAGTGGGGGATGGGTTTTTCTTTTCTCTAGTGAAATGTGAGACTATGCCTATTCTGATGTTTAGGAAGCTGTGGATGTGAGTCCCACTATGTAAGTCCTTAACATTTTAAATAATACTCTATTATAGTCTATACTCTCCCAAAAGTTTTTTTTTTCCCAAAATTGTGATGCTCTTGTATTTGCACTAGTGGAGCCATAGTTTAATTCCTACGTAAAACCCTGGACATGATCCAAGCTCCTGTAGGCCTCTTATGGGGGTTGTGTTATAACATGGAGTATTTTGCAAACTAGCACAAAGCATAGACAATACGTCTCTGCCTAAACCTAATCCCAAAAGTTTCTAAAAATTTTCTTAGGGTATATGCACACGTTAAGTATTTGGTGCAGAAATGTCTGTCTCTCTTGGCAGGAAAAATGCACGGTATAATACGTGCGATTTTGACATGTTATTGGTGGAAATTTTTCCCCACTTTTTAGTATGGGTGACATCTGCAGCAAAAACGCTGAAAGAATTGACATGCCGCAGATTTAAATCTGCAAGTCACAAATAAGCAGCGTGTGCATGCAGATTCACTTTGCTAACACTAGGAAACTCTTCAGGTTTTGTGACAAATCTGAACAGAAAAAAAAATGCAATAAACCTGCAACGTGTGCACAGGCCCTTAATCAAAACCCATAACAATTGAGGCAAAGCTAACCTCACCCACGTGTCCTTACTTCACATAGCAAGAGCAGAGCTGTCTTGAAACCAAGGGATCAGCTGGAAGAACTATCAGGATGTGTTTCCTAGATGTCACCTTCCTCCTTACTGCGGTGGGGTTTTGTCTCATCGTATTCATAAGTTTTATGCATTTTTGGAAAAAAGAGAACTTGCCACCTGGACCTACCCCGCTGCCAATATTGGGAAACCTACTACAACTAAGCAAAGGAGAAATAGTGAAATCACTGCTGAATGTAAGTGTTTACCAAGAACTGATCAACCAATGAGTAAGTAAACTAAAGCTATATTTGCTTTATGTTCTATATGGAATCATTATTGTGCCAGCAGAAGGGACTAATGCAAGTCTCTGCTGCCATCGCTAAGCCTCCAATGGCATCATGACCGCCTGAGGGCAGAGAGGTCGGGGCACTGTAGCTGGCACTGTTATTATTGAAGACATTTTATGATGAGGTAAATCCTGTATTTTAATTGCTTAATTTGTTCTTGTTACCTAGGGGCAAATATTACCTTTTAACCTCTGCAATGTCAAAAAAATGTACTCCTAGATCAGCAAAAGAGTATTTATTTAGTGCCAAAAGAGAAAAATATTATGACTGCACTATAGCACACGGGCAGGTTCAGTATTATTCTTTCTTTATGGGACTGTCCCAGTTACCGAACTGGATTGGCTTTAGGGTATGTGCACACGTTGCGGATTCTCTGCGGATCCGCAGCGTTTTTTAAGGTGCAGAAACGCTGCAGATCCGCGATTGATTTACAGTACAATGTAAATCAATGAGAAAAAAAACGCTGTGCACACGTTGCAGAAAATCCGCCGCGTAAACGCTGCGGTTTAAAAGAAATAGCATGTCACTTCTTCTTTTGTGAATCTGCAGCGTTTTTGTACCCATTCCATTATAGAAAACCGCAGGGGTAAAAAACGCAGCAAAAACGCACAAAAAACGCTGCGGAACCGCACAAAAAACGCGACAAATTCGCAGCTGTGTTTTCTGCCAGGAGAGGCAGAATCCGCACCAGAAATTCCTAAGCCTAATCCGCAACGTGTGCACATGGCCTTAGGCTAACTTCATCAACAGGGGGTGTTTCATGTAGATTCAGGCAATTCATAACCTGCTTTTTGGGGATCCACCATTGACTTTGAGATTCAATCGCACTTACTTGCAGTGTCAAGGCTCCAAGGTAAAGAAAAATTATGCTTTCATTATGGCTAATAAGCCACAAAGCAATTGTGGAAGTTACTAATGGTGATCGAGCGCTAAAATGCTTGAATACTCGAACCATGCAGCTCGGACAGGCTAGACTCGAGTAACGAGTATAATGGAAGTCAAGGGGAAACTTGAGTATTTTTCCGGAAGACCACAAAAGGATGGCTATGGGGAGGCAAAAAAAAAAAAAAAAAAAAAATCGCTGAAATGTATGGCAACAACATGGGGAAGACACCTGGACACATCGGTGACCCCCAGGTCGCTCCTGGAAACAATATTGTCAGAATATTAATCATAAAATATCAAACATAAAATGGACAGCATTATTTCTTTCGCCACCAAAGAGAAATGTATGATCTCCCATTTCCTGAATTGCAATTCAGAATCTGTAATTTATGTGATTGAGTGCCCCTGTGGCAAACAGTATGTCAGTAGAACTATTCAACCACTCCATCTATGGTTAAATTCACACAGGCACAACATAAAAAAGGGCCTCCTCACCCATGGACTATCTAGACATTACACTCTAACACACAATAAGGATTTTAATAATCTGAAAATCAGCCCCATTGATCACATCCCAGTAAAAGTTCCTAATAGAATTATGAAATTAAATAGAAAGGAGGTGTATTGGATTTACAAACTAGGGACTATGAAACCGCAGGGTCTGAATGAGATCACCCAAGTTTTTATTTAACCTGGTAATATATGTACATATTAGACTATTCATAATCTCTATTTTTATAATGTTAATCTCTATATATCCTAATGTATGAGAATTATATATATATATATATATAGTAAATAATTTGTCTGAAGTTTTTATAGTCCCCTGATGTGAATAATAATTTTATTTATTTATTGAAGTGGTCTACATTGATGCCGATTTCCGAGATTAGGATGTATACATGCATTTTTTTTCTTGGAGCTTAATACTATGTCACTCTTATTTAAGCTAAATTACTTCTAGTGTTTCTTATGGAAATAAGATACGCTTGGAGCTATGTTTAGAACGCCTATCCGACTTTCCAGCCAACTTCAACTCAAAAATATTTGACGGATCTGTACATTCCTAAACCAAGAATCTGCAAAAACCTCAGTCCATGCCCTCATCATCTCCCGCCTTGACTACTGCAACCTCCTGCTCTGTGGCCTCCCCTCTAAGGCTGCCGTCACACTAGCAGTATTTGGTCAGTATTTTACATTAGTATTTGTAAGCCAAAACCAGGAGTGGGTGATAAATGCAGAAGTGGTGCATATGTTTCTATTATTCTTTTCCTCTGATTGTTCCACTCCTGGTTTTGGCTTACAAATACTGAGGTAAAATACTGACCAAATACTGATAGTGTGACGGCAGCCTAACACTCTCGCACCCCTCCAATCTATTCTAAACTCAGCTGCCCGACTAATCCACCTGTCCCCCCGCTATTCCCCGGCCTCTCCCCTCTGTCAATCCCTTCACTGGCTCCCCATTACCCAGAGACTCCAGTACAAAACCCTAACCATGACATACAAAGCCATCCACAACCTGTCTCCTCCATACATCTGTGACCTTGTCTCCCGGTACTTACCTACACGCAACCTCCGGTCCTTACAAGATCTTCTTCACTACACCCCTCTTAGCTCCTCTTCCCACAATCACATACAAGATTTCTCTTGCGCATCACCCCTACTCTGGAACTCTTTACCACAACATATCAGTCCCTTGCCTACCATCGAAACCTTCAAAAAGAACCTCAAGACCCACCTCTTCCGACAAGCCTATAACCTGCAGTAACCACCGATCGACCAAACCACTGCACGACCAGCTCTATCCTCACCTACTGTATTCTCACCCATCCCTTGTAGATTGTGAGCCCTCGCGGGCAGGGTCCTCTCTCCTCCTGTACCAGTTATTACTTGTATTGTTTAAGATTATTGTACTTGTTTTTATTATGTATACCCCTCCTCACATGTAAAGCGCCATGGAATAAATGGCGCTATAATAATAAAAAATAATAATAATAATAATAATACTCCATTTTACAGACTGACAATAAGGCCTGTGTTACACTTGCGAGTGAAATATGAGAAATTTGTGCATCAATACCTGGCACTCAGGACCGGAATGTGTGGCTGCATGTATTTCTATGCAGCTGAACATTCTGGTCCCGAGTGCTGGTGGCAGTGCCGGGTATTGATCAGAGTTTCTCACATTGCACTCACAAGTGTGACACCGGCCTAAGACATACAAAAGCAAAGAGAAAATAGATTTTTCAGGAAAACAATGCTAGGAAACATTCTTGCCTTTTATATTGATATGTATACAAGGCAATGTATGTATATGCAGCCGTACACCCCAGTCCCGAGTGCCAGCGGCAGTGCTGGATATTGATGCGCAAGTTTGTCGCATCACACTCGCAAGTGTGACCCCGACCTTAAGGGGTTTCTATAGATATATTGCTGCAGCACCATTAAAGGGAACCTGTCACCTGAATTTGGCGGGACAGGTTTGTGGTCATATGGTCTCACTTTCTCTAAAATCTGCCCTTGTCAGTTTGTAACATAGTAACATAGTAACATAGTTAGTAAGGCCGAAAAAAGACATTTGTCCATCCAGTTCAGCCTATATTCCATCATAATAAATCCCCAGATCTACGTCCTTCTACAGAACCTAATAATTGTATGATACAATATTGTTCTGCTCCAGGAAGACATCCAGGCCTCTCTTGAACCCCTCGACTGAGTTCGCCATCACCACCTCCTCAGGCAAGCAATTCCAGATTCTCACTGCCCTAACAGTAAAGAATCCTCTTCTATGTTGGTGGAAAAACCTTCTCTCCTCCAGACGCAAAGAATGCCCCCTTGTGCCTGTCACCTTCCTTGGTATAAACAGATCCTCAGCGAGATATTTGTATTGTCCCCTTATATACTTATACATGGTTATTAGATCGCCCCTCAGTCGTCTTTTTTCTAGACTAAATAATCCTAATTTCGCTAATCTATCTGGGTATTGTAGTTCTCCCATCCCCTTTATTAATTTTGTTGCCCTCCTTTGTACTCTCTCTAGTTCCATTATATCCTTCCTGAGCACCGGTGCCCAAAACTGGACACAGTACTCCATGTGCGGTCTAACTAGGGATTTGTACAGAGGCAGTATAATGCTCTCATCATGTGTATCCAGACTTCTTTTAATGCACCCCATGATCCTGTTTGCCTTGGCAGCTGCTGCCTGACACTGGCTGCTCCAGGTAAGTTTATCATTAACTAGGATCCCCAAGTCCTTCTCCCTGTCAGATTTACCCAGTGGTTTCCCGTTCAGTGTGTAATGGTGATATTGATTCCCTCTTCCCATGTGTATAACCTTACATTTATCATTGTTAAACCTCATCTGCCACCTTTCAGCCCAAGTTTCCAACTTATCCAGATCCATCTGTAGCAGAATACTATCTTCTCTTGTATTAACTGCTTTACATAGTTTTGTATCATCTGCAAATATCGATATTTTACTGTGTAAACCTTCTACCAGATCATTAATGAATATGTTGAAGAGAACAGGTCCCAATACTGACCCCTGCGGTACCCCACTGGTCACAGCGACCCAGTTAGAGACTATACCATTTATAACCACCCTCTGCTTTCTATCACTAAGCCAGTTACTAACCCATTTACACACATTTTCCCCCAGACCAAGCATTCTCATTTTGTGTACCAACCTCTTGTGCGGCACGGTATCAAACGCTTTGGAAAAATCGAGATATACCACGTCCAATGACTCACCGTGGTCCAGTCTATAGCTTACCTCTTCATAAAAACTGATTAGATTGGTTTGACAGGAGCGATTTCTCATAAACCCATGCTGATATGGAGTTAAACAGTTATTCTCATTGAGATAATCCAGAATAACATCCCTCAGAAACCCTTCAAATATTTTACCAACAATAGAGGTTAGACTTACTGGCCTATAATTTCCAGGTTCACTTTTAGAGCCCTTTTTGAATATTGGCACCACATTTGCTATGCGCCAGTCCTGCGGAACAGACCCTGTCGCTATAGAGTCACTAAAAATAAGAAATAATGGTTTATCTATTACATTACTTAGTTCTCTTAGTACTCGTGGGTGTATGCCATCCGGACCCGGAGATTTATCTATTTTAATCTTATTTAGCCGGTTTCGCACCTCTTCTTGGGTTAGATTGGTGACCCTTAATATAGGGTTTTCATTGTTTCTTGGGATTTCACCTAGCATTTCATTTTCCACCGTGAATACCGTGGAGAAGAAGGTGTTTAATATGTTAGCTTTTTCCTCGTCATCTACAACCATTCTTTCCTCACTATTTTTTAAGGGGCCTACATTTTCAGTTTTTATTCTTTTACTATTGATATAGTTGAAGAACAGTTTGGGATTAGTTTTACTCTCCTTAGCAATGTGCTTCTCTGTTTCCTTTTTGGCAGCTTTAATTAGTTTTTTAGATAAAGTATTTTTCTCCCTATAGTTTTTTAGAGCTTCAATGGTGCCATCCTGCTTTAGTAGTGCAAATGCTTTCTTTTTACTGTTAATTGCCTGTCTTACTTCTTTGTTTAGCCACATTGGGTTTTTCCTATTTCTAGTCCTTTTATTCCCACAAGGTATAAACCGCTTACACTGCCTATTTAGGATGTTCTTAAACATTTCCCATTTATTATCTGTATTCTCATTTCTGAGGATATTGTCCCAGTCTACCAGATTAAGGGCATCTCTAAGCTGTTCAAACTTTGCCTTCCTAAAGTTCAATGTTTTTGTGACTCCCTGACAAGTCCCCCTAGTGAAAGACAGGTGAAACTGCACAATATTGTGGTCGCTATTTCCTAAATGCCCAACCACCTGCAGATTTGTTATTCTGTCAGGTCTATTAGATAGTATTAGGTCTAAAAGTGCTGCTCCTCTGGTTGGATTCTGCACCAATTGTGAAAGATAATTTTTCTTGGTTATTAGCAGAAACCTGTTGCCTTTATGGGTTTCACAGGTTTCTGTTTCCCAGTTAATATCCGGGTAGTTAAAGTCCCCCATAACCAGGACCTCATTATGGGTTGCAGCTTCATCTATCTGCTTTAGAAGTAGACTTTCCATGCTTTCTGTTATATTTGGGGGTTTGTAACAGACCCCAATGAGAATTTTGTTACCATTTTTCCCTCCATGAATTTCAACCCATATGGACTCGACATCCTCATTCCCTTCGCTAATATCCTCCCTTAAAGTGGACTTTAGACAAGACTTTACATAGAGACAAACCCCTCCTCCTCTCCGATTTTTACGATCCTTTCTAAACAGACTGTAACCCTGTAAGTTAACTGTAAGTTTGGTTGGTGTATCATAGTACACTACTACACTGCAGTATGGCGGTGTGTTTGACGGTGGGTGGCGCCTCCCACTGGCAGAGACACTTTTGCGTACTATGAGGGGCCCTGTGCCAGTGACTTCGCCAACGAGTATGCCCCCCCCACTTGATGAAGGAACCTGCACTTTCATCTGCACCTTCCTCTTTGTCCCCGTGTAAGGTGGTATAGTATGCGGGAAGGGGAACCTGACTTTCAGCAGGGTCAGATTCTGGCTCTGAAGAGTACAATGGGATTGTAGTGGTCTGGGTCAATGTACCAGCAAACTCATCTAGCAGTGGCTGGGCAATAGGCAGAATGAGGAGGAAACACAGACATAGGCCCAAATACTAAAGTAGGCTAAATGCTGTTCAAAATTGGTAACAGGACTAAACAGGCGGCATTGCTTTGTTCAGTGGAGGACAACTGTAATGAGTGGCAGACACAGTTAGTAGGCCCAAAAAATACAGTGGGCTAAATGTCTGCCAAAAAATTGTTCATAAATAAACAGGTGGCATAGTTAGGTACAGGGGTGGGCTCCTCTGCTGAGTAGCAGACAGTGGTAGTAGGCACAAAGTATTAACTGGTCTAAATGGAGGCCAGGGCGCCTGTATATTTTAACTATCATCTATCATTTCAACAAATTTGTATTAGCAGTGCCATTGAAGGATTTAACAGCACAGACTACACAGTGATGGAGCAGGGAGAGGTAAGTATTGCAAGTGGTAGAGCACTGTTCGAGCTGGGGGGGAATACTCTCTCGTGGGCGGCGGCACTGGCAGAGGGCCCCTCATATTACGACGGTGTGTCTGACATTGGTTGTGCACCACCACAGTCAGAGACACTTCATTATACTATGAGGGACCCTGTGCCAGTGCCATCGCCCAAGAGTGGGCACAACCACCTGTCCAGGCAAACGGCGCTCGCATGGGTGCTTGCGCCAGGTGGTGACCACGGCCCTGTGGGGGGAGTCAGCCTATTTAGGGAGGTATAAAAATGGCCTATGGTGGACATTCAGCAGCTTCAAATGGAGGAATTGGAGAAGTCAGTAAGAGGAGACCAAAAGCAAGACATTTTTCAGGCAAGCTACGTGTCAGCAGGGGAAGGTGAGGCAAAATAATTTGACATCTATGATTGGTTCATTCTATTGAAGGTTAGATCATCAACATTATGGGTAGCCAGACGTGTCTTTTTTTCGGTCAGTATTGAACCAGCAGCACTGAAGACTCTTTCTGATAGCACACTAGCAGCAGGGCAAGCGAGCTCCTGTAATGCATATTCTGCCAATTCAGGCCAGGTGTCTAATTTAGATGCCCAGTAATCAAAGGTGAATGACCTGTGAGGGAGAACATCGATAAGGGAGGAAAAGTAGTTCGTAACCATACTGGACAAATGCTGTCTCCTGTCACTTTGAATCGATGCAGCACTACCTGTCGTGTCAGCAATCATTCCGAAATCACTCCACAACCTGGTCATGAAACCCCTCTGTCCAACGCCACTTCAGATTTGTGCACCTCTAACACCTCTGCCATGTTGCCCCCTATGGCTCGTGTGAGAACCATCACCGCCGCTGTGTGCTGGGAATGCCTGAACCAAATGGTCTACAATAGTTGCTTGTTTGGTAGCCAATATTTGCTCAAGGTTCTCATGTGGCATGATATTTTGTCATTTTCCTTTATATCGTGGATCCAGGAGGCAGGCCAACCATTAATAGTCATCGATCATCATTTTGATAATGCGGGGGTCCCTTTTTAGGATACGCAAGGCATACTCAGCCATATGGGCCAATGTTCCAGGCGTCAATTCACTGCTTGCGCTTGGTTGAGGAGCACTTTCTTGCAAATCAACATCACTTGTGTCCCGCAAAAACCCTGTACCTGACCTTGCAACACCACCAGTTTCTATTGCCCCCTGAGAAGCATCCTCCTCCCATAAATATTCATACCCATCGTCCTCCTCCTCCTCCTCTTTGTCCGCCTCCTCGTCCAGGAGAGTTCCCTGAGCAGACAATGGCTGACTGTCATCAAGCCTTCCCTCCTCCTCAGCTGCAGATGCCAGCTCCTTAATGTGCGTCAAACTTTGCATCAGCAGACGGATTAGTGGGATGCTCATGCTTATGATGGCGTCTGTTATGAAAGGCAATTCAGTACCACAATGGACATAGCGGTCAGAGCACATACAGTGATCTGACAATAACCCAAAATCATAGAACGAGCTCTGAGACGTGGGAACTCTGCAGACCGCAATCCCTAATCCTCTCCAAACAACACTAGAGGCAGCCGTGGATTGCGCCTAACTCTGCCTATGCAACTCGGCACAGCCTGAGAAACTAACCAGCCTGAAGATAGAAAATAAGCCTACCTTGCCTCAGAGAAATACCCCAAAGGAAAAGGCAGCCCCCCACATATAATGACTGTGAGTAAGATGAAAAGACAAACGTAGGGATGAAATAGATTCAGCAAAGTGAGGCCCGACTTTCTTAACAGAGCGAGGATAGGAAAGATAACTTTGCGGTCTACACAAAACCCTAAAGGAAACCACGCAAAGGGGGCAAAAAGACCCTCCGTACCGAACTAACGGCACGGAGGTACACCCTTTGCGTCCCAGAGCTTCCAGCAAAACAAATAGACAAGCTGGACAGAAAAAATAGCAAACAAATAGCAAAGAAGCACTTAGCTATGCAGAGCAGCAGGCCACAGGAATGATCCAGGGAAAAACAAGTCCAACACTGGAACATTGACAGGAAGCCAGGATCAAAGCATTAGGTGGAGTTAAGTAGAGCAGTACCTAACGACCTCACAAGATCACCTGAGGGAGGAAACTCAGAAGCCGCAGTACCACTTTCCTCCACAAACGGAAGCTCCCAGAGAGAATCAGCCGAAGTACCACTTGTGACCACAGGAGGGAGCTCTGCCACAGAATTCACAACAGGCGTCGTCTGCATTTACCAGCCGTGTGCATTCCTCAAAACACTGAAGGACTTGACAGAGGTCTTGTATCTTCGACCACTGCAAACCAGACAACTCCATGTCTGCCATCCAACTGCCTGCCCATGTATGTGTATCCTCCCACAAATTAATTACAGCATGCCTCTGTTCGCACAGTCTCTGAACCATGTGCAGTGTGGAGTTCCACCTTGTTGCAACGTCGATTATTAGGCGGTGCTGGGGAAGATTTAGCGATCGCTGAGAAACTATGGTTCAGCATACGGCTGGAGTGTACGGGCGACTGGCGGATGTGCGAGCAAAGTCTTCGCACCTTCAGGAGCAGGGCTAGTAACTTTGGATAAGTTTTGAGGAAGCACTGCACCACCAGGTTCATGGTGTGAGCCAGGCAATATATGTGTTTCAGTTCTGAAAGGGCTATGGCAGCCATAAAATTCCTTCCGTTATCATTGACTACCTTGCCTGCCTCAAGATGTACACTGCCCAGCCATGACTGAGTTTGTTGCTGCAAGTACTCCGCCAGTACTTCCGCGGTGTGTCTGTTGTCGCCCAATCACTTCATTTCTAACACAGCCTGCTGACGCTTACCACTAGCTGTTCCATAATTTGACACCTCGTGTGCAACACTGGCAGCTGCGGATGGAGTGGTTGTGCGACTGCGCTCTGTGGACGAGCTTTCGCTTCTGGAGGAGGAGGAGAGGTGGCGAATGCCTACAGCCAACTGTTTCCTAGACCATGGGCTAGGCAGAACTGTCCCACTATGGCTGTCCCCTGTGGACCCTGCATCCACCACATTAACCCAGTGCACCATGATGGATACGTAACGTCCCTGGCCATGCCTACTGGTCCATGCATCTGGTGTGAGGTGCACCTTTCCACTGACTGATTGCCTCAGTGCATGGACAATGTGTTCTTTGACATGCTGGTGGAGGGCTGGGATGGCTTTTCTCGCAAAGAAGTGTCGACTGGGTAGGTCATAGCCTGGTACTGCGTAGGCCATCATGTCTTTGAAAGCTTTGCTTTCAACCAACCGGTAGGGCATCATCTCTAATGAAATTAGTCTAGCAATGTGGGCGTTCAAACCCTGTGTACGTGGATGAGAGGATGAGTACTTTCTTGTTGTGAATTCTGTGGCAGAGCTCCCTCCTGTGGTCACAAGTGGTACTTCGGCTGATTCTCTCTGTGAGCTTCCGTTGGTGGAGGAAAGTGGTACTGCGGCTTCTGAGTTTCCTTCCTCAGGTGATGTGGTGAAGTCGTTAGGTGCTGCTCTTTTTAACTCCACCTTGTGCTTTGATCCTGGCCTCCAGTCAATGTTCTAGTATTGGACCTGTTTCCTCCTGGATCGTTCCTGTGGCCTGCTGCTCTGCATAGCTAAGTTCCGCTTTGCTATTTTGTTTGCTGTTTTTTTCTGTCCAGCTTGTCTATTTGTTTTTTCCTGCTTGCTGGGAGCTCTGGGACGCAGAGGGTGTACCTCCGTGCCGTTAGTTCGGTACGGAGGGTCTTTTTGCCCCCTTTGCGTGGTTTTTGTAGGGTTTTGTGTTGACCGCAAAGTTACCTTTCCTATCCTCGCTCTGTTCAGAAAGTCGGGCCTCACTTTGCTAAATCTATTTCATCTCTACGTTTGTCTTTTCATCTTTACTCACAGTCATTATATGTGGGGGCTTCCTTTTCCTTTGGGGTATTTCTCTGAGGCAAGGTAGGCTTATTTTCTATCTTCAGGCTAGCTAGTTTCTCAGGCTGTGCCGAGTTGCATAGGGAGCGTTAGGCGCAATCCACGGCTGCCTTTAGTGTGTTGGAGAGGATTAGGGATTGCGGTCAGCAGAGTTTCCACGTCTCAGAGCTCGTTCTATGTTTTTGGGTTATTGTCAGGTCACTGTATGTGCTCTGACCTCAATGTCCATTGTGGTACTGAATTACCTTATCATGACACTTTCTTTTCCTAACGAGAGTCTCTTGTAGGGTGAGCTGGACTGGAGAGCTGCATGTGGTGGAACTAGCGGGGGTGGTGGTGGACATGGTGGATTGAGAGAGGGTTGGTGATGGTATTCTTGATGTTGGCATACATACAGTGTTTCCTACCAAGAACCTTGTGATTCCCTGACAGCTTTGGCCTTGCGACGATACCTCCACATTTGCAGCTGGTGGTGTCCTACCCGGTGGGCTTACAGTGAGGGAAGCAATGTAGTGTTGCTGACTGCTTTCGTTCTGAGCAGGTGCACCAACGGTACGGGACGTTTGGTAGTTAGTCCAGGCTTGCAAGTGCATGCTGGTTAAATGTCTAAGCATGCACATTGTACTTAAATTTTGAAGATTCTTCCCTCTGCTAAATGTCTTTGAGCATTTCTTACAGATAACTTTGCACTGATCATTCGGATCTTGGTTAAAAAATTGCCACACTACACTCTTCCTACTATGGAATACCTTTTCAGGCATTGCACGCTGTGCTACTTTCACTGGATGGCCACGCTGTCCTAAAACTGTTTTTGTTTTTGACAAACGTTTTTGGCCTGATACGGGCCTGCCAGATGACAGCTGTTGCGATGTAGATGGGTGCTGCAGATCATCCTCTTCCGCTTCTGAGCTACTGGCAGCGGCACCCTCTTCCCCCAATGGCTGCCAATCTGGGTCAACAACTGGGTCATCTATCACCTCCTCATCAATGTCATGTGCACCTTCCTCTGTGTCACCGTGTAAGGTGCTATTGCGTTCAGGACTGGGCACCATATTCTCATCAGGGTCAGATTCTGGCTCAGTACACTGCAAGGGCAATGTAGTTATCTGAGTCAATGGAACAGCATAATAATCTAGCTGTTGCTGTGCATCAGTGCACTCCATGTCCGATTCATCTTGTAATGGGCAGTTAACAATTTCCCTTTATAACCCAGGCACGGTATGTGTAAAGAGATCCATGGAGTAACCTGTAGTGTTGCCTGACGCATCCTTCACTTTTGGTTTGGGTGAAGGACACAAGGAAACGTCTTGTTCCTGACCGGGAGCATCCACTGATGACTCGCTGCTTTTATATTTGGGACTTTCTGAAGAGGAGGCGAAAGAGCAAGAGGCTGAGTCAGCAAGGAAAGCCAAAACTTTTTCCTGCTGCTCCGGCTTTAAAAGCTGTTTTCCTACTCCCAGATAAGGGAGCCTTCGAGGCTTTGTGTAGCCAGACGATGACGCTGGCTCAACATCTCCAGCCGTTGGTGCTATTGTACTTTTGGCACTACCACCAGATGCATCACCACCACCACCATCAGCACCAGCTGGCAACCTCCGCCCACGGGCTCTTCCACCAGACTTCCTCATATTTTGGAAAATCTAACCAAAATAACAACCGTTATATGGCACTGTAAAACAATGTAGAAGGTGTATATAAACTTGTTGAGAATTTAAATCTCCCTTCTTTTTTTTGGGAGACTGAACCAAAACTCAGGCCCAGTGTATAAAACAATGCAATGTAAGTGGCAGAAAGTGGCTGGCTGATATTCGACAAAGTAACAGGACTGAAGTATATCCACTTTGTGAGAATTTGAATCTCCCTTTTTTTTGGGAGACTGCACCAAAACTCAGGCCCAGTGTATAACACTACACAATGTAAGTGGCAGAAAGTGGCTGGAAGATATATGAAAAAATACAAGGACTGTAGTACAATTTCAATCTCCCTACAATGATCTCAGGACAAGTATGGCAGCAATAAAAAGGACTGCTGCACACAAGTGTGGACAAATAAACAAGATAACTGTGCAGAAAAGAGGACACAGGATTTTTGCTTTTAAAAAAGCAGTTGGTTTGCACAGCAGCATGCAAACAGCAATGCAGCTATCAGGGAGCCTTATAAGGCAGCCTAATAAGCTACAGAGCTGATGCACAAAAATATAGCCTCCACTGTCCCTGCAAAAAAATGGTGGTGTTGGACAGTGGAAATCGCTACAGCACAAGTGGTGTATGGGTTAATCTTCCCTCCCTAACTACTGTATATCCCTTCTTCTGATGAAGCTGCAGCAACCTCTCCCTATGCTAAGATCGGCAGAAGTAAGATGGTGGTGCACGCCCCTTTATAGCCCCTGTGACACCGCAGAAAGCAGGCCAATCACTGTCATGCCCTTCTCTAAGATGGTGGGGACCGAGCCCTATGTCATCACCCTGCCCACACTCTGCGTCCTCCTTCATTGGCTGAAAAATGGTGCTGAAAGCATCATACGAAACGCGACTTTGGCGCGTAGATCGCCGACCTCATGGCCGATCCCACACTAGGGTCGGGTTTCATGAAACCTGACTTTGCCAAAAGTCGGCGATTTTTGAATTTGTCCGATCCGTTTCGCTCAACCCTAGTCAGGAGGACCAAGATGCGTGGTGGATGATGAAATCACCAACTCATTCTGGGAAGCTGGCATGCATTGCAAGGCCACCAGCGCTGAAGAGGTGAGATCGGCAGCAACAAAACAGACAGGAAGAGACAGTGGGCTGACAAGAGGGACAAGGCGGGAAACTGTTCTGCGGAGCACCGACACTCGTACACTTCTCCGTCAAAGAGTTAGGTGTTCCCGGATTGGGACTTTTTAAAAAAGCATTTTATGAGTAACAAAATGACAATGTCCAACCTTACCCATGCCAAGATCAACAGCGGAATGGTCACTAAGAACCTAACCACCCCCAGCATGATCAGGCACATGTCATCTAAGCATCCGACTCGGTGGCCAGAATGCCTGGATCCACGACTGGTGCCATCGGGTGACAATACTTCATCTTCCCCTGTCCAAAATACTGGCACAGATGCCTCTCACCCTGTACCTGTGCTTGCACATTCTTACTATCATCAAGCACTTCCAAATCCTTGTCCCAACTCAGCGTTCAGCTGTCCCTACCGCAGGCCTTGGAGCAAAAAAGAAAGTTCCCATCCACCCACCCACATGCCCAAATGCTAAACGGGCACATTTCTGGGCTACTTGCCGTGGAAATGTTGCCATTTAGGCTGGTAGACATGGAGGATTACCGTCAACTTATGGTGGCAGCCGTCCCTCGGTACTCTGTCCCGAGCCGCCACTTTTTCTCCTGGTGTGGAGTCCCAGCCTTGTACCAACACATTTCCAGGAACATCACCCATGTCCTTATTAATGCATCTACTGGCATTGTCCACTTAATGACAGACATGTGGACAGGTGCTTGTGGCCAGGGATGCTACATTTCCCTGATGGCACACTGGGGCAACATTGTAGACGCTGGGGCCAAGTAACAGCTTGGCACGGCGCATGTGCTCCCAACACCGAGGATCTATCTATCATGGTTTCCTCCACCAACTAGAGCAGTTCCTGCACCCCCCTCCTGCTCCTTTTCCTCATGCTCCATCTCTGATATGGTATCTCAGAGTAAGTCATCCACATCAGCTGGAAGCTCTGCAGCAATGCTTTTCAAAGCGGCAACAGGCCTTGCTAAAGCTAATTTGACTAGGAGATAAACCTCACTCCATGGCAGAGTTACTTAAAGGAATAAAAAATCAGACATATCTGGCTTTTGCAGCTGAACCTCCAACCAGGCAAGGCCGTGTGTTATAATGGGCATAACCTAGTGGTGGCTGTGATGCTTGGCAAGCTCACACACGAACCATGCGTAGCACATGTGCTCAACCTGGTAGTTCAGCAGTTGTTGAGAACATACCTAGATTTGCCGGAGCTATTGATCAAGGTACGACGCATCAGCTCTCATTTCCGCAAATTGGTTACAGCTGCCGTCGCTCTGGCATTAATGCTGTGGTGCATGCAAGTGTCAGATCAGCGACTGGAGTCGACGTCATCACGTGCTGGAACTCAACACTGCACATGTTCGCAAGGCTTTGTAAGCAGAACAGGCCAGTGGTTGAGTACCAGCTCCAACACGCTCATTGGTACTCTGGTCAGCCTCTGCACATAACAACTGAAGATGTCTGACATTTGTTTGGTTCTCCAAGACTTTGTGGACGCCACAAAAATGGTGAGCGATGAAAACACCATAGTCAGCGCAACTATCCTGCTTCTATGCCTACTTAAACAGTCGCTGCTCACAATTAAACATGAAGCTTTGCATGTGGACCAGGTTGGAATGGAGGAAGGCATAACAGAGAGACTGTAGCCAGCCCTTCCTCAACTCATCTGCTCAGCGTGGATTGGGTAACAATGAGGAGGTGTGAAGCGATGGCCGGGGGACCATCACAGTGCAGGAAGACTACCGTACACAAGATGAGGTGCAAACAACAAAGGGTAGATTTATTGGAAGGCAAGGAATGAAGTGGATGAGGAAGATGCAAACAGGGGTATACAATGGCAAAAGATAATTTACAAGAGTTATATTCTTTAGCTTGTCCATCAAATAGCATGGTGCTCCAACTATTACAGAATCAACATACGTCACACAAGTAAATGCAAACAATAAACAAAGAATAATGCTACTCTACGTATAACCTCCTTGCCTCTACTAAGCAGGCCTCACGGCTGCCGTGTTCTGACTATTGAAGCCTACACTAGGCACTGATATGTGCACAAAACAGGAACAAACTCATGGTGATGTTGGGGATTAAGATCCAGTCCCGGGGGGCCCCCAGCAGTCTAGCATGGTGGTGCACATGGCTTTCTGCTAGCTCCGTGAAACGTGGTCTTCTCCTTGCTTCGGGGTCCTGGAGGTAACATAGTAACATAGTAACATAGTTAGTAAGGCCGAAAAAAGACATTTGTCCATCCAGTTCAGCCTATATTCCATCATAATAAATCCCCAGATCTACGTCCTTCTACAGAACCTAATAATTGTATGATACAATATTGTTCTGCTCCAGGAAGACATCCAGGCCTCTCTTGAACCCCTCGACTGAGTTCGCCATCACCACCTCCTCAGGCAAGCAATTCCAGATTCTCACTGCCCTAACAGTAAAGAATCCTCTTCTATGTTGGTGGAAAAACCTTCTCTCCTCCAGACGCAAAGAATGCCCCCTTGTGCCCGTCACCTTCCTTGGTATAAACAGATCCTCAGCGAGATATTTGTATTGTCCCCTTATATACTTATACATGGTTATTAGATCGCCCCTCAGTCGTCTTTTTTCTAGACTAAATAATCCTAATTTCGCTAATCTATCTGGGTATTGTAGTTCTCCCATCCCCTTTATTAATTTTGTTGCCCTCCTTTGTACTCTCTCTAGTTCCATTATATCCTTCCTGAGCACCGGTGCCCAAAACTGGACACAGTACTCCATGTGCGGTCTAACTAGGGATTTGTACAGAGGCAGTATAATGCTCTCATCATGTGTATCCAGACCTCTTTTAATGCACCCCATGATCCTGTTTGCCTTGGCAGCTGCTGCCTGGCACTGGCTGCTCCAGGTAAGTTTATCATTAACTAGGATCCCCAAGTCCTTCTCCCTGTCAGATTTACCCAGTGGTTTCCCGTTCAGTGTGTAATGGTGATATTGATTCCCTCTTCCCATGTGTATAACCTTACATTTATCATTGTTAAACCTCATCTGCCACCTTTCAGCCCAAGTTTCCAACTTATCCAGATCCATCTGTAGCAGAATACTATCTTCTCTTGTATTAACTGCTTTACATAGTTTTGTATCATCTGCAAATATCGATATTTTACTGTGTAAACCTTCTACCAGATCATTAATGAATATGTTGAAGAGAACAGGTCCCAATACTGACCCCTGCGGTACCCCACTGGTCACAGCGACCCAGTTAGAGACTATACCATTTATAACCACCCTCTGCTTTCTATCACTAAGCCAGTTACTAACCCATTTACACACATTTTCCCCCAGACCAAGCATTCTCATTTTGTGTACCAACCTCTTGTGCGGCACGGTATCAAACGCTTTGGAAAAATCGAGATATACCACGTCCAATGACTCACCGTGGTCCAGCCTATAGCTTACCTCTTCATAAAAACTGATTAGATTGGTTTGACAGGAGCGATTTCTCATAAACCCATGCTGATATGGAGTTAAACAGTTATTCTCATTGAGATAATCCAGAATAACATCCCTCAGAAACCCTTCAAATATTTTACCAACAATAGAGGTTAGACTTACTGGCCTATAATTTCCAGGTTCACTTTTAGAGCCCTTTTTGAATATTGGCACCACATTTGCTATGCGCCAGTCCTGCGGAACAGACCCTGTCGCTATAGAGTCACTAAAAATAAGAAATAATGGTTTATCTATTACATTACTTAGTTCTCTTAGTACTCGTGGGTGTATGCCATCCGGACCCGGAGATTTATCTATTTTAATCTTATTTAGCCGGTTTCGCACCTCTTCTTGGGTTAGATTGGTGACCCTTAATATAGGATTTTCATTGTTTCTTGGGATTTCACCTAGCATTTCATTTTCCACCGTGAATACCGTGGAGAAGAAGGTGTTTAATATGTTAGCTTTTTCCTCGTCATCTACAACCATTCTTTCCTCACTATTTTTTAAGGGGCCTACATTTTCAGTTTTTATTCTTTTACTATTGATATAGTTGAAGAACAGTTTGGGATTAGTTTTACTCTCCTTAGCAATGTGCTTCTCTGTTTCCTTTTTGGCAGCTTTAATTAGTTTTTTAGATAAAGTATTTTTCTCCCTATAGTTTTTTAGAGCTTCAATGGTGCCATCCTGCTTTAGTAGTGCAAATGCTTTCTTTTTACTGTTAATTGCCTGTCTTACTTCTTTGTTTAGCCACATTGGGTTTTTCCTATTTCTAGTCCTTTTATTCCCACAAGGTATAAACCGCTTACACTGCCTATTTAGGATGTTCTTAAACATTTCCCATTTATTATCTGTATTCTTATTTCTGAGGATATTGTCCCAGTCTACCAGATTAAGGGCATCTCTAAGCTGTTCAAACTTTGCCTTCCTAAAGTTCAATGTTTTTGTGACTCCCTGACAAGTCCCCCTAGTGAAAGACAGGTGAAACTGCACAATATTGTGGTCGCTATTTCCTAAATGCCCGACCACCTGCAGATTTGTTATTCTGTCAGGTCTATTAGATAGTATTAGGTCTAAAAGTGCTGCTCCTCTGGTTGGATTCTGCACCAATTGTGAAAGATAATTTTTCTTGGTTATTAGCAGAAACCTGTTGCCTTTATGGGTTTCACAGGTTTCTGTTTCCCAGTTAATATCCGGGTAGTTAAAGTCCCCCATAACCAGGACCTCATTATGGGTTGCAGCTTCATCTATCTGCTTTAGAAGTAGACTTTCCATGCTTTCTGTTATATTTGGGGGTTTGTAACAGACCCCAATGAGAATTTTGTTACCATTTTTCCCTCCATGAATTTCAACCCATATGGACTCGACATCCTCATTCCCTTCGCTAATATCCTCCCTTAAAGTGGACTTTAGACAAGACTTTACATAGAGACAAACCCCTCCTCCTCTCCGATTTTTACGATCCTTTCTAAACAGACTGTAACCCTGTAAGTTAACTGCCCAGTCATAGTTTTCATCTAACCATGTCTCGGTTATTCCCACTATGTCAAAGTTACCTGTAGATATTTCTGCTTCTAGTTCTTCCATCTTGTTTGTCAGGCTTCTGGCGTTTGCGAGCATGCAGTTTAGAGGATTTTGTTTTGTTCCAATCTCCTCACTGTGGATTGTTTTAGAAATGTTCTTACCTCCCTTCAGAGTATGTTTTCCTGGGTCGTCTTTGTTCGAGTCTAAGTCCAGGTGCTCCTGGAAACTGTAAATCCCTTTCTCGATATCTTCATGGCTTCTCAAGCTCACACAGGACAGCCACTCTTGCTGCACCCGGAAAAGTCTGTCAAATTTCACAAGTCTACACCGTTACAGGCTGTGGGTCCTCTCCTGCAGCAAACAGCACAAAGTTCTCTCTGCAGCAGCTTCAGTTCTCCCACGCTGTCCAGGCTTCACCTCCACCCTCTGCTCAGTCCAATTCATTAACACAGTCTATTGCAGGGGAGAAGCAGAACCTCCATCACGCCAGACAAGGGCGTGCAGTCTCTTAAAGTGACCTTACCGTCCATAACAGAACCACCCTCTTACAGGTGAATGCTGAGGAAGAGGAGGAACAGGAGCTGGTGGCTAGCTCAATAGAGGCTAGTAGTCACACAACCTTCATCCCGTCTCTCCTACGTGGGTTGGCTGAAGAAGGGAATAATGAGGAAGAGTCATCATTATGTTTGAGACAGGCTGTGGAGCTTGGCACATATGGCCCACTTTATGTACCGCTGCCTTTCTTGTGACCCTCGCGTTACTTTAATCTTGGCCAAAAAGAGTACTGTTTTTTCTCTCTGTTAGACCCAAGCTACAAGGAAAACGTTGCGTCTCTTTGCAATACCTGTCTGACAAAACCAGTGTACTCCCTAATTCCACTGAAACTTTCAACTATTGGGTCTCAAAGGTGGACACCTGGCATGAGCTGTCACTCTATGCCTTGGAGGTGTTGTAATGAACTGCCTGAACTGAGTCTTGTCTGAACAGGTTTCTCATGCCCCTGGGGAGTCAAAACAGACAGGCACTTTTGCTTTTCAACTGAGAATGTAGACAGGCTCACTACCATCATAAAAATGAACAAAGCCTTGATTAGCCCACACCTTTTCCACACCACCAGATAACAGCAGCACATAAACGGTTTGTAATATTCAAACTTTTAATAGTGCCTGCCAGTTGTCACATTTTGAAGGGCCTATGGATGACCCTAATCATATTTTCTGTCTGGCTTTGCAGTTTCTGTAAAGCCTTTGACTGTATAAGTACATCAACTGCACTTTTAAAAATGTTATAGATTCAATGACTCATCCATACAGCTTAAAGGGCCACTATCACCCCCCTCCAGCCGTTATAAACTAAAAGAGCCACCTTGTCCAGCAGTAATGCTGCATTCTAACAAGGTGGCTCTTCTAGTTTTTTGTTCATGTATTCCCAAAATAAAGCGCTTTGAAACTTATCTAAAATACTTGTCTTTGTCCATGGAGGCGGGTCTCACTCCCCAGCTTGAACCGGTACTCTGCCGTCACTCACATTTTCAGGGGCTTTCGGCGCCGTCCCCTCTGCGCTGTTTTAGCTTCAAAACCAGCACCTGCGCTGTGTACAACTGTGTGGGGCAGGCGCTGTAAGCTCTGGCCATCTCACGTCCCAGCAAGGCTTGCAGACTGCACCTGTGCGGGCAGTTCGGCCACCCACCTTGGGAATCCCAGCCCCACAGTGTGTTATGCATTATGCACAGTGCGGGGCTAGGATTCCTGGGCATGCGCACTGCGTGTGTCAGCCTGTCGCCCAGGTCTCCCGCCTTTCCGCGTCTGTATATTCAGCTGATCGTGCCTCCTCCTCCTAGCAGTAGCCGGGTCCCCCCCCTCCCCGTGCTGTTCTCCTTCCATTCAGCTCTTTTCCCTTCAATTTGAACATTTTCATTGCCCTCCAGACCCCTTTGTAGGGTCTACTGTAAAAAATATTGGCCCTCCCATTGAGCATGCGAGTATTAAGGCCCCGTCACACATGGCGACGCTGCAGCGATACCGACAACGATCCGGATCGCTGCAGCGTCGCTGTTTGGTCGCTGGAGAGCTGTCACACAGACAGCTCTCCAGCGACCAACGATCCCGAGGTCCCCGGTAACCAGGGTAAACATCGGGTAACTAAGCGCAGGGCCGCGCTTAGTAACCCGATGTTTACCCTGGTTACCATCCTAAAAGTAAAAAAACAAACGCTACATACTTACCTATCGCTGTCTGTCCTCGGCGCTCTGCTTCTCTGGTCTGGCTGTGAGCACAGCGGCCGGAAAGCAGAGCAGTGACGTCACCGCTCTGCTTTCCGGCTGACCGGCGCTCACAGCCAGACCAGAGAAGCAGAGCGCCGAGGACAGACAGCGATAGGTAAGTATGTAGCGTTTGTTTTTTTAATTTTAGGATGGTAACCAGGGTAAACATCGGGTTACTAAGCCCGGCCCTGCGCTTAGTTACCCGATGTTTACCCTGGTTACCAGCGAAGACATCGCTGAATCGGCGTCACACACGCCGATTCAGCGATGTCAGCGGGACCTCAACGATCAAAAAATGGCCCAGGCCATTCCGACACGACCAGCGATCTCACAGTAGGGGCCTGATCGCTGGTACGTGTCACACATAGCGAGATCGCTACTGAGATCGCTGTTGCGTCACAAAACTTGTGACTCAGCAGCGATCTCGCTAGCGATCTCGCTATGTGTGACGGGGCCTTTAGGAATTGCTTGGATCGAGCAACCAAGCATTACTAGTAGTCACTATCGGTTTACCTGCATTACAGCAGTGTTTTTGTTTTTCATCTGCAGTGGAAACTTCAAATTTGTGGGGTCTTGTTGAAAAATTGGGGGGAAGTTTATTACTTTAACATGACAGTATCCATTTTTTAATTCCTTCCAGCTTAGTGAGAAATATGGAGATGTGTTCACCGTCTACCTCGGTTCTCGACCAGTCGTAGTGGTCACAGGATACAAAGCTGTGAAAGAAGTTCTCGTGGATCGGGGAGATGATTTCTTGGCTCGAGGAGATATTGCTTGCTTTGATTTTGTCTACAGGAACTATGGTAAGTAGTATGTATATTTTACATCGAAGGTCCCATACAATTTTTTTCCAACCATTGGAAAAATGTAAAGTATTAACCCCTTCACGACATGCTCCATACTAGTACTGCTCTGTGGGAGGTGCATTCATTCTCAGAGCAGTACTAGTAAAGTGCAGCCCTCCGGCTGAGCGCTGTGGCAATCGCATGCGGGTGTCAGCTGTATGTGACAGCTGACACCACGCAGAAATGCCCATGATTGGTGCTAGCACCAATTGTGGGCATTTAACCCCTCAGATGCCCCTGTCAGTAGTGACAGCGGCATAGAGAAGCCTCTAACTGGGAGGGGGCTCCCTGCGCGCTTCCATCAGAACATCGCGATCGCATTGCGATGTCCTGATGGCCTCGTGGAGAACCCAGGCACCAAGATGGCCGCGGGGTCCTTCCAGGTCCTGCAGGGAGGTGGCTTGTGAGCCCCCGTTGAGAGCAGGCACTGGCATGCCTCCTTCCCTGCCTATCAGATCGCTGATCTGATGCTCTGCAGTGCAGAGTATCAGATCAATGATCTGATGTTATATAGTAATGTCCTATACTAGGACAATGTAATAAAGTTATAAACAATTATAAAGTGTAAAAGTATTTTTTTTTCTTTTAAAAATCCCTAATAAAGGAAAAAAAAATGTTTTCCCAATAAATACATTTATTTATGTAAATTAAAAAAACAAACAATAAAAGTACACATATTTGATATCACCGCATCCGTAACGACCTGCTCTATAAAACTGTCCTGCTAGTTAACCCCTTCAGTGAACACCGTAAAAAATAAATACAAAAAACTAGGAAAAACAATGCTTTATCATCATACTGCCGAACTAAAAGTGCAATAAAATGCGATTAAAAAGACAGAAGCAAATGTAAATGGTACCCCTGAAAACGTCATATTGTCCCACAAAAAAAAAGCCAGATACAACTCCATCAGCAGAAAAATAAGCTATAAGGCCTCTTTCACACGTCAGTGTCTCCGGTACGTGCACTGACAGTTTTCTCACGTACCGGAGACACTGACACACGTAGACCCATTCAAATGAATGAGTCTATGCACATGTCTCCGTGTTTTCACGGACCGTGTGTCCATGTTGAAACACGGAGACATGTCCGCTTTTCTACGGCAGCACAGTCTGCAAAGCGTCCTGCACACGGAGAGTGCAGCGCCCCAGAGATCTGGTCATTGCAGTAACGTCGCTCTGCCACTAAGGGGAGTGATGGTACGTCTGATGGCACTAAAGGAGTTCTACTGACCAGGTATCACCAAGCACACACTACACTTCACACTCCGGTCACTAGGGGGAGCAAAAGGCTTATTTATTGGGCCACTTCTCACATTTGTAAAACTAGGGGTTGGACAGGAAGTTAGGCAGAACGAGACCTGGGAGAGCTCCAGGGAGGACCTGTCAGAACTGGGAAATCTGGCAGGTACCTAGTGAAAGGACAGATTGTTACGGAACCGCGCCTGCACTACCTTGCGGCGGTATTCTCAGAAAGAGACAAGAAAGGAAGGATATTGTGGAACAGTGAGAAACGAGATAAGCACAAAGGAGATCCAGTAGGAGTCGTGCCCCGAGGACGGCAACATCTTACTGAGGCGTATAGTCGGTGGCCGGAGCACCGAAGAAGTAACAGTCTCCACGCATTACTTCAAACAGCGGCAGGACAGTTAATTACAGGTTGGCTGTCTACCATACAACACCTAAGAAGGACATAGGAGGCAATCGTGGGAGAGGGGTGACACTAGGGTTCCAGAATAACTCCAGGCCTACCTGTCATAAAGGTGCATCCTAGCCATAACATACCTGGGGAGATCTAGAGCGAACGAGAACAGAAGTTGTGAGGACTATCCTGAATGCTCAGCAGGGAAGCACTACAGCACACAGGCGCTAGTGGGTAGACACTGATTTCCACCTGCAAAGGGAACTCTGGATGTGCCTTCGGACCGGCCGGTCTCAGCAAGCCCTGTTGAAAGTGCCCTGGATTGAGGATCCTGAAACCTTCAGTAAAAGGTAAAGAAACTGAACTCTGTGTCCTCGTTATTCCTCGCACTACGCACCATCACCCTTTATTGGACGCCCCTTAACAGGGTCGCGGACCGGGTCTAGCCACCGTGACAGCCTCAGAACCGAACCAGAGAGGCCCGGTACCGAGAACCCCTGGCCCTGTGTCTGGGGGCGCTTCAACTTGGGATCACAAACAGGATTGTACTTAAGCCTGAAGAATCAGGTCATGTGTGCCTTGGAACTGTGACTTATTGTAAAGACTGTGTACCGCTATTTGCCGCCAAAAATCCGCCATTGCCGCGCCGTGTGGAGCGCGAAGGGAGGAGCCATAGCTTCGTGGGTGGAGTCGGCTGGAAAAGCGCGCGGAGCGGAAGACGCGATGAGGCGCCAACCCCGCAAGGAAAACCCCGACCCCGACCGATTAGCAAGGGGGAGGAACGGCCATGTCGGATCCCGGAGAAGCGGAGGCGGCGGCCACAGCTGCAGACTTGGGAGCACTTCCGGATTCCGCGGTAAGTGCAGCCACAAACCCGGTATCACCGCTAGAGGCCGCAGGGCTTACCGCTCCCACCAACTAGCCAGATAGTGCCGCTGCTACAGCAGCCATAATGCCCTTCTCTATGCCGTACCTACCAGGGGCCGCCTGGCTCCCGCGATACTTTGGAGAAGCTCATACGTTAACTGACTTTAAAGAAGGGATTTGTAGCCTGCTCGAGTTTTATCCCTTGGCGGAGCCTCAGAAGGTTCATATGCTAATCGGCCAACTCTTTGGAGTGGCATTGAGGGAAGTAAAGTCCTGGCCAGCTGCGGACAAGAAAACTGCGCAACAATTATTTGCCAAGCTTAAAGCCACCTTTGACACCCTCACCGCTACGGAAATTAAATTGACGTTCTATGGGTGCAAGCAGCGGCCGCAGGATAGCTTATGGGACTATGCCCTTAATCTGCAGGAAGCGCTGCGGGCCATCAAGCAAAGTGACCCAAACAGTATGCAAGATGAAGATAAACTCCTGAAAGAGCGGTTCATCGAAGGGCTCCTGTGCAGTAACCAAAGGGCCCAGCTACACTTCCTGGCCATGCAGAATCCAGATCTGACTTTCGCGCAATTCAAAGATAAAGCTATCCAGGCGCTACCGGAGCGGCAGCCCAGCCGTGCCACACTTCCCAGGCGGCAAGCCCTCACATACCACCAGGAGGTGGCGCCGGACGCACCTGTCTCCGCCGAGGCCGATGCCCAGATCCTGGACGACGACTCCCCTGCAGGACTGCGCCTCCAGGTACAGGAACTGACCAGGAGCGTTGCTGCCCTATACCGGACCGTCCAGTCCCTACAGGAAGCCCCCAATGAGAAGATCCAGCTGGCTTCCAGACCGGAGGATGTCCCCTGGCAACGACCAAGGAGGGTTCCATCGACCAGAGGCAGAGACGACGATCGTTTTCATCAGGATGGACGACCTATCTGCTGCCGCTGCCATCAGGTGGGACATCTTGCAAGGTACTGTCAGTTAAACGGGCAACCCCTGGGGCCAAGGGCCAACCCCCAGGAGTAGAACGCCCAGGCCCGAAAAATTGGAGAGACAAATACGTCGGGGGGCGTCCTGTTCTCCCCATCGTGATCGACGGTATCCCCATGAACGCTTTGCTGGACACCGGTGCCCAGGTGACAACTATGCCCTACATTCTTTATAGGCATTATTGAGAGGACACTGTCATCACCCGTGCCCCTGATGATGATTTCACCATAATAGCTAGCAATGGTCAGCCACTGCCGCAAGTGGGATATAAAGAGGTCACTATTAAGGTGGGGTGGGTAGAATTGGAGGCCCAAGGAATTGTCATTGTTGATATTGACCGGCGTGAACGTAACCCCATGATGACCATCGGTACTAATGTCATAGAAAATTGTCTTGCAGAAGTTATGGTTTTGTTGCAGCAAGTAGCAGAGACAGCTGGTCACAGTGAACAACGTGCCTTACAGAAAGAAATCAGAGCCCTAATGCGGAGACAGCAAGTGGAGCTGACTGGTGGTGAAATTGGCCAGGTCACAGTGAGTGATTCGAACCCCATTGCAATACCCCCCAGGAGTGAAATGTTAATATGGTGTCGGGCATCCATAGGTCTCGGGGGTAAAGACTATCAGGCCCTGGTAGAACCTGTGTATTCGGAGAATAGGCCTACCCTCCTGACAGCCAGAGGGGTGGTTGATGTCCGCAAGGGGAGGGTGCCGGTACGTGTTCTTAACTGCGGGGAGGAGGAAGTCCACCTAACTAAATATGTCACACTTGCCAAGCTGTTTACTGTTAATAATAGTGTGATACAGGCACCCGGGCCCTTGGCTCCATCCAAGTCGGCGGAGGACAACGGCTCTGCAGAGCAATCAAAAGATTGGTGCCAAGAATTACATGTGGGCACTGATGCTACTCCATCTCACCAGATACAGGGGGCCTACAGGGTGGTTCACGAGTATGAGCGGGTATTCAGCAAACACCCCCTTGATTTCGGGCGGGTAAAAGGGATTCAACATCACATCCCCACAGGAGATCACCCGCCCGTAAAAGAAAGATACCGTCCTGTACCCCCAGCTCATTATCAGTGTGCCAAGGACATGTTGCGAGAGATGAAGGAGGCTGGGGTAGTGAGAGACAGCTGTAGCCCCTGGGCAGCTCCATTAGTCCTCGTTAGAAAGAAAGATGGCACCATGAGGATGTGTGTGGATTATAGGCAATTAAACCGCATTACACATAAGGACGCATACCCCCTGCCTAGGATAGAGGAGTCCTTGGCTGCGTTAAAGTCTGCTAATTACTTCTCTACTTTAGATCTCACCAGTGGGTATTGGCAGGTTCCCGTGGCAGAGGCGGACAAAGAATAGACAGCCTTCACGACGCCGATGGGTCTCTGCGAGTTCAACTACATGCCCTTTGGATTGTGCAACGCCCCGGGACGTTCCAGAGGATGATGGAGTGCTGTTTGGGACACAAGAACTTTGAGACCGTGCTGCTGTATCTGGACGATGTCATTGTCTTCTCTAAGACCTATGAAGACCATCTGAAGCACCTGGCCAAGGTCTTTGAAGCGCTGTCCAACTTTGGCCTAAAGGTGAAACCGTCCAAATGCCATCTGCTCAAACCCAAAGTACAGTACTTGGGCCATGTGGTGAGTGCCGAAGGAATGGCCCCAGACCCCGACAAGGTCACGTGATCAGGGACTGGCCGCAGCCCAGTAACATTCATGAGGTCCGGCAGTTCCTGGGGTTGGTGGGTTACTACCGGAGGTTTATCAAGGACTTCACCAAGAAGGCCGCACCATTGCAAGACCTGTTAGTGGGCCAGCCCAAGAATCCCAAGGGTAAGAATACCCCGTTGGATTGGAACGACGGACTGGAAGGATCGTTCACTTGCTTAAAATCGGCATTAACGGGAGAGGAAGTACTAGCCTACCCGGAATACGACCAACCATTTGTATTGTACACGGATGCCAGCAACGTGGGGCTGGGAGCGGTGCTGTCCCAGGTCCAGAAGGGCAAGGAACGAGTAATCGCTTATGCTAGCAGGAAGCTTCGCCCCACTGAAAGGAACCCAGACAACTACAGTTCCTTTAAGCTGGAGTTCCTCGCAGTCGTTTGGGCCGTGACGGAGAGGTTCAAGCACTAACTGGCCTCAGCGAAACTCACCGTCTTCACAGATAATAATCCACTTACGCACTTGGACACCGCGAAACTCGGCGCCTTGGAGCAGCGGTGGATGGCCCGGTTGTCCAATTATGACTTCACCATCAAGTACCGGGCGGGGCACAAGAATGCGAATGCCGATGCACTGCCCCAAATGCCTCACTTACCCGAAACGGAAGAAGACCCAGAAGCATTTGAAGAGGTGGAGCTGCCTGCTTTCCATCGTCCCAAGGCAACTCAGTGTTCCCATCAGGTGGAGAACAGGCGCAGAAACAAACAGGGTGCCCCGTTGAATCCCCTGCCCCACCACGGGTGGACAGAGTACCAGGATGGTGACCCTGCGGTCCGTCGGGTGAAGGAGCTCCTGACGCAGGCAGGTTTGCATCCTGGCCCGGATGATCCACCGGAGACATTACAGTTGTGGAAGGAGAGGGGCAAACTGTTTCTTCACGATGGCAAGCTGTGCCGAAGGAACATCGACCCTCGCACCCATGAATTAGTGTGGCAGATTGTGGTCCCCAGACAAGATGTGCCCATGGTCCTGGGAGCGTACCCCGATGGGGCAGGACACTTCGGATGGAGGAAGCTGGAGAGGCTACTCCGTGGGAGGTTCTACTGGGTCGGCATGAAGAAAGCCATTGAGAAGTGGTGTCGAGAGTGTGGCCCCTGTAGCCTACGCCGGAAGGATCGTGACAGCCAACGGGCTCCCCTGCAGCCCATCATCACCAAACGGCCGCTCGAGTTGGTCGCGCTGGATCACGTAAAGCTAACACCTAGCCGGTCAGGATATATCCACGCTCTCACCATCGTGGACCACTATTCCCGATTCCTGGTAGTCGTACCAGTCAAAGATCTGACCGCTAGGACGGCTGCCAAAACCTTCCAGCAGTACTTCCGTCGACCCCATGGGTACCCAGAGAAGGTGTTGACCGATCAAGGGCCGGCGTTTGAGGCGGAGGTGTTCCAGGAGTTCTGCAATTTGTACAGGTGTAAGAAGATCAGAACCACGCCGTACCATCCACAGACCAACGGGATGTGTGAGAAGATGAACCAAGTGGTGATCGACTTAATAAAACCTTACCTGTAGAGGAGCGGAACTTGTGGCCTACAAAGTTACCAGACTTGGTGGACATGTACAACCACATCCCGGTGAATTCCATCAACTGCACCCCAGCGTACCTGATGCGAGGAAGGTCTAGCAAATTACCCGTCGATCTGGACATGGGGGTTCTGACCCCCAAAGATATATCACCAGATGCAGATTGGGATACCGAGAGGCAGCAGAGGTACCGTAAAGTACAGGAATGTGTGGAAAAGAGTCTCGCTCAGGCCAGACAGAAGCAAGAGAGGGACTACAACCAGCATGCTCCCGCGGCTCCATTGGCACCTGGTGAGCAAGTACTCAAAAGAAAGAGGAGACTACACAAGCTTGATGATCAATGGGAAGCGGAACCGTATACCATTCTCCCCTCCGACTTCGACAATACAAAGGTCTGTCTCATCAGTAAGGACGGAGGAGAGACCTCAGCGGCCATATCCAGAGACCACCTGAAAATATGCCCAGATAAGCTGAAAGATGGGGAAACAGGTCCCAGGATCTCTCCGCCCGTGGAAGAAGAGAAGATGATACACACTGTTCTTTGCGATTTTCCCCAGTCCTGGACTCAAATCAGGCCATTGTGGCACCTGTCCTAACGTTCCGTCAACCGAGACCGCCAGAACTAAATGTGGTGCCAGGGCAGCTGGACCCGC
Source organism: Ranitomeya imitator (assembly GCF_032444005.1). Classification (NCBI taxonomy): domain Eukaryota; kingdom Metazoa; phylum Chordata; class Amphibia; order Anura; family Dendrobatidae; genus Ranitomeya; species Ranitomeya imitator. Next base: position 47,546,277 of record NC_091283.1, read on the forward strand.
CAGCGCAGCCGACCCCACCAGAAGATGCGATGCCAACGGTCGAACCAGCGGGTCCTCCCTCTGTCATCAGTGAATCTGCCATGCCCACCACTAATAGCGGTAGCTCTGAGGACGCAAGTATGCCAGTGCTGCCCAGAATCACTAGAAGTGTAGCTAGGGGTCCCTGCTATTCTATGGTTACACCTACAGAACTGGGAGTCATGGACTGTGCATGACCAATCTTTTGCAACGTTCAAGCGTCCTTACCTTCCATAACGGAAAGCACTGTTATGTTTATTTGTTCATAGTATATATATAAGAATTTGTGTGTGTTTTCTATTAACATGTATTGTTGTTCTTCTTTTCCCAGTTCGGGAGTACTGGATTTAACCGGGGGGGAGTGCAGCGCCCCAGAGATCTGGTCGTTGCAGTAACGTCGCTCTGCCACTAAGGGGAGTGATGGTACGTCTGATGGCACTAAAGGAGTTCTACTGACCAGGTATCACCAAGCACACACTACACTTCACACTCCGGCCACTAGGGGGAGCAAAAGGCTTATTTATTGGGCCACTTCTCACATTGGTAAAACTAGGGGTCGGACAGGAAGTTAGGCAGAACGAGACCTGGGAGAGCTCCAGGGAGGACCTGTCAGAACTGGGAAATCTGGCAGGTACCTAGTGAAAGGACAGATTGTTACAGAACCGCACCTGCACTACCTTGCGGCGGTATTCTAAGAAAGAGACAAGAAAGGAAGGATATTGTGGAACAGTGAGAAACGAGATCAGCACAAAGGAGATCCAGTAGGAGTCGTGCCCCGAGGACGGCAACATCTTACTGAGGCGCATAGTCGGTGGCCGGAGCACTGAAGAAATAAGTCTCCACGCATTACTTCAAACAGCGGCAGGACAGTTAATTACAGGTTGGCTGTCTACCATACAACACCTAAGAAGGACATAGGAGGCAATCGTGGGAGAGGGGTGACACTAAGGTTCCAGAATAACTCCAGGCCTACCTGTCATAAAGGTGCGTCCTAGCCATAACACCTGGGGGACGGAGAAGAGAAAGATCTAGAACGAACGAGAACAGAAGTTGTGAGGACTATCCTGAATGCTCAGCAGGGAAGCACTACAGCACACAGGCGCTAGTGGGTAGACACTGATTTCCACCTGCAAAGGGAACTCTGGATGTGCCTTCCGACTGGCCGGTCTCAGCAAGCCCTGTTGAAAGTGCCCTGGATTGAGGATCCTGAAACCTTCAGTAATAGGTAAAGAAACTGAACCCTATGTCCTCATTATTCCTCGCACTACGAACCATCACCCTTTATTGGATGCCCCTTAGCAGGGTCGCGGACCGGGTCTAGCCACCGTGACAGCCTCAGAACCGAACCAGAGAGGCCCAGTGCCGAGAACCCCTGGCCCTGTGTCTGGGGGCGCTCCAACTACAGTGTGCACTCTCCTCCGTGTGCACGTACCACGGTAGGAGAGACAGCGCTACAGTAAGCGCTGTCCCCCCTGTGTGTGGTGCTGAAGGCGGCATTCATCTCTTCTCCCCTGCAGGAGAGAAGAGATGAAAAATCAAGTTTTTTTTGTTTAAAATAAAGTTTGGGGGTCACCTCCCGCCTCCCATCCCCCGTGCGCCCGCCCGCTTGCCAAGAAAATATGTGCATATTCATCACTGTAATGAGCGGTACCATGTAACTGCTCACACAGGACAAGCTGCCGGTGCTGAGAGCTGACATCGCAAGAGCTGGGTGAGTATTTCTCGGCAAGCGGGTGGTCGCACGGGAGATGGGAGGCAGGAGGTGACCCCCAAACTTTATTTTAAACAAAAAAAAACTTGATCTTTCATCCCTTCTCTCCTGCAAGCGCTGCTTTCAGCCGAGCAGGACAGAAGGGATGAATTGCCGGCTTCAGCACCACAAGCAGGGGACAACGCTTACTGTAGTGCTGTCTCTCCTGCACGGTCCGTGTGGTCCTCAGGCGGCACACGGCAGCCGCACGTGTGCCACACTGATGTGCCACGTGAACACACGGACACGGATAACTCCGGTACCGTTTTTTCCGGTACCGGAATTATCTGGACGTGTGAAACCGGCCTAAAATAGTTTTTGTGTAAAAGCTCAAAAACATAAAATAACTATGTAAGAGAGGTATCATTGTGATCGTACTGACCTGAAGATTAAAGGAACTTCAATTTTACCACACAAGGAACAGTAAAAATAAGCAATTCTGAATTGCTGGTTTTTGCTCATTCTGTCTCCCAAAAAGCTGAATAGAAAGCTATAAAAAAAAAAGTCATGTGCTGAAAATGGTACCAATATAAACGTCAGCTCGCCCCGCTAAAAAACAGGCTCTCACATTACTCTGTCAGCTGAAATATGAAAAAATTATAGCTCTCAAAATATGGTGATGCAAAAAGTAGTTTTCGCAATAAAAAGCGTCTGTGTGTCACAGCAGCCAAACATAAAAACCCAATATAAATCTGTTATCACTGTAATCGCACCGACCTGAAAAATACAAGTCACCTAATCGCTTATACTGCATGAGAATTGGCATACAAAATAAATAAAATCAATTCTTCACATGCTGTTGATTTTTTATTTATTTATTTTTCATTCTGCCTCCCAAAGATCGCAGTAAAGCTTGGTGCACATTTATCCTTGAGCGCTTACATCGGGGTTTCTTTGTAAATCTCTGAAATACGTGAATCAGACAGAACCTCTGGCTGAAGATTCCCTATAATGAGGCAGATGGAGGCACTGTGGATGCCGTCTGTCCTGTGATCCGGAGGTGTCTGTCTTTTTAGGATTGCATTTTTTAGGTTTTTAGGTGCACTTCTGAAAAGTACACCGCGGAACAGAGGCCAGACAGAGTCCAGAGTAACTCTGCTGCCTCACCATAGTGAATGGATCCCTTGTGGGTTTCATCTGAATCACGTCACTCAGAGATTTAGATAGAAACCCCAAAGGGATAAGCGTAGAGCGCCTATAAATGTGATCCCAAACGTTATGTAAAATGTTCCCAATAAAAGCTTCCTCTCAATCCACAAAAAAAGCAAGTCCTCAATCAGGTCTGTCATCTGTTAACGGAAATAGGGGGCTTCCACGTTACTGGTAGCACAAAGGCTTTGGAAAAGCGAAATGGCTAATAACTAGCCAATAGAAATTCAGTAAATTTTCCGCTCCCAAATCCAAATGTCATCCAAATCCCAAATCCCAATCCCAAATCCAACATTTAGGGCCCACATGTTTGGCATTTCTGTAGTGATGAGAGCCCACCTAATTTACAGGTGCGTGTCTCCAGAAGCGTGAGCTGGGCATAACGTACTGGTGACTGCAACGGTAGTTTGCAATTTTCACTCGGCAACATCCACTGCCTGTTTTTGGAAAACACCCATAGAGTCAAAATTGTCACTACATCTGTAGATAGATTCCCAAAGGGTTATTTTTTTCCAAAATGGGGTCACTTGAGGGGAGATTCTGCTTTTCTAGCACTTAGGGGCTCTTTTATATGGAATCCACAAATTAATCTAGGAAAATCTGAGCTCCAGGAGACAAATAGCGTTCCATCCCTCCTGAGTCACTGCGTATGGCTGTACAGCGACATATGACGTATTTCTACATTCAGCAGAATTTGTGGGATAAATTTTGGTGCCATTGTTACCCATTTCCCAGTGTGAAAATGTAAAACTTGGGGCTAAAACACCATCTTGGTGGTAAAAATGTAAATTATCTTTTCTTCAGTGCAAAATGGTATAAAAATTTGTGACACACCTGGGGTGTCAATATAATCACTGCACCCCTAGATGAATTCATTAAGAGGTTTAATTGGTAAAATGGGGTCACTTATGGGGGGTTCTACTGTTCTGGAACCTCAGGGGCTCTGTCAATGTAACATGGCACCCTCAAACTAGCGCAGCAAAATCTGCATTGTAGTATGGCGTTACTTCATTTCTGAGCTTTGCACTGTGCCGCAAAAGTAGTTTTTGACCACATATGGGCTATCGGTTAACTCTGGAAAAATTGCACAACAAACTTTGGGGTCCATTTTCTCCTTTTGCCCTTGCGAAAATACAAAATTTGTAGCTTAAAAAGATTTTTGTGGGAAAAATGTGTTTTTGTTTTTTTTTTTTAAATTCTCACGGTTGTGCATTATAAACATCTGTGAAGCACCTGTGGGTTCAAGGTGCTCAAAACACATCTAGATAACTTCCCTAAGGGGTCTAGTTTACAAAAACCTAGTTTGCAAAAAGATCATTTTTGTGGAAAAATATGATTTTTTTTTTTTTTTTTACAGTTCTACATTATAAACTTATGTGAAACACTTGGTGGGTCAAAGTGCTCACCACATAGCTAATTAATCTAGCATATTTTACATTCAAAAAGTCAAATGGCGCTCCTTCCCTTCTGAGCCCTGCTGTGCGCCAAAACAGTAGATTTCCCCCACATATGGGGAGCATCGTCATGCTCAGGAGAAATTGCACTACAAAATATATGGTCCATTTTCTCCTTTTACCCTTGCGAAAGTAAAAAAAAATTAGGTCTAAAGGAACATTTTTGTGAAAGAAAAGTAAACGTTTATTTTTTCCTTCCACATTCCAAAAATTGACTGTGAAGCACCTGAAGGGTTAATAAACTTCTTGAATGTGATTTTGAGTACTTTTTGGTGGTGTAGTTTTTAGAATGGTGTCACTTTTGGGTAGTTTCTTTCATATAGACCCCTCAGTGACTTCAAATGTGTTGTGGTTAATTAAAAAAAAAAAAAAGTTTTGTAAAACTTGTTGAAAAAATGAAATATTGCTGGTCAATTTTTAACCCTTCCTAAAAAAAAAAATTGGTTCCAAAATTGTGCTGATGTAAAGAAGATATGTGGTAAATGTTGTTTATTAGCTATTTTGTGCGATATGATTCGCTGATTAAAGGGCGTAAAAATTAAACGTTTAAAAATTTTCAAAATTTTCGTCATATTTCTGTTTTTTTCACAAATAAACGCAAGTCATATCGAATAAATTTTACCGCTATCAGAAAGTGCAATATGTTACAAGAAAACATTCTCAGAATCACTGGGATCCGTTGAAGTGTTTCAGAGTTATTACCTTATAAAGTGACAGTGGTCAGAATTGTAAAAATTGGTAATTAAGGTGAAAACAGGCTTCGTTTCAAAGTGGTTAATGTTGTAGGTGTTTTTTTTTTTTTTAATTTATATTCAATGGTGTAAAATATGAAAAATAATTTTAAAGGGTTTGATACAGTATTTTCCACTTTTAACCCCTATGTGTCATCTGACGTACTATCCCATCGAGGTGACCTGGGACTTAATTCCCAGGGACGGGATAGTACATCATAGGCAATCAGCTGCACTCACGGGGGAGCGCGGTCGATCGCCGCCTGGTGTCAGCTGATTATTACAGCTGACATCCATCACTATGTGCCAGGAGCGGTCACGGACCGCTCCTGGCACATTAACCCCTTGAACACTGCGATCAAACATGATCGCAGCGTTCCAGCGGCATAGGGAAGCATCCCGCAGGGAGGGGGCTCCCTGCGTGCTTCCCTGAAACCCTCGAAACAACGCGTTGTGATCGCATTATTCCGAGCGTCTCCTCCAGCCTCCTCCCTGCAGACCCTGGATCAAAGATGGCCGCGGGGCTCCTTACAGGTCCTGCAGGGAGGTGGCTTGCAAGCGTCTGCTGAGAGCAGGCGCCGGCAAGGCTGCAGAACTGCATGTCAGAACGCTGATCTGACACAGTGCTTTGCAAAGTGTCAGATCAGCGATCTGACAATATACAGTGATGTCCCACCCTGGGATAATGTAAAAAACTAAAAAAAAAAATATTTACATGTGTAAAAATAAATAAATAAATAAATACAAAAAATAAATTCCTAAATAAAGAAACAAAAATGTTGTTGCAATAAATACATTTCTTTATCTACAGTAAATAAAAAACAAAACAATAAAAGTACACATTTAGTATCGCTGCATCCGTAACGACCCGACCTATAAAACTGTCCCACTAGTTAACCCCTTCAGAGAACACCGTAAAATAAGAGGCAAAAAACACTTTATTATTATACGTCGAACAAAAAGTGGAATAACACGCGATCACGCGATCAAAAAGACGGATATAAATAAACATGGTACCGCTGAAAATGTCATACAGCGTGATCAGCGAAAAAATAAGTTATAGTCCTCAGAATAAAGCGATGCAAAAATAATTTTTTTTATATAAAATAGTTTTTATCGTATAAAAGCGGCAACACATAAAAAAAAGATATAATGATATAAATGAGGTATCGCTGTAATCGTACTGACTCGAAGAATAAAACTGCTTTTTCAATTTTACCAAATGTGGAACGGTATAAACGCCCCATCCCCCGAAAAGAAATTCATGAATTGCTGGTTTTTGGTCATTCTGCCTCACAAAAATCATAATAAAAAGCGATCAAAAAATGTCACGTGCTCTAAAATGGTACAAATATAAATGTCAACTCGTCTCGCAAAAAACAAGACCCCACATGACTCTGTGGACTAAAATATGGAAAAATTATAGCTCTCAAAATGTGGAGACGCAAAAACTATTTTTTGCAATAAAAAGCATCTTTTAGTGTGTGACAGCTGCCAATCATAAAAATCCGCTAAAAAACCCACTATAAATAGTAAATCAAACCCCCCTTCATCACCCCTTTAGTTAGGGAAAAATAATAAAATTAAAAAAAATTATTTATTTCCATTTTTCCGTTAGGGTTGGGGCTAACGTTAGGGTTAGGGTTTGGATTATATTTATGGGTGGGATTAGGGTTAGGGGTGTGCCTAGGGTTATTGTTGGGATTAGGGTTAGGGGTGTGGTTAGGGTTATTGTTAGGTTTAGGGTTAGGGGTGTGGCTAGGGTTATTGTTAGGATTAGGGTTAGGGGTGTGTTGGGGTTAGGGGTGTTGTGATTAGGGTTAGGGGTGTGTTTGGATTAGGGTTTCAGTTAGAATTGGAGGGTTTCCACTGTTTCGGCACATCAGGGGCTCTCCAAACGTGACATGGCGTCCGATCTCAATTCCAGCCAATTCTGCGTTGAAAAAGTAAAACAGTGCTCCTTCCCTTCCGAGCTCTCCCGTGCGCCCAAACAGGGGTTTACCCCAAAATATGGGGTATCCGCGTACTCAGGACAAATTGGCCAACAACTTTTGGGGTCCAATTTCTCTTGTTACCCTTGGGGAAAATAAAAATTTGATGGCTAAAAAAATCATTTTTGTGGGAAAATTTTTATTTTTTTATTTTTACGGCTCTGCGTTATAAACTGTAGTGAAACTCTTGGGGGTTCAAAGTTCTCACAACACATCTAGATAAGTTCCTTGGGGGGTCTAGTTTCCAATATGGGATCACTTGTTCCTACTGTTTAGGTACATCAGGGGCTCTGCAAATGGAACGTGACTAGTGATGAGCGAATATACTTTTTACTCGAGATTTCTTGAGCATGCTCAGGGGTCCTCCGAGTTTTTTTTAGTGCTCAGAGATTGTTTTTCTTGTCGCAGCTGAATGATAGCAACCAGGCAACCCCCACATGTACTTATGCTGGCTAACAGATGAAAATCATTCAGCTGTGGCAACTAAATCTCCGAGCACTAAAAAATACTCGGAGGACCCCCGAGCATGCTCGAGAAATCTCAAGTAACGAGTATATTCGCTCATCACTAAACGCTATGCCTGCAGACCAATTCATCTAAGTCTGCTTTCCAAACGGTGCTCCTTCCCTTCCAAGCTCTGCAATATGCCCAAACGATGGTTCCCCCCACATATGGGGTATCAGCGTACTCAGGAAAAAATGCAAAACTTTTGGGGTCCAATTTCTTCTCTTACCCTTGGGAAAATAAAAAATTGGGGGCAAAAAGATCATTTTTGTGGAAAAATGATTTTTTATTTTTACAGCTCTACATTATAAACTTCTGTGAAGCACTTGGTGGGTCAAAGTGCTCACCACACATCTCGATAGGTTCGTTAGGGGGCCTACTTTCCAAAATGGTGTCACTTGTGGGGGGTTTCAGTGTTTAGGCACATCAGGGGCTCTCCAAACGCGACATTGCATCCGATATCCATTCCAGCCAATTCTGCGTTGAAAAAGTAAAACAGTGCTCCTTCCCTTCCGAGCTCTCCCGTGCGCCCAAACAGTGGTTTACCCCCACATATGGGGTATCGGCGTACTCAGGACAAATTGTTCAACAACGTTTGGGGTCCAATTTCTCCTGCTACACTTGGTAACCTAAAATAAATTGGAGCTGAAATACATTTTTTGTGAAGAAAAGTTAAATGTTCATTTTTTTTTTAAATATTCCAAAAATTCCTGTGAAACACCTGAAGGGTTAATAAACTTCTTGAATGTGGTTTTGAGCACCTTGAGGAGTGCAGTTTTTAGAATGGTGTCACACTTGGGTATTTTCTATCATATAGACCCCTCAAAGTGACTTCAAATGTGATGTGGTCCCTAAAAAAAAAAAAATGGTGTTGTAAAAATGAGAAATTGCTGGTCAATTTTAACCCTTATAACTCCATAGCAAAACTAAATTTTGGTTCCAAAATTGTGCTGATGTAAAGTAGACATGTGGAAAATGTTACTTATTAAGTATTTTGTGTGATTTATCTCTGTGATTTAAGGGCATAAAAATTCAAAGTTGGAAAATTGCGAAATTTTCAAAATATTTGCCAAATTTCCATTTTTTTCACAAATAAACAGAGGGAATATCAAAGAAATTTTACCACTATCATGAAGTACAATATGTCATGAGAAAAAAAATTCAGAATCAGGATCCATTGAAGCGTTCCAGAATTATAACCCATAAAGGGACAGTGGTCAGAATTGTAAAAATTGGTTTGGTCATTAACGTGCAAACCACCCTTGGGTGTTAAGGGGTTAAACAAAAGGGGATCATCTGCTGAAATTTGCCATGAAAACCTAGTGTACTGCTCTTTTGGGTGTTTGCAAAAGAATAAGAGAGGATGAAGTTTAGGATCACAATGTGGAGCCATTTTGTTGAAGACTGCAAAATGATACTGAGATCAGGAAAGCATCACCAAGGACAGCTGACAGTGCCGATTCTGATAGTTCTTGGTGCTCGCTGTATCATAAACTGGGGTTAGATAAACAGGATTTATCACATGTTGCTATTAATCCCAGTGTGTTTTACACTCCACATACCTAAATGCAGCATGTGATACACTTGCGACCGCTGCTGGCCAAAAACCAGAATAGTGGCTGAGGATGAAGTGCTTGTCATGGTTGCATCCAGGCTCGGACTGGCCCATAGGGTAACAGGGTAATCCCCCGGTGGGCCCCTGTGCAGATCTGGGCCCCCAACCCCACTATATGTACATTATTTGGCATAATTCAATTGATTCACTCTGTACATAAAAAGCAGCATCTCATCATTCATTAACCAAACTGCCCAGTTTATTATTATATGGTGATATAGGTACATTTTGTGAACGAGGGTAGCGTAATATTTGTATGCAGGTGAAAAGTGGGCTCCCACAGTCAATGTCACTGGTGGGCCCTTAGCACCCCAATCCGACACTGGTTGCATCACTCCGTGTCTGTGCGGGAAGCCACAACGTAACCTCCTCATCTTCCTCCTCCTCCTTCTCCATCTTCTTTGCTGATCTATTCAGCTGCATGTCTCTGGGTTCAAACCAAGTGTGATCTACAACCTCATCGTCATCCTCTGTTCTCACAATCTTCACCCTGAGAGTCACCAACCCCCTCTCACTGCCCTGACAGCGTAGTACAGTCTGCATGCACCTCAGATATCTGACTCTCATCAGGATCACTTTCACCAACGGGGGTTAACGTCTGGTGACGAGGATCTGGATTCTGCTCAGACTCTACTTCATCTGGCCCCAGATCTAACTGAAAAACAGTTTTTGGTATCTGTGCAGATGTTTCCTTCCTCCTGATTCTGGGAATTTTTGGAGCAGACCTCTAATGGCCATGCAAAAGAATGTAGTCCTGTCAAAATACGAAAAAAAAATACTTTACCCTGAATAAATTCCAAGAAAGCGTTTTATAGTTTTTTTTGGTAGTATTACATGTAGGGAAAAACATACTAAAAGTTTACCAAGATAGGGCTACCACAAAGGGTCCAAATGTGACGTCAAAGAATATGGCCGCCAAAGCTGTAAAATGTTAAATGCGACTCGCCTTGCAGTGTCTATCAAATTGTCCACCTCTTGTCCACCAAAAGAAACGGATTATCCGCTCACTCTTGTACCAGTAAACTATGGCTCAATTACCAACAGATGGTTGGAATAGCAAGGGAGCTTATCGAGGCCGATCGTACAGGATCCTGGCTGATGCACCTTCATGCTGTAGCCGAATGTTTGCCCATTCTTGCAGCTGCTGGGCATGGGAACTATGTGAAGGCCGCCTACCTTTACCTCCAGTCTATGATCACTCTGGAAGATGATATGCCACCAGTCTTCCATAGATTTATGAATGGCTTGCATGTTGTAAGGCAGACTGATCAGTACTGGGCAGGCCTGGGTGGCGACCTAGTCATCGAGCAAGCTCTAATGTACTCCCTAAAAACTGCAGGAGGACTCACCAGGGAAGTGGAATGTCCGAACATCAGAGGGCCTTGTGGACTCGGTCTGTGCCAGTGTCCTCTTCCTACAGTGATGCAATGCAGGGTTTCACTCGCCAGAGTTTTATCACCAGTGAACAACACAAGGAGGCAAGAACGTCAAGGACGAGAAGAGATTGTGAAGACCTGGAGAAAATTGTAGATAAACTCAAGACCTTTTCACCTTTCTCTGATGAAGTGTCTTTTCGCAACATTATCACCGGTGTCAATGCAAATAAGGATGTGAATGTTCATAACCTGTTCACCATTGGCAGAGAAATAGTGGCAACAATGGAGGGTCAATCACTGTTTTCAGTTAAGTACAAGCGGTCAATGAAAGCCAAGACCCTGGCATCCAGTGAGGCTATTGACGTTGATAAGGACAAAACAATAGACCCCGCTCTTTTGTTCCAAAGGTTTCTTGTGGTGTCTCAAACTGCTGATCTTTCCCTTGATGAGGTGATGGCCTATGAACTTTCCCCATACCCACCATCCCTCTTTGAGGCAAAACATCTCTTACGCAAACCAAACAAAGCACAACTGATGGCTGCTATAAAAGAACAGAGTTCACCTGACGCAGTACTCAAGGATGTAGCCGAAGTGGAACATTATGTTCTTGACGGAGGTTCTCTTCTCCATCGACTGAAGTGGTCAGAAGGAAAGATATATTGTTCAATCGCTGAAGACTAGGGTTGAGCGACCTTTACTTTTATAGGATCGGGTCGGGTTTCACGAAACCCGACTTTCTCAAAAGTCGGGTCGAGTGAAATCGGCCGATCCTATAAAAAAGTCGGGGTCGGCCGAAACCCGAAACCCAATGCATTGCAATGGGTTACTATGGTTCCCAGGGTTTGAAGAAGAGGAAACTTCCTGGGATCCATATTTAAGTGTAAAAGACAGAATTAAAATAAAAAATATTGCTATACTTACCCTCTGACGCGCCCTGGTACTAACCGGCACACTTCCTTCCTTAGAATCAGCGCTTGAAGGACCTTCGGTGACGTCGCGGCTTGTGATTGGTCGCGTGAGCGGTTACATGGGCCGTCGTGCGACCAATCACAAGCCGCGACGTCACCGAAGGTCTTTCAAGCGCTGATTCTAAGGAAGGAAGACTGCCGGAAAGAAGCAGGGCGCGTCCGAGGGTGAGTATATACCTAATAAGAATATACTCACCCTCGGACGCGCCCTGCTTCTTTCCGGCAGCCTTCCGTCCTAAGAATCAGCACTTGAAGGACCTTCGGTGACATCGCGGCTTGTGATTGGTCGCGTGAGCGGACACATGGGCCGTCGTGCGACAAATCACAAGCCGCGACGTCACCGAAGGTCTTTCAAGCGCTGATTCTAAGGAAGGAAGACTGCCGGTTAGTACCAGGGCGCGTCAGAGGGTGAGTATAGCAATATTTTTTATTTTAATTCTTTCTTTTACACTTAAATATGGATTCCAATACCGATTTCCGATATTGCAAACATATCGGAACTCGGTATCGGAATTCCGATACCAGATTCAGAAGATCGCCGACCTCATGGCCGACCCCACAGAGGGGTCGGGTCGGGTTTCATGAAAAGTCGGCGACTTCTGAAAATGGCCGACCTGTTTCGCTCAACCCTACTGAAGACTATGCATCTTTCACACTAAAGCACTATGGTAAGGCTACGATAGTATTTGATGGTTACATTGGAGGACCAAAGACTAAGGACATTACCCATCAGCGACAGCGCAAAAAACAAACAAGTAACAAAGTGAACATTGCTAAAGGAACAAAATTTGTCGGGAAAAAGGAAGACTTCCTTTCGATAGTGGAGAACAAACAGTCTCATATCAATCTCGTTTCACAGCGCATAAATGACAGAGGTTGCCACATAATACAATCAGAGGGGGATGCAGATGTGGAGATTGCTAAGGCAGCAGTGTCAATGTCATCCAACAAAAGTACTAGTCTCATTGGCGAAGATACAGATCTTTTGGTGTTGTTACTTCACACGCGTCAACCAGCGATGGCAGCAAGCTTTATTTCTACTCAGAGAAAGGGAGTCCTGCAACAGTATATGACATTAAGGTTATGATGAAGTTCCTGGGAAACCATGCCTGCAGCAGTCTTCTGTTCCTTCATGCATTCACGGGTTGCGATACCACTTCCGCGGTTTTGAAGGGAGACTGTCTTAAATAGCTGTGCTAAAATCTTTATTATTATTATTATTATTATTTATTTATATAGCACCATTGATTCCATGGTGCTGTACATGAGAAGGGGTTACATACAAGTTACAAATATCACATACAGTAAACAAACTAACAATGACGGACTGATACAGAGGGGCGAGGACCCTGCCCTTGCGGGCTTACATTCTACAGGATTATGGGGAAGGAGACAGTAGGTTGAGGGTTGCAGGAGCTCTGGTGTTGGTGAGGCGGTAGCTCCGGTGTTGGTGAGGCGGTAGCTCCGGCGTTGATGAGGCGGTAGCTTCGATAGTGATGAGGCAGCAGCGGTGTCAGTGCAGGCTGTAGGCTTTCCTGAAGAGATGAGTTTTCAGGGTCCGTCTGAAGGATCCGACTGTGGTTGATAGTCGGATGTGTTGGGGCAGAGAGTTCCAGAGGATGGGGGATATTCGGGAGAAGTCTTGGAGGCGATTGGATGAGGAGCGAATAAGTGTGGAGGAGAGAAGGAGGTCTTGGGAGGACCGGAGATCACGTGAGGGAAGATATCGAGAGATTAGTTCAGAGATATATGGAAGAGACAGGTTGTGGATGGCTTTGTAGGTCTTTTCCACACCTAACAAAAACCGAGCTGAGATTGAAGACGCTGGGTGTAAAGCGATGGTGGCATTGTTTGGGGGCAAACCTGGAGACCATCTGTCTGCAATCAGGTATTCTACTCTCTGCAAAAAAGTTGGTTCAGCCAAAATCTTTGTTACACCTGAACGACTGCCACCGACCTCTTCTGTAACGAAGTATCATGCCCTTTGGAGTTACCGCCAAGTCATGCTTTGGATGGACAATGGTGAGGCCATGGACACTACTGAATGGGGATGGGAATTGCAGAACAACAGTCTAGTTCCAGTGATGATGGATACTTCACCCGTGCCAGAAACACTTCTGAAAATAATTCACTGCAATTGTTCTCGTGGTTGTAGTACACTTCGGTGCACTTGCAAAAGACACAGACTTACCTGTTCACGGGTATGCGGACCATGTCAAGAAGAGCATTGTGACAATATAAGTGAGGAAGCAGTGTCTGATGATGAAAATAGTGACTATTGACCTGACACGCTTATTCAGTGATGAAGTAGGTCTTAAAATGCACTGTGTATTAATTCTATAATTTGTAGAAATGTACATGTATGTCATGACGTCATGGATGACGTCATGACCTCGCCTGTCCATGTACTGTAGCTAGTATAAAACTTTGTATAAAAATTGTTATATGAAAATATATAGTATACAAAATGCAAACTCTTCTGTAACCTAAAGCTACAGCTTTGAAATATGGAAATATTCGTTATTTTTAGTGCGATGGCTGTCATCGTCTTATGACATCATAGTTAGGACCATTGTGGTGATCAATTTTTGGAAAACTTTTAATATGTTGTTCCCCACATACAATAGTAATAAAAAAAATCATAAAACGCTTTCTTGGAATTTGTTCCGGGTCAAACCTTATTTTGACTGGACTAATGTGTGAGCAGCTCTTTGGAATGGTCCATCAGTGGTTCCCCACAGTCACTTTGATGGTTGGAATGCTGTGACGTGGGGGGAAACAAGTGTAATTGGGGTGCCACCTCTCAGGACTGTACTGTGTGTGATGTTAAGGTGGAGGAAGAGGAGGAGAGGCCACTTTATGCTGCGCTTGCTATCCACTGGAGCACATGCTCTTTCTGAGCATCATCTACAAGGCGTACTGCTGTGCGGCTGCCAAAGAGAGTCGAGTAGTCCATCCAATTTGTCTTTGGAGAGGATGAGCCAGTGTTTATTCATGGGCGTGGAGAGAGGTGAATATTCATTTCACTTTAATAGTGGGCAGTGTTAGCCGCAATCTATATATTAGTGAGTCCTGGTTGCATTATGCTATGAGGGGGACAGCATTATACCTATGAAGGAGGGCAGTGTTATACCCTATGAGGGGGGCTGCATTATATTCTATGAGGGGGGTTGCATTATACTTTGAGGGGGCTACATAATATTCTGTGTGGGGGCCGCATTATACTATAAGAGGCTGGTTGTATTATATCTTATGGGGGGACTACATTATATTCGATGTGGGGGCTGCATTATACTATATGAGGGCTACTTTATATTCTATTAGGGGGCTACATTATATTCTATGAGGGGGCTACCCCAACCCCTGCTATATCATTAAGATGTGTACTACTTTATATTATACACAGTCACTATAATGCCGTAGCCATCTTGGTAGTGGCATTACTGTGATTAGCTGGCTGCATTACATGATCAAGGGTATAAAAGGAAAGGTGCCACCATGCTCAGTTCACTGTCACCATTGCACAGTTCAGGGACAGTTCATCTTGGAGGGAGAGAATGCTAGTCCAGGCCTGTGTGTACACCGTTCAACTAATAAGAGTGTTGATACCGATGCTGATGCTGAACCACCTTACTAACAGTCCTTCTAAGGCCTAATATTGTGCTTTGCTCTTTGTTTCAGATACATTGTGCATTTAACCCATGAACAGTTGCAGAAGCAGGAAAAGTGGTAGAATAAAGGCTCAACGTAGTGCTGAGTGCTTTCCAGTCCATTGCTAAATATATATGTGCTGCACGTGACCAGATTTTTTTTTTTATATATATATATATAAGATTTTTTTTTTTTGTACAAAAATTGACTATTCTCATCAACAGAGTATTACGTGCTACATTTCTGTGATATAGAACAGTCCCTAAAAGTATTGAAAGTTTTTTTTCTGGATTCAATTACTCACCCATATAGCATAACACATCCAAGGCATAGGGGGAAAAGCTCATGCCAGATGTCTAGCTTTGAAAAACAATAATTGAAAGTCACAGCAGAATTGGGGAGTACGCTAGTTTGGACAGCTAGGTATTGTATGACCATTTTTAAAAACTCTTTTTCCCTCTTTGTCAAAAATACCCGGTCGTCAAGCCCTTGCCTCTCGGCTGATATCAGGAAAATGGCCCACGCCCAATGGCCTTCTGGCATAGCAACATTTTAGAAGACCTTTCTACCGCAGGAAGAAGACATGCAAGTTCTCCTTGTAGCGTGTGTCTAACAGGGTGAACAACACATACTCCTTTTTTTGGCCAAGATAAATTGAACTCGAGGGACACAGTAAAGGCAGCGGTGATAAAGTCAGCCATATGTGCCAAGCTCCCTACAGCCATTATTTCCCTATCTCCACTATGATGACGACTCTCCATCTCCTCCTCCTTCCTCTCTTCCTCCTCATGCCCATCCACATAGGAAAGATGGGATGAAGGTTGTGTGAGTTCTAGCCTCTGCTGCACTAGCCAACAGCTCCTGTTCCTCTTCTTCCACTTCCTCATTGTTAAGCAATCCACGCTGAGCAGATGAGCTGGGGCTGGTTACAATCTCTGTGTTATGTCTTCCTCCATCCCAACCTGATTAGCATTCAAAGCTTCATGTTTAATTGTGAGCAGCAACTGTTTATGTAGCCACAGAAGTGGGACAGCTGCACTGACTATGGCATTATCACCGCTCACTATCTTTGTGGCGTCCACAAAGTCTTGGAGAACTGAGCAAATGTCAGACATCCATGCCCACTCTTCAGTTGCTATGTGCAGTGGCTGGCCAGAATACAGACAGGCGTGTTGGAGCTGGTACTCAACCACTGTCTTCTTCTGCTCACAAAGAATTGCCATCATGTGCAGTGTGGAGTTCCAGTGCGTGATGACGTTGCACAGCAGTTGGTGAGCTGGCACTCATGCGCTGCTGCAACACTGCCAGAGCAGCGGCAGCTGTAGCAGACTTGTAGAAATGGGCACTGCTATGGCTTAACTTGACCAATAGCTCTGGCAAATCTGGGTACGTTTTCAGAAACTGCTGAACTACTAAGTTGAGCACATGTGCCAAGCATGGTATATGTGTAAGCTTGCCAAGCTTCACAGCCACCACCAGGTTACTGCCATGATCCCACACGACCATGCCTCATTGGAAGTTCAGGGGCAAAAACCTCAGATATGTCTGTCAATTCTTTGTACTGGCTCTCGGACTGCCCATTACAGTCCTCAGATTACCCACTACATACAGTCCTGACGGATGCTGAGACATCCATATGAACACACTCTGATATCTATTTGAATCCCCCTACTTGCATAGTACATAACTGACGAAGGTCACATTTGACCGAAACGTTTTGCAGTACTACTCCCTATGGACTGAATAAAATTCTCTATTTGCATTTAAGTTGAGTGCTAGGTTTTTCTATCTATCACTTAGCACCATGTCCTCATGTCCATCTTGGAGCATGCAGGTTGAAAGGCCACGATCAAGAAATTATGTTGTAAAGAGCTCCTCGTAGTGTGTTATCACTAGTATACAGAAACTCAACATGGTGGGAGGAAGGAGGATCAGGGTGATTATTAAGTGATCCAAACTTTAAGCTGGAGAGACTGGGCAGTTTACAGACTGTGTGGTGCTGCCAAGCCTGCTGGGAGCATTATCTGCTATCTGGCTTCACAAGTGGTAACATAGTAACGTAGTTAGTAAGGCCGAAAAAATACATTTTTCCATCCAGTTCAGCCTATATTCCATCATAATAAATCCCCAGATCTACGTCATTCTACAGAACCTAATTGTATGATACAATATTGTTCTGCTCCAGGAAGACATCCAGGCCTCTCTTGAACCGCTCGACTGAGTTCGCCATCACCACCTCCTCAGGCAAGCAATTCCAGATTCTCACTGCCCTAACAGTAAAGAATCCTCTTCTATGTTGGTGGAAAAACCTTCTCTCCTCCAGACGCAAAGAATGCCCCCTTGTGCCGGTCACCTTCCTTGGTATAAACAGATCCTCAGCGAGATATTTGTATTGTCCCCTGTATTGGTGAACTGTGCCTACCTGTAAAGTGGAACAGGAACATACAGTATGTGTCATCGATGGGCGTATTTCTTGTGCTCCAGCAACAGGCGTAGTCGCACCTACCCCACATCCTTGGCATCTACATGCACCGTCATCAGCACTTCCACTTTCCAGCCACTTAATGCACACCTTATGCATTTTGTAATTGTTAGGTCTCTTAAAGCCAACTTTATTTTTAATAAAAGAAAAAAAATTGGTCACCTACAGCAACCAAAGCTGTTTTTATAAGTTTACTGTAATGAAACAGAACGCAAAAGTGTATGGATGGCAATCAAATTCAATCAAAAAAAGTTTCAATGCTTTTCTGCACTTTTAGAGATAACAGAAATGTTCACCAACAAAGTAACACTGTGTCTGAGAAATAGAAGCCTTCAAAATACGTCAAAGCTTTTTAACAGCTTTACGGATCGGATATTTATTGCATACTACGGATTAGTGTATGGTTGAGACACGTAGGTCAGGAAATTTTCAACAATCTTTTGTCTGTGCTATACAACACAAAAATGGACCTCAAAGCACATAATACTTGCTGGATCAAAATATATTTAATTTGTTTTCAGGCCCCACAAAAAACCCTGCTACTATATATTTGCCAACAGACTGCACAGGTCTAATCCCTGTCTATAGACTGGATTCTGTCACTCTTCCTGCTCCTACGACTCTCTCTCCCTCCCTAAGCTAACTGCAGATTGCATTGGATATAAACTCTTAGCCCTTAGAAGGACTGTTAGTATGACGGCTCAGCTTCAGAACCAGTATCAACACTACAAGCCTCTGATTCGTTTGTAATACTGTGCACACAGGCCTGGACAAGCACCTCTCTCCTTCCAATATGAAGTGCCACAGAGCTGTGCAATAGTATCAGTGTGCCGAGCTGGGCAGCATTTGTTTTTTAATAACCCCTGATGATGTCACACGGCCAGCCAATCACAGTAATGCCACAATCAAGATGGCTACATCATTACAGTGATTCACAGCCATGCGAGCAGGCTTATTGGCTGCGTAACAAGCCCAAGGGATTTGAGTTTTACATTGAGTACTGTCCACACTACTCGATGAGTGCGTACCAAGCAGATCTGAGCAGTGTGATACTCAAGTGATACCCGAATATCACCAAGCATGTTCGCTCATCCATATGCATCATGTATGAATGCATTATGCACAGCTCTGTGTTAATGCATGCTTCCTTCAGAGGTGTGATAGTGACATAGCAGAGTCATGGGCAGATTCACACACTTGTTTGCTGCCATGTAATGGTAAACTAGCAGCTACTCTCTTAATCCAATGAATTTATTTGGCAGAAACCTTCCTCATAATGACTTTATCTGCCCAAATCAGTATGTGCTCTTTATCAGCCAAAAATCTCTTCTCAGAACACTGATCGTGCTTAACTTTTTGTGAATTATCTACTGGTTTTGTACCTTGCCCAAGGCATTACACTACTGGATGCTCTTTGGAAACAGAGAGATTCTTTTTGTTCCCATATTGCTTGAAACCCGTGGATTGTCCTCCTTGGGTAGTCATCCTTTTAATTGGGTTCATATGACAAACTACCCTATTTTTTGGACTGTAAGACTCAATTTTTCTGGTTTAAAAAAAAAAAAAAAAAAAAAAAATTTAGTGTGTGCGTCTTATAGTCCTGCATCTTCTAATGGAGGAGAACTCTGATAACGCATCCTTCCTAATCAGAGAACGCTCTCCTCTACTCCAGTCTGACACTAATCTCTCTGTGTGTGTCTATGTGTGCATGTAGCAGAGCTGTGTGTGTCTATATGGGCATGTATAAATCCTCCCAAATAAAAAGTGCTAAAAAGACAGCATATAAAATTATTTTTATTGAAAGTAATATAAAGTATAAAAAACTAATATAATCACAAAATATAGCTGATAAATATAAGCACAATATAATGTTATGATAGGACACCAACCAAAATATTACAAAATAATATATTTAACCTCCACACTAATATGATATATCCTAGCACTATTCACAAAATTGCACAAAATAAAAAAGGGGGAAAAAACACTCAAAATTGCAAAGTGCGAATTTGTGTAAAAAAAGGTGCAAAAATTGCAAAAAAAAAATTGTGCAACAATTAATACAGCAAAAAAAAAATCAAGAAGCACCTTAAAAAATGTGTGCAAAATGATTGAATAATATGTGCAAAAAAAGAATTATTATGACTGTAATCAATCCAGAGCAAAGTGCAATGGTGCTAAAAAGTGCTAAAAAAGTGAAATTAGTGCAAAATTTGCAATAACACTAATAGACTAACATTGCACAATATAAATAATTAAATTGGACTTGAGCCCATAAATATAAAAAACAATAGTGCAACTAATGCTATAGTATGAAAGTGCTACAGTGGAACTATAAGGTGCAGGAAGTGCCAGTAACTAGTATACCGCTAACACATTATCATAATAGAGTGAATGAAGTAAGTAAAATCCAGTAACATTAGAGGCTCCACATACCTACATGTGCACGCATTCACTCTATTATGATAATGTGTTAGCGGTATACTAGTTACTGGCACTTCCTGCACTTTATAGTTCCACTGTAGCACTTTCATACTATAGCAGTAGCTGCACTATTGTTTTTATATTTATTGCACCATTGCACTTTGCTCTGGATTGATTACAGTCATAATTCTTTTTTTTGATCATATTATTCAATTATTTTTGCACACATTTTTTAACCCCTTAAGCCCCGAGGGTGGTTTGCACGTTAATGACCGGGCCAATTTTTACAATTCTGACCACTGTCCCTTTATGAGATTATAACTCTGGAACGCTTCAACGGATCTTGGCGATTCTGACATTGTTTTCTCGTGACGTATTGTACTTCATGTTAGTGGTAAAATTTATTCGATATAACTTGCGTTTATTTGGGAAAAAAACGGAAATTTGGCGAAAATTTTGAAAATTTCGCAATTTTCCAAATTTGAATTTTTATACCCTTAAATCACAGAGATATGTCATGTAAAATACTTAATAAGTAACATTTCCCACATGTCTACTTTACATCAGAACAATTTTGGAACCAAAATTTTTTTTTGTTAGGGAGTTATAAGGGTTAAAAGTTGACCAGCAATTTCTCATTTTTACAACACCATTTTTTTTTAGGGACCACATCTCATTTGAAGTCATTTTGAGGGGTCTATATGATAGAAAATACCCAAGTGTGACACCATTCTAAAAACTACACCCCTCAAGGTGCTCAAAACCACATTCAAGAAGTTTATTAACCCTTCAGGTGTTTTACAGGAATTTTTGGAATGTTTAAATAAAAATGAACATTTAACTTTTTTTCACACAAAATGTATTTCAGCTCCAATTTGTTTTATTTTACCAAGGGTAACAGGAGAAAATGGACCCCAAAAGTTGTTGTACAATTTGTCCTGAGTACGTTTATACCCTATATGTGGGGATAAACCACTGTTTGGGGCGCATGGCAGAGCTCGGAAGGAAAGGAGCGCCATTTGACTTTTCAATGCAAAATTGACTGGAATTGAGATGGGACGCCATGTTGGGTTTGGATAGCCCCTGATGTGCCTAAACATTGAAACCCCCCACAAGTGACACCATTTTGGAAAGTAGACCCCTTAAGGAACTTATCTAGATGTGTGGTGAGCACTTTGACCCACCAAGTGCTTCATAGAAGTTTATAATGCAGAGCCGTAAAAATAAAACAATCATATTTTTTCACAAAAATGATCTTTTTGCCCCCATTTTTTTATTTTCCCAAGGGTAAGAGAAGAAATTAGACCACAAAAGTTGTTGTGCAATTTGTCCTGAGTACGCTGATTCCCCATATGTGGGTGTAAACCATTGTTTGGGCGCATGGCAGAGCTCGGAAGGGAAGGAGCGCCATTTGACTTTTCAATGCAAAATTGACTGGAATTGAGATGGGACGCCATGTTGGGTTTGGAGAGCCCCTGATGTGCCTAAACATTGAAACCCCCCACAAGTGACACCATTTTGGAAAGTAGACCCCCTAAGGAACTTATCTAGATGTGTTTTGAGAGCTTTTTGCCCCCAAGTGTTTCACTACAGTTTATAACGCAGAGCCGTGAAAATAAAAATTCTTTTTTTTTTCACAAAAATGATTTTTAGTCCCCAGTTTTGTATTTTCACAAGGGTAACAAGATAAATTGGACCCCAAAGGTTGTTGTCCAATTTGTCCTGTGTACGCTGATACCCCATATGTGGGGGGGAAGCACTGTTTGGGCGCATGGCAGAGCTCGGAAGGGAAGGAGCGCCATTTGGAATACAGACTTAGATGGATTGGTCTGCAGGCGTCACGTTGCATTTGCAGAGCCCCTGATGTACCCAAACAGTACAAACCCCCCACAAGTGACCCCATATTGGAAACTAGACCTCCCAAGGAACCTATCTAGATGTGTTGTGAGAACTTTGAACCCCCAAGTGTTTCACTGCAGTTTACAACGCAGAGCTGCGAAAATAAAAAAAAATCTTATTTTTCCCACAAAAATGATTTTTAGCCCCCCACATTTTTATTTTCCCAAGGATAACAAGAGAACTTGGACCCCAAAAGTTGTTGTCCAATTTTTCCTGAGTACGCTGATACCCCATATGTTGGGGTAAACCCCTGTTTGGGCACACCGGAGAGCTCGGAAGGGAAGGAGCACTGTTTTACTTTTTCAACGCAGAATTGGCTGGAATTGAGATCGGACGCCATGTCGCATTTGGAGAGCCCCTGATGTGCCTGAACAGTGGAAACTCCCCAATTCTACCTGAACCCTAACCCTAACACACCCCTAACCCTAATCCCAACAGTAACCCTAACCACACCCCTAACCCTGACACACCCCTAATTCTAATCCCAACCCTAATCCCAACCGTAAATATAATCCCAACCCTAACCCTAACTTTAGCCCCAACCCTAACCCTAACTTTAGCTCCAACCGTAACCCCAACCCTAACCCTAGCCCCAACCCAAGCCCTAGCCCCAACCCTAGCCCCAACCCTAGCCCCAACCCTAGCCCTAAGTTTAGCCCCAACCCTAACCCTAACTTTAGCTCCAACCCTAACCCCAACCCTAACCCTAGCCCTAACCCTAACCCTAGCCCCAACCCTAACCCTAGCCCTAACCCTAGCCCCAACCCTAACCCTAGCCCTGATGGGAAAATGGAAATAAATACATTTTTATAATTTTATTATTTTTCCCTAACTAAGGGGGTGATGAAGGGGGGTTTGATTTACTTTTATAGCGTTTTTTATATCGGATTTTTATGATTGGCAGCCGTCACACACTAAAATACGCTTTTTTTATAGCAAAAAAGTTTTTGCGTCTCCACATTTTGAGACCTATAATTTTTCCATATTTTGGTCCACAGAGTCATGTGAGGTCTTGTTTTTTGCGGGACGAGTTGACGTTTTTGTTGGTAACATTTTTGGACACGTGACAGTTTTTGATCACTTTTTATTCCGATTTTTGTGAGGCAGAATGACCAAAAACCAGCTATTCATGAATTTCTTTTGGGGGAGGCGTTTATACCGTTCCGCGTTTGGTAAAGTGGATGGAGCAGTTTTACTCGTCGGGTCAGTACGATTACAGCGATACCTCATTTATATTATTTTTTTTATGTTTTGGCGCTTTTATACGATAAAAGCTATTTTATAGAAAAAATAATTATTTTGGCATCGCTTTATTCTCAGGACTATAACTTTTTTACTTTTTTTGCTTATGCTTTGTGGCGGCTCGTTTTTTGCGGGACAAGATGACGTTTTCAGCGGTATCATGGTTTTTCATATCCGTCTTTTTGATCGCGTGTTATTCCACTTTTTGTTCGGCAGTATGATAATGAAGCGTTGTTTTTTGGCTCGTTTTTTTTTCTTACGGTGTTCACTGAAGCGGTTAACTAGTGGGACAGTTTTATAGGTCGGCTCGTTACGGATGCGGCGATACTAAATATGTGCACTTTTATTGTTTTTGTGTTTTTTTTTTTTTAGAGAAAAATTTATTTATGGGAATAATATTTTTTTTTTATTTATTTATTTAGTAATTTTTTTTTTTTTTTTTACACATGTGGAAATTTTTTTTTTTAGTGTTTTACTTTGTCCCAGGGGGAGACATCACAGATCGCCGATCTTACAGTTTGCACAGAACTCTGTAAGATCGGCGATCTCCCTGACATCGCTGCCGGCTTACAGAGCTGTAGGCGACCCGGAAGTGCTCCCTGCAGGACCCGGATGCAGCCCCGCGGCCATTTTGGATCCGGGGACTGCAGGGAGAAGACGCTCGGTACACGGTGAGTACATCACCGTGTACCGATCGTCTCAGGGAAGCACGCAGGGAGCCCCCTCCCTGCGCGATGCTTCCCTGTACCGCCGGCACATCGCGATCATGTTTGATCGTGGTGTGCCGGGGGTTAATGTGCCGGGAGCGGTCTGTGACCGCTCCTGGCACATAGTGCCGGATGTCAGCTGCGATAGTCAGCTGACACCCGGCCGCGATCGGCCGCGCTCCCCCCGTGAGCACGGCCGATCGCATATGACGTACTATCCCGTCACTGGGAATTAAGTCCCAGGTCACCTGGACGGGATAGTACGTCATATGGGATTAAGGGGTTAAGGACGGTACTTCTTGATGATTTTTTTTTTGCTGTATTAATTGTTGGACAAATTTTTTTTTTTGCACAAATTCGCACTTTGCAATTTTGAGTGGTTTTTTCCCCCTTTTTTATTTTGTGCAATTTTGCGAATAGTGCTAGGATATATCATATTAGTGTGGAGGTTAAATATATTATTTTGTAATATTTTGGTTGGTGTCCTATCATATCATTATATTGTGCTCATATTTATCAGCTATATTTTGTGATTATATTAGTTTTTTATACTTTTATATTACTTTCAATAAAAATAATTTTATACGCTGTCTTATTAGCACTTTTTATTTGGGAGGATTTATGTATTTATTGGTGCATGACATAGGTAACCACTTGTATGAAAAAAATGCTATCTGATTAACTATATGAGCATGTAGCTGAGCTGTGTGTGTATAAGAATTAGTGATCCACCTGACCTTTCTACTTTACATCACCAGGGAAAGTTTAACGAATATGAATAATGCTTTCCTATGCTCTGCTGTCTAAACCTGGGATGCGTCTTTTATAGTCGGTAAAATACAGTAATTACCACAAGTGTTTGAGCCTGATTTCAGTGATCCAAAGACCCTGAGACACAAACAATCCATGAGTTTTTGTAAAGCAATATTTTACCTCTTTATAAATAATAATAATAATTATTATTATTTATATAGCGCCAACATATTCCACAGCGCTTTACAGTTTAAATAATACTTAAATCCAATTTGCATAATAGTTCGATGTAGTTTGCTATGTTATTTGCTTGCATGAATGTTAGCCTGTAAAATAAAATCATACTGGTTATTGTCGTCTCTCAGGAATTGCTTTCACAAGTGACATGGAGAGGTGGAGGGAGCTTCGGAGATTTTCTCTTTCTACAATGCGGGATTTCGGCATGGGAAAAAGGACCATTGAAAATCGAATTCAAGAAGAAGCTTTGTGTCTAGTGACAGAACTCAAGAAAATTAAAGGTTGTTACAGGCGATAACTCAATATCTTGTGGTGATTTTTTTAAATCAAAGTATTTTTGTTTGAAGGAAAACCTTATTAGAAAGCAAAAATCGAAAACAAATTCTGTACGTAAAGACAAGCAAGTACGATGAGTAAAATGGTTGTTAAGCTAAAAATAATTTAATCAGAACATTGAATATTATACATTTGGCAAAACAAATATATTCATCTTCACAATTGATAATGAAAAAAGCATTTGATCGTTTTGACTAGCAGTTTTTAGAACAAACATTGTTGAAATTTGCTTTCCCAACTTTTTTTTATCGAAATGTTATCTCTAGGGTTGAACAACTTTTCATTTTTTCAGATCGATTCGGGTTTCACGAAACCCGACTTCCTCAAAAGTCGGGTCGAGTGAAATCGGCCGATCTTATTGAAAAGTCGGGGTTGGGGATCGGCCGAAACACGAAACCCAATGCAAAGTCAATGGGAAATTTTCTTTTTTTATATTTGCTCCAGCGCGATATATCAGAAAAGCCGGTAATTCAATTGCCGGCTTTTCATTTCTCCTGCCAAACCCGACATGATATGAGACATGATATTTTGATTTCATTACAAATCAAAATGTTCAGCGTAATATCAAACTTCAAAATAAACTATTCAAAATCTGATCATTTAAATAGACGCAGACAATTCATGGTTTTAAAGTTGAAGATGGACTACAGGTGTAATTCAATGTACTTACGTCTAACATGTTGATCCATAGAAAGGCAAAAACCCCATAAAGCAAATGCTATTAGCTACATATTGGATTGAAAAAAAATTTCTTAACTCCGTGTAAGGCATCAAATCCCCCTTCAAAAACAATTGCTCCTCAATAATGCACCTCTGGCTTTCACACATTGCTGCAGCACATGCTGCTGATCCTGAGAGTTTATTAATCTATATGACCAAAACATCTTTTTAATTTTATTATGTGCAGGCAATCCAAAATATCATCTTACAACATTTCTACAAGTTTTCTACAAAGTGTGTTAATTCTACACTTACACTATATACTATATACAGAGTTTCTATATATAATGGCACTAGTGATCACTGTATTACCTGTACACTGATACTTTATACAGAGCTCCTGTGTATAATGTCACCGATGATCCCGGTATTACCTGTACACTATAAACCATATACAGAGCTCCTATGTATAATATCACTGGTGATCACTGTACTACCTGAACACTGACACTGTATACAGAGCTCCTGTGTATGTCTGGTGATTACTGTATTACATGTACACAATATACTATATGCAGAGTTCCTGTTTAAAATGTTAAAGGTGATTTCTGGGTTACACATACACAATACACTATATACAGAGCTCCTGTGTATAATATTGAAAGGGGTATACCAGGACCATGTGATACTCTACTCCCTCCCTCTATGTAAATGTTACTTCTTCTTCTGTTAGAAATATACAGTACAGAGCAAAAGTTTGGACACACCTTCTCATTTAAATATTTTTCTGTATTTTCATGAATATGAAAATTGTACATTCACACTGAAGGCATCAAAACTATGAACTAGCACATGTGGAATTATATACTGAACAAAAAAATGTGAAACAACTGGAATTATGTCTTATATTCTAGGTTCTTCAAAGTAGCCACCTTTTGCTTTGATGACTGCTTTGCAAACTCTTGGCATTCTCTTGATGAGCTTCAAGAGGTAGTCACCGGGAATGGTTTTCACTTCACAGGTGTGCCCTGTCAGGTTTAATAAGTGGGATTTCTTGCCTTATAAATGGGGTTGGGACATCAGTTGTGTTGTGCAGAAGTCTGGTGGATACATAGCTGATTGTCCTACTGAATAATAATTGATAACGTATTGATTGGTGGGGTCTGACTTCTGGGACCCACACTGATAAGCGGAATGTGGAGCTTTTATACCCATTTGTTATGATCTGGTGGCCTAGGAGCAGCATGTGACGTACCCTGGAGAAGGTGGTACCTGTACTGACCGCAGACCCTGAACCTAGCACCGCAACTAGAAGTAGCCGTGGGATGTACCCAACACTCCCTAGACACCTCGACACAGCCTAAGGACTAACTTCCCCTAGAGATAGAAACGGGAAAACTATCCTGCCTCAGAGAAAATCCCCAAAGGATAGACAGCCCCCCACAAATATTGACTGTGAGAGGAGAGGGAAATGACATACGCAGACTGAAATCAGGATATAGCAAAGGAGGCCTTTCTAGCTAAAAAGAAAGAATAGGACAGAGTACTATGCGGTCAGTATTAAAACACTAGAAAATATCCACCACAGAAAATACAAATCTCCACATCTGACTAAAGACATGGAGGGTATATCTGCATCTCCAGAGATACAGCTTGGCTGCAAAAAATCCTTACACAGACAAAGCTGGACAAGACAAAACATGAAAATGCACAGAACTATAAGGCCCACAGCATGTGGACAGCAAAAACAAAGCCAGAACTTATCTTTGTTGAAAAGAACAGCAAACAGGAGAGACCAGTCAGGGATGTGAATCCTCCAAAAACAATGGACAACTGGCACTGACTAAAGGATCAAGCAAGACTAAATATCCCAGTCCAAATTGCAATAAGTGGACACACCTGATAAATGCTGCGATCCAAAGACAGCAGCACTACCACTCATAACCACCGGAGGGAGCCCAAGAGCAGAATTCACAACACCATTGGACTGGAGCAACATGTGCAACGTGACCTCTGATCCTTTCATTCCCTCAGTGGCTGTGAGTATTGAGCTTGTTTTTTCTGGAAACCCTAAAGAGAATGAATATACAGTACACACAGTTAATGTGCAGGAGCCGTCTGTTTTAGAGTGGATGCTCCACTATAACAGGGATAATGGATAACAGGTATCTGCATATAGCTGTAGGGTGGGCCCCTAGGGTCAATTCCTCCTGTGGGCCCTAGACACCCCAGTCCGACACTGATCCTATAGGTTCATAGCTTATATTTTCTATTACTTATGGTCGGCTACGAATAATAGTTTTAAATAATGTGAAATAACAAATCCCTTTATAAAAACACAAAGACTATGTTCACGTGCAGCATTTTTTTGCTGTTTGTTTTTTTTCAATGCAAGTTGACAGTTGCTTTTTACAGTACCAGCAAAAGCTATGATATTTCAGAAATCTCATGCTCTCACTTGTTTTTTAATTTTTTTTTTCTGTGCAAATTTGAGAATTGGAGCATTTTTTTTTTTTTTTTTTAAATCTGCTTCATGTCAATTCTTTCAGCATTTTTTCTTCACCCATAGAAAGCAATGAAATGGTGCAAAAATGCAACCAGGTGTGTTTTTTGACATTTTTGTTTTTTATATGTTTTTGGCAAATAAAATCTAACTTTATTAAATATGGACTTGACCTAAAGCACAAATTTAATCTGCGCTCAAAGATTTCTGCAAAAACGCAACGAAAATGCGGCAAAATGGTTATTTTGAACGCAGCGTTTTAGCTGCAGAAAAAAAAACACAGCAGGAACGCTGCATATAAGTATAGCCTAAGACTGTTCCATAAAACCATATCCTAATATATGTAATTTCATTTCCATGTTTTGCTCGATTCCAAATAAATATAAAACTTAAAAAATAAACGGTAGATTAAAACGTCAGAAAAACTATGTAAACTGCCCAACTGAATATCAGATAAATAATCATGAAGCCATAACCACAAATAAAATAAAATCTCTCTTTGCCAACCTACATTGAGCCCCTTATTAGATGCAGGACCTGCATCTAAGAATTGCGGGTGGTGCAAAAGGTTAACCTGTTAAATGCTGCTGTCATAATCAGTGCGCCCATAAAGTAATCGCCGGTCACAGATGGGTTTCTATGATGGCAGGAGATCTTTTGAAGACCTTGTGGACGGGCTTCAAAGGAGACCGAGATTTTTCACTATGTTCACACACATAAGCAATAAGACGATTGCAGTTTCAAGTCCCCTAAGGGGACTAATAAGAGTTTAAAAATATATATATTTTTTTTGTTACTTTTTAAATATGGAAAAAAAAAAAACACAAGTTCAAATCACCCCCCTTTTCCCTCATTAACAAAGGGAATAATAAATACATATGTGGTGTCGCCATGTTCAGAAGAGTCCGAGCAAAACATAAAAATGATTACGGTAACTCCATTAGTAAACTACATAAATATTCGAGAACACCAATTTTTTTTTTTCATATCATATCTATATCAACATGGCATCAGTAAAAACATTCTCGCTCCACAAAAAATAAGCTGTCACAAAGCTCCATCGACCCAAAAATGAAAACATTACGGGTCTTGGAAAATGGCGACACAGAGGTAAACCTTTTTTCCCTTCAAATGTCAATTTTTTTTTTCACCACTAAAATAATAAAAAATACTTGGTATCATCATAATCGTACTGATTTTTACCATACATACTATGTACACTGTTAAAACAATTCCCCAAAACAGTCCGATGTTTTATCATTATTTCACCGGACTTGGAATTTTTCTTTTTTCCATTCTCCAATACACTGTGGTAAAATAAATGATGTCTTTCAAAAGTACAACTCGTCCTGCGAAATATCAAGCCCTCACAACAGAAAAATAAAGAATTTGTGCCTCTGAAAAGAAGGGGAGGAGAAAATAAGAAAATAAACTCAAAAAAACTAAATTTGGCCATGTCAGGAAAGGGTTAAACGAGCAAGAATATCTAGATCTTAAGGACATAATTGTGTTGTACATATCAGATATATGAAATTCGACTAATAATAATGTTCTGCGAGAACTCATCTCACTGAAAAGTGTGAAAAAATAAAATATCAAAACTTTATAATATTTGATGTAATGAACACAAAATACCTTCCTGCATAATTTTTTTTTTTACAATTTTCTACTTCTCAAAATTTTGGAGATGTAACCAAGACCCTATGCAAACCCTCACACATTTGGTTCCTTAGCTTCAAAATCAAGGCACAATTGGATAAAATAGAACACTACATAGAAATGATCTTTAAAGGGAACCTGTCACCTGAATTTGGCGGGACTGGTTTTGGGTCATATGGGCGGAGTTTTCGGGTGTTCGTTTCACCCTTTCCTTACCCGCTGGCTGCATGCTGGCTGCAATATTGGATTGAAGTTCATTCTCTGTCCTCCATAGTACACGCTTGCACAAGGCAAGATTGCTTTGCGCAGGCGTGTACTATGGAGGACAGAGAATGAACTTCAATCCAATATTGCAGCCAGCATGCAGCCAGCGGGTAAGGAAAGGGTGAATCAAACACCCAAAAACTCCGCCCATATGACCCAAAACCAGTCCCGCCAAATTCAGGTGACAGAGTCCCTTTAAAATCCAAATAGACCTTGCTCTTAGTTTAAAGGGAGTCTGTCACCTCAAATTGGCGGGATATTTAAAGGGAACCTGTCACCCCGTTTTTTCAAGAAGAGCTAAAAATAGCGTTAAATAGGGGCAGAGCTGGGCTTTACATTAGTGTATTTTGGAGCCTTTATTCCCCACCTATGCTGCCGAAATACCTTTGTAAAGTCGCCATTTTGGGCTGTCACTCGCGCTGGTCAGGTCACGTGGGCGTGGTGACAGCGCTGTTTCTCCCCCAGATCTCCGTTGGTGGCGTAGTGGTGTGCGCATGTCCAAGTGGTGAATCCACTGGGCAGCTTCAAGGAAAATAGCGCGATCTGCGCTATTCAGCCGTTTATCGGTGGGCGCGGCCATCTTTGTGAGGCCGCTTGTGCGTAGATGGTTCTTCTCGGCTTCCCGGGGCTTCAAGAAAATGGCCGCGGGATGCCGCACGTGCGCAGATGGCGATCTAGACGGCCATTTTCCTGAAGCCGAGTTCGCAGTTCATTGGGTTTCCAATGGTTCCCAGGGTCTGAAGGAGAGGAAACTCTCCTTCAGGCCCTGCGATCCATATTTAAGTGTAAAATGAAGAATTAAAATAAAAATTATCGCTATACTCACCCTCGGACGCGCCCTGGTACTAACCGGGAACCTTCCTTCCTAAGAATCAGCGCTTCCAGGACCTTGCGGTGACGTCGCGGCTTGTGATTGGTCGCGCGAGCGGTCACATGCGTGGTCGCGCGACCAATCACAAGCCGCGACATCACCGCAAGGTCCTGCAAGCGCTGATTCGAAGGAAGAAAGGCTGCCGGTTAGTACCAGGGCGCGTCAGAGGGTGAGTATAGCGATATTTTTTATTTTAATTCTTTATTTTACACTTAAATATGGATTCCGATACCGATTTCCGATATTGCAAACATATCGGAACTCGGGATCGGAATTCCGATACCAGATTCAGAAGATCGCCGACTTCATGGCCGACCCCACACAGGGGTCGGGTTGGGTTTCATGAAACCCGACTTTGCCAAAAGTCGGCGACTTCTGAAAATGGCCGACCCGTTTTGCTCAACCCTAGTCGTAATGGCTCCGAACTCTTTTTTGAGGCCTTTTCGAAATAATTTTTGTGATATCCCATACCATCACCCCGCCATTTAAAAAAAACATTTCTACGACAGACATGTTTTCACATACAACCCCTGGCAAAAATTATGGAATCACCGGCCTTGGAGGATGTTCATTCAGCTGTTTAATTTTGTAGAAAAGAAGCAGATCACAGACATGGCACAAAACTAAAGTCATTTCAAATGGCAACTTTGTGGCTTTAAGAAACATTAAAAGAAAGCAAGTACAAAACATGTTGTAGTCAGTAATAGTTACTTTTTTAAAACAAGCATAGGGGAAAAATTATGGAATCACTCAATTCTGATGAAAAAATAATGGAATCATGAAAAACAAACAAAAAACACTAGTATTTTGTTGCACCACCTCTGGCTTTTATAACAGATCAGCTTTGCAGGTTTGATCTTTGTCATGGACCATTTTATTCAACTTCCAAAGATTTTCAATTGGATTGAGATCCTGACTATTTGAAGGCCATGACATTGACCTTATGTGTCTTTTTTCAAGGAATGGTTTCACAGTTTTTGCTCTATGGCAGGATGCATTCTCATCTTGAAAAATGATTTCATCATCCCCAAACATCCTTTCAATTGATGGGATAAGAAAAGTGTCCAAAATATCAACATAAACTTGTGTATTTATTGAAGATGTGATGACAGCCATCTCCCCAGCGCCTTTACCTGACATGCAGCCCAATTTCATCAATGACTGTAGAAATTTGCATGTTCTCTTCAGGCAGTCATCTGTATAAATCTCATTGGAACGGCACCAAACAAGAGTTCCAGCATCATCCCCTTGCCCAATGCAGATTCGCGATTCATCACTGAATGTGACTTTCATCCAGTCATCCACAGTCCACGATTGCTTTTCCTTAGCCCATTGTAACCTTGTTTTTTTCTGTTTAGGTGTTAATGATGGCTTTCGTTTAGCTTTTCTGTATGTAAATCCTATTTCATTTAGGCGGTTTCTTACAGTTTGGTCACAGGCGTTGACTCCAGTTTCCACCCATTCGTTCCCCATTTGTTTTGTTGTGCATTTCCTGTTTTGGAGACATATTGCTTAAAGTTTCCAGTCTTGACGCTTTGATGTCTTCCTTGGTCTACCAGTATGCTTGCCTTTAACAACCTTCCCATGTTGTTTGTATTTGGTCCAGATATTAGACACAGCTGACTGTGAACAACCAACATCTCTTGCAACATTGCGTGATGATTTACCAGGATGCAGACTAACGAGCAGATCTAATTTGATGCAGGTGTTATTTTTGGGTATGAAAAGTTACACAGTGATTCCATAATTTTTTCCTCTGAATTGAGTGATTCCATATTTTTTTTCCCTATGCTTGGTTAAAAAAAATAACCATTACTGACTACCACATTTTTTGTTCTTGATTTCCTTTAGTGATTGTTAAAGCCAGAAAGTTGTCATTTGAAAAGACTGTAGTTTTGTGCCATGTCAGTGATCTGCTTTTTTTCTACAAAATTAAACAACTGAATGAACATCCTCCGAGGACGGTGATTCCGGATTTTTTGCCAGGGGTTGTACTAAAAAGACTCTCAAATTCTGGTTTGTACTTGGACCAAATGACCTCTGCATACATTACAATGATCTATGATGGTCTTAGCTCGATGATTTTTGACTTTTTGACCACTGCATGAAAGTGATAGGTTAGAGGCTTGAAATGGGCTGCTTTTACTCTTTGTGTACTTTTCTGGTTGACGTGGATGGGGAGGATGTATATAATGCATAAATATCTCAGCTGTTCTGGCATCACATTGTCTTTCTCTAGAATCATGGGTGGAGCCTCGCCACTACCTCAGTAAAGCCGCCTGTAACGTTATTTTTGCCATCATGTTTGGAAATCGTCATGATTACGAGGATGTAGAGCTGCTGAATATTATCTCCTTGATTTATACCACATTCACAATCGCCAGCTCGGAATGGGGCCAGGTAAGAAGTAAGGACTGATTGATTCCAACTAAGCAAAGTTTTGATTTTTGGAAAACAATAAATATCAAAAATTTATGTTTAGCATTTTGGCAAATCAGATAAATAATTATGCATTACTTATATAGCGCTATCTTATTCTGCATCGCTTTACCTACATTATCATTAGCCCATTGGGGCTCACAATCTAAATTCCCTATCAGTATGACTTTGGAATGTGGGAGGAAACCGGAGAACTCGGAGGAAACCCATGCACAAACGAGGAGAACATACAGACTCCTTGCAGATGTTGTTCTTGGTGCGATTTGAACCCATGACCCCAGTGCTGCAAACCATCAGTGCTGCTAACCACTGAGCCACCGTGCTGCTCGAAATTAAGTCTGATTGGTAGCGGTCATAGTCGGTGTCATGATGGGGCAGGGCTGATATGTATTAGTGGTAATAGTGATTATTGGTTTTCAAGGGGTGTTCATGAAGGTGGAAGTGAGACACAATGAGGACACTCTATGATGGACTGGTTTGATGGTGCTTGTGGCAAATTTGTCTGTTTTATTATAAATTACATGATTATAACGGTTTATTAATATCATTACTACTATTTTTTTTTTGTAAACGCCCAATTTTTCTTAATTTTTTTTTTCATTTTAGTTATATGAGATGTTTCCCTGGGCAATGAAATATATTCCTGGCAGACACCAGAAGATCTTTATCAGTCTGAAAAACCTCCTTCAGTTTGTGGAAAAAACTGTTGAAATTAACAAAAAAAATCTGGATGAGAGTAACCCCCGGAGTTACGTTGATGCTTTTCTTATTAAAATGGCAAAGGTAAATATCAAAGAAACCGAGTACAGGACTCTCCCAGCCGATCACTGCAAAAATGCAAGAGGCTTATTACAAAAGATTAATATTTATACCCCTAAATTTATATCAAACACCTGACAAATGTTATATTTTCCTTTAAGACCGCAGCACTTTTCTCACCAACCTCAACTACGAATATCACTGACCCTTTCACTCATTTAGTGTATTGGATTACTGTGTTTTCCATTTTTAAAGAGAATGTGTCATCAGAAAATGATCTACTGTTTTACACCAAGTTTTTGTGCTACATTGGTGTGATTTTATTTTATTTTTTTATACCACGATTTTGACTAATTTTAGTTTTTTAATAATCTTGCAATTTTCCTAATGGCTATTATGGGATTTTTTGGACTCATACTTCCTGTATTTTTGTGAAAAGTTTTCAGCAGGTTCCTTATCAGAGGCAAAATTACAATTACAGGTAATGCCTCTCTAGACACCCAGTAACACAGGATCCACCAATCACAATAGGTAAAGTCGCAGCTGACCCTGTATCCCCCCCTTCCTTCACAGTGACCTTTGCACATGCTCATTAGATGCTTCAGTATAAGATGCGGTCAGAGTTTTTTCATTGAGACTAATGTACGTGTGGATTTCCTCAAACAAGAAGTTAGAATGTTAAAAAACTCCCAGCATCGGTTTGAAATTTTCAAGTAGTTTTTTTTTTTTTTACTATTTTTAATGGTTATTTTGAAAAATTATAATTGTCAATAATGTTTAAAAAATACCTTTGATATCGAAAACCTTATTTACAGCATTTTTTCCACTGGCAAAGTTAATTGTAAAGGTGATCTTAATCAATAGATCTTGTAATAATATAATCATTTCCACAGTTAGATGTGTTTAAAAAAAAAAAATGTTCCTGTGCTGAGATAATCTTATAAATGTGTAATGGCTGTGTCTGACTGTGCAGGAACATGGTCTGATCATACCACAGCTCCTGGGCAGGGGAGGAAGATGGACATTACAGCAGGGGATCACAGCTGATGCTAAAACATTTCCCTGCCTGTTTGTTAAAAACTGTTTGGTATGATCAGACCATGTTCCTGCGCGGTCAGACACAGCCATTACACAGTACACAGCGGGGCACATTTTATAAGATTATTTCAGCACAGGAAAAAAAAAAATGTTAAATTTATCTAATTTTGGAAATTATTATTCCAACATCTATGGATTAAAATAAACTTTGTTTGTGGGAAAACCCCTTTAACTCAATAGGCCATTAATAAATGACAGTCCGTTAATGATGCAATTTATAAAACCACTGTCCTTGTTCGCTTCGTGTAGTGCTTCGCTGTTCTACCTCAGCCTATAACACACACATAATCCGACCATATCTACAGAAGGTACAAACCAATTTTGAACTGAACAACCTACCTAAATCTGGCATAGCAATTGGTGAGATTGATTGTCGTCTGCCCTATTGACCGCCATTACAGCTGATATCAGCTTTCACCAGCAAAATTTAACTTCAATGATTTTATAACTTTTGGCACTTTACTAACTACTAGTAGTACATGGGAAGAGTAGATGACAGACGTCTGCTTTCCTTACTAAAAATTTGCTAGTGTTTTTGTGAAGTTTTGTCAACACGATACAATTGTGGCTGCAGCATGGAATATAAAGTTTCTGCTTTTTTTTACCTGAGCATTACATAGAAATTGGCAACTAAAATTGTCAGCACTTAACACTAGTGATGAGCGAATATACTCGTTACTTGAGATTTCTCGAGCATGCTCGGGGGTCCTCCGAGTATTTTTTAGTGCTCGGAGATTTAGTTTTCATCGCCGCAGCTGAATGATTTACATCTGTTAGCCAGCGTAAGTACATGTGGGGGTTGCCTGGTTGCTAGGGAATCCCCACATGTACTTATGCTGGCTAACAGATGTAACACATTCAGCAGCGGCAAGAAAACTAAATATCCGAGCACTAAAAAATACTCGGAGGACACCCGAGCGTGCTTGAGATATCTCGAGTAACAAGTATATTCACTCATCACTACTTAACACCCACTTAGACTTAATGAAAATGAACTAGTTATCAGATTGCTTCCATTGGAGGCTTCTTACACCTGTATGGTGTTGCCCAATCATAAGCAGGCAGCAGCACTCAAGAGAATAAAGAACCCTCCCCAACAAAAGCTCATAGCAGGATTCTCAGACCAGGAGATCTGAACTGTATTGTTATATCTCACACAATAAGCTCCTGCATGATTAAAAAGTGCTGTAAGTAGAACGCAGATGACCAACACATTTCTGATAAGGTCCCAGCAGTTAGTGTAAGGGGGAAAGGCAGCACAGCTGAGTTTTGCTGTGTCACGTTAGTGACTCTTCTGTCAGCTCTCCTTCTCTCACAGCACTGCCATCAGGTTGTCTGACATTTTGTTTGACACAGAAGTAGCCTGCCTTGTAATTCCCCTGCTCTCATTGCAGAGAAATATCAAGTTGAGCTCTCATCTCTGGACAGGCCGTGTGGAGGGAGTGGCAGCACCTCACCAGGTCACCGTGCAATGAGTGGAGGAGAGGGATAGAGTTTGTAATCTGACATGGCTAAAGTCAGCTGTGTTGCCCTGCCTCCACACTGACTACCAGCAACTTATCTGAAAGGTGTTGGTCATCTATACTCTGCTCCCATCACTATCTAATCATGCACCAGGTTAGACCAGGAGATCAGGGCTGTTCGTCATACACCTCACACATTATGTAACCTGCTCTAATCTTTGATGGGGGGCATGTTCTTTCCCCTGAGTGTAAAGGTACCGTCACACTAAGCGACGCTGCAGCGATACCGACAACGATGTCGATCGCTGCAGCGTCGCTGTTTGGTCGCTGGAGAGCTGTCACACAGACAGCTCTCCAGCGACCAACGATCCCGAGGTCCCCGGTAACCAGGGTAAACATCGGGCTACTAAGCGCAGGGCCGCGCTTAGTAACCCGATGTTTACCATGGTTACCAGCGTAAACGTTAAAAAAACAAACACTACATACTTACCTTCAGCTGTCTGTCCTCCGGTGCTCTGCTTTCCTCTGCACTGTCAGCGCCGGTCAGCCGGAAAGCAGAGCGGTGACGTCACCACTGTGCTTTCCGGCTGGC
Organism: Ranitomeya imitator; assembly: GCF_032444005.1. NCBI lineage: Eukaryota > Metazoa > Chordata > Amphibia > Anura > Dendrobatidae > Ranitomeya > Ranitomeya imitator. Next base: position 47,583,872 of record NC_091283.1, read on the forward strand.
CGGTGCTGACACAGGATGCAGGAGGAGTGCAGAGAAGTACAGCGCCGGGGACAGACAGCTGAAGGTAAGTATGTAGTGTTTGTTTTTTTAACGTTTACGCTGGTAACCATGGTAAACATTGGGTTACTAAGCGCGGCCCTGCGCTTAGTAACCCGATGTTTACCCTGGTTACCAGTGAAGACATCGCTGGATGGGTGTCACACACGCCGATTCAGCGATGTCAGAGGGAGATCCAGCGACGAAATAAAGTTCTGGACTTTCCTCAGCGACTAATGATCTCCCAGCAGGGGCCTGATCGTTGGTCGCTGTCACACATAACGATTTCCTTAACGATATCGTTGCTACGTCACAAAAAGCAACGATATCGTTAACGATATCGTTATGTGTGACGGTACCTTAATTGTTTGCTTATGATTGGTCAATGCCATACAGGGGAAAAAGTTAACGTCCTCAGTGAAAACTTTCTGAAAGTAATTTAGACATAATTTTTTTTTAACTCATTAGGTATCAAGTAATTTATTGCTAACCCCCCAAAAAACACATTCTATTTTCAGCTGCCACTATTACATTGTGTTCCAGTTCAACTTGAAACATTTGGTGAAAGGGAATCTGTCAGCACAGAATGACTGATCAAACCACATATACTGTAAACGCTTGATGAACCCTTGGCGTGTCCACAGCTCAGTGCACTGTCCCACCTACTTTGTTTTCCATCTATCTTTACCTTCCACTGGCTTTGTATAGCCAGAGCTGTCAATCAAAACAGATAGAGAGAAAACAAGTAGGTGGGGGGATGATCAGGACTGTTTGGATAAGGCCAAAGTCACGGTACCGTATAATACGGACGAGTGCTATGCTATAAAAAAATCGCATAGCACTCGGCCCAATGTTAATCTATGGGGCAGCTCCCATCATCCGTTATTTTCTCTGCCGCATTATACATGTGAGAGAAATTGCAGAATGCTGCGATGTGTACCGTTTATCGGCTGAGACTCGCCAATGAAAGTCTATGGGTGCAAGAAACTCGCACGCACCACACGGACCATCAGTGTAACTTGTGAGAAATACGCACTGGTGTCCTTTAGGAAAGCCGGCAATTCAGTGCGGTGTACAGTTAAATCACACTGACATGTTAAAATAGAATAGATACAATAAATGTATACACACTGTATAGGTATATCTTTATATTTCATAGAGCGTTACGTAGCAGAATAGCCGATAATTCAATTGTCAGCTTCTGTAATATCATTGGAACAGCCGACGGGATATGACACATGGTTTACATACAGTAAACCATTGCATATCAGTTAGCTTTATATATGTCCCTGACTAATTATTAGGTTCTGTAGAAGGACGTAGATCTGGGGATTTATTATGATGGAATATAGGCTGAACTGGATGGACAAATGTCTTTTTTCGGCCTTACATGTTTCATGTTACTATGTTACTAATAATGTTAGTACTATGTGTGTGTTAAATTTTGGAGATGTAGGTGTTAAATTAACAAATTTTATTCTGGGAAAAAAATTGTGGAGGCTCCCGTGCAATGTTCTTCGCCAGAGAGGGAAAGCCAGTGACCGAGGGCAGATATTAATTGCCTAGAAAGGGATCATTGTTATTGCCTCCCCCTGGCTAAAAACATCTGCCCCCAGCCACCCTAGAAAAGGCACATCTGGAAGATGCAGCAATTCTGGCACTTAGCCTCTCTCTTCCCATTGGCCTGTGGCGGTGGCATATGGGGTAATAAGTGGTTAATGTCACCTTGCTATTGTAAGGTGACATTAAGCCTGGTTAATAATGGAGAGATGTCAATAGGACACCTCTCCATTATTAATCCAATAGTATGTAACCCAGGTTTTCCATCTTTATTACACTCTCAATCCAAGCAAAGCCCTCGTTCTTCTGTAAAAAATCCAAAACAAATAAACAACAATATCCCATACCTGTCCGCCATACAGTCAAGTCTCACGCTGCAATCCATCTCAAGAGGTTAAATAGTTTAAAACAGAGAGCGGTGCTAATGCTACCAGCAAGGCTGTAAATAGCTGTGTAAATGAATGAAAAGATGCTTGTGCAGCCTCCCCGCCTGACTGGACATCAACTCTGTAGCGTGGGAAAGTTTCTGAACTTTTTCCACTCCTCTGTTAGACTAAAATCAAAAGTAATGCAATTCAATTTTCATATTTCATATTTACATGCTATGGCGCTACAGTGTGCTGCCTTTTTCTTTGAGAGTATATGAGTTGGTGACTCTAGCTTCAGCACCTGTTCACACTTAGTCTATGTTTGGATGTGACGGTCAGTTTTTTGAAGTTTGTATTCATTAGCCTTCTGTCTGAGCACTCCGCCTTTTAGCCACAGGTGTTTTTAATCCCCGCAGGACTACTACCCCTCTGCAGAGATATAGATTTTAGTATAACAGAGGAATTATGTTCCCATACAGATGAAGACTTTTATTCTAAGTGAGGAAAGGCATTGCTAGGTCCTGGAAACGAGAAATGCCTTATCGTGGCTTCCAGGTACACATGAATTGGCCAATTTATGCGCTAAACTTTCTCAGTTTTTCATATTTCTAATGCAGTAATGCAATTCAATTTTCATATTTCACAATTACATGCTATGGCGCTACATTGTGCTGCCTTTTTGTTTGAGTTGACATTATATTTGCATGCCCCCCAGCACTAATTCATTATATCATGTACTTTCTCTCCCACCCCACCTCATCATCATTTACTCACCCAAATCCCCCAGTCTAATTCATTATAATTTGATATCCCGGACCCTCAATTCATTATCATTTGCTTTCCACACCCCCAACTTCAATTGTCTGTCCTTAATTTATCATTGTGTGCTCCTTCTCCTCAATTCACTATCCCCCATCACCCTCATCTCCCTCCCTCAATTCATCATCACATGCTTCCCTCACTAAGCCAATTTACTTTTTTTTTTTATTTCATACTTGACTCTCACGATCCACTGAATGAGCAGCTACACTTCTAGTGACCTACTGGAGAGTGGTGCACTGCTCACATATACCGGTGCGTACGCAATAACGCCATTGCATATGCACCATCACCAGCGCATCATAGAAGAGGCGGAGGGACTCACTTAGAAATGCACAGGTATTCTGTGGAACTTCAAGGAATGCTCCCTGCCCCGACATGTGCGCCGCCTCTGGCTGCATGCCAACAGAGGCACACACTGCTTTATTATTCCGTGTGGCCTGGTGAGCAGAAGCACAAGAGGGGGGACCCAGACTGGATCTGGGCCCCACCTCTTTAGTTATGCTCACCGGGCCCCATGCAGCAATAAGGGTCCTAATGTCCTGATGGCGGCCCTGTCTACAAAAATAGCAGTTTCCAACTAATATGTCCAAGTTGCTATAGTAAGTAGCATAAAGGTGTATTCGGAATCCATATTGATACCTGAGCTTTGCAGTGACTGTTTTTAGGAAACTTTTTCATTTTGAAAGAATAAATTATATTTTCTTTTATGAAAAATAGAGCAGATAATAAGGTGTTTTTGCTCAGGTGCCCCTGTGGCACACAAAATTAAAAATGTAGCACCTATCACCTATTGGAGACAATTTATTAGTTATAGTTTTGATTTTGTAGCCCTGCATGGCTTAAATAGTACACCTGCAGGAAAACACTTCTACATGTTGGCAAGTAGGAGGATGATAAATGGAAGGCTAATAATAATAATAGACTTAATATGACAAATAATAGGCTACAGTATAATACACATAAGTAGCAATAGATTCATTAGGTACATAATACACAACATCCACAACTATCTTCTCAAATCAAACACATGAATGTGGATGTAGGTTGTCACTCCTAGAAGCATATGAAGCAATCAGAGACCAGGGAGTTTTTGTAGCCAAATTTTATGAATAAAACTTAAAAATGAAATACAACATTAAAGAAGTAAAAATAGAAAAAGGACAGAGAACCAACTTTTCCTGGTGACATATAAGTGTATAACAAAAAGTGCAAGTGTTCTATTTTAACTTATATAATGTTGTATGTCATTTTTAGTCTTAATTAATAAAGCACAATTACAATTATGCTACAAAAGCTCCCTTGTCTCTGATTGTTTAATATACAGTATAATACATATGTTAATGTGTTTCCTCTTTTTTTTTTTTTGCAGGAAAATGCTAATCCAAAAACTGAATTCCATATGACCAATTTAGTGACCAGTACTTTACAGATTTTCTTTGCTGGGGTGGAGACCACCAGTACAACCCTGACCTATTCTCTACTTCTTCTTATGAAATATCCCAAAATCCTCGGTAGGTAAAGACCTTTTTAACCTTTTCATTGTACATATACTGTGCAGTCTAGATATTAGCACATCCAAGTTAAGTGAAATCCGTTCCGTCTCAGACGGCACGATGGGCAAACTGTATACTTGCTGACTGTGTGAGGGTCGGCAAGAGCGGTAGTCATGGCTGAGGACTCTAGCTCCATCGTACCCTGGCCTCCCGCCACATAAACACGGTGCTCCTTAGTCAGCATACCTGTGTCTTCAGGTCCAGCATCATTGGGTTCTCCTCTGCGCCACTTGAGGCTGTCTGCAGACGGTTTTGCAAGAATTGAGACACCGTCCATTCCAACGTGAAACTGAGCATCTTTACTGTTTTCATTTCTCAGCACATCCAAACATTTCACCGCATTAACCACATGTATCTTCATCTTTCCCCGCACTACTTGCCACGTCCTCAAGTAAAGTACGGGGTAATAGCGCCTTTGGCGGTACCGCAGCATCCTCCGTATGCAGACTTACTGTATTTGGGGCTCCCCTCGTCCATTTCACAGCAGAACAAAGGGCATCAGCCAATGCAATGACCTGCCATATATTGGACAATCTGCACCCTGTACTCTTCCTGGACTGCTTTCTTTCTTCTCCAAACTGCTGCAACACAGATACTTCCAGTCCTAAAGACCCCCGGAATGGCTGAGCTTCACTGCTTTCTTAACGTTACGAGCCTACTGTGGCATCCTGGGCCTATAACCCATGTGGACAATGCGGGTGCCTGGCCCCTACTTCAACATCTCTCCTCCCTAACCCCATGGCAACCCCTCCTATCCTTAACTATTTCCTATACTAAGCTACATCCTAACTGTAATTATGGTTACTCTGATGCTCCCGTCTAGTGGCCAATATTATAACTGCACTTACCCTATACATAACAGCACAAAGAAACATCTTATCAAACATACATTTAGCATGGAACAGTATTACACATAATAGTGTAGCAGTACCGTTATATAGCAAATATACATACACCTACAACATACGGCACTGGGACGAACGAGAAAGGATAGGTGTAGAGTAATATAGTATACTCCTTACAACTGTGCGGATGCAGAAGTTGGTGGACCTTAAGATATGGATATCTCTGGCCACTAGAAACTCGGCTAGTTGCCTCCGCACTCTGGTATTTAAGGACCTGACTTAGGGAGCTGAGAAAAGTTTTTGTCACACCAAGGCAGGTGGAATGAGGTTAAAGATCCCACTAGACCACCGAGGACTCTGTGGAAGCTGATCCCTAGGAACCAGCCAGATAAGGATGTCCGATAAACTGCAAGGCTTTATTTAGGATGACAAACAAGAGAACCCCCTGGACCAATACACTAAATTCCTCTGAGGATGACCCTCCATTGAAATTCAAGCTTGATGGACAAATGCAGACTATAAAGAATTGCAATGGGATCCACTTTTCTCTAAAGGATATCATGAGAAACTATGATCTAGTATATGTTGTCTATAGACGTAAAGGTTAAGTTAGTGCACTTTGCACTTTTCTGTTCAGTAGTCCCGTGTTAGTTATGTATGGGATTTTATTTGTCACTTTATTGTGGCTGGACCTGATCTAATATTGTCCAGCTGATGTTTGTTGAGTACATATATATGCATCAGGATCACTAAGTTAGCACTAGCACTTTATAAATGGTCTTTTATCATCATTTATTATTTTGTGTTATTTTGTGTTATGTTGTCACATGGCACATTAATGAATCACAGTTTTACTGTATTTATGTGATCACTTTAGGGAAGTGGTGTGCGCATGGCAGCGGGATGCCGCATGCTGGATCTTCTCGCCACTGGCCATGGTACCACTCCTGCGCCCCACCCCTTAAGGCTGGTGTGCTGGTGTGGTCGTTTCCGGAGGTGCGTGGATCCTGTAGATGTGGGTTTCGTATTTACATGCGCCATTAATCTGGCTTCCCGTTATATATAAATATTTACCCTATATATTATACTTTTGCACACTCCTATTAGCTGTAGGTATGTGTATCATAGTTTGTTGGTCTTCACTTAGCCTTAACACTTATTATCTTATGTTTTATAAATAAGTAAATCCTTGCATTTTGTCATCTATGGACAACGTTTTTTATGTGTAGTGTTTATCCTTTTTCCCCTTAAGTTTTTAATCAGCTTACGATATTATCTAAATTTATAGCTACTATTTTTGTCTAACATCGCAGCATGTTGCAATTACAGCTTCTTTTACTGTGGTCTATTATTTATTATTCTGGTAGTGGAATTGTTTTGGCGGTTTATTATGGTGCCATTGCAGCTCTTGTTTTTGCGATCGAGAATTATAACAAATTTGGTATATGGTAATTTGGCTAATGTATAGCGGTTGGTATTGTACCATTTGACCTGTACTCACCTCTCACGGAATTACCTTATGTGCCGATAGCATTTTGGTTGCCAGGTGATGCGATATCATACGGGCCACGTCCACTTCCGGGTTTGCGCATTCACTCATGGCATGCACGGTACTACCTCACTTGTTGCAAGCGTCATGGTTACTGTTATGAACAGGTGATTCAGAACCACAATGGACCTAGTGGTTAAGAGCACACAAAGTGACCTGATAGTTACTAACATAGGACGAGCTCTGAGACGTGGGAACTCTGCTGACCGCAATCCCTAATCCTAACACACCACACTAGAGGCAGCCGTGGATTGCGCCTAACGCTCCCTATGCAACTCGGTACAGCCTGAGAAACTAACTAGCCCTGAAGATAGAAAAATAAGCCTACCAAAGGAAAAGGCAGCCCCCACATATAATGACTGTGAGTTAAGATGAAAATACAAACACAGAGATGAAATAGATTTTAGCAAAGTGAGGCCCGACTTACTGAATAGACCGAGGATAGGAAAGATAGCTTTGCGGTCAGCACAAAAACCTACAAACAACCACGCAGAGGGGCAAAAAGACCCTCCGCACCGACTAACGGTACGGAGGTGCTCCCTCTGCGTCTCAGAGCTTCCAGCAAGCAAGAAAAACCAATATAGCAAGCTGGACAGAAAATATAGCAAACAAAAGTAACACAAGCAGAACTTAGCTTATGCAGGGCAGACAGGCCACAAGAACGATCCAGGAGAGAGCCAGACCAATACTGGAACATTGACTGGAGGCCAGGAACAAAGAACTAGGTGGAGTTAAATAGAGCAGCACCTAACGACTTAACCTTGGCACCTGAGGAAGGAAACTCAGAAGCCGCAGCCCCACTCACATCCACCAGCGGAAGCTCATAGACAGAACCAGCCGAAGTACCACTCATGACCACAGGAGGGAGCTTGACCACAGAATTCACAACAGGTTACTAGGTGACGCTGGGGTTTCTAGGTCGCGTCTATCCTGCGCATGCGCTTTCAATCCCGATCAAGGTTACTTGGCAACACAGTAAACCAAGATTATGCCGGAACATTGCATTTCCGCAGCTGCGCATTAGGATATAAGGAGGGTGCACGGCGGCTTTGGTTACTAAACAATGTGGCACCAGATTTTTATGCCATTGGCGGTCTCATCCATACTTGTGATGATTGCCGCACTATGGTAATTGGCTGGAGATCCATTTAAATAGACCCTCATTTCCTGTCCTCAAACACATGCCCCCAGAAGAAGAGCTATATCGAAACGCGCGTTGGGGTATATTACCGGCCTTGTGAAGTGCGTGCAGAGGTAATTATGATTCTGAATTAGGTCACCGCTGGAGTTAACATCTTGCCCAGTAACTGCTTGTTAATTAGGTATCCTTACCATTCAGGTGCCATTCAATGTATGGGCATGTGGCCATTTTTATTGGTTGATTCTTTATAAACTGGATATAAGCCTTATAGGCTATTGGATATACTTTATGATTTAGGTCCCGTACTATACATTGAAATGTGGCCATATTTCTGGCCAATTTGTACCTGGATATAAGCCTCATAGGTTATTTTTGTACTTTGATATAAGCCTTATAGGCTATTTTATAGTCATGTATATGGACATATAACGCACCTTGGTTCAATAGGATTTTTTTTTTCCTCTCCAGCAACCATTCTATGACAAAAATATACAATTTCAGCCATAGATACAAGTTATAGTAATAAAAATGTGTTGTTTAATATATATATTTAAACCTGTTACTGCTGTATATCTGCACCGCACATAAAGTCAGTTCATTGGATTGGAGGCATCTTTTGTACTTTATAAAAGAAAAAAACATTTTATTCTATTTTTTCATCAATAAATTTCTACCTTTTGAACTGAAACATTCTGTGGCCTGGTTAATATACATGATAGGCTTATCTTAGTGTTGTAATTATAGTGGAATGTGTTCTTGATTTTCTCGGACTAATATGTATAAAAATTTTAGCAGATATTTGTGTCTTTGCACAAAAATACCACATCTTTGCTGCCATAGGCTCAAATTCAATTTCTATATGTAGACCTTAGTTTTTATTGTATCTCATTACAAAAAATAAATATAACTTGTCCTTTACTTCCCATTACTATTAGAAAAAGTTCAAAAGGAGATCGATCAGGTGATTGGTCGAGATCGATGCCCAAAGATTCAAGATCGAAGCCAGATGCCGTTCACTGATGCTGTTATTCATGAAATACTCCGATTCATAGATTTGCTGCCAATGGGTATTCCACGTAAAACAACGGCAGACATTACATACAGAGGGTACTCCATTCCTAAAGTGCGTATCGCCAATATTCAAATGTTTACTTTTTCACTTCAGTTTGGTGCAAATGTAAAAACTTTTGGGTACAAGGTTATGGGTTGTCCTACGTAAGCTTTACTATTTGTATTTCCAGAACACCAATGTATATCCAATGTTGTCTTCGGTGCTGAAAGACCCTTCCCACTTTCCGTACCCAAATGAATTCAACCCCCAAAATTTCTTGGATGAAAATGATGGATTTAAAAAGAATGACGCCTTTATGCCTCTGGCTGCTGGTATGTTTTATATATAATTTAGGCATCTTGTAGTGAAAAGTTAAATTTAAAGAACATTTTTCTGGTGTCTGTTATCATTATAGCTTACATTTTGGTTATGAAAGGGTAGTTGGGATTTTTCAGTGTAAAAAAATAATTTTGGGCCGAGATTAAAATTTTGTTCCAAGAACAGATTTCTTTGAATTAGGACTTTTCCAAAAATCGAAAGGATTCTGTATTCACTCTCATTACCTGTTTCAAACAGAATGAACATTGCATCTCCAGGAGAGATCATGTCATATGCAGCTTCTAAGCTCTTCTTTGTGGTCCAAAATGATCATTTATTGCAATGTAGTGATGAGTTATATAACAGTTTTGTAACCTGAGAGAATGTATTACAAAATTACCCACACAGAATGTTTGACCAAGTTCATGGTGCTAAAGGTGGACATTGACTTTCAGCTTAGAACATGACTGCTGTCTACTTTTTTCCACCTTGTGGCAGAAATAACCCATACCCTGGTTTTATTATAAATTTTGAGTTGTTATAATGTTGTGAGTGACTGGTGTTTTTCATTTTCTTTCTGCTCAGGTAAGAGGATTTGCTTGGGAGAAGGCCTGGTTCGAGTTGAGATGTTTATCATGTTAATCACCATATTACAAAACTTCAACTTGACATCGCCAGTTCCCCTAAAGGACTTGGATATCTCACCTGAAATATCTGGATTGGGAAATTTCCCCAAGCTGTTCAATCTTGCCTTTATTCCTCGTTAAGTATTAAAGGGAAAGTATCATCAGAAAATCACTTCATAATTACATAGGTTGAAAAAAAGACCCCGGTCCATCAAGTTCAATTTTTTTCCACCAATTGTACATTTTGTCACTAATTTAACTATAACTCACAATGTTATGTGTAGTGAAAAAACCATCCAGCCCTTTCTTAAAAAGCTGTTATAGTGTCTGCCATTACTACCTCCTGTGGTCGGCGTTCCAGAGTCTGACAGCTCAAACTGTAGAGAACCCTTTCCTATTTAGCTGTCGGAATCGCCTTTCTTCCACCCATAATGAGTGCCCACTGGTCATAAGTATGGTCTTTGGATGGAGTAAAGGTACTGTCACACATAACGATATCGTTAATGATATCGTTGCTTTTTGTGACGTAGCAACGATATCGTTAACAAAATCGTTATGCGTGACAGCGACCAACGATCAGGCCCCTGCTGGGAGATCGTTGGTCGCTGGGGAAAGTCCAGCACTTTATTTCGTCGCTGGATCACCCGCTGACATCACTGAATCGGCGTGTGCGGCGTGCGCGTGCAGGGCCGCGCTTAGTAACCCGATGTTTACCCTGGTTACCATTGTAAATGTAAAAAAAACCACTACATACTTACATTCCGGTGTCTGGTAACGTCCCTCGCCTTCAGCTTCCCGCACTGACTGTGAGCGTCAGCCGGCCGTAAAGCAGAGCACAGCGGTGACGTCACCGCTCTGCTTTACAGCCGGCGCTCAGTCAGTGCGGGAAGCTGAAGGCGAGGGACGTGACCAGACACCGGAATGTAAGTATGTACAGTTTTTTTTTTTTTTTACATTTACAATGGTAACCAGGGTAAACATCGGGTTACTAAGCGCGGCCCTGCGCTTAGTAACCCGATGTTTGCCCTGGTTACCTGGGGACCTCGGCATCGTTGGTCGCTGGAGAGCTGTCTGTGTGACAGCTCTCCAGCGACCAATCAGCGACGCTGCAGCGATCGGGATAGTTGTCTATTTCGCTGCAGCGTCGCTTAATGTGACGGTACCTTTAGTCATGTACCTGTGTTTTGTAGTGGCCACATATATATATTTATACATGTAAATGAGATCTCCTCTGAGACGTCTTTGTTCTACTTCTAAGCTAAACAAGACGAACTTTTCTCTTCGCCACGACAGCACCCCTTCACTCAGTGGGTGCTGTCGTGGCTCTATAAAAGAGCATTACCGGTACGTAATCCGGTGTTTTTCAACCTCTCCTCATATGAGAGGTCTTCCATCCCTTGTAATAATCTAGTTGCCCATCTTCGAACTGATTCTGGCTTCTGAATATCCTTTTCAAAATGTGGAGCCCAAAACTGGATCCCGCATTCTAGTTGTGGCCTCACCAGGGATTTATAAAGGGGTATTAATACGTTGGGATCACAGGATTTTATCTCTTTTTATACAACATAAAATCTTGTTTGTTTTTGCGGCTGCTGCTTGACATTGAGTGCTGCTGCTCAGCTTACTTGTACCCAGAAAACCCAAGTCCTTCTCCTGTTCTGTAGTCCTGAGGATACTCCCATTTACTGTATACGCAGCAATAGGATTACTCCGTCCTAGGTGCATTACTTTACATTTATCTACATAAAATTTCATTTGCCAAATGTTCGCCCATTCAGTCATCTTATGCAGATCGTTTTGCAATATTGTAATATCAAGGTCAGATTTTAGTAACACTTTGGTGTCGTCAGCAAAGACTGACACTTTACTCTCAATCCCATCCACAAGGCTATTAATAAAGAGGTTAAAAATAATTGGTCCTAGCACAGATCATATAACTGCATGGAGCTAGCTGTCAAACAGCATGATGTCAGCAGTCCCACCCCGTCAACAAAGCAGTCAGGAAAAGGAAGGCGTGCTCTGCTGACGTGAAGCAGAAGAATCGCCAATAGGAATGGTCAGTGATGGCTCTAAGCCAATGCTTTGCAGAACAGGCGTTCTTAGATGAATAAAAATAAAAAGTCATGGATAACTCCTTTTAAAGGCACGAGAAAAGGTAAAAGTAGGCATCATGTGGGGTGTTGCCTCCAGATCATTTTAAAGCAGCATGGGTTAGGGGGGTTAGTATTGACTTTATTATGTAAACAGACAGGATTCTTAACCCCTTAGCGACCGCCGATACGCCTTTTAACGGCGGCCGCTAAGGGTACTTAAACCACAGCGCCGTTAATTAACGGCGCTGTGGAAAAAGTGTATAGCGCCCCCCACAGGCCGATTTTCTCCGGGGTCTCGGCTGCCGAGGGTAGCCGAGACCCCAGAGAACATGATTCGGGGGGTTTTTAACCCTCCCCGCATTTGCGATCGCCGGTAATTAACCGTTTACCGGCGATCGCAAAAAAAAAAAAAAAAAAAGCGATCTCTTTTTAATTTCTCTGTCCTCCGATGTGATCGCACATCGGAGGACAGAGAAAAGGGGTCCCAGGTGGCCCCCCAATACTCACCTAGCTCCCCCGATGCTCCTCGTGTCTCCCGGTGGGCGCCGCCATCTTCAAAATGGCGGGCGCATGCGCAGTGCGCCCGCCGGCCGGCACCGGGAGAATCTTTGGGGTCTCGGCTGCCTGGGGTAGCCGAGACCCCAAAGAGCATGATCGGGGGTCGGTTTTAGCGACCCCTGTTTTGCGATCGCCGGTAATTAACTGTTTACCGGCGACCGCAAAAAAAAAAAAAAAAAGTAAAGTGTAATTCTCTGTCCTCTGATGTGATCGCACATCAGAGGACAGAGAAATAGGGGGATTCGGGGACCCTAGCATACTCACCTAGGTCCCTGGATCCTCTTGCTGCTGCTCCTGGCTGCCGGCAGAAGAACATGGCGGACGCATGCCCAGTGCGCCTGCCATCTGTCTCCATCTGCCGGCCGGCAGGAGAACAGCGGTTAGGGCTAAAATTAGGGTTAGGGTTAGGGGTAGGGTTAGGGGTAGGGTTAGGGTTAGGGGTAGGGGTAGGGGTAGGGTTAGGGGTAGGGTTAGGGTTAGGGTTAGGGTTAGGGCTAGGGTTAGGTTAGGGGTAGGGTTAGGGGTAGGGTTAGGGGTAGGGTTAGGGGTAGGGTTAGGGGTAGGGTTAGGGTAGGGGTAGGGTTAGGGCTAGGGTTAGGTTAGGGGTAGGGTTACGGCTAGGGTTAGGTTAGGGGTAGGGTTAGGTTAGGGTTAGGGGTAGGGTTACGGCTAGGGTTAGGTTAGGGGTAGGGTTAGGTTAGGGTTAGGGGTAGGGTTAGGTTAGGGGTAGGGTTGGGGCTAAATTTAGGGTTAGGGTTGGGGCTAAATTTAGGGTTAGGGTTGGGGCTAAATTTAGGGTTAGGCTTCTTTCACACTTACGTCGGTATGGGGCCGTCGCAATGCGTCGGCCCGACATACCGACGCACGTTGTGAAAATTGTGCACAACGTGGGCAGCAGCTGTAGTTTTTCAACGCATCCGCTGCCCAATCTATGTCCTGGGGAGGAGGGGGCGGAGTTACGGCCACGCATGCGCGGTCAGAAATGGCGGATGCGACGTACAAAAAAACGTTTCATTGAACGTTTTTTTGTGCCGACGCTCCGCCAAAACACAACTGATCCAGTGCACGACGGACGCGACGTGTGGCCATCCGTCACGATCCGTCGGCAATACTATGGGCAAAAAACGCATCCTGCGGGCACATTTGCAGGATCCGTTTCTTGTTCAAAACGACGGATTGCGACGGAATGCCAAACAACGCAAGTGTGAAAGTAGCCTTAGGGCTAGGGTTAGGGTTGGGGCTAAAGTTAGGGCTAGGGTTGGGGCTAAAGTTAGGGTTAGAGCTGGGATTAGGTTTAGGGTTTGGATTAGGGTTGGTATTAGGGTTAGGGTTGGCATTAGGGTTACGCTTGGGATTAGGGTTAGGTTTGGGATTAGGGTTAAGGTTAGGGTTGTGATTAGGGGTGTATTGGGATTAGGGTTAGGTTTGAGGTTAGGGTTGAGATTAGGATTAGGGGTGTGTTGGATTTAGGGTTTTGATTAGGGTTATGGTTAGGGTTGACATTAGGGTTGTTTTGGGGTAAGGGTTGTGATTATGGTTAGGGTTAGTGATTAGGATTATGGATCAGGTTGGGATTAGGGTTAGGGGTTGGAGCTAGAATTGGGGGGTTTCCACTGTTTAGGTACATCAGGGGGTCTCCAAACACGACAGCCAATTTTGCGCTCAAAAAGTCAAATGGTGCTCCCTCCCTTCTGAGCTCTGCCGTGCGCCCAAACAGTGGGTTACCCCCACATATGGGGCATCAGCGTACTCGGGATAAATTGGACAACAACTTCTGGGGTCCAATTTCTCTTGTTACCCTTGTGAAAATAAAAACTTGGGGGCTACAAAATCTTTTTTGTGAAAAAAAAAAAAATTTTTTATTTTCACGACTCTGCATTCTAAACTTCTGTGAAGCACTTGGGCATTCAAAGTTCTCACCACACATCTAGATAAGTTCCTTGGGGGGTCTAGTTTCCAAAATGGGGTCACTTGTGGGGGGTTACTACAGTTTAGGTATATCAGGGGCTCTGCAATCGCAACATAATGCCCACAGACCATTCTATCAAAGTCTGCATTCCAAAAAGGCGCTCCTTCCCTTCCGAGCTCTGCCGTGCGCCCAAACAGTGGTTTACCCCCACATATGGCACATCAGCGTACTCGGGATAAATTGGACAACAACTATTGCAGTCCAATTTCTCCTGTTACCCTTGTGAAAATAAAAACTTGGGGGCTACAAAATCTTTTTTGTGAAAAAAAAAATATTTTTTATTTTCACGACTCTGCATTCTAAACTTCTGTGAAGCACTTGGGCATTCAAAGTTCTCACCACACATCTAGATAAGTTCCTTGGGGGGTCTAGTTTCCAAAATGGGGTCACTTGTGGAGGGTTTCTACTGGTTAGGTACATCAGGGGCTCTGCAAATGCAACATAATACCCGCAGACCATTCTATCAAAGTCTGCATTCCAAAACGGCGCTCCTTCCTTCCGAGCTCTGCCGTGCGCCCAAACAGTGGTTTACCCCCACATATGGGGTACCAGCATACTCAAGACAAATTGGACAACAACTTTTGGGGTCCAATTTCTCTTGTTACCCTTGCAAAAATAAAAACTTGGGGGCTACAATATCTTTTTTGTGGAAAAAAAAATTTTTTTTTATTTTCACGGCTCTGCATTATAAACTTCTGTGAAGCACTTGGGCATTCAAGGTTCTCACCACACATCTAGATAAGTTCCATGGGGGGTCTAGTTTCCAAAATGGGGTCACTTGTGGGGGATTTCTACTGTTTAGGCACATCAGGGGCTCTCCAAACGCGACATGGCGTCCGATCTCAATTCCAGCCAATTCTACATTGAAAAAGTAAAACGGCACTCCTTCTCTTCCAAGCTCTGCGGTGCGCCCTAACAGTGGTTTACCCCCACATATTGGGTATCAGCGTACTCAGGAGAAATTGCACAACGACTTTTGTGGTCTAATTTCTCCTGTTACCCTTGTGAAAATAAAAATTTGTGGGCAAAAAGATCATTTTTGTAGAAAAAATGCGATTTTTTTTTTTTTTTTTTCACGGCTCTACGTTATAAACTTCTGTGAAGCACATGGGGGTTCAAAGTGCTCGCCACACATCTAGATAAGTTCCTTAAGGGGTCTAGTTTCCAAAATAGTGTCACTTGTGGGGGGTTTCCACTGTTTAGGCACATCAGGGGCTCTCCAAACGCGACATGGCGTCCAATCTCAATTCCAGCCAATTCTACATTGAAAAAGTAAAACGGCGCTCCTTCACTTCCAAGCTCTGCGGTGCGCCCAAACAGTGGTTTACCCTCACATATGGGGTATCGACGTATTCAGGAGAAATCGCACAACAACTTTTGTGGTCTAATTTCTCCTGTTACCCTTGTGAAAATAAGAATTTGTGGGCAAAAAGATCATTTTTGTGTAAACAAAAGCGATTTTTTTATTTTCACGGCTCTACGTTATAAACTTCTGTGAAGCACTTGGGGGTTCAAAGTGCTCGCCACACATCTAGATAAGTTCCTTAAGGGGTCTAGTTTCCAAAATGGTGTCACTTGTGGGGGGTTTCCACTGTTTAGGCACATCAGGGGCTCTCTAAACGTGACATGGCGTCCGATCTCAATTCCAGCCAATTCTGCATTGAAAAAGTCAAACGGCGCTCCTTCACTTCTAAGTTCTGCGGTGCGCCCTAACAGTGGTTTACCCCAACATATGGGGTATTGGCGTATTCAGGAGAAATTGCATAACAAAATTTATGGTTACATTTCTGTTTTTACACTTGTGAAAATAAAAAAAATGGTTCTGAATTAAGATGTTTGCAAAAAAAAGTTAAATGTTCATTTTTTCCTTCCACATTGTTTCAGTTCCTGTGAAGCACGTAAAGGGTTAATAAACTTCTTGAATGTGGTTTTGAGAACCTTGAGGGGTGTAGTTTTTAGAATGGTGTCACACTTCATTATTTTCTATCATATAGACCCCTCAAAATGACTTCAAATGTGATGTGGTCCCTAAAAAAAAATGGTGTTGTAAAAATGAGAAATTGCTGGTCAACTTTTAACCCTTATAACTCCCTAACAAAAAAAAATTTTGTTTCCAAAATTGTGCTGATGTAAAGTAGACATGTGGGAAATGTTATTTATTAACTATTTTTCGTGACATATCTCTCTGATTTAAGGGCATAAAAATACAAAGTTTGAAAATTGCAAAATTTTAAAAATTTTCGCCATATTTCCGTTTTTTTCATAAATAATCGCAAGTAATATCGAAGAAATGTTACCACTAACATGAAGTACAATATGTCACGAAAAAACAATCTCAGAATCAGCGGGATCCGTTGAAGCGTTCCAGAGTTATAACCTCATAAAGTGACAGTGGTCAGAATTGCAAAAATTGGCTCGGTCATTAAGTACCAAATTGGCTCTGTCACTAAGGGGTTAAAGAATTGGAGTCTGAGGGTGACTGGGATGATCGATTCCTTGATATTTATCCAGAATTTGTGGGATGGCTGTCTGACACAATTCAAGATTCTGTTTGTGAACAGATTTGTAAAACTTCACCATTGAAGGGAAAGAAATTACTCCTCTGTCTTGTGGAAGTTAAAGGGTTTTACAAGATGTACAAAGTTTCTAACTGGCTCAGGTGTAATCACTGCATTTCTTCCTGAAATGTTGGAAGAATTTTTTGGGAAGGTGGATGGTTGGGACCTGTAGGTGATATATTAATTTAGTGACTATTAGTGAGTTAAACATGTCTTTCGTTCCCAACCATGACAAGAAAGAAGGGGACCATGCGTTCATTAGATCTGGTGTGGAAGATACAAGAGTTTTATAATTGTGGTTGGAGGATACAAGAGTTTTATAACTGTGGTTGGAGGATATGAGGGTTTTTATAATTGTGGTTGATTATTTGTCAAACTTGAGGAGAGAAGTTCACTCCCAGAGATTTGGTGGAGTCTTTAGGCTTTTGAAAAGGGTAGGAACTGTCATCACTGTAGGGGGCAATTTTGTGAGCATTGGTTTTGCAAGTGACACGTTGAATCGAGGGATTTTGCCTAACTTATTGTAACAAAGTTTCTAATATAATTATGAATAAGAGGAGGAATTATGGACACCCTTGGCGAATACCGTTTTTGATGCAAACTGGTTTGGACATGATGTTCGTCCTTCGTTTTTGAAGATGACCATGACTTCAGGGTTAGAAGAGAATTAATAGTTATGGGTCCGGAGGTGGCTGATGAGTCCAATTCGGGCCCTGAAGGTTCGCCCACATACTTGACATACGAAAGCAGATGTCGTCAGTACACCAGATTCTGCTTGTGCCTTGCATACAGCACGCTTTCTTTTTGCGTCACAGATTTTCCTATCTTCAGCTGCATGTGTTCCTGAGGTGATCCTGCCCCGCCAACCTGGATGATCCAGGGCAAGCTCTTCCCATTCATTGGTGTTGACTTCCAGGTTTTTGAGAGACACCTTAAGGCAGTCTTTATAGCGCTTCTTCTGCCCCCCCAACTGCTCGCTTTCCGTGGCACAGTTCTCCGTACAGCAGTTGTTTCGGTAGTCGGCTGTCCGGCATTCGGACCACATGTCCAGCCCACCTGGCTTGGAATTTCAGCAGGAGAGTGTAAACGCTGCAGAGCCCAGTTTGTTCCAGAATTGCCGTATCTGGGACATTGTCTTGCCACCTGATGTGGAGGAGTCTGCGGAGGCAACTCATGTGGAAATGATTAAGCTGTTTAGCATGCCTGCTGTACACTGTCCAGGTCTCGCTAGCATAGAGAAGTGTGGTGAGGACCACCGCGCAGTAGACCTTCAGCTTGGTGGTAAGGCTGAGTCCCCTTCGTTCCCAGACGTTCTTACGCAGTCTCCCGAAGGCGGCACTGGCTTTGGCTATTCTGTTGTTAACCTCAGCGTCTATGGTTACTTCACGGGAAAGTGTGCTGCCTAAGTAGGTGAAGTTATCGACTGCTTTGAGGTTTTGCTCCTTCACCGTGGACATAGTCATTAACTAATGTATGTGCTTTTGGTACAGCATGTATAGCAAAAATTGGTTTAACAAAGGGAAAGGGGAACCCAAGTCTAAACAGGGCTTTTTCCATAAAACGCCAACTAACACTGTCTGTGCCAAGGAGAAGTAGTGGTAATTTGTAGGGATAAGCGAACGTACTCAGTGATAATCTGATATCACTCGAGTATCTGGGTGCTCAGATATGCTCGGCACTCAATGAGCATTGACTGTTGCTTGGATTTGAAGCTCGAACCCCATTCAGCATATTTGGCACCTGTTACACAGCCAATAAGCAGGTGGGAATTGCCTGCCAGTCCTTGTAATGCCTTAGCTATCTTGGTAGTGGCATTACTGTGATCGACTGGCCACATTACCTCATCGCAGGTTGTAAAAGGACAGACGCCACGCTTGGCACACTGACACCATTGCAAAGTTCAGGGACAGTTGTGATAACAAAAAGTGGATTGCCGGCAGTTACCTTTATGAGTTTGCAGCTGTGTTCATACATCTACCTGCATTTCTGAGCACCGGACAATTACATGAGTACGGGTGCACACCAAAACTGATAATTCAAATAGTGTCAAAGAATGAGAAAAAAAGGTGGCACTCACCCTCCAAATTAAGAGACTGACAAAAGAACAAACAGAAAATGAACCACAAAACCAAATAAAATAACTTTGGCACGAACATGCATGTAAATATAAAAACAAAAAACGTATGCAAAAGGCCTATTGTATGCATTTTTGTTTTTATACTTGCATGCATCTTCGTGCAAAAGTAATTTTGTTCATTTTCTGTTTGTTGTTTTGTTTTGTCGGGGGAGTTACTTTTTTGTACTAAACAAATTTCTGTTAGAAGCACCTGTGAGGCATTCCTTTCATTATAACAGGATGCTTCATCACTTCCTGCAAACATAGGACCCGTTGGAGCGCAGTTAGCTCGAAATGGCCATTGTCCGTTGAAGTTATCCGCTTTTCTCCTGCTGTAATTGTTTTAATGAACTGAATAACAGTTTAACTGATCAGAGTCCTCTACTGTTATGCTGTACCATCATACTACCAGTCTTTCTAAGGGCTAATACTGTGCTTTGCTGTTTGTATCAGATACATTCTGCATTTAGACTAGGGACAGCTGCAGGAGAAGGGAGAGTGGCAGAATATAGTGTCAAGGCAGAGCTTAGGGCTTTGCAGTCTGTTGCTAAGTATAGGAGCTACTGCATGTGACCACATCCACTTTTTGAGAGGGTGAAAAAAATCGACTATACTGTCATCCATAGAGATTAGCGTGATCACTGCTACATTACGGTGGTATATAAAGCTCCTCCAATAAACCAATATACCTGCTGCAGGTAATTTTATTTATTAAAATAAACTTTGTTTCAAGAGACTTACCTATTAGAAAATACAATAGTTGTGCGGCAAGGGATGGAGAAGTGAAAGTGATGATGATGGTGCATGCAGAAGCCGAGGAAGTGTGGCAGGTGCGACTATGGGAGAGCGCGAGACATCACTTTTGAAGCCACAGCAGTGCAAACAGGTGGTTGGTTGGATAGCAGATAATGCTTCAAGCATGCTTGCCACCACCATCATGATTTTGGGCAATACCCTTGCCCCTTCCCCTGTTATAGATGTTTCCCAATCCCTGTCCATAACACTGGCACAGATGCCTCCAGCCTTGCACCTGTCCTTGCATATTCTGAGGAACCATCATCAGGCACCTATAAAAACTTGTTCCAGCACAGTGGGGTTGAGCGAAACGGAGCCTTCATTTTCAAAAGTCGCCGACTTTTGGCACAGTCGGGTTTCATGAAACCCGAACCGACCCCTGTGTGGGGTCGGCCATGCGGTTCGCGACTTTCACGCCAAAGTCGCGTTTCAATGATGCGAAAAAGCGCCATTTCTCAGCCAATGAAGGTGGACGCAGAGTGTGGGCAGCGTGATGACATAGGTCCTGGTCCCCACCATCTTACAGAAGGGCATTGCAGTGATTGGCTTGCTGTCTGCGGCGTCACAGGGGCTATAAAGGGGTGTTCCCGCCGACCACCATGTTACTGCTGCTGATCTGAGCATAGGGAGAGGTTGCTGCCGCTTCGTCAAAAGCAGGGATAGCGTTAGGCAGGGTCCATTAACCACCAAACCGCTTGTGCTGTAGCGATTTCCACTGTCCAACACCACCTTTTGTTTGCAGGGACAGTGGAAGCTACATTTTTTTTTTTTTTCCTCAGCGCTGTAGCTCATTGGGCTGCCCTAGAAGGCTCCCTGATAGCTGCATTGCTGTGTGTACGCCGCTGTGCAAACCAACTGCTTTTTTCAAAGCACAAATCCTGCTGTTCCTTCCTTTCTGCACAGCTATCTTGTTTGTTTGTCCACACTTTTGATTTAATTTGTGCAGCAGTCCACTCCTTGTTATTGCTGCCTGCCATACATTGCTGAGATAACTGCAGGGAGATAGTAATTGTAGGACAGTCCCTGTTTTTTTTTTTTTTAATTCTCCCTGAAAAAAAAAAATAGTGGGAGATTAATGTTGGCATTCGTGCTTGAGTGCCAGTCGTTTGTGCCATCTCTCTCCAATTGTGGAGCACAGAAAGCCTAGTGTCTATAATCCTTTTTTTTTTTTTTTTTTTTTTTTAATTCTCCCTAAAATAAAAAATAATGGGAGATTAAGATTGGCATTTCTGCTAGAGTGCCAGTCCTGTGTGTGCCATCTCTCTCCAATTTTGGGGCACAGAAAGCCTAGTGTGTAATACTGGGCCTGATTTCTTGACAATTCTCCCAGAAACAAAAAAAAGTGGGAGATTAAGATTGGCATTTGTGCTTGAGTGACAGTCCTGCGTGTGTGGCATCTCTCTCAAATTGTGGGCCAGAGAAAGCCTAATGTCTGCAATTCTGTGTTTTTCTTTGGTTTTTAATTCTCCCTTAAAAAATAAAATATGGGAGATTAAGATTGGCATTTTCGCTCGAGTGACAGTCCTGCGTGTGTGCCATCTCTCTCAAATTGTGGGCCACAGAAAGCCTAGTGTCTTTTTTTTTTATTTTGGTTTTTAAATTCTCCCTGAAAAAAAAAAATAGTGGGAGATTAATATTGGCATTTGAGCTTCAGTGCCAGTCGTGTGTGCCATCTCTCTAATTGTTGGCCACAGAAAGCCTAGTGTCTGTCTTTTTTATTTTGGTTTCTAAATTCTCCCTGAAAAAAAAAAAATAGTGGGAGATTAATATTGGCATTTGTGCTTCTGTACCAGTCGTGTGTGCCATCTCTCTCAAATTGTTGGCCACAGAAAGCCTAGTTTCTTTTTTTTTTATTTTGGCATTTGTGCTTCAGTGCCAGTCCTGCGTGTGTGGCATCTGTCTCATTTTGTGCCACAGAAAATCGAGTGTGTAACATTGTGCCTGATTTTCCTTGCAGTCTCACCCACCTATAAAGGGATATCTAAATCCTACAGAAGTTTGAGTTCACCTTGTAAGTTGTTTTACAGTAACAAATACCGTTACTTTGGTTACATTTTTAAAACAATGAGGAAGTCTGGTGGAAGAGGTCGTGGCCATGGGCGTTCATTGCCAGCTGGTAATGATGGTAGTGGTGGTGGAGCATCAGGTGGTCGTGGGAAAAACAATATTGCACCTAAGTCTCGAGCTGTGGAGCCAGGTTCGTCGTCTGGCTACACAAGGCCTCAAACGCTCCCTTTTCTGGCAGTAGGAAAACCGCTTTTAAAGCCGGAGCAGCAAGAGCAAGTTTTGGCTTTCCTTGCTGACTCAGCCTCTAGCTCTTTTACCTCCTCTTCTGAAACTGGTAAATGTAAAAGCAGCGCGTCGTTAGTGGATGTTCACGCTCAGGGTCAAGTCTGTTGTGAATTCTGCTCTTGGGCTCCCTCCGGTGGTTGTAAGTGGCACTTTTGTGAATTCTGCTCTTGGGCTCCCTCTTGTGGTTTCTAGTGGTATGGCTGCTCCTTGGAGTTAGCTGTCATCAGCTGCCTCCACTTATCGTCTCTTCTGCTCGGCTATTTAAGTCTGGCTCTATCTTCAGCCAGTGCCACTTGTAAATGGTTCCTGGTTGGATTCACATCTCTTTGGAGTTCCCTGTTATCCTGACCAGTTCAGCTAAGCTAAGTTTTTGCTTGCCCTTTTCTGTCCATAGATTGTGGACTTATCCATTCTGTGCTTTCTATGTTTGTCCAGCTTATCAGTGTGAATTAATTCTGTCTTGCTGGAAGCTCTGGGAGGCAGATTTGTCCTCCACACCTTTAGTCAGGTGTGGAGATTTTTTGTAAACTCTGCGTGGATTTTTGTAGTGTTTTATACTGACCACACAGTATTCCATCCTGTCCTATCTATTTAGTTAGACTGGCCTCCTGTGCTCATCCTGGTTTCATTCTGTGTATGTCTTTTCCCTCTCCACTCACAGTCATTATTTGTGGGGGGGCTAATCTATCCTTTGGGGATTTTCTCTGAGGCAAGATAGCTTTCCTGTTTCTATCTTTAGGGGTAGTTAGCTCTTAGGCTGTGACGAGATGCCTAGGGAGAGTTAGGAGCATTCCACGGCTACTTCTAGTGTTGTGTTGAGCTTAGGGACTGCGGTCAGTACAGTTACCACTTCCTTCGGAGCTTGTTCCATGTTGCTCCTAGACCACCGTATCATAACACAAGACGCTCCATTGTCCTGTTCAGCAAAAACAACAACAGAGAAGGATGCGTCAGGCGACACAACGGGTTACTCCATGGAGCTCTTTACACAAACCGTTCCTGGGTTAGAAAGTGAAACAGTTAACAGGCCATGCCCATTACAAGTTGAATCGGACATGGATTGCACAGATGCACAGCCACAGCCAGATTACTATGCTGTTCCTTTGACTCAGACCACCACATTGCCCTCGCAGTGTACTAATCCAGAATCAGACCCTGATGAGACTATGGTGCCCCGTCACAAACGCTATACCACCGGCTTACACGGTAACACAGACGAAGTTGCACATGAGATAGGAGAGGAGGTCATAGATGACCCAGTTGTTGACCCAGATTGGCAGCCATTGGGGGAACAGGGTGCAGGCGGCAATAGTTCTGAAGCGGGGGAGGAGGGGCCGCAGCAGGCATCAACATCGCAACAGGTTCCATCTGCCGGGCCCGTATCTGGCCCAAAACGTGTGGCAAAGCCAAAACCAGTTGGAGGACAGCGTGACCATCCGGTTAAAGAAGCTCAGTCTGCAATGCCTGAAAAGGTATCCGATAGTAGAAAGAGTGCAGTCTGGCATTTTTTTAAACAACATCCAAATGATCAGCGCAAAGTCATCTGTCAAAAATGTTCAACTACCTTAAGCAGAGGTCAGAATCTGAAAAGTCTAAATACAAGTTGCATGCATAGACATTTAACCACCATGCATTTGCAAGCCTGGACTAACTACCAAACGTCCCTTAAGGTTGTAGCACCCTCGGCCAATGAAGCTAGTCAGCAACGCTACATCCCTTCCGTCACTGTAAGGCCACCATTTTCCGCACCACCTGCAGTATCTGTGCAGGTTTCGTTGCCAGGCCAAAGCAGTCAGTAGGAAACACTGCATCTAGGGCACCGGCAAGAATACCGTCTCCAACCGTCTCTCAGTGTGCCATGTCCACCGGCACCCCCACTAGTTACACGATCTCCAGCTCTCCAGTCCAGCTCACCCTACATGAGACTCTCATTAGAAAAAGGAAGTACTCATCCTCGCATCCGCGTACACAGGGTTTGAACGCCCACATAGCTAGACTAATATCGTTAGAGATGATGCCCTACCGGTTAGTTGAAAGCGAAGCTTTCAAAGCCCTGATGGACTACGCTGAACCACGCTACAAACTACCCAGTCGACACTTCTTTTTGAGAAAAGCCATCCCAGCCTTCCACCAGCATGTTAAAGAGCGCATCGTCCATGCACTCAGGCAATCTGTGAGTACAAAGGTGCACCTGACAATAGATGCATGGACCAGTAGGCATGGCCAGGGACGTTACGTGTCCATCACGGCACACTGGGTGAATGTGGTGGATGCAGGGTCCACAGGGGACAGCAATATTGGGACAGTTCTGCCTAGCCCACGGTCTAGGAAACAGTTGTCTGTAGCCGTTCGCACCCCCTCCTCCTCCTCTTCGTCCTCCTGCAGAAGCGAGAGCTCGTCCACAGACCGCAGTCGCACAACCACTCCATCCGCAGCTGCCACTGTTGCACACCAGGTCTCCCATTATGGGGCAGCTACTGGCAAACGTCAGCGGGCTGTATTGGCTATGAAGTGTTTGGGCGACAACAGACACACCGCGGAAGTTCTGTCCGAGTTCTTGCAGAAAGAAACGCAGTCGTGGCTGGGCACTGTAGACCTTGAGGCAGGCAAGGTAGTGAGTGATAACGGAAGGAATTTCATGGCTGCCATCGCCCTTTCCCAACTGAAACACATTCCTTGCCTGGCTCACACCTTAAACCTGGTGGTGCAGTGCTTCCTGAAAAGTTATCCGGGGTTATCCGACCTGCTCCTCAAAGTGCGCGGACTTTGCTTGCATATCCGCCGTTCGCCCGTACACTCCAGCCGTATGCAGACCTATCAGCGGTCTTTGAACCTTCCCCAGCATCGCCTAATCATAGACGTTGCAACAAGGTGGAACTCAACACTGCACATGCTTCAGAGACTGTGCGAACAGAGGCGGGCTGTTATGTATTTGTGGGAGGATACACATACATGGGCAGGCAGTAGGATGGCAGACATGGAGTTGTCAGGTGTGCAGTGGTCGAAGGTACAAGACATGTGTCAAGTCCTTCAGTGTTTTGAGGAATGCACACGGCTGGTAAGTGCAGACAACGCCATAATAAGCATGAGCATCCCCCTAATGCGTCTGCTGATGCAAAGTTTGATGCACATGAAGGAGCAGGCGTCTGCAGCAGAGGAAGAGGAAAGCCTTGATGACAGTCAGCCATTGTCTGGTCAGGGCAGTGTACAGGACGAGGTAGCGGGCGAACAGGAGGAGGAGGACGAGGAGGATGATGGGGATGAGTATTTTTTTAATGAGGAAGCTTCTCCGGGGCCACTGGAAATTGGTGGCGTGGCAAGGCCGGGTTCTGTTTTTTTGAGGGACACAAGTGACGTAGATTTGTCTGAAACTGCCCCTCAACCCAGTACAACCGCAGATTTGACAACTGGAACTTTGGCCCACATGGTGGATTATGCCTTACGTATCCTCAAAAGGGACACACGCATTATTAAAATGATGACCGATGATGATTACTGGTTGGCCTGCCTTCTTGATTCTCGCTATAAAGGCAAATTGCAAAATATTATGCCACATGAGAACTTGGAACAAATATTAGCAACCAAACAATCAACTCTTGTTGACCGTTTGATTCAGGGATTCCCAGCACACAGCGCTGGTGATCGTTCTCACACGAGCTGCAGGGGGCAGCAGACCAGAGGTGTTAGAGGTGCACAAATCAGAAGTGGCGTTGGACAGAGGGGTTTTCTGACCAGGTTGTGGAGTGATTTTGCTATGACCGCAGACAGGACAGGTACTGCAGCATCAATTCAAAGTGACAGGAGACAACATTCGTCCAGTATGTTTACTAACTATTTATCATCACTTATCGATGTTCTCCCTCAACCGTCATTCCCATTTGATTACTGGGCATCCAAATTAGACACCTGGCCAGAATTGGCAGAATATGCATTGCAGGAGCTTGCTTGCCCGGCAGCTAGTGTGCTATCAGAAAGAGTATTCAGTGCTGCTGGTTCAATATTAACCGAAAAAAGGACTCGCCTGGCTACCCTAAATGTTGATGATTTAACCTTCATTAAAATGAACCACTACTGGATTTTGAATTATTTTGCCCCACCTTTCCCGGCTGACACCTAGCTTTCCAATGAAAAGGTCTTGCTTGTTGACTGCTCTGACTGAGTTTTCAAATCTCGTAATTTGCAGCAGCTGTTTGTCCAGCATACGACATGTTTACACCTCCCTAAATGGCCAAACTCCCCCCCACGGGGCCGTGGTCTCGCCACTTGGCGCAAGCACCCGTGAGAGTGCCGTTTGTCTGAATAGGTGGGTGTGCATGCTTTTGGTCGATGGCACTGCCACTGGGTCCCTCATAGTACAATAAAGTGTCTCTGGCGGTGGTGGCGCGCAACCAACGTCAGACACACCGTTGTAACATGAGGGGGCCTGGGCCTGTACCGCCGGCCACAAGACCGTTTCCCCCCCTGCTCAAACAGTGCTCTACGATTTGCAAAATTATCTCTCACAGCTCCACCAATGTTTAGTCTATGCGCTGACATCCTTCAATGCCTGGCACTGACAATACCAATGTGTTGACATGTATGATGCTACTTAAAATAGTCTGGGGCAGTGTCCTATATTTACACCAGTAAATACTTTGCGCCAAATTACTAGGTCAGAAACACAGCAGAGGAGCCCACCCCTGTACCTAAGTATGCCACCCTTTTGTTTTTTGGTTTTGTTGTATTGCGAGACATTAACATCTATTTATTTTTTGGGAGTACTAACTGTCAGACACTAATTACAATCGGCCTCCGCTGACAACACCAATGCTGCCTGTGTACCCCTGCAAGATAATTCCAAGTGCATAGAGCCTACTTTTGTTATGCTAGGCCTACTAAGCCTGTCTGCGGTCCCTCCTTCCAATAGTCCTCCACTGACCACACCACTGCTGCCCGTGTACCCCTGGAAGCTATTTTAAAGTGCCTACAGCCTACTTTTGTTATGTTAGGCCTACTAAGCCTGTCTGCAGTCCCTCCTTCCAATAGTCCTCCACTGACCAGACCAATGCTGTCCGTGTACCCCTGGAACCTATTTTAAATTGCATAGAGCATCTTTTTTTAATTGTAGGCATACTAAGTCTGTCTGCGGTCCATAATTGAAATTGTCCTCCACTGACCAGAGCAATGCTGCCTGTGTACCCCTGTAACCTTTTTTAAACTGCATTGAGCCAATTTTTTTGTTTTAAGGCCTACTATCTGTGTCTGTCTGCGCCACTCAATACAGCTGTCCTCCTCTGAAAAAAGCTGAGCGTCAATAGTCTAGTTTTCAGCCTATAGGAATTTGAAAACTGCATTGGGGCTACTACTTCGGTAGGGCCTACTAACGGTGTCTGCCGCTCCAAGGTGTTCTCCGGGTTGCCTCTCCATAGCTTCGATCTTCTAGCTCTCGTTCAGTAGTTGTTGAAACAACACTGCATTAGGCCCACAAGCTGGGTCTGGGTTGTAGAGACGGTGTCTGCCGCTCCAAGGTATTCTCCAGGTTGCCTCTCCATAGCTTCGATCTTCTAGCTCTCGTTCAGTAGTTGTTGAAACAACACTGCATTAGGCCTACAAGTTGGGTCTGGGTTGTAGAGACGGTGTCTGCCGCTCCAAGGTGTTCTCCAGGTTGCCTCTCCATAGCTTCGATCTTCTAGCTCTCATTCAGTAGTTGTTGAAACAACACTGCATTAGGCCTACAAGTTGGGTCTGAGTTGTAGAGACGATGTCTGCCGCTCCTTGCTGTTCTCCAGGTTGCCTCTCCATAGCTATGATCTTCTAGCTCTCTTTCAGTAGTTGTTGAAAAAACACTGCATTAGGCCTACAAGTTGGGTCTGGGTTGTAGAGACGGTGTCTTCCGCTCCAAGGTGTTCTCCAGGTTGCCTTTCCTGAGCTTCTATCTTCAGGCTCTTGTTAAATAGTTGTTAAATGGAACAACTGCATTTGGCCTACTAGTTGGGTTGGGGCCTACTAACAGTGTCTGCCGCTCCTTGCTGTTCTCCTGGTTTCCTGTCCTGAAATTCCATTTTCAGGCTCTCGTTAAGTAGTTGTTAATGTTAGACTGCATTTGGCCTACTAGTTGGGTTGGGGCCTACTATCGGTGTCTGCCGCTCCTTGCTGTTCTCCTCCACTGAACAAAGCTGTGCCGCCTGTTTACTACTGTTGCCAATTTTGAACTGCATTTAGACTACTTACTGATTTGGGCCTACTCTATGTGTCAGCCTCTCATTACAGTTGTCCTCCACTGCAATGCCCCCTGGTTAGTCCTGTTACCAATATTGAACTGCATTTAGCCCACTTTATTCTTTGGGCCTATATCTGTGTTTCCTCCTCATCCTGCCCATTGCCCAGCCAGTGATAGATGAGTCTGCTGGTACATTGACCCATAACGCAACATTCCCCATGCACGCTACACAGCAAAATTGTGACCCTGCTGAAAGTCAGGTTCCCCTTCCCGCATACCATACCACCTTACACGGGGACAAAGAGGAAGGTGCAGATGAAAGTGCAGGTTCCTTCATCAGGTGGGGGGAGGAATACTCGTTGGCGACGTCACTGGCACAGGGCCCCTCATAGTACGCAAAAGTGTCGCTGCCGGTGGGAGGCGCCCCCGCCGTGCAAACACACTGCCGTACTTTGAGGGGCCCTGTGCCAGTGCCAATGCCAACGAGTGGGCCCCCCCTGTTTGCTCAGGATCACAGCACTTGCAAAGTTGAAATACTTACCTCTCCCTGCTCTACTGCCGTGACGTGGTCCAGATTTCCTGAGCCCACTAAATACTTGAACCAGCCCTACCCCCACAACTTTAGCCAAATGACCCCCAATTTCCAATGCCTTACTATTATTATAAGGTAAATTAAAATTGACAAGCTTCAGTAACAAGAATGGATGTTTTTGCCATTAAAATGGGCACTGTACATGTTTTCCTGGCCTCCACTCACTGCCGACTATGCTCCCCCATTGACTTGCATTGGGTTTCGTGTTTCGGTCGATCCCCGACTTTTCACGATAATCGGCCGATTCCACTCGACTCGACTGTTGAGATAGTTTCGCGAAACCTGACTCGACCCTAAAAAACTAAAAGTCGCTCAACTCTATTCCTGACCCCATTCCTTGGAACAAAAGAGAAAGGTTCCAGCCAGCTACCCACAGGTCAGAATGCTAAACTTGCCCATTTTCAGGCTCCTTGTTATGGAAATGTTGCAGTTTAGGCTCATAGACATGGAGGATTTCATCTGACTCCTGGAGGCAGCCGCCCATCAATACTTGTTCCCCATCCGCATTTACTTTTCCCGCTGTAGTATCCTCGCCTTGTACCAGCACATGTCCAGGAACATCACCTATGCCCTTACCAACGCAGTTACTGAAATGGTACACTTACTGTCTGACTCATGGGCAAGCGCCTGTGGCCAGGGACACTACATTTCCTGATAGCATACTGGGTGACCATTCTAGAGGCATGGGCCGAGTCCCACCCCAGCCAGGCATACGTGCTACCGATGCTGAGGATTGCAGGCCCTTCTATATCAGGGTTTCCTCCACCTCCTACACCAGTCTTTTCCAAGTACCACACCAGGACGGATGCAACAATATTTTATTAAATTTTTTTATACAAACGTGGCCGGAGACAGCCACAGAGTTTTTGCACAATCTAGTTAGATGCTGGAAAATCTATTTCTCACAGAACAGGATCCTATCTATATAACTTACAAGTTCACTTTCAGCAGCACCAGCGCTAGTGCAGGAGTGGCTTCTCTGCACTGTAACAGTGAGAGAATTGCACAAAAAAACAAGATGTCCGCTTTTTATATGGTCAGTAGTGTTGAGCATTCCGATACCGCAAGTATCGGGTATCGGCCGATACTTGCGGTATCGGAATTCCGATACCGAGATCCGATACTTTTGTGGTATCGGGTATCGGTATCGGATCCATAGGGATGTGTAAAATAAAGAATTAAAATAAAAAATATTGATATATTCACCTCTCCGGCGGCCCCTGGACATCACGCTGGTAACCGGCAGGCTTCTTTGTTTAAAATGAGCGCGTTTAGGGCCTGCGAATGACGTCGCGGCTTCTGATTGGTCGCGTGCCGCTCATGTGACCGCCACACGACCAATCAGAAGCCGCGACGTCATTCGCAGGTCCTAAATTCCTAGAATTAGGAGTTTAGTGAATGAGAATGACGTCGCGGCTTCTGATTGGTCGCGTGCCGCTCATGTGACCGCCACGGCGATATCCGATATTTTTCGGGTATCGGCCGATACTATCCGATACCGATACTTTCAAGTATCGGACGGTATCGCTCAACACTAATGGTCAGTGATTTGTGACTTCAGCGGCCAATCTCAGAAGACCTTGTGTCATGACGTTGTGGATGGTTTCTGCGACCTGATTGCTGCTGGAATCAACACACACAAAATTAAGGGAAAAAAGTAGCATGTAGCCCCTCTAAGGTCTAAGGTCTAAGTTACAGACCGAAACGTTATATATAAATTTGGGATTGCACTGGAATAAAACTTTTTTGCAGACGATTTTGAGTGCCGGATTTTTTTGATTTATACATACAAGGGAGTGGTATCCCTCTCCGAGCACCTCCTGGTTACAGAGTGACGTGCATTATATTTTATATGCTTGCTCATCATAAGGCACCACTATTCTAGCCAAAGTAATAACAAAAGCATAAGTGGAAACGTGATGATTTACTGAACTGTGACCGAATTTTGCCGACTTTGAGTACAAATGCTCCTGAAACAGGACACAAATCCAAATGTGCTACATTTGTGCCGAAGTTGAAATTGGGAGATGTTTTCTGAGCAAGCTTTTTGTGGTGTGAGAGTCATGATCAGACACATTCTGTTTAATTTATGAAGGAGGGCATCTGAACATCACAATTTTTTTTTTCAGGGCCATTAGGTGGCCATAACTATTTCTAGAGGGCCATCTGGTGTCTATCTATTCTATTGTCAGAGGGCCTTCAGGCAGCCCTCACTCTAATTGTAGAGTGCAAGCATCTAGCTTTCGCTAAGCATTTTTGGAGGGCCATTACTGTTGCAATATAATTTATCCATCTGAGGTGGGCAAATTTTCTTTTTCATATTAATACAGTAAACTTTGAAACTTGGAGGGCCAGCAGGTGGCCCCCATTATTTTTTGAGGGCTAGCAGACATGGACAGATGAGACCAAGAACCAAGATAGAGTTTTTTGGTAACACACATAATTCTACTATCTACTATATAATTGTCTAAGGGTCATGTCTGTCTCTGTCCCAGAAATCCCGCGTCGCTGATTGGTCGCTGACGGCCGCGGCCAATCAGCGACGGGCACAGTCCGGCCGAGAATTAGTCCTTCCCTACTTCTGTCCAGTCAGTGCCCGGCACCCGCTCCACACTCCCCTCCAGTCAGCGCTCACACAGGGTTAATGACAGCGACAACGGACCGCGTTATGCCGTGGCTTACGCACTCCGTTACCGCTGCTATTAACCCTGTGTGACCCACTTTTTTACTATTGATGCTGCCTATGCAGCATCAATAGTAAAAAAGATCTAATGTTAAAGATAATTAAAAAAATAAAAAATCATTATATACTCACCTTCTGTCGGCCCCCTGGATACAGCCCAGGCCTTTCCTGCTCCTCGCGACGGTCAGGTCCATGCATTGCGGTTTCGTGAGATGATGACGTGCGGTCTCACGAGACCGCTACGTCATCATCTCGCAAGACCGCAATGCACTCTTGGGAGCGTCAGGCACAGTCCGGCCGCGAAATGGCCGCTCCCTACAATCGGCAAAATTGGCGTAGGATTTACATCCCACTTCGCTGATTGCTCGCGCCCAGCTGGCACGACCAATTGGCGACATTAGCGAGGGATTTAAATCCTGCTTCACTGATTGGTTGCGTTCAGCCGGCGTGACCAATCAGCGACATTGGCACGGGATTTAAATCACGCTTCGCTGATTGGTCGCGCCGGCTGGGCGAGAGCAATCAGCGACATTGCCGCAGGATTTAAATCCCGCTTCGCTGATGGCTCGCGCCCAGCTGGTGTGACCAATTGGCGACATTGGCGTGGGATTTAAATCCTGCTTCCCTGATTGGTCGTGGTCAGCCGGTGTGATTCAAAAATATTTTGGGGTTGTTTTACTGCCTCTGGTCCTGGGTGCCTTGACTGTGCACAAGGTATCATGAAATGTGAAGATTCCTAAAGGATGTTGGGTCGCAATGTAGTGCCCCGAGTCAGAAAGCTGGGTTTTTCATCCTTGGTCATGGTTCTTCCAGCAGGACAATGATCCCAAACATACTTGAAGAACCACCCAGAAATAGATGGGGAAAAAGCACTGGACAGTTCAGAAGATGTCATTCCAGCTTCAGCATTGTAAAGTCTCCCACCACTACCTCTTACATACAAATGCTAAAGAGAAACTGTGAATGGACGCCTGAAATCAGTTAAGGTAATTTTGCCTGTTTTGATAAATTTCTGAGTACAGGACACCGTAAAATAAGGAGGAGAACAAAACAAAGATGAAATCCTGAAGTGTATACACATGTTTGGGTGGGAAAGGGTACATTGGAATAGACCCAAAAAAAATCCACTGGATTTGAGTTTGTTCTGCTGCTGTCATCCAGTGGTTAGAGAAGTCTGTCCCAATACAGCTCCTGTTCCTTTTGGTAAAAGTCAGCCTGTCAGCATTTTCACAAGCAAATGTGTCAATCAATTATAATACCCCCAAAGGCACTAAAAAAC
Organism: Ranitomeya imitator; assembly: GCF_032444005.1. Classification (NCBI taxonomy): domain Eukaryota; kingdom Metazoa; phylum Chordata; class Amphibia; order Anura; family Dendrobatidae; genus Ranitomeya; species Ranitomeya imitator. Next base: position 47,616,875 of record NC_091283.1, read on the forward strand.
TGCTCTGGCAAAACACGAGTGGCATGGCAGGCCATGACCTCCAAGGCATAGAGAGCCAGTTCATGCCACATGTCTAGCTTGGATACGCAATAGTTGTTAGTCACTGACAAAACACGGAGGATGCTGGTACAGTCGGCAAAGTACTCCTTCAGCATCTTACAAAACTTATCCTTCCTTGTCAGAGTACCCCGTGCATCTGGCACTGGGTGCTTGGAGGTCTCAGAAAATGATCCTAGACCTTTGAGAGTCTTACCCTGCATCTCCTGCACCTGATGTGTCTCTCTCTTATCTCCACTCATTGGTTGTCCAAGGAACGGGGGCCTCTGCCGCCAGTGTTGTCAGATGGTAATTTTTTTAATAATTTTTCAACCAGGGTCTTCCTGGAACTGCAACATTTTATTAGACCTCTCCACCATGAGATGGAAAATTCTCCTTGTAGAAGGGTGACCAACCAGAAAGGCAGCTTAACATAAACTCTTACATGCGTGCCAGACTAAACAAACATCAACATCAATTAAACTACCCAAATAATCAATAAAAATATTTTAATCTTTATTAAATCTATCATAATAAAACATTCAGTTAAAAAACCGGAATAAAGTGGGTACATTTATACAGTGACTGAAGTGGTAAACAAATATATACATCTCAGTAAATACAATATGTAACAAAATTGGTATCCATATGTTGTGTGTTCAATGAAGAGACACAATGCAAAAAGGAGCAAATACAAACTTCTGTCTAATAGTGTTGAGTGATACCTCCCGATTTTGGAAAGTATCGGTATCGGACTGGATCGGCCGATATTCAAAAAATATCGGATATCGCCGATACCGATACCCGATACCAATGCAAGTCAATGGGACGAAAATATCGGAATTAAAATAAACCCTTTTTTTCCTTGTAGGTTCATTCTACATGAAGGAAAACAACTAAGAATAACGTAGGATGTATTGGGGGAGGTGGCGGAGACATTAAAGGCATAGAGGTTTAGCCCAATCAAATAGAATAGCAGGAATTTTATTTTTTTTAAGACGTTCGGAGTTACAAAGATATTGACTATGTTAAGAATTTTTTTTATTTTGTCAGATATTGATGTTTCACTATTCCACGCACTTCACCTTTTTTTTTACTTCTCCCACACTTTCTTCTTCATCATCATCAGCATCTTTGACATCAACTTCTTCTTCACCTTATTCATCTTCTTCTTCATCTTCTACCTATTATTTTTTGTTACATTCTTTATAGTCTTTTTATTCAACTATAATTCTTCTTCATATTCTACTTCTTCATCATATTCTTATTTGTGACAGGCATTCCTGTAGTTGTTATCTATAAAAGTTTGAAGATTACACCTTCCGTTCTGCCTGTCACAAAAGTTACATTTGTCCGCGTTCAGTTTGGCCTGCAGCATCAGGCTTTATCCAGGGGAACCACGAGGAGGAAAGGACTCACCCCCATACACTGCTTAGTCTTCTTCTGCTTATAATTTAGATAATATCTTTTGCTCTGATATTTAGTGTTATGCTTAATGTTCTTCTGCTCTTTGTTCTGCAGCCTCTTGTTCTTCTGCTTCTCGGTCTTCCATGTAGTCTCCAGGGTCGTCGTCGTCATCGGGGTGGTCTTCAGGGTTATCGTCTCCAGGGTCGTCGTCATCTCAGTGGTTGTTGTCTCTGGTGTCGTCGTCATCTTAGGGGTGGTCTTCCGGGTCATCTTCTTTAGGGTCTTGAAATTGGAAATGTAGCAGAAGGTACAAGAAGGCTGAGAAAATGCCGAGAACCAGCTGATGGAACTGGAACTCAGATGGCTACCCGAAAGTTCAAGAGCCAATGGAACTACCGAGGACTAGCTGACGTTACTAGAACCCGGTTACTAAGCAGAAGGTACCCGTGCCAGAAAGCACTACCAAGGACCACCTGACGTTGGTGGAACTCGGATACCCAGAAGGAGGCACCTAAGCCAAAGGCTCTGCCCGGAACCAGCTGACGGTACTGGGACCAGGATGGGGAGCAGAAGGTACAAGAGCAAAAGACACTGCCGAGAACCAGCTGACGGTACTGGAACCCGGATGGGTAGCTGAAGGTCCAAGAGCCAATGGAACTACCGAGGACCAGCTGATGATACTGGAACCCGGTTACTAAGCAGGAGGTACCCATGCCTGAAAGCACTACCAAGGAACACCTGACGTTAGTGGAACTCGGATACCCAGAAGGAGGCACCTAAGCCAAAGGCCCTGCCCGGAACCAGCTGATGGTACTGGAACCAGGATGGGAACCTATTCAAGATTGTCTTCCTAGAGCCCCAACTAGCGGTGTTGGAGCAAAGGGTCAGCAGGGGGAGCAGAGTGTAGGCCGAAGCCTGCACAGGAGGCAGCTTTGTGTCTGCATGGTATTTGCAGGACATGTTACCGGCTACACAGCAGGGGAACAGCTGGCATTGCTGAACCCCACTGACACATTGGCTGGTGTTTTTCTCTGTGCAGCTAGCACTTCCGGGCACCAACTGGCGGTGTTAGAGCCCAGGGTCAGCAGGAGGAGCAGAGGGAGCAGAGTGTAGGCCGAAGCCTGCACTGGCGGCAGCTTAGTGTCTGCGTGGCAGTTGCAAGACATGTTGCCAGCTACACCGCAGGCGAACAGCTGGCGTTGCTGAACCCCACTGACACATTGGCGGGTGTTTTTCTCTGTGCAGCCAGCACTTCCAGGCATCAACTGGCGGTGTTAGAGCCCAGGGTCAGCAGGAGGAGCCGAGTGTAGGCCGAAGCCTAACTGAACCAATTTTAAAGGGAACCTTTAAACCCCTTCTCAGGTGTTACAAACTAGAAGAGCCACCTTGTGCAGCAGTAATGCTGCACAAGTCAAAGGTTGCTCTTTTAATTTTGTTCCTTGCACACGCTGAATGAAACACGTATAAAAGTTAGCCACTTATACAGTCAAACTGTCTTGGAGGCGGGAGTTTCCTTCTTAATGAGACGCAGCACAGCTGTCAAAAATACCACCTTGGTGCTGGGCGCGGCCTCCTGAGCATCGCTTTTTGCTGTACAGGAGTCTGCGCTGTTGTGTTATCGCTTGGCCATGCGCAGTTAGCGCTGTCCGTCTTCTGACATCATTTGATGTCGGCCGGTGCGGTTCGCGATACCCATGAATCCCAGCCCCGCAGTGTCTTTTCATTTATTCACACTGCGGGGCTGGGATTCATGGCATTGCGCAGTAAATATGTTCACCTCTCACTCATGTCCTTACACCTGCTTCAGACTGTGCGGCGTCAGCTGATCCCTTATCGCATGCCACGGCCATGAAGCTGCACAGTCTGAAGAAGGTGGAAGGAGATGAGTGACAGTCGAAGATATGCACTGCTCATGCCCATCAATCACACCCTCGCAGTCCAAATAAATAAGACACCGAGGGGCGTTGTGTCGGGCAGGGCGGCCGCAGAAGAGCAGGCAGCCAACCAATGATGTCAGAAGACTGGCAGCGCTACCAAGGGGGTTGCTGCATGTCATTACAAAGGAAAGTCATACCTCAGGGACGGTTTAATGGTCTCAGGGGACACATTTTATATGTGTTGAGTTCGACGTGTGCAAACAGAATAACGTAATGAGCCACCTTGTACAAATGCAGCATTACTGCTGTACAAGGTAGCTGTTATACATAAAAACACCTGGGGGGGACAGGTTCCTTTTAATTTCAGTTGTTGTGTGTGCGTGGCGTTTACAGGACACGATGCCGGCTACACAGCAGGGGAACAGCTGGCGTTGCTGAACCCCACTGACACATTGGCTGGTGTTTTTCTCTGTGCAGCTAGCACTTCCGGTCACCAACTGGCAGTGTTAGAGCCCAGGGTCAGCAGGAGGAACAGAGGAGCAGAGTGTAGGCCGAAGCCTAAACTGGCGGCAGCTTTGTATCTGCGTGGCGGTTGCAGGACACGTTGCCGCCTACACAGCAGGGGAACAGCTGGCGTTGATGTACCCCACTGACACAATAGCAGGTGTTTTTCTCTGTGCAGCCAGCACTTCCGGGCACCAACTGGCGGTGTTAGAGCCCAGGGTCTGCAGGAGGAGCAGAGTGTAGGCCGACGCCTACTTTGAGCAAGATGAAAGGGAACCTTTAACCCCACCCAGGCGTTTGTTGCTGAAAGAACCAAATTGTGCATCACAAATGCTGCAAAATGAAAAGGTGGCTCTTTTAATTATGCTCCTTGCAAACGCGGAACTAAACACTTATAAAATGTGTCCCCTGATACCGTGAAATCGGTCCGGAGGTGGGACTTTCCTTCGTGGTGGGGCGCAGCACTAATGTTATTCCTACCCCCCTTGGCAGCGTGCGCCGCATCCTCAGCATTGTTGGAATCTTTCACCGAGCCGGCGCTGCTATGCTCAACCTCGGTCATGCGCAGTTAGCGCTGCCCATCTTCTGACATCACTTGGTGTCAGGCAGGCTGTGCCTGTGCGGTCGTGCTGCCCGTGATCCCACCTCACTGTGTCGTCTAATGTAATCCCACTGCGGGCCTGGGATCCATGGGCATGCGCAGTGCATATCCTCGCCTCACACTCCCCTTCTTCCGGCTTCTTCAGACTGTGCGGTGTCACGGCCGTGGCATGCTATTAGGGATCAGCTGACGCCGCACATTCTGAAGAAGCCGGAAGGAGGGGAGTGTGAGGCGAGGATATGCACTGCACATGCCCATGGATCCCAGGCCCGCAGTGGGATTACATTCGACGACACTGCAAGGTGGGATCTCGGGCAGCGTGACCGCACAGGCCCAGTCCACCTGACACCAAATAATGTCACAAGACGGGCAGCGCAAACAGCGCATGGCCAAAGTTGAACATAACAGCGTCGGCTCGGTGACAGATTCCAACAACGCTGGGGAAGCGGCGCACACCGCCAACGGGGTAGGAATAATGTCTGTGCTGCGCCCTACCACGATGGAAAGTCCCACCTCCGGGACGGTTTTACGGTATCAGTGGACACATTTTATAAGTGTTAAGTTCTGCGTGTGCAAGGAGCTAAACTAAAAGAGCTACCTTTTCCTTGTGCAGCATTACTGAGGAGGAGCGACTGTACTGTGCAGACAGCACTTCCGGGCAGCAACTAGCGGTGTTGAAGCCCAGGGACAGCAGGAGGAGCAGAGGATTACAGTGTTGGCCAAAGCCTGATTGGAGCAAGTTGAAAGGGAACCTTTAACCCCCCCCACGGCGTTTGTAGCTGAAAGAGCCATCTTCTGCAGCACTGGATGCAAAAGGAAAAGGTGGCTCTTTTAATTATGCTCCTTGCAAACCCAGAACTAAACACTTATAAAATGTGTCCCCTGATACCGTGAGACCGTCCTGGATGTGGGACTTTCCTTCATAATGGGACGCAGCACAGCCGTCATTCCTACCCCCATGGTGCCATGCGCTGCCTCCTCACCATTGCTTGAATCTGTCCTGGAGCCTGCGCTGTTACATTATCCTTTGGCCATGCACACTTAGCGCTGCACATCTTCTGACATCATTTAGGTGTCAGGCTGGCAGCGCCTATACGGCCACGCTGCCCGAGATCCCACCTCGCAGTGTCGTCTAATGTAATCCCACTGCGGGCCTGGGTTCCATGGGCATGCGCAGTGCATATCCTCACCTCTCACTCCCCTCCTTCCCTCTTCTTCAGACTGTGCGGCGTCACGGCCGTGGCATGCTATTAGGAATCAGCTGACGGCGCACAGTCGGAAGAAGGCGGAGGGAGATGAGTGAGAACCTGAGGTGAAGATATGCACTGTGCATGCCCATGGATCCCAGGCACGCAGTGTGATTAAATCAGAAGACACTGCAAGGCGGGATCTCGGCCAGCGCAGCCGCACAGGCGCAGCCAGCCTGACACCAAATGATGTCAGAAGACGGGCAGTGCTAAGCGTGCATGGCCAAGGGATAACATAACATAGCGCAGGCTCTGGGACAGATTCAAACAACGGTGAGGAGGCGGCGCACGGCACCAATGGGGTAGGAATGACGGCTGTGATGCGTCCCATTACGAGGGAAAGTCCCACCTCCGGGACGGTTTTACGGTATCAGTGGACACATTTTATAAGTGTTAAGTTCTGCGTGTGCAAGGATCTAAACTAAAAGAGCTACCTTTTCCTTGTGCAGCATTACTGCTGCACAACGTGGCTCTTTCAGTAACAAACACCTGGGGGGGGACAGGTTCCCTTACATTTAGGTTGTTGTGTCAGCGTGGCGGTCGCAGGACACATTGCCGGCTACACAGCTGGGGATCAGCTGACATTACTGAAACCCAATAACACTGGGTCGTAAGTTTTGACTGTGCAGACGGCACTTCTGAGCCTCAACTGGTGGTGTTGGAGCCCAGGAATTACAGTTCAGGTGGTAGAAAGATTAACACATCAGGAGACCTGGATGACACCCAATTATTTAATCAGGCAGAGGAGTGGCAAATTCCTGCGAGATCCAGGCCTGGTTATCGTTATCGGAGGATAGTCGCATGTGACGGTCTGTTAGTACACCACCTGTGGCACTAAAGACATGTTCTGATAAGACACTAGCCGCAGGGAAAGCCAGCACCTCCAATGCATACTGGGTTAGCTCTGGCCATGCATCCAGCTTAGAGACCCAAAACTTGAAAGGGGAAAAGCCGTCTTGGAGTACAATAAGAGGGCAAGACATGTAGTCTGTCACCATCTGACGGAACCGTTGCCTCCTGCTGACTGGAGCTGCCGGTGATGGTGTAGACATTTGGGGCGGGCACACAAAACTGTGCCACAGTTGGGCCATACTGGTCTTGCCTTGGGCAGAGGCACTGCTTCTGCTCCCTCTTTGTGCAGAGCCTCCTCCACTGCCTTGATGCACTGAGATGCTTTGTAAAGCACTAGCAGCACTGCTCTCAGTTGGACTGGAGAAGATGATGGAATTCACCAGTGTGTCCTGGTACTCCCGCATTTTACGCTCCCGGGTCAATGGTGTGATGAGGTTTTGTACGTTGTCCCGGTAGCGAGGATCGAGGAGCGTGTACACCCAATAATCAGCCATGTTGAGAATGTGGGCGATGCGGCGGTCGTTTCTCAGGCACTGCAGCATTTAATCAACCATGTGCTGCAGACTGCCAACTGGCCAAGAAACGCTGTCCCCTGCTTGAGACATGATCTCTGCCCGCTCTTCATCACCCCACCCTCGCTGTACACACTGACTACTGGACAATTGTGTAACTCCCTCCTCTGGACAGATGTCTTCCTCCTCCATTGACTCCTCCTCATCCTCCTCACAAAGTGTCCCCTGCCTATGCCTTTGTGAGGAACCACGTGGTGCTGACTGTCCAGAAGCTGATGGAAATGGTGACTCCTCATCCTCCACCTCTTCCACAACATCATCCCTTAGCGCTTGCAGTGTTTGTTGCAGCAGGCAGGTAAGGGGGACAGTCATGCTGACTAGTGCATCATCTGCACTCGCCATCCGTGTGGAATAATCGAAGGGATGGAAAACCTGGAAGACGTCCTTCATAGTGGCCCACTCTGTGGTTGTGAAGTCTGAACGGCGCAAATTGCGACTTCTTTGCGCCTGATGCAGCTGCTACTCCATTACTGCTTGCTGCTGCTCACACAACCGCTCCAACATGTGTAATGTGGAATTCCACCTGGTAGGTAGGTCACATATGATGCGATGTTCCGGAAGGCGGAATCGACGCTGCAATGCGCGATCTTGCCATGCTGGAATGTCCCAACTGAGCACACTCTAGGCGGACCTTGTGCAGCAGTGCATCAAGATCTGGATAGTCCCTCAGAAAACTCTGCACAACCAAATTGAGCACATGTGCCAGACATGGGATGTGAGTGAGGTTGCCAAGGGCCAAAGCTGCCACCAGATTTCGGCCATTGTCACACACTAACATGCCTGGCTGGAGATTTGCTGGTACAAACCACACATCGCTCTCCTGCTTGATGACATTCCAGAGCTCTTGCGCTGTGTGGCTTCGATTCCCCAAAGAAATTAATTTCAAGACGGCCTGTTGATGTTTGGCCATGGCTGTGATCATGTCGGTCATATCAGGTAAACGTTCATGGGTCCAAGTGGAGGTGGACTGTGATGGCTCCTGCAGCGATGATTCTGAGGACCTTGTGTATGAGGAGGAGTCAATGCGTACAGTCTGGATTCCTGCAATCCTTGGAGTGGGCAGGACACGTCCTGCGCCACTTGCACGATCTGTACCTGGCTCAGCAACATTAACCCAATGGGTAGTGAGGGAAAGGTATCGCCCCTGTCCATGTTGACTGGTCCACACATCGGTGGTGAGGTGGACCTTGCTACTGACGGCGTTCAGTTGCGCGTGTTTTATGTGTCCCTCCACATGCTTGTGCAGGGCAGGGACGGCTTGCCTGCTGAAATAAAAGCGGCTGGGCACATTGTACTGTGGGACTGCCAATGCCATCAAGTCACAGAAGCTGTCAGTCTCCACCAGCCTGAATGAGAGCATTTCAAGGGACAGTAATTTTGCAATGCCAGCATTCAGAGCCTGTGCTCGGGGGTGGTTTGCCGAGAATGGCTGCCTTTTCTCCCATGCCTGTACTACCGATGGCTGTAGACTGGGCTGGGAGTGTGAGGATGACTGGGAACGTGGTGCTGTGGGTGGAATTACAGTGGGTCTCTGGACAACAGTGCCAGAGGTTCTTCCATGGCGATCCTGGAAGGAAGCCGAACCAGCTGTATGTGAGCTGGAGGAAGAGGCAACACTAGCTGAAGAGGTGGTAGCTGCCGCTGTTGGTTGGCCTAGGTCTTCAGTGTGTTTTTGTAACTCCACCGCGTGCCTGGTCTGCACATGTTTCCACATATTTGTGGTATTGAGGTTGCTGACACTTTTCCCTCTTTTGACTTTCTGATTACACAGCTTGCATTTGACAAAGCAAATGTCATCTGCAACTGTGTCAAAAAAGGACAAGGCACTGCAAGTCTTGGGAGCGCCCTTTTTGGCTTTTCGAAGAGACAAGCTCCTAACGGGTGCCAAAGTGGAGGCTACAGGCTCCGCAGTCTTCCCCCTCCCTCTCCCTCTTTGGCCCGTTTGGGGAATCTCTTCCTCAGAGCTGCTCCCACCACCTTCCTGTACCTCACGCCACGATGGGTCAAGGACCTCATCATTTACACTACCCTCTGCCACCAACTGCTCCTCCTGGGTAGTCTTGGCAGCACAGTACGCACCAGAAAGTGGCACCTGAGTCTCATCATCAGATGCGTACTGCGGTGTGGTGACCGGAGGCACTGGCCCACCCGCCTCTTCAGAGTCAGAGAGATAAAGGTGTTGGGCATCACTGCACACTGCCTCTTCTTCCATTTCTCCAATGCTGCTTGGCTGGCCCCCTGTTTCCAAGCCAAGAGATTCAGAGAACAGAAGTAGAGACGGCTCCTGTCCTTGGCTCTCTGACTGCCTGGCCAATTTGGCAGGTGGTGAAGAGACAGATGGGTGCTCTCCAGTGCTCTGTGCCTGAGAGGATGTGGCACTAATTGAAGTTGATGCGTTAGCTGCCATCCATCCGACAACGGCTTCAATTTGATCTTCACGCAGCAGCGGTGTACGGCGCTCTCCTACAAAGCTGCGCATGAAGGACTGTTCCCTGCTGAAACTGGGTGATGATGAGTCACCGGTGCCCGTAGCAGGCACAGAATTGCCACGTCCTCTCCCTGCTCCGCGCCCACGCCCACGTGCCCTCTTCATCTTGATTGACAGATAAAGATAAGCAGAAAAGTACTAAGGGCTTAGTGTGCTTATTCCTGAACAGCTCCTAACAGGTATAAGAAACATTAATTTTCTAAAGTGTGGACTAGACTTTATTATGAGCTAATGTGGCCTACACAACTGTAAAGTGGTGTGTTTGGTGAACTTTATTATTTTTTTTTGGTCAGATCTGACTACAGAGCGAGTTGCACTCACACTGAGACCGTGCAGGCAGCCGTAAACGGCGCTGCAAGGCCCAAAAGACCTCCTCTATGTTATCCTATGTAGTGTTTGTCCACAATGTAGCTGGATACGGGTGGAAAGCTACTAATTGGAAATATTTGAAAAAATGTGCAGCAGGCTGCACTATGAGCAAAAAAGGACAATGTGTTTTACGGTATGAGGCAGTGACACACCCTGAGCTGAATACAACTGGCAGTGGCTGCACACAGACTACAGGGCGAGCTGCACTCACATGGAGACCGTGCAGACAGCCGTAAACGGCGCTGCAAGGCCCAAAAAACCTCCTCTATGTTATCCTATACAGTGTTTTTCCACAATTTAGCTGGATACGGTGTTGTGAATTCTGTTATCGAACTCCCTCCTGTGGTCATGAATGGTACTTCGGCGAGTTCTGTCCATGGACTCCCACTGGTGGCTGTGAGTGGAGCTACTGCTTCTGAGGTTCCTTCCACAGGTGACGTAGTTTATTCTTTGGCTAGCTGCTCTATTTAACTCCACTCAGATCGTTACTCCATGCCAGCTGTCAATGTTCTTGTACTGGTTCAGTTCGCTCTTGGATCTTTCGGGTGACCTGTCTACTCCAGCAGAAGCTAAGTCCCTGCTAGTTTATTATTTGTTCTTTGTTTTCTTGTCCAGCTTGCTATCATGATTTTGCCTTGCTAGCTGGAAGCTCTGGGATGCAGAGTGGCACCTCCGCACCGTTAGGTACAAAATTAAGTCCATGGGACAAAAGTTCTTTTTGGTCCTCTGTAAGGAAAATAGAAGAAAGATTAACAACATTAAAATGTCCTAACGTGGAAAAACCAAAAACCTAAATTTGTTTAAAATATATTTTTTCAAAAACATTCTCTAGTCCATACGGCTTTTTGCCCGCACATAATACACACAGGGCACTTCCTCCCCCTCCCTTTTTGTTTTTCCTTTCAAATGGATACAAAGGTTAGCATGCTACACCAAGCCTGCTACTAATTATATTAACCCTTTAGCACCCGCAGTGCAAAACAACTACATGTAACACAACCATTGACAGAATTTCTTTATAGAATTTTATTCATAAATTGATTGATTGGCATTGGGTTTGCCTTTTATATTATATGCGTTAAAAATCATGGTGTATTACACTGCATGCGCTAACAATCTTGGTGTATTTTTCCATCTTCACAAAATTATGACATCAAATGCAATTCCATATATATGGGATATTTTTTGCTGCTATGTTGTAATATTGTCCATATTGTCTTTTCATCCAGCCAAAGCATTTGTTTTAATGTGTTTGTATATTTTCCTTCTTGTATTTTCACTCTGTTTAGCAATTACGTTAATTAATCAGTGTACTGGTGCGCTCACCGGATCTTAAGGTACCTTCACACTGAGTGACTTTAGAACGATAACGATAGCGATCCATGACGTTGCAGCGTCCTGGATAGCGATCTTGTTGTGTTTGACACGCAGCAGCGATCAGGATCCTGCTGTGACATCGCTGGTCGGAGCTAGAAGGCCAGAACTTTATTTCGTCGCTGGATCACCCGCTGACATCGCTGAATCGGCGTGTGTGACGCCGATTCAGCGATGTCTTCACTTGTAACCAGGGTAAACATCGGCCGTAAAGCACAGCGGTGACGTCATCGCTGTGCTCTGCTTTACGGCCGGCGCTCACAGTCAGTGCGGGAAGCTGACGGCGAGGGATGCGACAGACACGGGAATGTAAGTATTTAGTGTTTTTTTTTTTAGGTAACCAGGGTAAATATCGGGTTACTAAGTGCAGGGCCGCGCTTAGTAACCCGATGTTTACCCTGGTTACCTGTTGACCTCGGCATCGTTGGTCGCTGGAGAGCTGTCTGTGTGACAGCTCTCCAGCGACCACACAGCGACGCAGCAGCGATCGGCATCATTGTCTATATCGCTGCAGCGTCGCTTAATGTGACGGTACCTTTAGTATAAAAATGCAAGACAAGCCACTCACTAGATATCATGATTAAGGGTGCTTTGTCACCAGAAACGCGTTGATATCGCTTTTTATCCTTTGTAATTGCTGATGTTTTTATCCTCCACTGAATATATTTTCAAGTGGATAAAGAAATAAGTTTTTTTTCACTACCTCGTTGAGCTGGATTCCTCATTTCTTCTTTGATTGTCTACGCCCTGACACAGCGGCTCCGTGCTCCGAGTCTCCAAGGTTGTCGATCATGGTGAGCTGGACTTTGTTCAATTTTATTACACCTTTACACCTTGCAAAATGGCACAAAGCCTAGACTCTCAGCCTCTCCCTAAACCTAACCACAGAAGTTTCTGCAAACTGCCTTCAAATAAAAAAAACATTATCTGAACGAACAGTCTCCAGGATGTATTTCCTAGATGATGTTACCTTCCTCCTTACAGCGGTGGTGTCTTGTCTCATCTTATTCATAAGTTTTATGCAGTTTTGGAAAAAAGGGAACTTGCCACCTGGACCGACCCCGCTGCCAATATTGGGAAACCTACTACAACTAAGCAAAGGAGGCATGGTGAAATCTCTGCTGAATGTAAGTGTTTACGAAGATCTGATGAACCTATGAGTGAGTCAACTAAAGTTATATTTGCTTAACATACTGTATGGACTTGCTATTGTGCCAGCAGAAGGGACTAATTCAAGTCTCTGCTGCCATCATTGAACATGGACTGGTTCAGTATTCTTCTTCCTTTATTGGACTGTCCAACTGACCAAACAAAAAGAGATTGGGTTTTGCTAACTTAATCAAAAGGCGTGTTAGATGTAGATTTTCTGGGTGGATTCAGGCAATTTACAAATGACCTGCTTTTGGGGATCCACCCTTGACTTTGAGCTGCAATCATCCTTTCTTATAGTGCCACTTTGGGAGCAGACTCTCATGTAAGGAAAGATCTTACTCTATTTGTAGCTAATAAGCCACAAACCATTTGTAAACGTCACTATCTGTTTACTTGCTTTCCAACAATGTCGTGTTTCATCCCAAGTGGAAAACTCAGTCATAGGGATCTTGATTAAAGGTTCGAGGGAAATTTTTGCTTTGACATAACAATATCCATTTCTGAATTCCATCCAGCTTAGTCAGAAGCATGGAGAAGTATTCACCATCTACCTGAGTTCCAAACCAGTCATAGTGGTCACAGGATACAAAGCTGTGAAAGAAGTCTACGTGGACAGAGGCGATGATTTCTTAGCGCGAGGCGATAGCGCTTGCTTTGATTTTGTCTTCAAAAACTATGGTGAGTCTTTATTTCATCACTTTAAATGGGGTTGTCCACTACTATGACAACCACTTCTTGATTTACAGTAAAGGAAATAATTATTTGATCCCTTTCTGATTTTGTAAGTTTGCCCACTGACAAAGGCATGAACAGTCTATAATTTTAAGGGTAGGTTAATTTTAACATTGAGAGATAGAATATCAAAAATAAAATCACATTGTATAAATTTGCATTTTGCAGTGAGAAATAAGTATTTGATCCCTCTGGCAAACAAGACTTAAAACTTGGTTGCAAAACCCTTGTTGGCAAGCACAGCAGTCAGACGTTTTTTGTAGTTGAAGATGAGGTTTGCACACATTTCAGGAGGAATTTTGGTCCACTCCTCTTTGCAGATCATCTCTAAATCATTAAGATTTTGAGACTGTCGCTTGGCAACTCGGAGCTTCAACTCCCTCCATAAGTTTTCCATGGGATTAAAGAGACTCTGTCACCTGAATTTGGAGGGAACAATCTTCAGCCATAGGGGCGGGGTTTTTGGGTGTTTGATTCACCCTTTTCTTACCTGCCAGCTGCATGCTGGCTGTAATATTGGATTGAAGTTCATTCTCTGTCCTCCGTAGTACATACCTGCACAAGGCAATCTTGCCTTGCGCAGGCGTGTACTATGGAGGACAGAGAATGAACTTCAATCCAATATTGCAGCCAGCGGGTAAGGAAAGGGTGAATCAAACACCCAAAAACCCCGCCCCTATGGCTGAAGATTGTTCCCTCCAAATTCAGGTGACAGAGTCCCTTTAAGGTCTGGAGACTGGCTAGGCCACTCCATGACCTTAATGTGTTTCTTTTTTAGCCACTCCCTTGTTGCCTTGGCTGTATGTTTTAGGTCATTGTCTTACAGGAATACCCAGCCGTGACTCATTTTTAATGTCCAGTGGTGTCGGCACTCATGGTACAAGGGCTCTAATGCAGTTGTTGTGACACACAAACCTTACACCCGATCTGTGCTGGCATCGCTGTCACCACCTTCAAACTAATTGAACATGAAGAGAAAGTCAGGTCTGCTACTGACCTCTAACTTACTAATCATGTTTAATTCATTGAAAGGCAGGGACAGTGATGCCAGCGTTGATTGGGTGAAGGGCTCTTGTGCCATAACAACTGCACGTGAGCTCTGGGTCTGCGAGTGCTGACAACACTTAAACAGTGGCGACATGGGAGGTAAGTATAAGCTTTTTTTATTTTATCAGCGCCAAACATTTAGATGAAGAAGGGATTATCCTAGCAGTGGACAACCCCTTTCATTTATAAACAGGCAGCAATAGTGGAGGTAGATGGCAAAGTGCATCTGTACAAAAAATCTGTGTTGGTCTCATGGTGTTAAAGAGCCTCTGGACAAAGAGATTACTACCTAATGAATCTCTAGCAAATATACCAGTTTCATTATCTGTTTTTTTTTCGGGGGTGCTTTTTTTTTTTTTTTTTACACAATTCTTAATCTACTAGATGGTGGACCAATTCTAACGCATCGGGTATTCTAGAATGCACAGCCACGTGGTATTTAACACTGTCCACGTAGTATTTAGAACACATAGTATATTGCACAGCCACATAGTATATAACACAGCCCACATAATATATAGCACAGCTCATGTAGTATATAGCACAGCCCATGTAGTATATAGCACAGGCCACGTAGTATATAACACAGCCATGTAGTATATAACATAGGCCACGCATTACATAACACAGCCACAAAGTACATAACACAGGCACATAGTGTATATATATATATGTATATATATATATATATATATATACTGTGTTGGCTGTGCTATATACTACGTGCCTGTGTTATATACTACGTGGCTGTGTTATGTACTGCGTGGCCTGTGTTATATACTGAGCGGGCTTTGTTATATACTATGTGACTGTGCTATATACTATGTGGTCTGTGTTATATACTGCATGGGCTATGTTATATACTACGTGGGCTGTGCTATATACTACGTCGCTGTGCTATATACTACGTGGCCTGTGTTATATCTGTGTTATATACTGTGTGTGTGCTGTGCTATATATTGCATGGGCTGTGCTATATACTGCGTGGGCTGTGCTATATATGACGTGATCTATTATATACTGCGTGGGCTGTTATATACTGCGTGGGCTGTGTTATATACTGCATGGGCTGTGTTATATACTGCATGGGCTGTGCTATATGCTATGTGGCCTGTGTTATATACTACGTGGGCTGTGCTATATACTACGTGCCTGTGCAATATACAATGTGGCTGTGCTATATACTGCATGGGCTGTGCTATAACACAGCCATGTAGTTTATTGCACAGGCCACATAGTATATAGCATAGCCCACTGTTGTGAATTCTGTGGCTGAATTCACTCCTGTGGTTACAAGTGGTACTGCAGCTTCTGAGCTTCCTCCCTCAGGTGTTCTGGTGAGCTCGTTAACTGCTTCATTACTTAACTCCGCCTGATGCTGCTATCCTTGCTCCTTGTCAATGTTTCAGTGTTGGATCTGAGCTTCTCCTGATTGTTCCTGTGACCTGCTGCTCTGTATAGCTAAGTGCTTTTTGCTTTTTTTTGTTGCTTTTTTTCTGTCCAGCTTGTCTTTTGTTTTGCTGGAAGCTCTGAGACGCAAAGGGTGTACCGCCGTGCCGTTAGTTCGGCACGGTGGGTTTTTTTTGCCCCCTTTGCGTGGTTTTGCTTTAGGGTTTTTTGTAGACTGCAAAGTTCGCTTTACTGTCCTCGCTCTGTCCTAGAATATCGGGCCCCACTTTGCTGAATCTGTTTCATCCCTACGTTTTGTCTTTTCATCTTACTCACAGTCATTATATGTGGGGGGCTGCCTTTTCCTTTGGGGAATTTCTCTGGGGCAAGTCAGGCCTATTTTTCTATCTTCAGGCTAGCTAGTTTCTTAGGCTGTGCCGAGTTGCCTAGGTAGTTGTTAGGCGCAATCCACAGCCGCTTTTAGTTGTGTTTAGGATAGGATCAGGTGTGCAGTCTACAGAGTTTCCACGTCTCAGAGCTCGTTCTTGTATTTTTGGGTATTTGTCAGATCACTGTGTGCGCTCTGATCGCTAAGCACACTGTGTTTCTGGATTGCCTTCATAACACCTGTCATTAGCAAACATAACAGCCCACGCAGTATATAACACAGCCCACGCAGTATATAACACAGGCCACATAGTATATTTCACAGCCACGTAGTATATAACACAGCCCATGCAGTATATAACACAGGCCACATAGTACATAACACAGCCCACGTAGTATATAGCAATGTGGGCACCATATTCCTGTTAAAAAAAAACAATTAAAATAAAAAAATAGTTATATACTCACCTTCCGTCGGCCCCCGGATCCAGCCGAGGCCTTTACCGATGCTCCTCGCGCTCCAGTCCCAAGAATGCATGGCGGCAATGAGTCGAGATCATGTAGCGGTCTCGCGAGACCGCTACGTCATCATCTCGTGAGACCACTAAGTGATCTCGAGTAAATGCCACAATGCATTCTTGGGACCGGAGCGTGAGGAGCGGGAAAGGCTGCAGTAGACTTCGGAAGGTGAGAATATAATGTTTTTTCAAAATAATTTTTAACATTCTATGTTTTTACTATTGATGCTGTATAGGCATCAATAGTAAAAAGTGAAGCGGTGTTCAAATCCCGCCCCAATCTCGCTGATTAGTTGCGACCAATCAGCGACCCAGGATTTCCGTTACAGAAGTTATATAGCACAGCCCATGCAACAGACAGCCACGTAGTATATAGCGCAGCCACGTAATATATAGCAGCCACATAGTATATATCACAGCCGACGTAATATATAGCACAGCCCACACAGTATATAATACTGCCCACGTAGTATATAGCAGCTAGGCAGTATATAACACAGCCCACTTAATATGTAGCACAGAGCACGTAGTATATAACACAGGCCACACAGTATAAAACACAGCCCATGTAGTATATAGCAGTGTGGGCACCATATTCCTGTTAAAAAAATAAAAATAAAAAATAGTTATATACTCACCCTCCGGCTTCCACTGTTATGACCTGGTGGTTAAGAGGCCACACTGAAATGACCTGGTGGCTAAAACGCAACATGGAACAGCTCTGAGAAGGTGGTATCTCTACTGACCGCAGTCCCTAATCCTAACAACACAACTAGAAATAGCCGTGGGATGTTCCTGACACTCCCTAGACACCTCGTCACAGCCTCAGATATAACTACCCCTAAAGAAGGAAATAGAAAGCTATCTTGCCTCAGAGAAACCCCCAAAAGGAAAGACAGCCCCCCACAAATATTGACTGTGAAAGGAGAGGGAAATGACAAACACAGAAATGAAATTAGATTTCAGCAAAGGGAGGCCAAAACTAAACTAGATAGACAGAGAGCAAAGGATACTGTGCGGTCAGTATTAAAAACTACGAAATCCATGCAGAGTTAACAAAAATGAACTCCAGACCGACTCATGGTGTGGAGGGGCAAATCTGCTTTCCCAGAGCTTCCAGCTGCCTGAATAAGACATAGTGAGAAGCTGGACAAAAGAGACAAAATGCAAAGCAATAGAGTCCAAGCAAATGGACAAACAAAACTAGCAAAACTTATCTTTTGCAGACAAGGACTGGCCATATGAGAAATCCAACGGAAGAATCAAATCCAACCAAGAACATTGACAGCAGGCATAGACTAAAGCCCAGAGCAGGTTTAAATAACAAACCCAGGCAAGGCGATTAGTGAAGGCAGTTGCCACAGCTACCTAACGGAGCAGCAGTTCCACTTGAAACCACCAGAGGGAGCCCAAGGGCAGAACTCGCAAAAATACCATTAGCAACCACAGGAGGGAGCTCCAGAACGGAACTCACAACATTCCACCAAAGCTGTCCCGATGCGCACGATGCTGCCGTCGGCTTCCATTTCCAGTGATGCATTGCAAAATTACCCAGATAACTTAGTGGTCTCGTGAGACCGCTAAGTCATCTGGGTAATTTCACAATGCATCACTGGGAACAGAAGCTGGCGGCAGCATCGTGCGCCTCGGTGGATAGCGGAAGGTGAGAATAGCACAATTTTTTAAAATTATTTTTAACATTATATCTTTTTACTATTGATGTTGCATAGGCAGCATCAATAGTAAAAAGTTGGTCTGGGATGGGGCGACACACTGGCATTGACTGGAGAGGAGTAGGGAGGGGCCAATTTGCGGCTGGATTAAGCCTGTCGCTGATTGTTCCCGGCCGGCCGTGACCAATCAGAAAAGTGGGATTTCCGTTACGGAAGTTAGTTACAGTGAGACAAACAGACGGAAGTACCCCTTAGACAATTATATATATAGATAATCGGAGCAATTCTGGTCTACTACATACAGGAACTACTATATTCCTGAAGTCTTGACCTCACTGCACATGCCATTATGGTGGTTGTTATATATTTTTTACATTTTACTTATATTGATTAATCATGTTTTTACAGTGTTTTATGGAGAACCATTTGCCAAATATATTATGTAGAACTGGATACATGATGTAATAGTGGTGTAATAAAACAATTAGCTTTTTTAATTTCACCTCTCCATTATGGAGATGTTAGCATGTTCAAGTAGATGTTATCAGATAATTCTCAGTGTGGGTGTGTAGTTATTCTTCCTGAATGAGTTGCCTAATCATAAGAAGGCAGAAACACAGCAGAACAAGAATACACCCACACCATAGCTTAGATGTGATGATACAAAGCTGATATTCTATTCTTACTTCCTGCATGATGAGAAAGTACAGCTGAATTTAGCTGTGTCATATTACCCTTTTATCAGTTTCCCTCCTATCAAAGCAGTACTGTCAGCTCTACTGTACTGCCCTTTCTCCCATACTGCTTCTAAGAGCAGAAAAAGCTACTTTTGTGTGAGATGTTTTGATGCTCAGCTCTCATCTCACTGCACAGGGATTAAAATATGCTGTGAACACAATATACATAAGCATTACTTCTCTCCAGATGGGGGAAGAGTACAGCAGAACTACAGTGCTATGAATGGAGGAGAGCTGATAACAGGGCTTGTAACATGGCACATCTAAACTCAGCTGCACTTTCTAATGAAGCAGGAGGTTAGACCAAGAGATCAGAGCTCTATCGTAATATCTCACACTGAGCAACTTAAGCAATGATGGAGGCATGTTTTTTCTATAATAAGTTGATACCTACTTTGATTGCCAATATCTTTGAAACGAAGAGTCAAAATAAAAAAAAAAAAGTTTTATTCCTCTCTGCAGTCACTCTTACATATTTTGCCCAGTTTAACATACAAAAGAGACATTATCACCGCTTTCTTCAAAAGCTACCGCCTCACCAACGCCGGAGCTCCTACAACCCTCAATAATAATAACAACTACATGAGCAAACTGCTCCACAGATTCTAAGGATAAATGATTTCTGTATTCTCTCATTCAAATACTAACCAGGCACATCACTGCTTAGCTTCTGAGATCAGAGTAGATGGGGAATGTTCAGGGTGGTGTGGCCAAAAGGCAAATAATTTTATTTTCTAAGTGACACACACTTATTGGAAATTTCTCCTGATGTGCATAAAAACGTGATTTTCTGTAACTGCCTAAAAAATGAGTAAAAAAAAAACACAAAAAACATTTCTACATCTATTGATATATGGTTTGCTATGTTATTTACTTACATGAATATTAACTTGGAAAATCATTCTGGTTACTTTCAACCCCTTAGGATTTGCATTCACAAATAACATGGACAGGTGGAGGGAGCTTCGAAAGTTTTCAGTTTCTACAATGCGGGATTTCAGCTTGGGGAAAAGCAATATAGAAGATCGGATTCAAGAAGAAGCTTTGTGTCTAGTGAAGGAACTCAAGAAAACAAAAGGTTTTTACAGACGTTAATATGCCGATTGTCTTGTGCGATGGTTTACAAAATCGAAGAATTTTTTTGTTTTAGTAAAAAAATCTTATTACAAAGCAAAAACATAAGCACAAATCACATATATAAAGACACATGGATAAAAAGACACACAGGTACAGTGAGTAAAATGGTTGCTATAACTTTGTGGATTACTTTGAACGAAATGATCCTCTAAGCTTTTAAAAAAAAATTAAATTGGCAAAACGGCAACTTGACTAGGCTCTGACATATTTGATGGAGCGTTTGCCCCTAACATCTTTGATTATTGAGATCATAATCAAAAGGGAGACTTTCTCTTTTGATATTTTCCAGCATATTCCAAAGCACTTTACAGGCATCATCATCACTGTTCCATTGGAATTCAAAATCTACACTTTCAGTCAGTATGTCTTTGGAGTGTGGGGGGAAATCGGAGAATCGAGAGGAAACCCACACAAATCTGCCAAAAAATATGAACTCCTTGCAGATTTTGCCCCTTGTGGAATTTGAACCCAGTGCTGCAAAGCAACAGTGCTAATCACTGAGCCATCATGCTGACCAACGATGGATCGTTCTCTTATTTTTTTGGATCTAATCCATAAATTGTCTTTTCAGAGAGGAAGAGGACTAGAACTCTAGTGCTGCCTATAGGAAGTAGCAATCCTAAAAGTCCATGTCGACCCTTTAGCCAGCCTTTTCACGTGACTTAGGAAAAAATCCCAAACCAGAATCTCGATTTGCAGACACTAGTGTTGAGCGATACCTTCCGATATCGGAAAGTATCGGTATCGGATTGGATCGGCCGATATTCAAAAAATATCGGATATCGCCGATACCGATACCCGATCCCAATGCAAGTTAATGGGACCAAAATATCGGAATTAAAATAAACCCTTTCTTTCCTTGTAGGTTCATTCTACATGAAGGAAAACAACTAAGAATAATGCAGGATGTATTTGGGGAGGTGGCGGAGACATTAAAGTCATAGAGGTTTAGCCCAATCAAATAGAATAGCATAATTTTTTTTTTTAAAGACGTTCGGAGTGACAAAGATATTGACTATGTAATTTTTTTTTAATTTTGTCAGATATTGATGTTTCACTATTCCACGCCCTTCCCCTTCTTTTTTTTTACTTTTCCCACACTTTCATCTTCTTCATCATCAGCATCTTTGACATCAACTTCTTCACCTTATTCATCTTCTTCTTCATCTTCTACCTATTTTTTTTTTATTACATTCTTCATATTCATTTTATTCAACTATTATTATTCTTCCTATTCTACTTCTTCATCATATTCTCATTTGTGACAGGCATTCCCGTAGTTGTTATCTATAAAAGTTTGAAGATTACACCTTCCGTTCTGCCAGTCACAAAAGTTACATTTGTCCGCGTTCAGTTTGGCCTGCAGCATCAGGCTTTATCCAGGGGCACCACGAGGAGGAACGCACTCACCCCCATACACTGCTTAGTCTTCTTCTGCATATAATTTAGATAATATCTTTTGCTCTGATATTAAGTGTTATGCTTAATGTTCTTCTGCTCTTTGTTCTGCAGCCTCTTGTTCTTCTGCTTCTCGGTCTTCCATGTCATCGTCTCCAGGGTCGTCGTCTCCAGGGTCGTCGTCTCCGCCGTCGTCGTCTCCGCCGTCATCGTCATCTCCGCCGTCGTCGTCATCGGGGTGGTCTTCAGGGTCCTCATCTCCAGGGTCGTCGTCATCTCAGTGGTTGTCGTCTCTGGTGTCGTCGTCGTCATCTTAGGGATGGTCTTCCGGGTCGTCGTCTTTAGGGTCTTCAACTTGGAAATGTAGCAGAAGGTACAAGAAGGCTGAGAAAATGCCGAGAACCAGCTGATGGAACTGGAACTCAGATGGCTACCCGAAGGTCCAAGAGCCAATGGAACTACCGAGGACCAGCTGACGTTACTGGAACCCGGTTACTAAGCAGGAGGTACCCGTGCTAAAAAGCACTACCAAGGACCACCTGACGTTGGTGGAACTCGGATACTCAGAAGGAGGCACCTAAGCCAAAGGCTCTGCCCGGAACCAGCTGACGGTACTGGAACCAGGATGGGGAGCAGAAGTTACAGAAGCAAAAACACTGCCGAGAACCAGCTGACGGTACTGGAACCCGGATGCGTTGGCCAACTGTGCAAGAGCCAATGGCACGACCGAGGACCAGCTGATGGTGCTGGAACCCGGTTACAAAGCTGTAGGTACCCGCGCTTAAAAGCACTACCAAGGACCGCCTGGCTTTGGCGGAACTCGGATACCCAGGAGGAGGCACCTAAGCCAAAGGCTCTGCCCGGAACCAGCTGACGGTGCTGGAACCAGGATGTGGACCAGAAGGTCCACAGGAGAGGAGAGAACAGCTAGGCCGCGAGGCAGCCGCAGTTACCGAACACCAACAGTCCTACAGGGGGAGCTTGGCCTACTGGCACTACAGAACCAGCCTTGACTGCCAATTCACGCAACCCACATCTGAAGCTCCTAAACTGGAGGCACCATGGAGTTGGCTAACCCGACCGCAACACGACGGGGCAAGCATAGGCGTCTCAGTGAGCTTGACACTACTCGGAAACAGCTGACGGTGCTGGGACCAGGATGGGCAAGAGGGAGTACCCGTGACAAAATCACTGCTGAGAACCAGCTGGCGGTGCTGGAACCCGGATGCGTTGCCCCAGTGTGCAAGAGCCAATGGCACGGAGGACCAGCTGACGGTGCTGGAACCCGGTTACTAAGCTGTAGGTGCCTGCGCTTAAAAGCACTACCAAGGACCGCCTGGCGTTGGCGGAACTCGGATACCCAGGAGGAGGCACCTAAGCCAAAGGCTCGGCCTGGAACCAGCTGACGGTGCTGGAACCAGGTGGTGGACCAGAAGGTCCACAGGAGAGGAGAGAACAGCTAGGCCGTGAGGCAGCCGCAGTTACCGAACACCAACAGTCCTACAGCGGGAGCTTGGCCTACTGGCACTACAGAACCAGCCTTGACTACCAATTCACGCAGCCCACATAGGAAGCTCCTAAACTGGAGGCACCCTGGAGTTGGCTAACCCGACCGCAACACGACGGGGCAAGCATAGGCGTCTCAGTGAGCTTGACACTACCCGGAACCAGCTGACGGTGCTGGAACCAGGATGTGGACCAGAAGGTCCACAGGAGAGGAGAGAACAGCTAGGCCGCGAGGCAGCCGCAGTTACCGAACACCAACAGTCCTACAGGGGGAGCTTGGCCTACTGGCACTACAGAACCAGCCTTGACTACCAATTCACGCAGCCCACATAGGAAGCTCCTAAACAGGAGGCACCCTGGAGTTGGCTAACCCGACCGCAACACGACGGGGCAAGCATAGGCGTCTCAGTGAGCTTGACACTACCCGGAAACAGCTGACGGTGCGGGGACCAGGATGGGCAAGAGGGAGTACCCGTGACAAAAACACTGCCGAGAACCAGCTGGCGGTGCTGGAACCCGGATGCGTTGCCCCAGTGTGCAAGAGCCAATGGCACCGAGGACCAGCTGACGGTGCTGGAACCCGGTTACTAAGCTGTAGGTGCCTGCGCTTAAAAGCACTACCAAGGACCGCCTGGCGTTGGCGGAACTTGGATACCCAGGAGGAGGCACCTAAGCCAAAGGCTCGGCCTGGAACCAGCTGACGGTGCTGGAACCAGGTGGTGGACCAGAAGGTCCACAGGAGAGGAGAGAACAGCTAGGCCGCGAGGCAGCCGCAGTTACCGAACCGCAACAGTCCTACAGGGGGAGCTTGGCCTACTGGCACTATAGAACCAGCCTTGACTACCAATTCACGCAGCCCACATAGGAAGCTCCTAAACTGGAGGCACCCTGGAGTTGGCTAACCCGACTACAACACGACGGGGCAAGCATAGGCGTCTCAGTGAGCTTGACACTACCCGGAACCAGCTGGCGGTGCTGGAACCCGGATGCGTCGCCCCAGTGTGCAAGAGCCAATAGCATGACCGAGGACCTGCTGACGGTGCTGGAACCCGGTTACTAAGCTGTAGCCCGCGCTTAAAAGCACTACCAAGGACCGCCTAGTGTTGGCGGAACTCGGATACCCAGGAGGAGGCACCTAAGCCAAAGGCTCTGCCCGGAACCAGCTGACGGTGCTGGAACCAGGTGGTGGACCAGAAGGTCCACAGGAAAGGAGAGAACAGCTAGGCCGCGAGGCAGCCGCAGTTACCGAACCGCAACAGTCCTACAGGGGGAGCTTGGCCTATTGGCACTACAGAACCAGCCTTGACTACCAATTCACGCAGCCCACATAGGAAGCTCCTAAACTGGAGGCGCCCTGGAGTTGGCTAACCCGACCGCAACACGACGGGGCAAGCATAGGCGTCTGTGAGCTTGACACTACCCGGAAACAGCTGACGGTGCCGGGACCAGGATGGGCAAGAGGGAGTACCCGTGACAAAAGCACTGCCGAGAACCAGCTGGCGGTGCTGGAACCCGGATGCGTTGCCCCAGTGTGCAAAAGCCAATGGCACCGAGGACCAGCTGACGGTCCTGGAACCCGGTTACTAAGCTGTAGGTGCCTGTGCTTAAAAGCACTACCAAGGACCGCCTGGCGTTGGCGGAACTCGGATACCCAGGAGGAGGCACCTAAGCCAAAGGCTCTGCCCGGAACAGCTGACGGTGCTGGAACCAGGTGGTGGACCAGAAGGTCCACAGGAGAGGAGAGAACAGCTAGGCCGCGAGGCAGCCGCAGTTACCGAACCCCAACAGTCCTACAGCGGGAGCTTGGCCTACTGGCAATACAGAACCAGCCTTGACTACCAATTCACGCAGCCCACATAGGAAGCTCCTAAACTGGAGGCACCCTGGAGTTGGCTAACCTGACCACAACACGACGGGGCAAGCATAGGCATCTCAGTGAGCTTGACACTACCCAGAAACAGCTGACGGTGCTGGAACCAGGCTGGGCACGAGAGAGTACCCGTGACAAAAACACTGCCGAGAACCAGCAGGCGGTGCTGGAACCCGGATGCGTCGCCCCAGTGTGCAAGAGCCAATGGCACGACCGAGGACCAGCTGACGGTGCTGGAACCCGGTTACTAAGCTGTAGGTGCCCGCGCTTAAAAGCTCTACCAAGGACCGCCTGGCGTTGGCGGAACTCGGATACACAGGAGGAGGCACCTAAGCCAAAGGCTCGGCCTGGAACCAGCTGACGGTGCTGGAACCAGGTGGTGGACCAGAAGGTCCACAGGAGAGGAGAGAACAGCTAGGCCGTGAGGCAGCCGCAGTTACCGAACACCAACAGTCCTACAGCGGGAGCTTGGCCTACTGGCACTACAGAACCAGCCTTGACTACCAATTCACGCAGCCCACATAGGAAGCTCCTAAACTGGAGGCACCCTGGAGTTGGCTAACCCGACCGCAACACGACGGGGCAAGCATAGGCGTCTCAGTGAGCTTGACACTACCCGGAACCAGCTGACGGTGCTGGAACCAGGATGTGGATTAGAAGGTCCACAGGAGAGGAGAGAACAGCTAGGCCGCGAGGCAGCCGCATTTGCCGAACACCAACAGTCCTACAGGGGGAGCTTGGCCTACTGGCAATACAGAACCAGCCTTGACTACCAATTCACGCAGCCCACATAGGAAGCTCCTAAACAGGAGGCACCCTGGAGTTGGCTAACCCGACCGCAACACGACGGGGCAAGCATAGGCGTCTCAGTGAGCTTGACACTACCCGGAAACAGCTGACGGTGCGGGGACCAGGATGGGCAAGAGGGAGTACCCGTGACAAAAACACTGCCGAGAACCAGCTGGCGGTGCTGGAACCCGGATGCGTTGCCCCAGTGTGCAAGAGCCAATGGCACCGAGGACCAGCTGACGGTGCTGGAACCCGGTTACTAAGCTGTAGGTGCCTGCGCTTAAAAGCACTACCAAGGACCGCCTGGCGTTTTCGGAACTCGGATACCCAGGAGGAGGCACCTAAGCCAAAGGCTCGGCCCGGAACCAGCTGACGGTGGTGGAACCAGGTGGTGGACCAGAAGGTCCACAGGAGAGGAGAGAACAGCTAGGCCGCGAGGCAGCCGCAGTTACCGAACCGCAACAGTCCTACAGGGGGAGCTTGGCCTACTGGCACTATAGAACCAGCCTTGACTACCAATTCACGCAGCCCACATAGGAAGCTCCTAAACTGGAGGCACCCTGGAGTTGGCTAACCCGACCACAACACGACGGGGCAAGCATAGGCGTCTCAGTGAGCTTGACACTACCCGGAACCAGCTGGCGGTGCTGGAACCCGGATGCGTCGCCCCAGTGTGCAAGAGCCAATAGCATGACCGAGGACCAGCTGACGGTGCTGGAACCCGGTTACTAAGCTGTAGGTGCCCGCGCTTAAAAGCACTACCAAGGACCGCCTAGTGTTGGCGGAACTCGGATACCCAGGAGGAGGCACCTAAGCCAAAGGCTCTGCCCGGAACCAGCTGACGGTGCTGGAACCAGGTGGTGGACCAGAAGGTCCACAGGAAAGGAGAGAACAGCTAGGCATCGAGGCAGCCGCAGTTACCGAACCGCAACAGTCCTACAGGGGGAGGTTGGCCTACTGGCACTACAGAACCAGCCTTGACTACCAATTCACGCAGCCCACATAGGAAGCTCCTAAACTGGAGGCACCCTGGAGTTGGCTAACCCGACCGCAACACGACGGGGCAAGCATAGGCGTCTCAGTGAGCTTGACACTACCCAGAAACAGCTGACGGTGCTGGGACCTGGATGGGCAAGAGGGAGTACCCGTGACAAAAACACTGCCGAGAACCAGCTGGCGGTGCTGAAACCCGGATGCATTGCCCCAGTGTGCAAGAGCCAATGGCACCGAGGACCAGCTGACGGTGCTGGAACCCGGTTACTAAGCTGTAGGTGCCTGCGCTTAAAAGCACTACCAAGGACCGCCTGGTGTTGGCGGAACTCGGATACCCAGGAGGAGGCACCTAAGCCAAAGGCTCGGCCTGGAACCAGCTGACGGTGGTGGACCAGAAGGTCCACAGGAGAGGAGAGAACAGCTAGGCCACGAGGCAGCCGCAGTTACCGAACCGCAACAGTCCTACAGGGGGAGCTTGGCCTACTGGCACTACAGAACCAGCCTTGACTACCAATTCACGCAGCCCACATAGGAAGCTCCTAAACTGGAGGCGCCCTGGAGTTGGCTAACCCGACCGCAACACGACGGGGCAAGCATAGGCGTCTGTGAGCTTGACACTACCCGGAAACAGCTGACGGTGCTGGGACCAGGATGGGCAAGAGGGAGTACCCGTGACAAAAGCACTGCCGAGAACCAGCTGGCGGTGCTGGAACCCGGATGCGTTGCCCCAGTGTGCAAGAGCCAATGGCACCGAGGACCAGCTGACGGTCCTGGAACCCGGTTACTAAGCTGTAGGTGCCTGCGCTTAAAAGCACTACCAAGGACCGCCTGGCGTTGGCGGAACTCGGATACCCAGGAGGAGGCACCTAAGCCAAAGGCTCTGCCCGGAACCAGCTGACGGTGCTGGAACCAGGTGGTGGACCAGAAGGTCCACAGGAGAGGAGAGAACAGCTAGGCCGCGAGGCAGCCGCAGTTACCGAACCCCAACAGTCCTACAGCGGGAGCTTGGCCTACTGGCAATACAGAACCAGCCTTGACTACCAATTCACGCAGCCCACATAGGAAGCTCCTAATCTGGAGGCACCCTGGAGTTGGCTAACCTGACCACAACACGACGGGGCAAGCATAGGCGTCTCAGTGAGCTTGACACTACCCAGAAACAGCTGACGGTGCTGGAACCAGGCTAGGCACGAGAGAGTACCCGTGATAAAAACACTGCCGAGAACCAGCAGGCGGTGCTGGAACCCGGATGCGTCGCCCCAGTGTGCAAGAGCCAATGGCACGACCGAGGACCAGCTGACGGTGCTGGAACCCGGTTACTAAGCTGTAGGTGCCCACGCTTAAAAGCTCTACCAAGGACCGCCTGGCGTTGGCGGAACTTGGATACACAGGAGGAGGCACCTAAGCCAAAGGCTCTGCCCGGAACCAGCTGACGGTGCTGGAACCAGGATGTAGACCAGAAGGTCCACAGGAGAGGAGAGAAAAGCTAGGCCGCGAGGCAGCCGCAGTTACCGAACCCCAACAATCCTACAGCGGGAGCTTGGCCTACTGGCACTACAGAACCAGCCTTGACTACCAATTCACGCAGCCCACATAGGAAGCTCCTAAACTGGAGGCACCCTGGAGTTGGCTAACCCGACCACAACACGACGGGGCAAGCATAGGCGCCTCAGTGAGCTTGACACTACCCGGAAACAGCTGACGGTGCTGGAACCAGGCTGGGCACAAGGGAGTACCCGTGACAAAAACACTGCCGAGAACCAGCTGGCGGTGCTGGAACCCGGATGCGTCGCCCCAGTGTGCAAGAGCCAATGGCACGACCGAGGACCAGCTGACTGTGCTGGAACCCGGTTACTAAGCTGTAGGTGCCCGTGCTTAAAAGCACTACCAAGGACCGCCTGACGTTGGCGGAACTCGGATACCCAGGAGGAGGCAGCTAAGCCAATGGCTCGGCCCGGAACCAGCTGACGGTGCTGGAACCAGGTGGTGGACCAGAAGGTCCACAGGAGGGGAGAGAACAGCTAGGCCGCGAGGCAGCCGCAGTTACCGAACCCCAACAGTCCTACAGCGGGAGCTTGGCCTACTGGCACTACAGAACCAGCCTTGACTACCAATTCACGCAGCCCACATAGGAAGCTCCTAAACTGGAGGCACCATGGAGTTGGCTAACCCGGCCGCAACACGACGGGACAACGTATAGGCGTGTAAGTGACATTGACATTACCCGGAACCAGCTGACGGTGCTGGAAACAGGCTGGGCAGGAGGGAGTACCCGTGACAAAGACACTGCCGAGAACCAGCTGACGTTGCTGGAACCCGGATGCGTTGCCTATTAAAGATTGTCTTCCTAGAGCCCCAACTAGCGGTGTTGGAGCAAAGGGTAAGCAGGGGGAGCAGGGTGTAGGCCGAAGCCTAGTTGAACCAATTTCAAAGGAAACCTTTAACCCCCCTTCAGGTGTTACAAAGTACAAGAGCCACACCTTGTGCAGCATTAATGCTGCACAAGTCAAAGGTTGCTCTATTAATTTGTCTATTTGCACACGCTGAATGAAAGACGTACACAATTTAGCCCATTCTACAGTCAAACTGTAGTGGAGACGTGACTTGTCTTTTTAAGGAGACGCAGCATGGATCCCAGACCCACAGTGCCTTTTCATAAAGTCACACTGCGGTGCTGGGATTTGTGGCCTTGAGCAGTAAATATTTCCGCCGCTCACACACGTCCTTACACCTTCTTCAGACTGGGCGGCCTCTGCTGATCCCTTCTCGCATGCCGCGGCCATGAGGCCGCACAGTCTGAAGAAGGCGGAAGGAGGGGAGTGAAGACAGGCGAAGATATGCACTGCTCGTGCCCATCAATCACACCCTCGCAGTCAAAAAATATCAGACAACGAGGGGCGTTGTGTCGGGCAGGGCGGACGCACAGGCACAGGCATCCAACCAACGATATCAGAAGACGGCCAGCGTTACCAGTGGAGGTGCTGCCCCTCATTAAAAAGGAAAGTCACACCTCAGGGACAATGTCATGGTCTCTAATGAGACACATTTTGTACGTGTTGAGTTCCACGTGGGCAAGGAGAAAAAGTCAGCCACCTTGTACAAATGCAGCATTACTGCTGTACAAGGTGGCTGTTATAAATAGATCAAGGGGTGCTCAACTGCTTAATTAATAAAGAAGGTGCTCAGGAGAAAAAATGATCCAAAGTCAATAAAAAATAATACTCCGGCACTCAAGAACGATGCAAAGAATTTTTAATTCAAACATGAAGTGTCCAAAAGATGGGACTCCTAATCCAAAAGAAATATGTATAACCAAAAATTTCCATATGCATATGTTCCTTATAAGCATAAATGATTCAGGACTCCAATTTGTCCGTGAAGCGATAATCCCCACATAAATATTTCATAGGTATAGGATTCTATATACAGACATGTAGTTCAACGTTTCGGCCAAATAGCCTTCCTCAAGAAACATCTGTAGCTGAAACATATATAAGAACAGAATATAAGTAAAAAACATGTATAAAAAGAAAAGGGGAAAAAAACGAAAACACAAAAAAGTCGGTTGGAGTTCCCAATCCAAGAAAATGATTACTATACATTAATCTAACCAGGTTTATAGGACATCTGATGTAGAGATATAAACTATAGAACATATGAAATGGGCATAACCCAAAATAGCTTCCTATAAAGAGAGGCCTCCTCAAAACACTAAAATAAAGTCAGATCAGCAGAGAAAAGTACGTCTACACCCGTGACTATAAGTAATGCCAAAAGGTATAATGGATATATAGTGTCAATTGAATCACCCAGTATATAAAGATCTTACTTGAAACAATTTCCTCAAGGGAAAAATATCACGCAGCGCTGTAAGTATAGAAAAAAACTTCATATAACCTCATAAATAGGGAGGGAAAAAGGTAAAAAACAAAAGAGGGGGAAAAAAACAATGTCCGAGTCACTTAAATACACAAGCGGTCCTCTGAGATGGAGTTACCTTCAGTGTATGGATGGAAAAGAACGTAGCCAAACGTGCCACCGTATTGTGCGGTCCGAGAGCAGGAGCTGGATGTGATGGCAACAGAGAGTCCTGTGGTGAGGACGCACAGGGCCGGCTTTTTATACTTCCGGTGCCCGTATGTGAGATAGTACTTCCGGAATCATGTGGACGCCGAGGCGTGGAGTTTAGTGCGCATGTGCCCTCCGGAAAAAGTCGGAAAAGACCGAAACTACCCAGCATATCCGAGACCGCATTTCTCAACATAAATCTACCATCAGATGTGGGAGAACACTTCTTCCCATCCCGGCTCATTTTTTAGAACACCATCATGGCATTTCCCAATTACGATATCAAATCATTGACCACGTTCCTCCATTGAGAAGGGGAGGTGATAGAATTCAGAGACTTAAGGATCGAGAATCCTTTTGGATTCATACACTTCAGACTCTGACTCCTTTGGGTCTCAATAGGGAGTATGAATTCCGTCTTTGAAATGCTAGCCCATTCATCATCTTGACCTCTATATTTTATAATTATTTCTATACATGGTTCCCCGTCGGAATCTCAGTCCTCTGGATATACTTATATGAAAACTGATGTTGTTTCAATATTCTGGACATGATGCATTTAGACTGTCTCTTTTTACCTATATATATTTAGGTTTTTCAAATATATATAATTTTTTATAAGAGGACATATTATGCACATGTATGTTATATAATTATGCACTCCTCCTCTGTTAACTCTTCCTTTTCTCCTTTTTACAGTTCACCAGCGGAGGTCTGAGATAAATGTAGCGCCGCGATCAATTTACGCATGTGCACTCACTTTCCTTCCATATTAAGTGGGACTCGGTCTTTTCCGACTTTTTCCGGAGGGCACATGCGCACTAAACTCCACGTCTCGGCGTCCCCTTGATTCCGGAAGTACTATCTCACATACGGGCACCGGAAGTATAAAAAGCTGGCCCTGTGCGTCCTCACCACAGGACTCTCTGTTGCCATCACATCCAGCTCCTGCTCTCGGACCGCACAATACGGTGGCACGTTTGGCTACGTTCTTTTCCATCCATACACTGAAGGTAACTCCATCTCAGAGGACCGCTTGTGTATTTAAGTGACTCGGACATTGTTTTTTTCCCCCTCTTTTGTTTTTTACCTTATTCCCTCCCTATTTATGAGGTTATATGAAGTTTTTTTCTATACTTACAGCGCTGCGTGATATTTTTCCCCTGAGGAAATTGTTTCAAGTAAGATCTTTATATACTGGGTGATTCAATTGACACTATATATCCATTATACCTTTTGGCATTACTTATAGTCACGGGTGTAGACGTACTTTTCTCTGCTGATCTGACTTTATTTTAGTGTTTTGAGGAGGCCTCTCTTTATAGGAAGCTATTTTGGGTTATGCCCATTTCATATGTTCTATAGTTTATATCTCTACATCAGATGTCCTATAAACCTGGTTAGATTAATGTATAGTAATCATTTTCTTGGATTGGGAACTCCAACCGACTTTTTTGTGTTTTCGTTTTTTTCCCTTTTCTTTTTACACATGTTTTTTACTTATATTCTGTTCTTATATATGTTTCAGCTACAGATGTTTCTTGAGGAAGGCTATTTGGCCGAAACGTTGAACTACATGTCTGTATATAGAATCCTATACCTATGAAATATTTATGTGGGGATTATCGCTTCACTGACAAATTGGAGTCCTGAATCATTTATGTTTATAAGGAACATATGCAAGGTGGCTGTTATACATAGAAACACCTGGGGGTGGGTGGCAGGGTCCCTTTAATTTCAGTTCATGTGCCTGCGTGGTGTTTGCAGGTCACGTTGCCGGCTACACAGCAGGGGAACAGCTGGCGGTGCTGAACCCCACTAACACATTGGCTGGTGTTTTTCTCTGTGCAGCTAGCACGTCCGGGCAAAAACTGGCGGTGTTTGAGCCCAGGGTCAGCAGGAGGAGGAGAGGAGCAGAGTGTAGGCCGAAGCCTGCACTGGTGGCAGCTTTTGGTCCGTTGTGCCAGCGTGGCTTGTGCTGGACACGATGCCGGCTACACAGCAGGGGAACAGCTGGCGGTGCTGAACCCCACTAACACATTGGTTGGTGTTTTTCTCTGTGCAGCTAGCACTTCCGGGCAAAAACTAGCGGTGTTAGAGCCCACGGTCAGCAGGAGGAGGAGAGGAGCAGAGTGTAGGCCAAAGCCTAGTAGAACCAATTTCAAAGGTAACCTTTAACCCCCCTCAGGTGTTGCAAGGTACAAGAGCCACACCTTGTGCAGCATTAATGCTGCACAAGTAAAAGGTTGCTCTATTAATTTTGCTCCTTGCACATGCTGAATAAAACACGTACACTATTTAGCCCATTATACTGTCAAACAGTAGTGGAGGCGTGACTTGTCTTTTTAAGAAGACGCAGCACAGGTGTCAAAATTTACACCTAGGTGCTGGGCGCAGATTCCTGAGCGTTGTTATTTGCTGTACAGGAGTCTGCGCTCTTGTTATCCCTTGGCCATGCGCTGTGAGCGCTGCCTGTCTTCTGACCTCATTTCATGTTGGCCGGTGCGGTTAGCGATGGCCATGAAACCCAGACCCGCAGTGTCTTTTCTTTAAGTCACACTACGGGGCTGGGATTCGTGGCCTTGCGCAGTAATTTTTTTCGCCTGTCACTCATGTCCTTACACCTGATTCAGACTGGGCGGCCGCAACCGATCCCTTCTCGCATGCCGCGGCCATGAGGCCGCACAGTCTGAAGAAGGCGGAAGGAGATGATTAAAGACAGGCGAAGATATGCACTGCTCGTGCCCATCAATCACACCCTCGTAGTCAAATTAAGTAAGACAACGAGGAGCGTTGTTTCAGGCAGGGGGCGGACGCACAGGCGCAGCCAGCCAACCAATGATGTCAGAAGACGGGCAGCGCTACCAAGGGGGGTGCTGCGTGTCATTAAAAAGGAAATATACACCTCAGGGACATTGTAATGGTCTGTAATGAGACACATTTTGTACGTGTTACATTCAACGTGGGCAAGGAGAAAAAGTCAGCCACCTTGTACAAATGCAGCAGTACTGCTGTACAAGGTGGCTGTTATACATAGAAACACCTGGGGGTGGGTGGCAGGGTCCCTTTAATTTCAGTTCATGTGCCTGTGTGGCGTTTGCAGGTCACGTTGCCGGCTACACAGCAGGGGAACAGCTGGCGGTGCTGAACCCCACTGACACATTGGCGGGTGTTTTTCTCTGTGCAGATAGCACTTCCGGGCAAAAACTAGCGGTGTTAGAGCCCAGGGTCAGCAGGAGGAGGAGAGGAGCAGAGTGTAGGCCGCAGCCTGCACTGGTGGCAGCTTTTGTTCGGTTGTGCCAGTATGGCTTGTGCTGGACACGTTGCCGACTACACAGCAGGGGAACAGCTGGCGGTGCTGAACCCCACTGACACATTGGCTGGTGTTTTTCTCTGTGCAGCTAGCAGTTCCGGGCAAAAACTGGTGGTGTTAAAGCCCAGGGTAAGCAGGAGGAGGAGAGGAGCAGAGTGTAGGCAGAAGCCTGCACTGGTGGCAGCTTTTGGTCTGTTGTGCCAGCGTGGCTTGTACTGGACACGATGCCGACTACACAGCAGGGGAACAGCTGGCGGAGCTGAACCCCACTGACACAATGGTGGGTGTTTTTCTCTGTGCAGCCAGCACTTCCGGGCCCCAACTGGCTTAGTTAGAGCCCAGGGTCTGCAGGAGGAGCAGAGTGTAGGCCGAAGCCTAATTGAACCAATTTCAAAGGTAACCTTTAACCCACCCTCAGGTGTTACAATGTTGAAGAGCCACACCTTGTGCAGCAGTAAAGCTCCACAAGTTAAAGGTTGCTCTTTAAGTTTTGCTCATTGCACACGCAGAATGAAAGACGTACACAATTTAGCCCATTGAACAGTAGAACTGTATTGGAGGCGTGACTTGTCTTTTTAAGGAGACGCAGCACAGGTGCACATAAATAACGCTTTGGTGCTGGGCGCAGCCTCCTGAGCGTTGTTATTTGCTGTACAGGAGTCTGCGCTATTGTGACCCCTTGGCCATGCGCTGTGAGCGCTGCCTGTCTTCTCACCTCATTTCATGTTGGCCAGTGCGGTTAGCAATGGGCATGAATCCCAGATCCGCAGTGTGTTTTCAAAAATTCACACTGCGTGGCTGGGATTTGTGGCCTTGTGCAGTAAATATGTTTGCCACTCACACATGTCCTTACACCTGCTTCAGACTGGGCGGCCTCAGCTGATCCCTTATCGCCTACCACGGCCATGAGGCCGCACAGTCTGAAGAAGGCGGAAGGAGATGAGTTAAGACAGGCGAACATATGCACTGCACATGCCCATCAATCACACCCTCGCAGCCAAAATATATGAGACAACGAGGGGGGTTGTGTCGGGCAGGGCGAACGCACAGGCACAGGCAGCCAACCAATGATGTCAGAAGACGGGCAGCGCTACCAAGGGTGGTGCTGCGTACCATTAGAAAGGAAAGTCACACCTCAGGGACAGTGGAATGGTCTCAATGAGACACATTTTGTACGTGTTGAGTTCCACGTTGGCAAGGAGAAAAAGTCAGGAACCTTGTACAAATGCAGCATTACTGCTGTACAAGGTGGCTGTTATACATAGAAACACCTTGGGGTGGGTGGCAGGGTCCCTTTAATTTCAGTTCATGTGCCTGCATGGCGTTTGCAGGTCACATTGCCGGCTACACAGCAGGGGAACAGCTGGCGGTGCTGAACCCCACTAACACATTGGCTGGTGTTTTTCTCTGTGCAGCTGGCAGTTCCGGGCAAAAACTGGCGGTGTTAGAGCCCAGGGTCAGCAGGAGGAGGAGAGGAGCAGAGTGTAGGCCGAAGCCTGCACTGGTGGCAGCTTTTGTTCTGTTGTGCCAGCGTGGCTTGTGCTGGACACGTTGCCGACTACACAGCAGGGGAACAGCTGGCGGTGCTGAACCGCACTGACACATCAGCTAGTGTTTTTTCTGTGTAGACAACACTTCCAGGTGGCAACTGACAGTGTTGAAACCCAGGGAATCAAAGAGGAGCAGAGTGTAGTCCGAAGCCTGCAGTGGAGCAAGTTGAAAGGGAACCTTTAACCCCCCCCCCCCCAGGCATTTGTTGCTGAAAGAGCCTTCTTGTACAGCAGTAATACTGCACATGGAAAATGGTGGCTCCTAAAATTATGCTCCTTGCAAACGCTGAAGTACACACTCATATAATGTGTCCCCTCACACCGTCAAACCGTCACGGAAGTGGGACTTTCCTTTGTAATGTGATACAGCACAGCCGTCATTCCAACCCACTTGGTGCCGTGCGCCACCTCCTCAACGTTGTTTGGTTCTGTCACGGAGCCTGCGCTGTAATGTTATCCCTTGGCCATGCACAGTTAGCGGTGCCCATCTTCTGACATCATTTAGGTGTCAGGCTGGCAGTGCCTGTGCGTCAAAGCTGCCCGAGATACAACCTCGCAGTGTCATCTAATGTTATCCCACTGCGGGCCAGGGATCCATGGGCATGCGCAGTGCATATCATCGCCTCTCACTCACCTCCTTCCTGCTTCTTCAGACTGTGCGGCGTCACGGCCGTGGCATGCTATTAGGGATCAGCTGACGCCACCTAGTCTGAAGAAGCTTGAAGAAGGTGAGTGAGAGGCTAGTATATGCACTGCGCATGGCCATGGATACCAGGCCCACTGTGGGATCACATTAGACGACACTGCGAGGTGTCATTTCGGGCAGCGTGGACGCACAGGCGCAGCCAGGACGACAACAAATGATGTCAGAGGACGGGCAGCGCAAACTGTGCATGGCCAAGGGATAACATAACAGCGCAGGGTCCATGACGATATCAAACAACGCTAAGGAGGCAGCGCACGGTGCCAAGGGGGTAGCAATGACGGCTGTGCTGCATCACATTACAAAGGAAAGTCCCACCTCCGGGACGGTTGGACGGTGTGAGGGGACACATTACATGAGTGTGTAGTTCAGCGTTTCCAAGGAGCATAATTTCAAGAGCGACCTTTTCCTTGTGCAGTGTTAGTGCTGCACAAGGTGGCTCTTTCTGTAACAAACGCCTAGGGGGGGGGACAGGTCCCCTTACATTTTAGTTGTGCCAGCGTGGCGGTCGCATGACACGTTGCCAGATACACAGCTGGGGATCAGCTGACATTACTGAACCCCAATAACAGAGGAGCGACTGTTGACTCTGCAGACAGCACTTCCAGGCACCAACTTGCGGTGTGAGAGCCCAGGGACAGCAGGAGGAGCAGATTGGAGGTATTGCCGCACACACAGCTGGGGATCAGCTGACGTTACTGAACCCCAATAACAGAGGAGCGACTGTTGACTGTGCAGACAGCACTTCCAGGCACCAACTGGCGGTGTTAGAGCCCAGGGACAGCAGGAGGAGCAGATTGGAGGTATTGCCGCACACACAGCTGGGGATCAGCTGACGTTACTGAACCCCAATAACAGAGGAGCGACTGTTGACTGTGCAGACAGCACTTCCAGGCACCAACTGGCGGTGTTAGAGCCCAGGGACAGCAGGAGGAGCAGAGGAACAGAGTGTAGGCCGAAGCCTGATTGGAGCAAGTTGAAAGGGAACCTTTAACCCCCCCCCAAGACGTTTGTAGCTGAAAGAGCCATCTTGTGCAGCACTAAGGATGCAAAAGGAAAAGGTTGCTCTTTTAATTATGCTCCTTGCAAACACAGAAGTAAACACTAAAAATGTGTCCCCTTATACCGTAAAACCGTCCCGGAGGTGGGAATTTCCTTCGTAATGGGACGCAGCACAGCTGTCATTCCTATCCCCTTGGTGCCGTGCGCTGCCTCCTCAGCGTTGTTTTAAGCTGTCACGGAGCCTGCGCTGTTCTGTTATCCCTTGGCCATACCCAATTAGCGCTGCTTGTCTTCTGACATAATTTGGTGTCAGGCTGTCAGTGCCTGTGCGTCCACGCTGCTCCAGATCTCACCTCGCAGTGTCGTCTAATGTAATCCCACTGCGGGCCTTGGATCCATGGGCATGCACAGTGCATATCCTCGACTCTCACTCCCCTCCTTCCCTCTTCTTCAGACTGTGCAGCGTCACGGCCGTGGCATGCTATTAGGGATCAGCTGACGGCGCACAGTCTAAAGAAGGCGGAGGGAGATGGGCGAGAGCCCGAGGTGAAGATATGCACTGCGCATGCCCATGGATCCCAGGCTCGCAGTGTGATTCAATCAGAAGACACTGCGAGGCGGGTTCTTGGGCAGCGCGGCCGCACAGGCGCAGCCAGCCTGACACCAAATTATGTCAGAAGACAGGCAGCGCAAATAGGGCATGCCCAAGGGATAACAGAACAGCGCAGGCTCCGTGACAGCTTAAAACAACGCTGAGGAGGCAGCGCATGGCACCAAGGGGGTAGGAATGACGCCTGTCCCAGCTCCGGGACGGTATATCGGTATCAGTGAACACATTTTATAAGTGTTAAGTTCTGCGTGTGCAAGGAGCTAAACTAAAAGAGCTACCTTTTCCTTGTGCAACATTACTGCTGCACAAGATGGCTCTTTCAGTAACAAACGCCGAGGGGGGGGGGACAGGTTCCCTTACATTTAGGTTGTTGTGCCAGCGTGGCGGTCGCAGGACACATTGCCGGCTACACAGCTGGGGATCAGCTGACGTTACTGAAACCCAATAACACTGGGTCGTATGTTTTGACTGTGCAGCCTGCACTTCTAAGCCGCAACTGGCGGTGTTGGAGCCCAGGAATAGCAGTTCAGGTGGTAGAAAGATGAACACATCAGGAGACTTGGATGACACCCAATTACTTAATCAGGCAGAGGAGTGGCAAATTCCTGCAAGATCCAGGCCTGGTTCATTTTCAGGAAAGTAAGCCGGTCAACGTTATCGGAGGATAGTCGCATGCGACGGTCTGTTAGTACACCACCTGCGGCACTAAAGACACGTTCCGATAAGACACTAGCCGCAGGGCAAGCCAGCACCTCCAATGCATACTGGCTTAGCTCTGGCCATGTATCGAGCTTGGAGACCCAAAACTTGAACGGGGAAGAGCCGTCTGGGAGTACACTAAGAGGGCAAGCCATGTAGTCTGTCACCATCTGACGGAACCGTTGCCTCCTGCTGACTGGAGCCGCCGGTGATGGTGTAGACATTTGGGGCGGGCACACAAAAGTTTTCCACAGTTGTGCCATACTGGGCTTGCCTTGGGCAGAGGCACTGCTTCTGCTCCCTCTTTGTGCAGAGCCTCCTCCTCCACTGCCTCGACGCACTGAGCTGGCTGCTTTGTAAAGCACTAGCAGCACTCCTCTCAGAAGATGATGGAATTCACCAGTGTGTCGTGGTACTCCTGCATTTTACGCTCCCGTGTCAACGCCGGTATGAGGTTTTGGACATTGTCACGGTAGCGAGGATCGAGGAGGGCGTACACCCAATAATCAGGCACGTTGAGAATGTGATCGATGCGGCGGTCGTCTCTCAGGCACTGCAACATGAAATCAACCATGTGCTGCAGACTGCCAACTGGCCCAGAAACGCTGTCCCCTGCTTGAGACATGATCTCTGCCCGCTCTTCATCACCCCACCCTCGCTGTACACACTGACCACTGGACAATGGTGGAACTCCCTCCTCTGGACGTAGCTCTTCCTCGTCCATTGACTCCTCCTCATCCTCCTCACAAAGGGTCCCCTGCCGACCCCTTTGTGAGGAACCACGTGGCGCTGACTGTCCAGAAGCTGATGGAAAAGGTGACTCCTCATCCTCCACCTCTTCCACATCATCCCTTATCCCTTGCAGGGTTTCTTGAAGCAAGCAGATAAGGGGGACAGTCATGCTGACTAGTGCATCATCTGCACTTGCCATCCGCGTGGAATAATCGAAAGGACGCAAAAACTGGCAGACGTCCTTCATAGTGGCCCACTCTGTGGTTGTGAAGTCTGATCGGCGCTGACTGCGACTTTTTTGCACCTGATGCAGCTGGTACTCCATTACTGCTTGCTGCTGCTCACACAACCGCTCTAACATATGTAACGTGGAATTCCACCTGGTAGGTAGGTCACATATGATGCGATGTTCAGGAAGGCAAAACCGACGCAGCAGAGCAGCAATGCGGGATCTTGCCAAGCTGGAACGCCGCAAGTGAGCACACTCTAGGCGGGCCTTGTGCAGAAGTGCATCAATATCCGGATAGTCCCTCAGAAAACTCTGCACAACCAAACTGAGCACATGTGCCAGACATGTGATGTGAGTGAGGTTGCCAAGGGCTAAAGCTGCCACCAGATTTCGGCCATTAAAACACACTACCATGCCTGGCTGGAGATTCGCTGGCACAAACCACACATCGCTCTCCTGCTTTAGGGCATTCCAGAGCTCCTGCGCTGTGTGGCTTCGATTCCCCAAAGAAACTAATTTCAAGACGGCCTGCTGACGTTTGCCCACGGCTGTGCTCATGTCAGTCGTAACAGGTAACCGTTCACGGGTCCATGTGGAGGTGGACTGTGACGGATCCTGCAGCGATGAATCTGAGGAACTTGTGTAAGAGGAGGAGTCAATGCGTACAGACTGGATTCCTGCAATCCTTGGAGTGGGCAGGACACGTCCTGCGCCACTCGCACGGTCTGTACCCGGCTCAACAACATTAACCCAATGGGCAGTGACGGAAAGGTATCGCCCCTGTCCATGTTGACTGGTCCATGCATCGGTGGTGAGGTGGACCTTGCTACTGACGGCGTTCAGTAGCGCGTGTTTTATTTGTCCCTCCACATGCTTGTGCAGGGCAGGTACAGCTTGCCTGTTGAAGTAAAAGCGGCTGGGCACCTTGTACTGTGGGACTGCCAATGCCATCAAGTCACGGAAGCTGTCAGTCTCCACCAGCCTGAATGAGAGCATTTCCAGTGACAGAAGTTTGGCAATGCCTGCATTCAGAGCCTGTGCTCGGGGGTGGTTTGCCGAGAATGCCCGCCTTTTCTCCCATGCCTGTACTACCGAAGGCTGTAGACTAGGCTGGGAGTGTGAGGATGACTGGGAACGTGGTACTGTGGGTGGAATTACACTAGGTCTCTGGACAACAGTGCCAGAGGTTCTTCCATGGCGATCCAAGGAGGAAGCCGAACCAGCTGTGCGTGAGCTGGAGGAAGAAGCAACACGAGGTGAAGAGGTGGTAGCTGCCGCTGTTGGTTGGCCTAGGTCTTCAGTGTGTTTTTGTAACTCCACCGCGTGCCTGGTCCGCACATGTTTCCACATATTTGTGGTATTGAGGTTGCTGACACTTTTACCTCTTTTTACTTTCTGATGACACAGCTTGCATTTGACAAAACAAATGTCATCTGCAACTGTGTCAAAAAAGGACCAGGCACTGCAAGTCTTGGGAGCGCCCTTTTTGGCTTTTGAAAGAGACAGGCTCCTAACTGGTGCCAAAGTGGAGGCTACAGGCTCCGCAGTCTTCCCCCTCCCTCTCCCTCTTTGGCCCGTTAGGGGAATCTCTTCCTCTGAGCTGCTCCCACCACCTTCCTGTTCCTCATGCCACGATGGGTCAAGGACCTCATCATCTCCACTACCCTCTGCCACCAACTGCTCCTCCTGGTTAGTCTCGGCATCACAGTACCAGAAAGCGGCACCTGAGTTTCATCATCAGATGCGTACTGCGCTGTGGTCACCACAGGCACTGACCCACCCGCCTCTTCAGAGTCAGAGAGACAAAGCTGTTGGGCATCCCTGCGCACTGCCTCTTCTTCCATTTCTCCAATACCGCTTGGCTGGCCCCCTGTTTCCAAGCCAAGAGATTCAGAGAACAGAAGTAGAGACGGCTCCTGTCCTGGGCTCTCTGACTGCCTGGCCAATTTGGCAGGTGGTGAAGAGACAGATGGCTGCTCTCCAGTGGTCTGTGCCTGAGAGGATGTGGCACTAATTGAAGTCGATGCGTTAGCTGCCATCCATCCGACAACGGCTTCAATTTGATCTTCACGCAGCAGCGGTGCACGGTGCTCTCCGACAAAGCTGCGCATGAAGGACTGTTCCCTGCTGAAACTGGGTGATGATGAGTCACCGGTGCCCGCAGCAGGCACAGAATCACCACGTCCTCTCCCTGTTCCTCTCCCTGCTCCACGCCCACGCCCACGACCCTTACTCCCTGCCCTCTTCATCTTGGTTGACAGATAAAGATAAGCAGAAAAGTACTAAGGCCTTAGTGTGTTTATTCCTGAAATGCTCCTCCTAACAGGTGTAAGAAACACTAATGTTGTAAAGTGTGGACTAGACTTTATTACTGATAAAATGTGGCCTACACAAGTGTTAAGTGGTGTTTGGTGAACTTTTACTTTTTTTTTTTCTGCAGATCGGGCTACAGAGCGAGTTTAACTCACACGGAGACCGTGCAGACAGCTGTAAACGGCGCTGCAAGGCCCAAAAACCCTCCTCTAGGTTATCCTATGTAGTGTTTTTCCACTATTTTGCTGGAGACGGGTGGAAAGACACTAATAGGAAATTTTTTTAAAAATTTTCAACAGGCTGCACTATTTGAAAAAAGGACAAGTTATTTTACAGTATGAGGCAGTGACAAACCCTGAGCTGAATACAACCGGCTGTGGCTGTACACAGACTACAGGGTGAGCTGCGCTCACACGGAGACCGTGCAGACAGCCGTAAACGGCGCTGCAAGGCCCAAAAACCCCCCTCTAGGTTATCCTATGTAGTGTTTTTCCACTATTTGGCTGGAGACGGGTGGAAAGACACTAATAGGAAATTTTAGAAAAAATGTGCAGCAGGCTGCACTATGAGCAAAAAAGGACAATGGATAGAACTGTGTGAGGCAGTGTGAACCCCCCCTGAGCTGAATACAACCTGGTATATGGCTGCACACAGACTACAGAGTGAGCTGCACACACACACACACACACAGAGACCTTGCAGAACGCTGTTAAAACAGTGCTGCAAGGCAAGAGCAAGGTAAACTGAACAGTAAACACAGTGTTTGCTAAATTAGCCTTGGAAAAGCAAAATAAAGCAATTAGCTATCTCAACTGGCCCTCAGTTAGAACACAGCGTCCTGTCCCTAACTGAAATCACAGCAGAGTGAGCGCAAAATGGCGGCAGCGCTTTTTTATAGTGCAGAGTGACATCATTTCAGCAGCCAATCACAGCT
Organism: Ranitomeya imitator; assembly: GCF_032444005.1. Lineage (NCBI taxonomy): Eukaryota > Metazoa > Chordata > Amphibia > Anura > Dendrobatidae > Ranitomeya > Ranitomeya imitator. Next base: position 47,659,683 of record NC_091283.1, read on the forward strand.
TTGCCAGTACTTACATGCCCACCATGCTAAACAGGATGTGCCCACACTTCCATTCATTCCTCATTGGCTGCTGCGTGCAGTTTGAATTCCGGGAACTTCCGATTCCGGTATCCGATACGCAGGAAGTATCGGAATTCGGTATCGGAATTCCGATACCGCAAGTATCGGCTGATACCCGATACTTGCGGTATCGGAATGCTCAACACTAGCAGACACTGTTTCTAGCTAATGCCACTCATCAGTGCAAAGTGTTAGATCTGGATTGGCTGTGTGAGAGGCGTCTGACCAGGATCCAAGGAGTAACATTTCTCCTTACAGAGAGTGACATGTCAAGCAAGCCGAGATGAGGAGACTTTAACTCGCATTGCTCCTCTGGGAAATATGCAAATTGTCTCTTCAGAGAGGAAGAGGACTAGAACTGTAGTGCCACCTATAGGAAGTAGCTGTCATCCTAAGTCATGTGACAAGGCTCATTAAAGGGTCTACATTGAGTTTTTAGGTTTGCTAGGTGGCACTAGAGTTCTAGTCCTCTTCCTCTCTGAAGAAACAATTTGCATATTTCACAGAGGAGCATTGTCTCCTCATCAAGATCCAAATAACAGAGAATTAGAGAACAAGGCACATACTGTACATTACCAAACTAAAGCTACAAATGGCAATGATGTAACCATTGTCAGCTAACTAAATAGCCAGGCAATCATTAAGAATGGGAGACACCAGGGCGAAACCCAGCAGGCGTGACCGAAATGGGTGGCTGGGCTGTCACTCACAATACTGACAACCCAGCATGCCCCTATCACTGAATGGGCACATGGGCGGTCATTCACAAAACTGACTGCCCAGAGCGCCCCTACATTTTATGTAGTGGCTGAGCTATCACTCACTGCGTCTCTAGTGACTCGTAAATGGCAGGATTGTGATTGCAAAAAAGTGACCAGTCAGGAGTTTCTCTCCTTTTGTTGCATGCTTCATAAGGGTTGTGTCATTGTGTAGTTTTTTTTTTTGCTGAACATTGCGGAGGGTCCCAATGTTTATAAATGTCTAAATTGTTCACGCATATCATTTTCTTTCACTAGAATCATTGGTGGATCCTCGGCCCTACCTAAGTAAAGCCGCCTGTAATGTTATTTTTGCTATTGTGTTTGGATATCGTCATGATTACGAGGATGCAGAGCTCCTGAATGTTATCTCGTTGATTTATTCTACATTCTCAATTATCAGCTCAAAATGGGGCCAGGTAAGAAGTAAGAATGGATTGATTCCCGGGCATCCTTCATATGTTGTGGCAGTGCCCCAGGTTGTCCTCCTTCTGGGTGGTGGTGCTGAGTAAAGTGGGACTGGTATACAGTTGCACTGTGCCGCGGGATCCTTTGGTATGTGTTTTGGGCTACGTGGAGGAAATTATAACTGATAATTTGTATAAAATGGTTATTGCTAGACTGTTATTTATTGCGCGAAAGTTGATCGCCAAGTTCTGGATTAGGGAAGAGCCACCAACAAGGAGAGACTTTATGAAGCAAGTGGACCATATTATTGCATTGGAGAGGAGTATCTACGTTAGGAGGAACAAGATGGACCTCTTTGACAGGCTGTGGAATCCATGGCTTTAATCAATGTGAGCTAAAGGCCTTTTGCCCCATTGGGAATATGGTTGACAAGTCACCTTCCTTTTCTTGTACTTTTATATATGATGTAGTAGGGGGGGGGGGCGACTCTTGACAGGTCTCTAGAGGGTGGGGGGATGGGGGGTGGGAGTTTGGTTTGGGATTAAATAAGTTTTCTAAAAAGTATTATACATTTGTATATTGCTGATGGTAAAGCATTCACTTTTATTGTTTATGTACAATATTTATGGTTTAATAAAAAATATCTGATTAAAAAAAAAAGAATGGATTGATTCCAAATAGAGATGAGCAAAATTTTGAGTTTTGCAAAGTTCTTTTTTACTGTTAAACATTTTGGCAAATAATGTGTATAATGAACTCTGATTGGTAGCAGTCATAGTTAGTCTCATGACCTAGGCTCTAGATGGGACAGGGCTAATACATATTAGCAGTATTAGTGATTACTTTTCAACCTTTTCCCACATATCATGCTTCAAACATAGATACCAAATCTAAATTTTTGGTGAAGAATCAACAAGTGGAACACAATTGTGAAGTTGACCAAAATTCTTTGGTTATTTTTAAATGTTTGTGGAAAATCAAAAACTGGAAAGTAGGGCGTGCAATATTATACGGCCCCTTTAACGTAATACTTAGTTGCACTACCTTTTGCTGTGATTACAGCTGCAAGTCGCTTGGGGTATGTGTCTATAAGTTTTGTACATCGAGAGACTGAAATTCTGGTCCACTCTTCCTTGGCAAACAGCTCGAGCTCAGTGAGGTTTGATGGAGATCGTTTGTGAACAGAAGTTTTCAGCTCTTTCCACAGATTCTCGATTGGATTGAGGTCTGTACTTTTACTTGGCCATTCTAACACCTGGATATGTTTATTTGTGAACAGGGGTGGATTAAGGGTAACCAGGGCCCCGGGCTGTTCAGACACTGTGGGCCCCCCGGGTCATGTGACGGGGGTCATGTGACGGGGGTCATGTGACGGGGCCCGGGGGTCATGTGACGGGGGTCATGTGACATACCCGAGCCAGATTATTCCAGAAAAATGGCCGGGCCCTACTCTACTGTAACCTATTAAATATTTGTTAAAATCTGCAATACAATTTAGGTATATTTTGACCAATAATATCACATACAAGGAACAAATACCACCGCACCATGACCAGACCACAAATTACAACCACAGTGATCGAATAATATCACATACAAGGAACAAATACCACCGCACCATGTCAAGACCACATATTACCACCACATAGTGACTGAATACTACAATACTGATCAGTAATAAAAAAAAAAACAAACAAACACAATACTATCACTATAAGTGCCAGTATTCACAGGAGATCTGTACTTAGTATGCAGTGTCTGTGTAGAGGTAATACAGAGATCACTGGTGGTATTATACACAGGAGCTCTGTATATAATGTATATGGAATACAGTGATCACTGGTGACATAGTACACAGGAGCTCTGTATATAGTATACAGTGTATAGTGTCAGTGTATAGGTAACACTGACTCACCAGTGACGTCTCTAGGTGAAGTCCTTCATCTTTCTTCCAGCAAAGACCGCCATCATTTTTTCCAGCCAGGACTCGTTTCTGCAGGAAATAACACAGTTATCTCGAGCTCCGCTTGCAGAACACATTACTTAATTTTTCACAACTTCTACATTACAACACGAAGAAAAAAAGGCGACAGTGTCACTCTGCACAGTAACAGGACCGCCCCCCCCCCCCATTTAAAACAGTATACTCAAAAAAATAAAATAAATACAGCACTGCAGTAATAATATCCCTTAATTAGCCCCTATGGTAATACTATTCCCCACCCTGGCCCCGTGTGTCTCATTCCTGGCTCCAGCCATATGTTCTCCCATCCTGCCCTCATGAGTATCCATTCTACACCATATGATCTCCCCATCCTGCCCCATCTGTCTCCATCGTATCCATCCTGCCCCCATGATCCAATCCTGCCCCATGTCTTTCATTCTGCCCCGTGTCTCCAATCATGCCACGTGTCTACATTCTGCCCATGCCTCCAGTCCTGCCCCCAGTGTGTCCAGCAATCTGCCCCAGTGTGTCCAGCATATTACCCCCAGTGTGTCCAGCAATCTGCCCCAGTATGTCCAGCATATTGCTCCAGTGTGTCCAGCATTGCCCCCAGACAGTGTGTCCAGCAATCTGTCCCAGTGTCTGACTCCAGCATATTGCCCCCAGTGTGTCCAGCAATCTGCCCCAGTGTCCAGCATTGCCCCAGACAGTGTGTCCAGCAATCTGCCCCAGTGTGTCCAGCAATCTGCCCCAGTGTGTCCAGCATATTACCCCCAGTGTGTCCAGCAATCTGCCACAGTATGTCCAGCATTGCCCCCAGACAGCGTCCAGCAATCTGCCCCAGTGTGTTCAGCAATCTGCCCCAGTGTATCCAGCATATTACCCCCAGTGTGTCCAGCATATTACCCCCAGTGTGTCCAGCAATCTGCCACAGTATGTCCAGCATTGCCCCCAGACAGCGTCCAGCAATCTGCCCCAGTGTGTTCAGCAATCTGCCCCAGTGTATCCAGCATATTACCCCCAGTGTGTCCAGCAATCTGCCCCAGTGTGTCCAGCAATCTGCCCCAGTGTGTCCAGCAATCTGCCCCAGTGTGTCCAGCATTGCCCCAGTGTGACCAGCAATCTGTCCCAGTGTCTGACTCCAGCATATTGCCCCCAGTGTGTCCAGCAATGTGCCCCAGTGTCTCCAGCATATTGCCCCCAGTGTGTCCTCCAGCAATCTGCCCGTGTCTCCAGTATTGCCCCCAGTGTGTCCTCCAGCAATCTGCCCCAGTGTGTCCTCCAGCAATCTGCCCCAGTGTCTCCAGTATTGCCCCCAGTGTCCTCCAGCAATCTGCCCCAGTGTCTCCAGTATTGCCCCCAGTGTGTCCTCCAGCAATCTGCCCAAGTGTCTCCAGTATTGCCCCCAGTGTGTCCTCCAGCAATCTGCCCCAGTGTCTCCAGTATTGCCCCCAGTGTGTCCTCCAGCAATCTGCCCCAGTGTCTCCAGTATTGCCCCCAGTGTGTCCTCCAGCAATCTGCCCCAGTGTCTCCAGTATTGCCCCCAGTGTGTCCTCCAGCAATCTGCCCCAGTGTCTCCAGTATTGCCCCCAGTGTGTCCTCCAGCAATCTGTCCCAGTGTCTCCAGTATTGCCCCCAGTGTGTCCTCCAGCAATCTGCCCCAGTGTCTCCAGTATTGCCCCCAGTGTGTCCTCCAGCAATCTGCCCCAGTGTCTCCAGTATTGCCCCCAGTGTGTCCTCCAGCATTGCCCCCCAGTGTGTCCTCCAGCATTGCCCCCCAGTGTGTTCTCCAGCATTGCCCCAGTGTGTCCTCCAGCATTGCCCCCCAGTGTGTCCGTTAGCTTATCAAAAAAACAAAAAAAAAAAACAGTCTCCTCACCTGTCCGCGCTCCAGGCGGCGAGCTCCTTCCAGCAGCGCACACTCGCTGGCGACTGACAATGACGTCAGACGCCGGCGACGTGTGCGCTGCGGCCGACATCAGCTGCCAGCCTCCAATTGGCTGGCGGCTGTTGTTGTTAACTATTGACGTGCGGGCGCGCGCCCGCACATCAATAGGAAACCGCCGCAGCGCCGGAAGGGGCCCGGTGAGCAGAGGAGAAGGGGCCCAATGCGGGCCCCCTCTCTCTGCCCACCGGATCCGGGGGCACATACATGCCGGCCCGGCGGTGGGCACATTCACAGACGATTAGTGGAGGGTCAATCTGTGCGGCAGCCCAGGGCCCCCCCAGACCACTGGGCCCTGGGCTACCGCCCATATTGACCCTCTGATAATCCGCCCCTGTTTGTGAACCATTCCATTGTAGATTTTGCTTTACGTTTGGGATCATTGTCTTGTTGGAAGACAAATCTCTGTCCCAGTCTCAGGTCTTTTGCAGACTCCAACAGGTTTTCTTCAAGAATGCTCCTGTATTTGGCTCCATCCAACTTCCCATCTATTTTAACCATCTTTCCTGTCCCTGCTGAAGAAAAACAAGCCCAAACCATGATGCTGCCACCACCATGTTTGACAGTGGGGATGGTGCATTCAGGGTGATGAGCTGTGTTGCCTTCACGCCAAACATATCATTTGGCATTGTTGTCAAAAAGTTCGATTTTGGTTTCATATGACCAGAGCACCTTCTTTATTATTATTATTTATTTATATAGCGCCATTAATTCCATGGTGCTGTACATGAGAAAGGGGTTACATATAGAGTTATAGATATCATTTACAGTAAACAAATTTACAGTGACAGACTGGTACAGAGGGGAGAGGACCCTGTCCTTGCGGACTTACATTTTATGGGATAGTGGGGAAGAGACAGAAGGTAGGGGCGAGGCGGCGGCTCTGGCGATGGCGAGGTGGCAGGATGGTTATTGCAGGCTGTAGGCTTTCTTGAAGAGATGGGTGTTTAGGTTCTGTACTTTCTTCCACGTGTTTGTTGTGTCTCCCAGGTGGCTTGTTGCAGATTTTAAGCAACACTTTTTATGGATATCTTTGAGAAATGGCTTTCTTCCTGCCACTCTTTCATAAAGGCCAGAGTTGTGCAATGTACGACTGATTGTTGTCCTATGGACAGACTGTCCCACCTCAGCTGTAGATCTCTGCAGTTCATCCAGAGTGATCATGGGCCTCTTGGCTGCATCTCTGATCAGTCTTCTCCTTGTTTGAGATGAAAGTTTAGAGGGACGTCCGGGTCTTGGTAGGTTTGCAGTGGTATGATACTCCTTCCATTTCAATATGATCGCTTGCACAGTGCTCCTTGGGATGTTTAAGGTTTTGGAAATCATTTTGTATCCAAATCCGGCTTTAAACTTATCCACAACAGTATCACGGACCTGCCTGTTGTGTTCCTTGGTCTTCATGATGCTCTCTGTGCTTCAAAAAGAACCCTGAGGCTATCACAGAGCAGGTGCATTTATACGGAGACTTGATTACACACAGGTGGATTATATTTATCATCATTTTTTCCTTATAGTTTGTAAGCTTGCGAGCAGGGCCCTCACTCCTCTTGGTATCTATTTTGAACTGTGATTTTTGTTATGCTGTAATGTCTTTTGTCTGTGCAAATCCCCTCTAAAATTTGTAAAGTGCTGTGGAATATGTTGACGCTATATAAATAAAATTATTATCATCATCATTAGGCATTTAGGACAACACTGGATCATTCAGAGATCCACAATGAACTTCTGGAGTGAGTTTGCTGCACTGAAAGTAAAGGGGTCGAAAAATATCGCACGCCCCACTTTTCAGTTTTTGAATTTCCACAAAAATTTAAAATGACCAATAAATTTCGTTCAACTTCACAATTGTGTTCCACTTGTTGTTGATTCTTCACCAAAAATTTACATTTGGTATCTTTATGTTTGAAGCATGATATGTGGGAAAAGGTTGAAAAGTTCCAGGGAGCCGAATACTTTCGCAAGCCACTGTAAATTACTTGATGTTAATATGTATTAAAATCATTGTAACTATTTTAGTTTGAATGCCCATTTCTTTTCTTAACTTTAGTTGGTTGAGATGTTTCCCTGGGTCATGCAATATATTCCTGGGAGACACCAGAAGATCTTTACCGGTCTGAAAAAACTCCTTCAGTTTGTGAATAAAAGAGTTGAAATGAACAGAAAAAATCTGGATGAGAATAACCCCCGGAGTTATGTTGATGCCTTTCTCATTAAAATGGAAAAGGTAAATGCAAAGGAGCCGCGTGTACAGGACTCTCCCAGCCGATCACTGCAAAAAATGCAAGCTGCTCAAATCATGACCTTTATACAAAATAAAAAAAACAAACAAAAAAAACAAAACTAGTCATCTTACAGTTTCCACTCTGGTTACTGGATTTTTTTAAGACTTTTAATTCCTGTATTTTCAGGAAGAGTTTTTAGCAGATTCCTTATCAGCAGAGGCAGGATTACGGCAACTGATAACATCTCTACGAATAGCTAAAAATACAGCATCCAATAATCATAATTATCAATGCAGCTGCTTCCTCTTTCTTCAGAAGTATGCAAAAACATATCGACAGGGTATGTTCATTGGGGTTAATATATATGTAAGTTTCCTCAAAAAAAAAACAAGAAATTAAAGTCTAAAAAAAGCTTCAGTGGGCAATGTAAAAATGGTAATGAGGAAAAAAAATTCACAAAATTTGAGAAGAATTGAACATGATAGATTATTTTTTTTGATGACAGTCTCTTTAAGGCAGTTGACAAAACCACTGTCCTTGTCCACTTCATGTACTGCTTCACTGTTCCTCCATAGTCCATAAGGCAAAAATAATCCTTCCATACTTAACTAATGTATCACCCAATTTTGAACTAAATATCTTAATGATGCCATGGCTACTAGTGGAGTTTATTATCCTCTGTCCGGTACACCGTACCCTCGTGGTCATAATGTGACGCCATTCGCTAATATTGTAATGCGATGTAGCAGCAGCACCTAGTAGACATCGCTCATGCAACAGGTGCATCGGCCAAACTCGTAGTGAAACCCAAGTCTTAATATGGCAAAATAATAAAAAGCTGTATTATAATACATATGTAAATGTTTTTCCTCTTTTATACACAGGAAAATATTAATCCCAAAACTGAATTCCATATGAAGAATTTATTGAACAGTACTTTACAGATTTTCTTTGCTGGGGTGGACACCAGCAGCACAACCCTGACCTATTCTCTACTTCTTCTTATGAAATACCCAAACATCCTTGGTAGGTAAATGTGGTGATCCACGAACGAGGTGCCAGATGTTGATAGGTAAATAGGCCAGCTGGGACATGTCGTTCCACTGGCAGCAGATGGTAATGTTACGGTAGCTGAAGTGGTCTGCTGGACCCCTAAATACTTCTCTCGTATCTACAATTGTCAATAGTGGGAGGTTGCATTTATGAAGATTGTAATGACCTCCCAACGGTGCTCCTATAGAGGTAGTGTCTGGTTGCAGATATTGAAGGTACCCATGGTGTTAGTTTAGTTGGAAGCAACCAGAGACACATGTGACCTTGCAAGCATAACACTTTACTGAAGGAATTAAAGGGAACCTGTCACCTGAATTTGGCGGGACCGGTTTTGGGTCATATGGGCGGAGTTTTCAGGTGTTTGATTCACCCTTTCTTTACCCGCTGGCTGCATGCTGGCCGCAATATTGGATTGAAGTTCATTCTCTGTCCTCCGTAGTACACGCCTGCGCAAGGCAAGATTGCCTTGTGCAGGCGTGTACTACGGAGGACAGAGAATGAACTTCAATCCAATATTGCAGCCAGCATGCAGCCAGCGGGTAAGGAATGGGTGAATCAAACACCCGAAAACTCCGCCCATATGACCCAAAACCGGTCCCGCCAAATTCAGGTGACACGTTCCCTTTAACTGCAAACAGTGTCCCTTAAAATCACAGTTCACAGATTAATATACACTTTTGTGTATTTGGCATAAGAGAGGAAATTTCATGTCCTTATGAAGCAGCAGATTTAGGACTTCTCAGGGCTGCTAAAGTACAGTTCACTTCACTTGCTATTGGAAAAATTATTAGAGGAAACTGCAGTCCAAGTATTACTTCTCTAGGAGTAGGAGGGACCTTCATGGTTTGGCTTCCCATAGCACACACTAGTAATACGGAGTTGCTCACAGTTTTAGGCGGTATCGTTCCCTGTTGCCGGGGGTTAGGGACGGCACTGCTGGTCGCGTAGAAGGCATGTTACACCGGTTCCTTCCAGAGGTGCAAGAAGAAAGCAGTAAACAGGAGAGAACTTGTTCAACTTTATCTCTCTTGACTATATGAAGTCCAGACCAAAAAGAAAGAAAAAGTAAGTGGCACCGCTCAACTTATCAGAGAAAATCAGCTTAATGTGGGAAATTTCTAAACAATGGTAGTCCGATCGAGAGACAGGAGGTGCTGGCGTGAAACAAAATGTCCATGTAATCCAAAGAAGGTAGAAGAAACGCAATAGCACTCACCGATCTGTGGCAGTTTAAACGTCCTTTATTAGAACATGCAGTGAGCAATTTTCACGGCTCAAGGGAGGGAGTGAGAGGAGGAGTGCGACAGGCAAGACGACGACGGCCGTTTCGTGCTAACACCAAGCGCTTCCATGGGTCTGTGGAAGCGCTTGGTGTTAGCGTGAAACGGCCATCGTCGTCTTGCCTGTCGCACTCCTCCTCTCACTCCCTCCCTTGAGCCGTGAAAATTGCTTGCTGCATGTTCTAATAAAGGATGTTTAAACTGCCACAGATCGGTGAGTGCTTTTGCGTTTCTTCTACCTTCTTTGACTATATGAAGCTTTACTCCTTTGTGGAGGTAACTATATGAAGTACGATGTCCTCTCAAGGTGGAGTGGAATAGAGATTCTGGGAGTAGTAATGATTCCTACATCTCCTGGTCTAGACTAGACAGTACCGGCCGTTGAGGTTTCAGCTCTCTGATAGTCACTTGGACATGCACATGAAAAGGGTTTTAAGATAAAAAAAATAAAGCTTATAGTCCTTCACAAACTTCTAAGCGCTAAATGGAAACAGGTTTCAGCACAAATGAATAACAAAATAATCCCATCTTTGAGGAAGGCAAAATAAATCAAACAATCTCAATAACTTGCTGTCATAGTAACCTTTCACATGATCCACCATGAATTGTTTTTCTCCAGCCTCAGCACCAACATACTCTGAGCTGGTCCAGGTGCCTTTTATTTGGACTGCAAGATTGAGACTCAAGTATGGGGTGTTCCTTAATACTGGACCCAGAATTTACTCAAACTACTCAATAACCTAGTGATACTGGAACAGACTTCCCATAATTTACATCACCGAGGCCAGCCACTTCAGTGACACATGCACATTGTCAACCACTTTATCTGACACCTTCTTCCACAGTTTACAGGAAGTGTCTCAGAACTGAGCTGGGAGGCTCCTTCCAGCCATTGTAAGGTAACTTGTTGTGAAGAGATAGGTATTCAATCTTTCATATACATGAATCAGCCAGTAGATGACCAAAAAGTGCAAACCTCAATGCATATTTATCAATCTTCAGTGTTCACAGATACGGCGCATTATACACCGTCTAACTGACAATGGGCAAAATAATTTTGGCACACTAAAACAGATCTAGTGCAACTTGACAACAACTTTACTCAGTAGTAATAGAATGGGTACCAAGATACCACAAAAAGACCTTTGTAATATATTCATTGTATGTATTAGACTAGATATTGACACATTAAAGGGGGTGATTGTATCAGGTTAGCTGCCAGCTATACCTAAGTGATGTCAGTTCCGTCTTCCTGACCGGATAAAAGGAACAATGTACACTTGCTGTCTGTGAGGATGCAGGAGACCATTCCTCTTCTGCCCTCTATTGATATGGAACTCTCTGGCAACTAGAAACTGCACAACTTATAGCAACACACTCTGGCATTTAAGAAACTGAATTAGGTCATGTGCACACTTTGAGTATTTGGTGAGTTCTTTGCCTTAGTATTTGTAAGCCAAAACCAGGAGTGGGTAAAATAAAATTCGGAGGTGGTGACGTGTTTCTATTCTACTTTTCGTCTGATTGCTCCACTCCTGGTTTTGACAACTGGTGCCTTAATACCTTTTGCCCATCATCTGGATCCAAGCTATTATTGCCAGTGTGTCTCTGATGAAATTATGTAAAAAAAAAACTACATGCTTTAAAATTATATAATTGAGGACATTTTCCATGAGATTTGGCAACCATAGTTTTTCTATAAATTCCAGAATCTTCTTAGCTCGTATCTTTTCAGCAGAAATCCAATCCCAGGATCAAAAATATTACATTTACTTTTTTGGACTGAGATACTGTCTAGGTGTAGCTCTGGTTTTTAAGGTAGAAAAGAGTAGGTCATGAAATATGTATCATTTATCATTATTTCCCATTACAATTAGAAAAAATCCACAAAGAGATTGACCAAGTGATTGGTCGGGACCGATACCCCAAGATGCAAGACAGGAGACAGATGCCATTCACTGATGCTGTTATTCATGAAATACAACGATTCATAGATTTGATCCCAATGGGTGCACCACGGAAAACGACAAAAGACATTACATTCAGAGGGTACTCCATTCCTAAGGTGAATATCTCAAATACACTGACAAACAAAAGTGTAACAATGTTTTGAACTTCTGACTTTCAAGCTTCATATCTCACCATCCACTACTGCTTTGAACGTGACACTAACATCATTTTTTAGACAATCATCTTGGCTATCTCATACAAAAATTTGACTTGCAAGTATTTAGCATATGATTAGTTATGCAGCTTCTTGTCACGTAACTGTAGTGTTACCGTTTTGCTTCTAAAAATCTAAATTTTTATTTTTATTATATTATTATTTTGAAAATCCACTTTTGTCTTTCAACACTGCCTGAATCCTTTTGGGCATGCTCTTGATCAGATTCAAGCATACAGTTTGTCTACCAACATCTAATTCCCAGGTCTCTTCTACAGAATCTCCAAATTGGTGCATACTGGATGTCTTGCTTGGGAAAGTATACAGTTTTTCCTTTAACCTCTACCCACCCTTCAACTCTACCCCTAAGTGTTCAATTGAGTTGAGGTCTGGGAACTGTCCAATCCAGCACCTCTAATTCTTTGTGATTGAATAATTTCTTCACCAATCTTGAAGTATGCTTCAGCTCATTGTCCTGCGGGAACACTATGTTGTCCTTTTCATACACATAGTACTCGAGTGTATGAAGTAACTAATCTTGTAGGATACTCACATACAGCTTAGCATTGAGGTCACCATCAATCCTGGTCAAGTATCCATTGCCTTTGGCTGTCAACCCAACCCCATATTCTCAGGCTTCCTCCACTGAACTTGACAGTTCCTTCAATTTCTCTGTTATCCCTTTTTACCGTTCCTTCTTTCAGACTCATTTGCACCCATCAAAGCTTAGTCTATTGATGTTTATCTCATCTCTAAAATCACTCGTTTGCAATCTTCTACTGTCCACTTTTCATACTTTTTTGCAAACTGGAGCCGATGCTTGTTTTGATGACATTGAAGTCGAGGCTTCTTCACTTTTTTTCAAGCCATCATTCCAGACTTGTGTAATGTGGATCTCACGGTGTTTGCATGGACGCCTGTGACCTCACTATTACGAAGCATACGGGCCACCTCCATTGTCGTGTTTGTCACGGGAGAACTGATAGATCTTTTAATGACTGATATTTTGCCTTGAAGTCCACCTCTTGGCTTTTGAAAAGATAGATGGACTTCATTTCACATTCTTCCAACTGTTTTGCCACTCACATAATGCTGTTTGGAAATTTTCTTGGGCAAAAGGCTACTGTTGATGAGCTGGATGATGTGATTTCTCTTTTTTTGGTAAATCTTCTTCATGGCCGATACTTGATTTGAACCAATGACTTTTTACTTGGGAGTCAGCCTAATAATACACTGAGCTATTGGGAATGTGAAAAAAGGTTGTATTTTGTAGTATACAAGAGCAAAATCATAATAATGCAGTGACATGACAAGAATCTGCATGACCTAATCATATGCTGAATAATTGCAAGTCAAATTTATGCATGAGATAGCCAAGATGATTGTCTATAAAATGATAGTAGTCTCATGTTCAAAACAGGTGAGATATGGAACCTGAAAGTCAAAAGTTCAAAACATTGTTACTCTTTTGGTTTTCAGTGTTCAAATGTTTACTTTTACATTTCACTTTGGTTAAATATAAAAACGTTTGGGTAGGCTGTTATGGGTTGTCCTACATAAGCTATACTGTCTGTTTTTTTTTTTTTTTCCAGAACACCAATGTATATCCAGTGTTGACCTCTGTGCTGAAAGACCCTACCCACTTTCCATACCCAAATGAATTCAACCCCCAAAATTTTCTGGATGACCATGATGAATTTAAAAAGAATGACGCCTTCATCCCTATGGCTGCTGGTATGTTTTATATATAATTTAAGCATCTTGCAGGGTAAAGTAGAACTTATGAGGCTTTCTGGAGTCTGTTATCATTATAGCTTAGGTTTGAGTTAAGGAGTAGCTGGGATTCTTCTGTGTAAAAAAATAATTTTGGGCTGAGATTGAGAATTTCCACATTTGCTAAAAACTTAAAGGATTCTGTGCTAAATGTCCTTACTTATTTTTCAATAGGTATGAAATTTGCATCTCCAAGAGAGATCATGTCATATGCACAGTAACTTCAATGTTCTTCGATGTTCTTCAATGTTCTGATATGTCTCTCTGAATTAACTACTGTCTGGTTGAGAAGAGGGCAATGTTTAACACATGCCCATTGGGCTGTAGTCAGATGGCAGTATGAATTAGACTGAGATCAGACTGCAATGCACAGACTAGATGCTGGTCTGATTTATACGGCCATCTGACTGCAGCATATGCTGCTCATTCATAGCATTCATTATTCAGACATATCTTGAAATGCCGGCTGGGGACCATAGAGATGGTCCTCACTATTTGGCTTCTCTAATCGATTAACGGGTCTCTACTTTTGTACACATGGACAATCACTCTAGTCAGGTCTCTCCCTGTTGGCTCCTGCTGGCTTTTAAAATTATGTTCTCTCTAAGGCGTTAGAGCTTTTCAGAATAAGATATACCTGCCTGCAATCACGTATCCATGCTCAAATTTATGCTGCCCATGGTTTGGGCAGCATTAATCTAGTGACGGGTTCCCTTGAACTACAGTATGTCTCAAAACGTCTATCTGTCCCCATCCGAGAGCATCATAAAGTAAAATCGTAAACCCAGATTTCAGCACTGGGTCACGAACTTAACTCATTGCTGTAGTTTTCATAACAAATCACTCTTTTTTCCGCTGCTGCTCTGCTAGTGTTTTCAAAGATGGACTTGTAGTTTGTCATTCTCCATATTCATGAGCTCTAACTATCCTTATCGCTCACCACTAGTGTTGAGCATTCCGATACCGCAAGTATCGGGTATCGGCCGATATTTACGGTATCGGAATTCCGATACCGAGTTCCGATATTTTTGCGATATCGGGATCAGGATGAATATTCATGTGTAAAATAAAGAATAAAAATAAAAAATATGGATATACTCACCCTCGGACGCGCCCTGCTTGTAACCGCTGCAACCGGCAGCCTCCGTTCCTAAGAATGAGCGAGTGAAGGACCTGCGATGACGTCACGGCTTGTGATTGGTCGCGTGAGCAGTCACATGAGCGGTCATGTGACCAATCACAAGCCGCGACGTCATCGAAGGTCCTTCACCCGCTCATTCTTAGGAACGGAGGCTGCTGGTTACACCGCTAAGGTCCAGGGTCCGCCGGAGGGGTGAGTATATCCATATTTTTTATTTTTATTCTTTACTTTTTACATGAATATGGATCCCAGGGCCTGAAGGAGAGTTTCCTCTCCTTCAGACCCTGGGACCCATTCCAGGATACATTCCGATATTTGTGTCCCATTGACTTGTATTGGTATCGGTATCGGCGATATCCGATACTTTCAAATATCGGAAGGTATCGCTCAACACTACTCACCACAGATTGACCGCTTTCTATCCATGTGCAATGTTGGCGGAAAGCTTTCAATCATTGGAAACAGTCATACAGAGCTTATCATTGAGAGTACTACCAGAGATGCAGCAAATATACAGTCATCTTATCAAAATTAGAGCAAGAAACCCTAAATGGTTCAGGCTGGGAAATGGAACTGGTTTAGGTAAGAACAGAGCCAAAAACCTGGCACCATTTAGGTTTGCGACCAACAAAAAAAAATGATGAGGTTTTACTCTCTGAATGTGATGTGACAAAAGCTGAAGTGGATCTTTCAGGAATGTGAGATGTAGGCTCAAAATGACACCAGTAGCACAGTGTAAACAATTGATGAGTATTAGGGAGTTTACAAATGGAAATAAAACATACAAGTTTGTATGACTTTAACACTCCTTTTATAAAATAGTGCTCAGTTTTGAAACATAACAGAATATATTCTAAATTACAGACCTAGAATGTTTGACCGATGTTTGAGGTGCACCATCTAGCGTAGCCAGCTTCTAAATCTGATAAAACTTAACCTTTAATTTATATGATAAAAAGACAAGATCTTTTACCCTCACACTGGGACACTTATCATTAGGGTTGAGCGACCTTTACTTTTATAGGATCGGGTCGGGTTTCACGAAACCCGACTTTTTCAAAAGTCGGGTCGAGTGAAATCGGCCGATCCTATAAAAAAGTCGGGGTCGGCCGAAACCCGAAACCCAATGCAGTGCGTTGGGTTTCCTTGGTTCCCAGGGTCTGAAGGAGAGCAAACTCTCCTTCAGGCCCTGCGATCCATATTTTAGTGTAAAATAAAGAATTAAAATAAAAAATATCGCTATACTTACCCTCTGACGCGCCCTGGTACTAACCGGGAACCTTCCTCCTTCGAATCAGCGCTTCCAAGACCTTGTGGTGACGTCGCGGCTTGTGATTGGTCGCGCGACCGCCCATGTGACCGCTCGCGCGACCAATCAGAAGCCGTGATGTCACCGAAGGTCCTTCAAGCGCTGATTCTTAGGAAGGAAGGCTGTCGGAAAGAAGCAGGGCGCGTCCGAGGGTGAGTATATTCCTATTAGGTATATACTCACCCTCGGACGCACCCTGCTTCTTTCCGACAGCCTTCCTTCCTAAGAATCAGCGCTTGAAGGACCTTCGGTGACGTCACGACTTCTGATTGGTCGCGCGAGCGGTCACATGGGCGGTCGCGCGACCAATCACAAGCCGCGACGTCACCACAAGGTCTTGGAAGCGCTGATTCGAAGGAGGAAGGTTCCCGGTTAGTACCAGGGTGCTTCAGAGGGTAAGTATTGCGATATTTTTTATTTTAATTCTTTATTTTACACTTAAATCTGAATTCCGATACCAATTCCAGATATCTTAAACATATCGGGAATCGGTATCGGAATTCCGATTCCAGATTCAGAAGATCGCCGACTTCATGGCCGACCCCACACTGGGGTCGGGTCGGGTTTCATGAAACCCAACCTTGCCAAAAGTCGGCGACTTCTGAATATTACCGACCCGTTTCGCTCAACCCTACGTATCATATAGGAAGGTCAGACCTGCCACTGCAGGTGACCTTTATGAACCTGAACTATTTCCCCTGATGAACCCCCTGAACAGGGGAGGAAACACGTTGGGAAAGGAAGATACTACTCAGGGAGGCTATACTTGTCATGGGCACCGTGTAGTAGATCTATACTTGGGTACTGCCATTGTCATGGAGGGAGTCTTTTTGCACAGGGCACGACAGGGAAGTCAGACCCCGAGACCCCCCCCCCCATATTTTTTCCTCTCATTACTTCAATTTCACCTGTCCTGATCCTTTATGAATGGTGGAAAATCAGGAAATAACAATTGGGTGAGATTGTACCATTTTATTTCATGCACTGGTATTTTTGAGCACTTTATAATTTTATGTATTATTTATTTATTGTCTTTTTAGCATATAAATTAAAGGTTAAGTTTTATCAGATTTAGAAGCTGTCTATGCTAGATGGTGGATATATGTACTAGTCAGAGTAATTTAGAGCAAACTGCTCAGATTTGAATTGCTGAGTATACGATGCTTGTGGTGCCAAAAGGTGGACATTGACTTTTAGCTTAGACCATGACTGCTGTCAGCTACTCCTTTCCCACCTTGTGCTAGAAATAACTCGTGCCCTGGTTTATTATAGATGTTGAGTTGGATTATTATTAGTGATGAGCGAATATACTCGTTACTCGAGATTTCTCGAGCACGCATGGGGGTCCTCCGAGTATTTTTTAGTGCTCGGAGATTTAGTTTTTCTTGCCGCAGCTGAATGATTTACATCTGTTAGCCAGCATGAGTACATGTGGGGGTTGCCTGTTTGCCAGGGAATCCCCACATGTACTTATGCTGGCTAACATGCGTGCTCAAGAAATCTCGAGTAATGAGTATATTCGCTCATCACTAATTATAATGTTGTGACCTGTGCTTTTTGTTTTCTTTCTGCTCAGGTAAGAGGATTTGCTTAGGAGAAAACCTGGTTCGAGTTGAGATATTTATCATTTTAATCACCGTATTACAAAACTTCAACTTGAAATCGCCGGTTCCTCTGGAAGACTTGGATATCACTCCAGAGATTTCTGGCTTGGGAAACTTTCCCAAACTGTTCAAACTTGCCTTTATTCCTCGTTAAGCATTAAAGGGAAAGTATCATCAGAAAATGACTTGGTATAAATTACACTTTTGCTTATCCCTTATAGGAAGCAGTCATTTTTCATTTTTGTAATTTCATTTTTTTTTCCCCTTTGTCCAAACACCATTACTTTTTTTTAGTCCATCATCATAGCCGTATGAGGGCTTCATTTTTTTATTCTGAAAAACAGAAAAACAATGAAGAAATGGATAAAAAATGTAATTATTCCATTTTTTTTTTAGTTTAATTTTTAGAGCATTCAATATGAATTAAAAATGACCTGGTAACATTTATTCCCCAGATCAGTTTCTTTAAAGTTCCCAAACTTGTATATTTGTATGCAAAATTGTACAAAACATTTGCAAAAATAAAAAATTTGATGTGATCTGTGTTGCCATTTTTTGAGTCCCATATTCCTTATTTTTTTTTCCATTAATGAAGCTGTGGAGGGAGGCTTGTTTTTATATGCCTTGAAGTTGTTTGTAATGGTACTATTTTCGGGTCCATGCAATGTTTTGATCGCTTTTTATTGCATTATATGGAAGAAGTGCGCCGACCAAAAGAGGGCAATTTTGGCATTTCAATTTTTTCCTTTAGGTTAGTGCCCACTTAAATCGTCGTGACAATACAACATTGGATGTCCTTTATGGGACTATGACTCATTGGCCCCTATAGCAATCCCATCACCATGGGGTTAAAAGCCTGAAAATATGACCCCCTGTGATCATGCCCCTTAAATGATGTGGTCAAGATTTGAATGTGGCATTGAAGTGACTAATCAAACAAACAGTGCTGTTAGTGGCCCACTCCATGACATAATAGTACATCACAGTGCTGGAAGAGATTCTTTGTTTTCCCATGTCACTGTAATATATAATATAATATAATATATATAGCACAGACCAAAAGTTTGGACACACCTTCTCATTTAAAGATTTTTCTGTATTTTCATGACTATAAAAATTGTACGTTCACACTGAAGGCATCAAAACTATGAATTAACACATGTGGAATTATATACGTAACAAAAAAGTATAAAAAACTGAAAATATGTCTTATATTCTAGGTTCTTCAAAGTAGCCACCTTTTGCTTTGATGACTTCTTTGCACACTCTTGGCATTCTCTTGATGAGCTTCAAGAGGTAGTCACCGAGAACGGTCTTCCAAAAATCTAGAAGGAGTTCTCAGAGATGCTTAGCACTTGTTGGCTCTTTTGCCAAACGAGAAGTTGTGTCCAAACTTTTGGTCTGTACTGTGTATATTTGTGTGTATGTGTGCGTGTATATACATACACATATATATATATATATATATATACTCAAAAAAATAAAGGAAACACTAAAATCCCACATCCTAGATGTAACTGAATGGAATATTCCAGTTGTAAATCTTTATTCATTACAAAGTGGAATATGTTGAGAATAATAAAACCTAAAAATTATCAACGTAAATCACAACTAATATCCCACGGAGGTCTGGAGTTGGAATGATGCTCAAAATCAAAGTGGAAAATGAATATACAGGCTTTTCCAACTTCAGTGGAAATGCCTCAAGACAAGGAAATGATGCTCAGTAGTATGTGTGGCCTCCACATGCCTGCATAACCTCCCTACAATGCCTGGGCATGCTCCTGATGAGGCAGCGGATGGTCTCCTGAGGGATCACCTCCCTGACCTGGACTAAAGCATCCACCAACACCTGGACAGTCTGTGGTGCAACTTGACATTGGTGGATGGTGCGAGACATGATGTCCCAGATGTGTTCAATCGGATTCAGGTCTGGGGAATGGGCGGGCCAGTCTATAGCTTCAATGCCTTCATCTTGCAGGAACTGCTGACACACTCCAGCCACATAAGGTCTGGCATTGTCCTGCATTAGGAGGAACCCAGGGCCTACCGCACCAGCATATGATCTCACAATGGGTCTGAGGATCTCATCTCGGCACCTAATGGCAGTTAGGCTACCTCTGGTGAGCACATGGAGGGCTGTACAGCCCTCCAAAGAAATGCCACCCCACACCATTACAGACCCACTGCCAAACCGGTCATGCTGAAGGATGTTGCAGGCAGCAGATCGCTCTCCCCAGCGTCACCAGACTCTGTCACGTCTGTCACATGTGCTCAGTGTGAACATGCTTTCGTCTATGAAGAGCTAATTTGCCAATCCTGGTGTTCTGTGGCAAATGCCAAGCGTCCTGCATGGTGATGGGCTGTGAGCACATCCCCCATCTGTGGACGTTATGCACTCAGACCATCATCATGGAGTCGGTTTCTAACCATTTGTGCAGACACATGCACATTTGTGGCCTGCTGGATGTCATTTTGCAGGGCTCTGGCAGCGCTCCTCCTGTTCCTCCTTGCACAAAGGCTGAGGTAACAGTCCTGCTGCTGGGTTGTTGTCCTGCTGCTGGGTTGTTGCCCTCAAAACCAAACCTTCTTGCCACAGCTCGCATTGGTGTACCATCTTAGATGAGCTGCACTACCTGAGCCACTTGTGTGGGTTGTAGAGTCCGTCTCATGCTACCACAAGTGTGAAAGCACAACCAACCTTCAAAAGTGATGAAAACATCAGCCAGAAAGCACTGGTACTGAGATGTGGTCTGTGGTCCCCACCTGCAGAACCACTCCTTTATTGAGTGTCTTGATAATTGCCAATAATTTCCATCTGTTGTCTATTCCATTTGCACAACAGCATGTGAAATTTATTGTCAAACAGTGCTGCTTCCTAAGTGGACAGTTTAATTTCACAGAAGCTTGATTTACTTGGGGTTATATTCTGTTGTTTAAGTGTTCCCTTTATGTTTTTGAGCAGTGTGTGTGTGTGTGTGTGTGTGTGTGTGTGTGTGTATATATATATATATATATATATATATACATATATTCCATGATTGCTGAGGCAGTAGCATAGATCAGTTATAATCAACAAGAATGGAACAGACGGCACTAGAGCGTATACGAAATCTGACAGACAGGACTGATGGCGGACAAATGAAACCAGGTATTCACGAATGCTTGCGGGCTGCGGTGCTCAGCATAATAAGAGAGAACACATAATCCAAAATAGCCAAAGCAGAAAAATATGCGGCACTCACCCCAATCTGGCAGTGGAAATCGTGAATTTTATTGGAGAAAATGAAAGAAAAACGTCCGTCAGGACATCGGGTACAAAGGAGGGTGCGGTGTTGGAGTGTGGACGACGGCCGTTTCGCACACACAGGTGCTTCGACGGGTCCAGCTACTAGATTACTGCACGTCATTTCCTTTTAAAGGATCTATGACATGTATACATAGACAAGATGTGAATAAACATAAAAATATAAATAACTGTGACAATATGTGGCTTATACATAAGTAATCTACATACAGATTGATAGAACTGCAGGAATTATACAATTATACGATCTAACAATATATAGTGACGTATATATTATCATTATATTTGAAGAATTTTTTTAGAAAATATATTAGTACTTTAACCTCTAAGATTTACAAAAAGACAGAGAAATCTAATCTGTCATTTAGTCCGATAGGTCCCTGTGCGTTAGAATTTAAGATCCATTTGGCTTCTTTTTGTAGTAAGATTTTATTTTGATCTCCTCCTTGCGGAGGATATTTAACTACTTCTATGCCAGCAAAACTAAGCGCCTCAGGATTTGCATCATGTTTTTCTCTCATGTGTTCAATTAGTCTCAGGCAACCTTTACCTGTTTTTATAGAATTATAATGTTCTTTGAACCTGGTGATTAACGGTCTTATTGTTTTTCCGATATAAAAATATCGGCAGGGGCAAAATAGAACATAAATAACAAACCTACTTTTGCAAGATATGAAATCTTTTACTGAATGAAAAATAGAACCTATATGTAAAGGATTTTTTGTAATGTGTAGGTGACAAAATCTACAATTGCCGCATTTATGGTTTCCGGCTGGGGCATTATTAGATAACCAGATATTTCTGGGCACTGTAATTTTATTATGCACTAATAAATCTGCCAAATTATGAGCTCGTTCATAAGCAAACCTTGGAGCATTATTACAAATTAATGTATTACAATTTGTAATGTATTACAAATTAAAGTGCCCAGAAATATCTGGTTATCTAAAAATGCCCCAGCCGGAAACCATAAATGCGGCAATTGTAGATTTTGTCACCTACACATTACAAAAAATCCTTTACATATAGGTTCTATTTTTCATTCAGTAAAAGATTTCATATCTTGCAAAAGTAGGTTTGTTATTTATGTTCTATTTTGCCCCTGCCGATATTTTTATATCGGAAAAACAATAAGACCGCTAATCACCAGGTTCAAAGAACATTATAATTCTATAAAAACAGGTAAAGGTTGCCTTAGACTAATTGAACACATGAGAGAAAAACATGATGCAAATCCTGAGGCGCTTAGTTTTGCTGGCATAGAAGTAGTTAAATATCCTCCGCAAGGAGGAGATCAAAATAAAATCTTACTACAAAAAGAAGCCAAATGGATCTTAAATTCTAACTCACAGGGACCTATCGGACTAAATGACAGATTAGATTTCTCTGTCTTTTTGTAAATCTTAGAGGTTAAAGTACTAATATATTTTCTAAAAAAGAAATTCTTTAAATATAATGATAATATATACGTCACTATATATTGTTATAGATCGTATAATTGTATAATTCCTGCAGTTCTATCAATCTGTATGTAGATTACTTATGTATAAGCCACATATTGTCACAGTTACTTATATTTTTATGTTTATTCACATCTTGTCTATGTATACACGTCATAGATCCTTTAAAAGGAAATGACGTGCAGTAATCTAGCAGCTGGACCCGTCGAAGCACCTGTGTGTGCGAAACGGCCGTCGTCCACACTCCAACACCGCACCCTCCTTTGTACCCGATGTCCTGACGGACGTTTTTCTTTCAGTTTCTCCAATAAAATTCACGATTTCCACTGCCAGATTGGGGTGAGTGCCGCATATTTTTCTGCTTTGGCCATTTTGGACTATGTGTTCTCTCTTATTATGCTGAGCACCGCAGCCCGCAAGCCTTCGTGAATACCTGGTTTCATATGTCCGCCATCAGTCCTGTCTGTCAGATTTCGTATTCGCTCTAGTGCCGTCCGTTCCATTCTTGTTGATTATAACTATTCAATTACTTGTTGCTAGTGGACTGAGCACAGAACACAGTGATACGTGTTATGACCTGGTGGTAAGGACAATAATGGACCTGGTGGTTAAGAGCACACGGAATGACCTGATAGTTACTAATAATATAGGACGAGCTCTGAGACGTGGGAACTCTGCTGACCGCAATCCCTAATCCTATCACACACACTAGAAATAGCCGTGGATTGCTCCTAACGCTCCCTATGCAACTCGACACAGCCTAAGAAACTAGCTAGCCCTAAAGATAGAAAAACAAAGCCTACCTTGCCTCAGAGAAATTCCCCAAAGGAAAAGGCAGCCCCCCACATATAATGACTGTGAGTAAAGATGAAAATTACAAACACAGAGATGAAATAGATTTAGCAAAGTGAGGTCCGACTTACTGAACAGACAGAGGATAGGAAAGGTAACTTTGCGGTTAGCACAAAAAACTACAAAAAGACCACGCAGAGGGCGCAAAAAGACCCTCCGCACCGACTCACGGTGCGGAGGCGCTCCCTCTGCGTCCCAGAGCTTCCAGCAAGCAAGACAAAAATCAAAATAGCAAGCTGGACAGAAAAATAGCAAAACAGAGAAAAACAAGCAGGAACTTAGCTTCTGCTGAGAAGACAGGTCACAAGAACGATCCAGGAGAGAACTAGACCAATACTGGAACATTGACAGGTGGCATGGAGCAATGATCTAAGTGGAGTTAAATAGAGCAGCCAGCTAACGAATTAACCTCGTCACCTGTGGAAGGAAACTCAGAAGCAGCAGCTCCACTCACAACCACCAGAGGAAGCCCATGGACAGAACCAGTCGAAGTACCA
This sequence comes from Ranitomeya imitator, assembly GCF_032444005.1. Lineage (NCBI taxonomy): Eukaryota > Metazoa > Chordata > Amphibia > Anura > Dendrobatidae > Ranitomeya > Ranitomeya imitator. Next base: position 47,683,461 of record NC_091283.1, read on the forward strand.
TTCATGACCACAGGAGGGAGCTCGACAACAGAATTCACAACGGTACCCCCCCTTGAGGAGGGGTCACCGAACCCTCACCAGAGCCCCCAGGCCGACCAGGCCGAGCCAAATGAAAGGCACGAACCAGTTCGGCAGCATGAACATCGGAGGCAAAGACCCAGGAATTATCTTCCTGACCATAACCCTTCCACTTGACCAGGTACTGGAGTTTCCGTCTCGAAATACGAGAATCCAAAATCTTCTCCACCACATACTCCAACTCCCCCTCAACCAACACCGGGGCAGGAGGATCAACGGATGGAACCACAGGCGCCACGTATCTCCGCAACAATGTCCTATGGAACACATTATGGATGGCAAAAGAAACTGGAAGGGTCAAACGAAACGACACAGGATTGAGAACCTCAGAAATTTTATATGGACCAATGAAACGAGGCTTAAACTTAGGAGAGGAAACCTTCATAGGAACATAACGAGACGACAACCAAACCAAATCCCCAACACGAAGTCGGGGACCCACACAGCGCTGGCGGTTAGCGAAACGTTGAGCCTTCTCCTGGGACAATGTCAAATTGTCCACCACATGAGTCCAAATCTGCTGCAACCTATCCACCACAGTATCTACACCAGGACAGTCCGAAGACTCAACCTGCCCTGAAGAGAAACGAGGATGGAACCCAGAATTGCAGAAAAACGGCGAATCCAAAGTAGCCGATCTGGCCCGATTATTAAGGGCGAACTCAGCCAAAGGCAAAAAGGACACCCAATCATCCTGATCAGCAGAAACAAAGCATCTCAGATATGTTTCCAAAGTCTGATTAGTTCGTTTGGTTTGGCCATTTGTCTGAGGATGGAAAGCCGAGGAAAAAGACAAATCAATGCCCATCCTAGTACAAAAGGCTCGCCAAAACCTCGAAACAAGCTGGGAACCTCTGTCAGAAACGATGTTCTCCGGAATGCCATGTAAATGAACCACATGCTGGAAAAACAATGGCACCAAATCAGAGGAGGAAGGCAATTTAGACAAGGGTACCAAATGGACCATCTCAGAGAAGCGATCACAAACCACCCAAATGACCGACATCTTTTGAGAGACAGGAAGATCCGAAATAAAATCCATAGAGATATGCGTCCAGGGCCTCTTTGGGACCGGCAAGGGCAAAAGCAACCCACTGGCACGAGAACAGCAGGGCTTAGCCCGAGCACAAGTCCCACAGGACTGCACAAAAGAACGCACATCCCGCGACAGACGGCCACCAAAAGGATCTAGCCACCAAATCTCTGGTACCAAAGATTCCAGGATGACCAGCCAACACCGAACGATGAACCTCAGAGATAACTCTACTAGTCCATTTATCAGGGACAAACAGTTTCTCCGCTGGGCAACAGTCAGGTCTATCAGCCTGAAATTTTTGCAGCACCCGCCGCAAATCAGGGGAGATGGCAGACAAAATTACCCCCTCTTTGAGAATACCCGCCGGCTCAGGAACACCCGGAGAGTCGGGCACAAAACTCCTTGACAGGGCATCAGCCTTCACATTCTTAGAGCCTGGAAGGTACGAAACCACAAAATCAAAACGGGAGAAAAATAGCGACCAACGAGCCTGTCTAGGATTCAACCGTTTGGCAGACTCGAGATAAGTCAAATTCTTGTGATCCGTCAAGACCACCACGCGATGCTTGGCTCCTTCAAGCCAATGACGCCACTCCTCGAATGCCCACTTCATGGCCAACAACTCTCGATTGCCAACATCATAATTGCGCTCAGCAGGTGAAAACTTTCTAGAAAAGAAGGCACATGGTTTCATCACCGAGCCATCAGAACTTCTTTGCGACAAAAAAGCCCCTGCTCCAATCTCAGAAGCATCAACCTCGACCTGAAACGGAAGCGAAACATCTGGCTGGCACAACACAGGGGCAGAAGAAAAACGATGCTTCAACTCCTGAAAAGCCTCCACAGCCGCAGAAGACCAATTGACCACATCAGCACCCTTCTTGGTCAAATCAGTCAACGGTTTAGCAACACTAGAAAAATTATTGATGAAGCGACGATAAAAATTAGCAAAGCCCAGGAACTTTTGCAGACTCTTCACAGATGTCGGCTGAGTCCAATCATAAAGCAATCCGAGTGCCAGAAAAAAACGCATCAACATCACGCAATGCCGGATCTCCTGGCGCAAGGGAAAATGACCAGTCTTGAGGGTCGCCACGTAACAAAGAAATAATGATTTTCACTTGTTGAACAGGGTCACCTGAGGAGCGAGGTTTCAAAGCAAGAAACAATTTACAATTATTTTTGAAATTCAGAAACTTAGATCTATCCCCAAAAAACAAATCAGGAATTGGAATCCTAGGCTCTAACATCGGATTCTGAACCACAAAATCTTGAATGTTTTGTACCCTTGCAGTGAGATTATCCATACAAGAGGACAGACCTTGAATGTCCATAGCTACACCTGTATCCTGAACCACCCAGAAGTAAAGGGGAAAAGAGAGACAAAACACACTGCAAAGAAAAAAAAATGGTCTCAGAACTTCTCTTATCCCTCTATTGAGATGCATTAATACTTTTGGCCACCTGTACTGTTATGACCTGGTGGTAAGGACAATAATGGACCTGGTGGTTAAGAGCACACGGAATGACCTGATAGTTACTAATAATATAGGACGAGCTCTGAGACGTGGGAACTCTGCTGACCGCAATCCCTAATCCTATCACACACACTAGAAATAGCCGTGGATTGCTCCTAACGCTCCCTATGCAACTCGACACAGCCTAAGAAACTAGCTAGCCCTAAAGATAGAAAAACAAAGCCTACCTTGCCTCAGAGAAATTCCCCAAAGGAAAAGGCAGCCCCCCACATATAATGACTGTGAGTAAAGATGAAAATTACAAACACAGAGATGAAATAGATTTAGCAAAGTGAGGCCCGACTTACTGAACAGACAGAGGATAGGAAAGGTAACTTTGCGGTCAGCACAAAAAACTACAAGAAGACCACGCAGAGGGCGCAAAAAGACCCTCCGCACCGACTCACGGTGCGGAGGCGCTCCCTCTGCGTCCCAGAGCTTCCAGCAAGCAAGACAAAAATCAAAATAGCAAGCTGGACAGAAAAATAGCAAAACAGAGAAAAACAAGCAGGAACTTAGCTTCTGCTGGGAAGACAGGTCACAAGAACGATCCAGGAGAGAACTAGACCAATACTGGAACATTGACAGGTGGCATGGAGCAATGATCTAAGTGGAGTTAAATAGAGCAGCCAGCTAACGAATTAACCTCGTCACCTGTGGAAGGAAACTCAGAAGCAGCAGCACCACTCACAACCACCAGAGGAAGCCCATGGACAGAACCAGCCGAAGTACCATTCATGACCACAGGAGGGAGCTCGACAACAGAATTCACAACAGATACGATAAAGAAGATATTGTGTGTAATATAGGACTGTATTCATGGAAGATAATATGGACATTATTGATGATTCAGGTATGGAGATACATGGCATTTTAGCAGGTCGTGAGGGCGCGGTGGAGTTTTTTGCAGATTGTAACCTGAAGGATGAACTGCAAATTATTAGTACTAAAACCTTGGAAACCAAAATGAATTCGCTTGCCGAAAAGGAAATTCGATTATTCTGGACAATAAAATCACTTAAATCTTACATAGAGTGCGATAGAGTAACCAGAGGATTACGTGTTTTTAAGGAAATATCCCAATTTCAGCACGATACTGTGTTTCAAGAAGAATGGGAAAAGATACATCTGCAATGCTCTCGCAACCTATTAATTCTGGTAACTAATCAAAATGAAAAAGAATATTCTCTCTTATGTCAAGAACTTGAAAAAGCTAAAAAAAGAATTGGCATCTCGAGTTACAGAGAGCCAGAACAAAAGTTTTATTAATAAATTGGAAAGAAAATTAACCTTGTTACAAATAGATATTAAACAACAAAAGAAAGAAAAGTTTTTGAGAGATAAAACCGATTACGATATGGGGCTTGTTTTTAAATGGAATAAAAATAAAAAACAACCTACTTTTTACAATAGAAATCGTTACCAAAAAGGAAATAAAACATATAAGAAAAAGAAACAAGATGGTTGGATCACTGATTCTGAATCTAGTGCCGCAGAGGACTCAGGAGAGATTGATGCAATTACACCAGTGAAAACTAAGGCACACAGTTTGCATCTCGGCTTTGGGAAAATGGCCGCCGCGATCTCTTCTGCACACGCGTGGCATCCGGTGCCATTTTCCTGAAGCCCCGTGCAGCAGAGCACTCCATCTGCGCACGCGCGGCCCCAGGAACATGGCCGCCCCCACCAATGACAGGGGGTAATAGCGCAGATCGCACGCTGCTTCTTCACGTGCGCGCAGTGGGTTCGTCACTGCGACATGCGCACACCACTACGCCACCAACGGAAAGCTGGGGAAGAAAAGAGCGATGTCACCACGCCCACCTGACCAGACCAGCCTGATTGACAGGCAAAAATGGCGACTTTGGTAATGTATTTCTCAGCATAGGTGGGGAATCGGGGTACACTACATACACTATAGTAACGCACAGCGCAGGCCCTATTTAACAGTATTTATATCCCAATCTGAAAAAACGGGGTGACAGGTTCCCTTTAAGAGTGTGAGAAAACTTCACCTTCATAAATACTTTCAGAAAGATAAACAACAAGCTTCAAATAGTGGTAATTTTCTAATGATGTCAAGCAATACGACAAAATTAGAGAACAATATAGGATCTCTTGGTTTTATGATTTATCCCTCAGAAGAAGACTCAGAAAAGAATGAAACGGCGCTGCTGCTTAGTTTAAACGATCCTGATATCTGTCAGTCTAGCGATTCTAGAAATGTATCTCCTCCCAATGTCAAACCCTTTAGAGGAGGTATTAAGTCTCGCTTTATTCCCCCTGTTGCTCCTGGTAACGCCATCGACCTCTTCCAAGATTTAGTTATTAAGGATGTAGAAGCAATTATTTATCAAAATCCTACAAAAAATCTTGATATTAAAGAATTATCAGCATTAAAAGAATTACAAAATTGGAACGATGTCGTTATCAGGAGAGCAGATAAAAGGGGGTAATATTGTTGTTCTGGATAAAGAATATTACATAAGAGAAGCCCTTTCGCAGTTAAATGATAAGACTACTTATTGTGTGTTACCTAGTAATCCAACTCATAAATATACAATTAAATTGAGGTAGTTATTAAGAAAATACGCAGAAAGAGGAGTGTTACCTAAAAAGCGTGCAGAAAGTTTATTATTAGAACACCCACAATTCCCATATTGGTATAGTATACCTAAAATTCATAAAAACATAAAGGAACCTCCAGGACGCCCTATAATTTCAGGGATTAATTCTGTCACTGAGGCATTGTCCCAGTATATTGATTGGTTATTAACCCCTTCAAGACCCAGCCTATTTTGACCTTAAAGACCTTGCCGTTTTTTGCAATTCTGACCAGTGTCCCTTTATGAGGTAATAACTCAGGAACGCTTCAACGGATCCTAGCGGTTCTGAGATTGTTTTTTCGTGACATATTGGGCTTCATGTTAGTGGTAAATTTAGGTCAATAAATTCTGCATTTATTTGTGATAAACACGGAAATTTGGCGAAAATTTTGAAAATTTCGCAATTTTCACATTTTGAATTTTTATTCTGTTAAACCAGAGAGATATGTGACACAAAATAGTTAATAAATAACATTTCCCACATGTTTACTTTACATCAGCACAATTTTGGAAACAAAATTTTTTTTTGTTAGGAAGTTATAAGGGTTAAAATTCGACCAGCGATTTGTCATTTTTACAACGAAATTTACAAAACCATTTTTTTAGGGACCACCTCACATTTGAAGTCAGTTTGAGGGGTCTATATGGCTGAAAATACCCAAAAGTGACACCATTCTAAAAACTGCACCCCTCAAGGTACTCAAAACCACATTCAAGAAGTTTATTAACCCTTCAGGTGCTTCACAGCAGCAGAAGCAACATGGAAGGAAAAAATGAACATTTAACTTTTTAGTCACAAAAATTATCTTTTAGCAACAATTTTTTTATTTTCCCAATGGTAAAAGGAGAAACTGAACCACGAAAGTTGTTGTCCAATTTGTCCTGAGTACGCTGATACCTCAAATGTGGGGGTAAACCACTGTTTTGGCGCACGGCAGGGCTTGGAAGGGAAGGAGCGCCATTTGACTTTTTGAATCAAAAATTGGCTCCACTCTTTAGCGGACACCATGTCCCGTTTGGAGAGCCCCCGTGTGCCTAAAAATTAAAGCTCCCCCACAAGTGACCCCATTTTGGAAACTAGACGCCCCAAGGAACTTATCTAGATGCATAGTGAGCACTTTGAACCCCCAGGTGCTTCACAAATTGATCCGTAAAAATGAAAAAGTACTTTTTTTTCACAAAAAAATTCTTTTAGCCTCAATTTTTTCATTTTCACATGGGCAACAGGATAAAATGGATCCTAAAATGTGTTGGGAAATTTCTCCTGAGTACACCAATACCTCACATGTGGAGGTAAACCACTGTTTGGGCACATGGTAAGGCTCGGAAGGGAAGGAGCGCCATTTGACTTTTTGAATGAAAAATTATTTCCATCGTTAGCGGACACCATGTCGCGTTTGGATAGCTCCTGTGTGCCTAAACATTGGCGCTCCCCCACAAGTGACCCCATTTTGGAAACTAGACCCCCCAAGGAACTAATTTAGATGCCTAGTGAGCACTTTAAACCCTCAGGTGCTTCACAAATTGATCTGTAAAAATGAAAAAGTAATTTTTTTTCACAAAAAAATTCTTTTCGCCTCAATTTTTTCATTTTCACATGGGCAGTAGGATAAAATGGATCATAAAATTTGTTGGGCAATTTCTCCCGAGTACGTCGATACCTCATATGTGGGGGTAAACCACTGTTTGGGCACTCGGCAGGGCTCGGAAGAGAAGGCGCGCCATTTGACTTTTTGAATGGAAAATTAGCTCCAATTGTTAGCGGACACCATGTCGCTTTGGAGAGCCCCTGTGTGCCTAAACATTGGAGCTCCCGCACAAGTGACCCCATTTTGGAAACTAGACCCCCCAAGGAACTTATCTAGATGCATATTGAGCACTTTAAACCCCCAGGTGCTTCACAGAAGTTTATAACGCAGAGCCATGAAAATAAAAAATAATTTTTCTTTCCTCAAAAATGATTTTTTAGCCTGGAATTTCCTATTTTGCCAAGGATAATAGGAGAAATTGGACCCCAAATATTGTTGTCCAGTTTGTCCTGAGTACGCTGATACCCCATATGTGGGGGTAAACCACTGTTTGGGCGCACGGCAGGGCTCGGAAGGGATGGCACGCCATTTGGCTTTTTAAATGGAAAATTAGCTCCAATCATTAGCGGACACCATGTCACGTTTGGAGAGCCCCTGTGTGCCTAAACATTGGAGATCCCCCAGAAATGACACCATTTTAGAAACTAGACCCCCAAAGGAACTAATCTAGATGTGTGGTGAGGACTTTGAACCCCCAAGTGCTTCACAGAAGTTTATAACGCAGAGCCATGAAAATAAAAAAAAAAATTATTTTCTCAAAAATGATCTTTTAGCCTGCAATTTTTTATTTTCCCAAGGGTAACAGGAGAAATTTGACCCCAAAAGTTGTTGTCCAGTTTCTCCTGAGTACGCTGATACCCCATATGTGGGGGTAAATCACTGTTTGGGCACATGCCGGGGCTCGGAAGTGAAGTAGTGACGTTTTGAAATGCAGACTTTGATGGAATGCTCTGTGGGCGTCACGTTGCGTTTGCAGAGCCCCTGATGTGGCTTAACAGTAGAAACCCCCCACAAGTGACCCCATTTTGGAAACTAGACCCCCAAAGGAACTTATCTAGATGTGTGGTGAGCACTTTGAACCCCCAAGTGCTTCATAGAAGTTTATAATGCAGAGCCGTGAAAATAATAAATACGTTTTCTTTCCTCAAAAATAATTATTTAGCCCAGAATTTTTTAATTTTCCCAAGGGTTACAGGAGAAATTGGACCCCAAAAGTTGTTGTCCAGTTTCTCCTGAGTACGCTGATACCCCATATGTGGGGGTAAACCACTGTTTGGGCACACGTCGGGGCTCAGAAGGGAAGTAGTGACTTTTGAAATGCAGACTTTGATGGAATGGTCTGCGGGTGTCACGTTGCGTTTGCAGAGCCCCTGGTGTGCCTAAACAGTAGAAACCCCCCACAAGTGACCCCATTTTAGAAACTAGACCCCCCAAGGAACTTATCTAGATATGTGGTGAGCACTTTGAACCCCCAAGTGCTTCACAGACGTTTACAACGCAGAGCCGTGAAAATAAAAAATCATTTTTCTTTCCTCAAAAATTATGTTTTAGCAAGCATTTTTTTAGATTCACAAGGGTAACAGGAGAAATTGGACCACAGTAATTGTTGCGCAGTTTGTCCTGAGTATGCTGGTACCCCATATGTGGGGGTAAACCACTGTTTGGGCACAAGTCAGGGCTCGGAAGTGAGGGAGCACCATTTGACTTTTTGAATACGAGATTGGCTGGAATCAATGGTGGCGCCATGTTGCGTTTGGAGACCCCTGATGTGCCTAAACAGTGGTAACCCCTCAATTCTAACTCCAACACTAACCCCAACTCACCCCTAACCCTAATCCCAACTGTAGCCATAATCCTAATCACAACCCTAACCCCAACACACCCCTAACCACAACACTAACCCCAACACACCCCTAACCCTAACCACAACCCTAATTCCAACCCTAACCCTAAGGCTATGTGCCCACGTTGCGGATTCGTGTGAGATATTTCCGCACCATTTTTGAAAAATCTGCGGGTAAAAGGCACTGTGTTTTACCTGCGGATTTTCCGCGGATTTCCAGTGTTTTTTGTGCGGATTTCACCTGCGGATTCCTATTGAGGAACAGGTGTAAAACGCTGCGGAATCCGCACAAAGAATTGACATGCTGCGGAAAATACAACGCAGCGTTTCCGCTCGGTATTTTCCGCACCATGGGCACAGCGGACTTGGTTTTTCATATGTTTACATGGTACTGTAAACCTGATGGAACACTGCTGCGAATCCGCAGCCAAATCCGCACCGTGTGCACATAGCCTAATTCTAAAGGTATGTGCACACGCTGCGGAAAACGCTGCGGATCCGCAGCAGTTTCCCATGAGTGTACAGTTCAATGTAAACCTATGGGAAACAAAAATCGCTGTACACATGCTGCGGAAAAACTGCACGGAAACGCAGCGGTTTACATTCCGCAGCATGTCACTTCTTTGTGCGGATTCCGCAGCGGTTTTACAACTGCTCCAATAGAAAATCGCAATTGTAAAACCGCAGTGAAATGCGCAGAAAAAAACGCGGTAAATCCGCCATAAATCCGCAGCGGTTTAGCACTGCGGATTTATCAAATCCGCAGCGGAAAAATCCGCAGAGGACCAGAATACGTGTGCACATTCCTAACCCTAACCCTAACCCTAACCCTAACCCTAGCCCTAACCCTACCCCTAACCCTAACCCTACCCCTAACCCTACCCCTAGCCCTACCCCTAGCCCTACCCCTAACCCTACCCCTAACCCTACCCCTAACCCTAACCCTACCCCTAACCCTAACCCTATTCTAACATTAGTGGAAAAAAAAAATTTCTTTATTTTTTTATTGTCCCTACCTATGGGGGTGACAAAGGGGGGGGGGGGGTCATTTATTATTTTTTTTATTTTGATCACTGAGATAGATTATATCTCAGTGATCAAAATGCACTTTGGAACGAATCTGCCGGCCGGCAGATTCGGCGGGCGCACTGCGCATGCGCCCGCCATTTTGGTAGATGGCGGCGCCCGGGAGAAGACGGACGGGACCACGGCTGGATCGGTAAGTATGATAGGGTGGGGGGGGACCACGGGGGGGGGGATCGGAGCACGGGGGGGGGGGGATCGGAGCACGGGGGGGAATCGGAGCGCGGGAGGGGTGGAACGGAGCGCGGGGGGCGTGGAACGGAGCACGGGGGGGCTGGAATGGAGCACGGGGGGGTGGAACGGAGCACGGGGGGGTGGATCGGAGTGCAGGGGGGGTGATTGGAGCACGGGGGGGTGATTGGAGCACGGGGGGAGCGGACACGAGCACGGGGGGGAGCGGAGCACTGGATGGAGGGGAGCCGGAGCAGTGTACCGGCCAGATCGGGGGGGTGGGGGGCGATCGGAGGGGTGGGTTGGGGGCACACTAGTATTTCCAGCCATGGCCGATGATATTTCAGCATCGGCCATGGCTGGATTGTAATATTTCACCCGTTATAATGGGTGAAATATTACAAATCGCTCTGATTGGCAGTTTCACTTTCAACAGCCAATCAGAGCGATCGTAGCCACGAGGGGGTGAAGCCACCCCCCCTGGGCTAAACTACCACTCCCCCTGTCCCTGCAGATCGGGTGAAATGGGAGTTAACCCTTTCACCCGGTCTGCAGGGACGCGATCTTTCCATGACGCCGCATAGGCGTCATGGGTCGGATTGGCACCGACTTTCATGACGCCTACGTGGCGTCATGGGTCGGGAAGGGGTTAAAACCAATACTACATACTATTCCTTCGTTCATTAAAGATTCTGGGGAGTTAATTTCCACTCTGAAAGAAGTGGATTGGCAACCCACTTTTTCATTAACATCAATAGATGTAGTAAATTTATATACCCGGATCCCAAAAGATAAAGGTATACAAGCAATACAAACTATTTTACAAAAAAGAGATGTAGATCCTGAAATAATCTCTTTCATTATAGAAGGTCTGGATTTTGTTTTATCCAACAATTCTTTTAAATTTTTGGATAAGTGGTATACACAATAAAATTGGGACTGCAATGGGGACGCCCATCTCTTGTACGTATGCAAACCTCTTTTTGGCTATTTTTGAGGACATCTATGTTAATAATATTAATAATCCCTACGTGAAACACATTCGCTTCTATACTAGATTTGTGGACGACATCATGATAATCTGGGACGGTAATGAAACGGAGTTTAATGACTTCGTAAATTATCTTAATATCTCAAATAAAGAAAATATGAAATTTACCTCTTGTTATGGGCATAATAGTCTCGAGTATCTTGATGTAAAAATAGAAATTATTGAAGGAAATATATTTACAAAAGTCTTCAGAAAATTAACAGCAACAAATAATATTTTACACTTTGATAGCGCTCATCCGTTTCATACAAAAAGAGGGTTACCATATAGTCAAATGGTGCGATTACGTAAGATAAATAATAACAATGAAACTTTCAATAACCAAATTAGTGAATTAAAATCACGCTTTATTAAGAGGGGTTATCCACCACAACTGTTGAATGAAGCCGAAAGTCGCATAGATATATTCACTCAGCAAGATTTTCTAAAAAGAAAAGGCAAGAGAACTAATGGGAAACAGGTGGATAAAGCAGAAAATTTCTCTTTCTGCTTTAAACATAGTAATTTAGATAAAGTCATACATACTTCGATCAGAAAAAATTGGCATGTTTTACAGGCAGACAGGGATCTCACATTAATTTGTAATAATGCTCCAAGGTTTTCTTATAAACGAGCTCATAATTTGGCAGATTTATTAGTGCATAATAAAATTACAGTGCCCAGAAATATCTGGTTATCTAATAATGCCCCAGCCGGAAACCATAAATGCGGCAATTGTAGATTTTGTCACCTACACATTACAAAAAATCCTTTACATATAGGTTCTATTTTTCATTCAGTAAAAGATTTCATATCTTGCAAAAGTAGGTTTGTTATTTATGTTCTATTTTGCCCCTGCCGATATTTTTATATCGGAAAAACAATAAGACCGCTAATCACCAGGTTCAAAGAACATTATAATTCTATAAAAACAGGTAAAGGTTGCCTGAGACTAATTGAACATGTGGCACCCCTAGGGGTATTTGCCACAAAAACAGTTACTGACACTGGATACAAATACTAAAATAGCAAGACTGCACTACCACCTCCGGCCAGAAGGGGGAGCTCCAGAGACTCCCCTTGATCTATTCTGGTCTGAGAGAAGAAATGGCAGTTGGGCCAAGGAGCTGAAAGTGAGAGGTCATACAGTTGAATCTCTAACAGCCCTGTGACTGTTACCAGGCCTAAATCACCGGCCTGAGGAGAAAAGGGAGAGAGAAAAAGGACATTGTGAGAACCGGGTAGCATTAATCACTACCCAGAACAGGCGCAAAGACGGATACCGGATCCGTGGCTGTATTCATTATATATAATACAGCAACCGGAAAAAGGTGAGGTGATATCAGCTTCACTAGGGCCGGACGCAGCAACAGACACAGAGTTCAGCTGTACTCCTGGAGAGGGTAAGCCGATAAAAGGACTCGGGTTGCCCGTCGAACCAAGACCCGGAGGGGACAGATTGGGCCGGCAGCCAGTTCACATACAGCAGCAGGGCCATACAGAAACTGCGTACAATAAGAGGCGAAGACCCCAGCAAGGTCAAAGTAACTCAGAGTTCCCATACAGACTCCGGTGACAGGACTGGTTGTAAATCCCTTTATGTTGAAGTAAATTGGTTAAATGTTTCAGTGCCTCAGTCTTTCATTTGGACAATAGCTATCTATCCAGGATCGGGATCATCACCGCTGGGAGAACCTGCTGCTGATCAAGTAAGTGCCTGTTCCCTCACGATACCCTTACACTGTGCATTGCCTGAGGCCACAGCACCGGGTCAAGCCACCCGTGACATACCCCTCGAGACAGACTCCATTGGTCCTGTGCTGGGTACCCCGGTCTCCTGGGCGTCACAATTGGCGTCATAAACAGGATTCAGCCAGCCCGTATACCGGGTATTGTGTGCCGTGATTGGAGCCCAAAACTGTGAAAACTTGGATGAAAAATCTTGAAAATTGACTTTATTAAAGAAAATTCCATTTCCCATTAAAAACTATTGAAAGTGACTTTTCCCCATTGGTTATAATGGAGTAAAGATGGCCGCCATCACCTCATAACCGTTAGGCACGAGACTGTTAATTGAGCTACGCCATTACCTGAGCCCCAGTCTGACTGAAAAACTTCAGAATCCGCCATTACAGAGCGCGCGGCGGGCGGGAGCAGCAGGGGGCGTGTCATTGTGGGCGGCACCAAGCTGAGCGCTCTGACGTCAGAGCAAGGGGAAAACCAATCCTGCTGCACAGTGGAACGAATCTACACTATCCCGACGGAAGCGGAGGACCGGAAGGGTCCGGATTAACTAAGGGGGCACAGTATGTCGCAGCACGGAGACGCCGCAGCACCCGGCGACGCTAATGCAGCTGAAAGACAGAGTGTCGATAGAGAGTCCGGTAGCGCAGCGGTGCAAGGAGTGGTGCCCTTCATGCCGGTGCTGATGCCATATACCCCGGGTGGCCCATGGCTTCCAATGTATGAAGGTGAGCCTAATACCCTTGACGATTTCAGAGAAAAGATGCTGGCCCATTTTGACATGTTCCCCGTGAGTGAAGTTCAGCGTGTTAGTCTCCTGATGATGCAGTTAAGTGGCCATGCTAAGCGAGAAGTCACAGCATGGGCAGCTGATCTAAAAGGCACTGTTGAACGCATATTTGCTGGATTAAAAGCTACATTTGAAACCACTGCCAGCAGCAAAGCTAAAGTACGATTCTTTAATTGCAAACAAAAAGTTAATGAGGGCGTGAGAGACTTTGCCTTAAACCTGCAGGAAGCCCTTAAATCACTTACACTGGCTGAACCCATTTTTAACACCGGAGCGGATAAACTGCTAAGAGATCAATTTATTGAGGGACTCTACACCCCTTCTCACCGGGGGCATGTGAGCATGCTTGTTTTTAAGAACTCTGAATTGACATTTGCCCAATTAAAGGAGAGCGCTATACGTCCAGCTGGCAGAGGCACCTCGGGATCAGGAGCCTGCGCAACCCATGGCAGAGGCTCCTCAACAACACGGAGTGCCAGTGACATCAGCTATGTCCGGGGCCATTGCTAAGCCCCTGGGGCCCAGTACTAATGAGGCTCTTCAACAAAAGCTTGACTCTTTAACTGATGTTGTTGCTTCAATGGCTAAAACCATGCAGGAGATGAGAGGACCCAAGATGGAGTTGGCAAACCATAGAGAAGATGTTCCATGGGTGAGACCCCGGAGATACCCGACATGGAGAGGACGACCCCGCGACCGCTACCAACCGGATGGACAGCCCATTTGCTGCCGTTGCCAGCAGCCAGGCCACTTTGCACGAGATTGTGATTTAAACGGGAATCCCCTGGGAATGCGGGCCGCTTCGCAGGAATGAACTTTCAAGGCCCAACACCCTGGCACGACAGGTACATCGGAGGACGACCCATTATCCCTATCGTGCTGGACGGAATGCCCCTCAATGCTTTGCTGGACACAGGTTCCCAGATTTCATCTATACCGTATATCCTTTATAAGAGGTACTGGGCTGATGCAGATATTGATAAAGGGCCCTCTGATGTTTAACTAGATATATGGGCCAGTAATGGTAAGTTGGTACCGAAACTAGGATTCAGGGAGATGACCATAAAGATTGGTAAAGTAGAATTGAAGAAACAGGGTATAATTGTTGTTGATGTTGACCGGCGGAACTGTGAACCAACTGTATTGATAGGAATGAATGTGTTAGAGAACTGCTTTTCCGAAGTTATTTCTGTCTTACAGCAAATTGCTGAAACTGCCCAATCCTGCCAGCAGAGAGTTCTCCAAAGGGAAATAAAAGTATTGATGTTAAGGCAACAGGTAGAAGTTGCAGGTGGAGAAATCGGCAGTGTGAGGGTAAGTGATTCAACGTCTATTGTAATCCCACCAAAAACAGAAATGCTGGTATGGTGTAGAGCAGCCATTGGTACTAAGGGACGAGATTATCAAGCCTTAATAGAACCAGTGTACACCAACAGCAGGCCCACTATACTCACAGCACGAGGGGTAGTCGAGGTACACCGGGGACGAGTGCCGGTACGACTTTTGAACTGTGGAGAGGAAGAGGTCACTTTGCCAAGGTATGCTACAGTGGCAAAGCTATATACTGTTGACAACAATGCCATCACAACCATTGAGCCCTTAGAACCAACCTGTCAGGTGGAAGGCAACGGCTCAGACGGAGAATTGGAGGATTGGTGCCAACAGCTACACGTGGGCATAAGTTCAACACCTACCCATCGAAAACAAGGGGTGTATAGGCTAGTGACGGAATATGAACAAGTCTTCAGTAAACACCCATTGGACTTCGGACGGATAGGAGGGGTAGAACACACAATCCCCACCGGTGACCATCCCCCAATAAAAGAAAGATATAGACCCATACCGCCCGCTCACTATCAATGTGCAAAAGATATGCTGAGGGATATGAAACAGGCCGGGGTAATAAGAGACAGCTGTAGCCCCTGGGCGGCCCCTCTAGTGATTGTCAAAAAAAAAGATGGAACCATGAGAATGTGCGTAGACTACCGGCAGATTAATAACATCACCCATAAAGACGCCTACCCCTTGCCTAGGATAGAAGAGTCCTTGACCGCTTTGAAATCTGCTAATTATTTTTCCACCTTAGACTTAACAAGCGGGTATTGGCAAGTCCCTGTGGCTGAGAGAGATAAGGAAAAGACGGCATTCACCACCCCAATGGGTCTAAGTGAATTTAATCGCATGCCGTTCGGACTCTGCAATGCATCCGGTACCTTCCAGCGGCTGATGGAATGCTGCCTCGGACACAAAAACTTCGAGACCGTCCTGTACCTAGATGATGTGATCGTCTACTCAAAGACTTACGAACAACACTTAAAAGACCTGGCAGAAGTGTTCGAAGCCTTATCCAGGTATGGCATGAAAATCAAGCCATCCAAATGTCACCTTCTCAAGCCAAAGGTACAGTACCTGGGACACATCGTGAGTTCGGAGGGAGTAGCACCGGATCCCGAGAAAATAATCGCCATAAGGGATTGGCCGAGACCTACCAGCGCAAAAGAAGTGAGGCAATTCCTGGGATTGGTGGGTTACTATCGCAGATTTATAAAAGGATTTACCAAGTTGGCAGCACCCTTGCAAGACGCCTTGGTAGGGCAGACGAAGAAACCTTCAAACCGAAACCCTCCTTTCCAGTGGAACGACGAAAGGGAAGACTCCTTTGAACAACTAAAGAAGGCACTAACCGGTGAAGAGGTTCTGGCATACCCAGATTACCATCAACCTTTCATCCTCTACACCGATGCCAGTAATGTGGGACTAGGAGCGGTGCTGTCACAAAAGCAAAAAGGTCGGGAGAAAGTCATCGCCTTTGCAAGTAGAAAGCTCCGGCCTACTGAAAGAAATCCAGAAAATTATAGCTCCTTCAAATTGGAACTACTGGCAGTAGTTTGGGCTGTGACGGAATGTTTCAAACACTATCTGGCCGCTGCAGAATTTATTGTCTATACTGACAACAATCCGTTGACCCACCTGGACACAGCCAAATTAGGTGCGTTAGAACAGCGATGGATAGCCCGGTTATCTAATTACAACTTCAAGATCAAGTATCGAGCAGGTCGCAAGAATGGAAATGCTGATACCCTATCCCGGATGCCACACTTGAGAGATGTAGAAGAAGAAACGGGGGAGCTTGAAGAAATTGAACTACCAGCCTTCCATCATCCCAAGGCAAAACATCATCAGTCAAGTACCTATCAGAAACAACAAGAGGTGAATTTTAATCCGTTAGCACACCATAGATGGGCTGACACCCAAGACAGCAATCCGGCTGTGAAGTTGGTGAAGGAACTGCTGACTGAGCAAAGTGCATATCTCGATGAGGATGCCCCAGAACAGACGCATCAACTCTGGAAAGAGAGAGGCAAAATGTTCCTGTATCAAGGGAAGCTCTGTAGAAGGTACACCAATCCGAAAACACATGAATTGGTTTGGCAGATTATCGTGCCTAAACAAGATGTGAAGATGGTCCTCGAAGCTTACCATAATGGTGCTGGTCACTTCGGTTGGAAAAAGTTAGAAGTACTTCTAAGAGAAAGATTTTATTGGGTCGGGATGAGAAAATCAATCGAACAGTGGTGCAGAAACTGTGGCCCGTGCAACCTCAGAAGAAACGATCAAAAAAACCAAAGAGCACCACTGCAGCCCATAATCACCAAACAACCACTTGAACTTGTAGCCATAGACCACGTGAAGTTGACACCAAGCCGGTCCGGCTATGTCTATGCCTTGACCATCGTGGACCATTATTCACGCTTCTTGGTAGTAGTACCCATAAAAGATCTGACAGAAAAAACAGCAGCCAAAGCGTTCCAAACATACTTTTGTAGACCCCATGGATATCCGGAACAGGTTCTCACCGACCAAGGTACAGCCTTTGAATCAGAGATCTTCAGAGAATTCTGTAATATGTATGGTTGCAAAAAGATCTGGACGACGGCCTATCATCCACAAACAAACGGCTTATGCGAGAAGATGAACCATATTGTAATAGACCTACTAAAGACTTTACCTGAGGCAGAAAGGAATCAATGGCCAGAGAAATTGCCTGACTTGGTGGATCTGTATAATCATGTCCCGGTGAGCTCCACCAATTGCACCCCAGCTTACCTTATGCGTGCAAGACCCGGCCAATTACCAATCGATCTAGAAATGGGAATTCTGAAACCAGACGCAGAAGTCCAAGACTCCAATTGGGATATCATACGGCAAAAGCAGTATCGCCAAGTGCAAGAGAGTGTGGAAAGAAGCCTTCAGCAAACTAGAGAAAGACAAGAGCGAACTTTCAACCAGAATGCTCTAGCGACCCCATTAAGACCGGGTGACCAAGTGCTCAAGAGAAACCATCGAACCAATAAACTAGACAATCAGTGGGAAGCCGTACCCTACACAGTTTTACCAACAAGAATGGATAATCCTAAAATGTGTCTCATTAGCAAAAACGGAGGCTTAACATCTGCATTAGTGTCAAGAGACAATCTTAAATTGTGTCCGGAAGCATTGAAAGAGCCAGAAGTTGTCCAGCCAGAATCAGAAGTTATTCAACCCTTACAGGTTCAACCAGTAAAGGAAAAAGAAGAGGAAATGTATCACACCTGTATAGGAGACTTTCCCAAAACCCTACTAACATACCATGGTGCAGTAGTGGTTCCCATGGTGGCCTTTTACCCAACACCGAACCCAATACCAGAAGTCCCAAGACAGGAAGAGGCTGACCCCGTACTACAGGAGGTTCCAGGCCAGGAAGAACAGATTCCTGATCAGAGTAATCCCATTCACGGTGGACTTGCCAACTCCATAGTCATGGAATTATCTTTAGCAGAGCGGGCAGATACTACATCCGCAGTAGACAGTAGTACACCACATGAAGAGATACCGCTATTACGTAGATCACAGCGTAGTACCCAGGGTCAATTACCGGCCAGGTATGCAGATTACCAATTATAAAACTATAGTCATTGTTATCATTCTGCAACGTTTAAGCCCAGTACCTACAGAGACTTGTCTGTATGAACTTCTTGCATATTCTTGAACTTGTTATTAGCCCGGAGGCACTAAATCAAAGCTCCGGAAAGACTGCTTTTTAAACTTTGCTTTTTGCTCTTTTTGAACTTTCTTTAGACTTTATATTGACAACTTCGTTGGAAAAATGGAACTAAATTCCTGGACACAAAGTGCAGTGCCTTTCCTAGTACCTTCAAGGATAGGACTGTATTAATGGACGCTATTTGAAGTGACTTTTTACAGAACTCTATTTTTGTTTCCTTGAGTGGTTTTTGTAACTTTTCATTTTTAAGACTCTGTACATATTAATTGTTATTTCAAAATGTTATCGTCCCACAGTCCCGGAGTACTGTTCTTAACTAAGGGGGAATGTGGCACCCCTAGGGGTATTTGCCACAAAAACAGTTACTGACACTGGATACAAATACTAAAATAGCAAGACTGCACTACCACCTCCGGCCAGAAGGGGGAGCTCCAGAGACTCCCCTTGATCTATTCTGGTCTGAGAGAAGAACTGGCAGTTGGGCTAAGGAGCTGAAAGTGAGAGGTCATACAGCTGAATTTCTAACAGCCCTATGACGGTTTCCAGGCCCAAATCACCGGCCTGAGGAGAAAAGGGACAGAGAAAAAGGACATTGTGAGAACCGGGTAGCATTAATCACTACCCAGAACAGGCGCAAAGACGGATACCGGATCCGTGGCTGTATTCATTACATATAATACAGCAACCGGAAAAACGTGAGGTGATATCAGCTTCACTAGGGCCGGACGCAGCAACAGACACAGAGTTCAGCGGTACTCCCGGAGGGGGTAAGCCGATAAAAGGACTCGGGTTGCCCGTCGAACCAAGACCCGGAGGGGACAGATTGGGCCGGCAGCCAGTTCACATACAGCAGCAGGGCCACACAGAAACTGCGTACAATAAGAGGCGAAGACCCCAGCAAGGTCAAAGTAACTCAGAGTTCCCATACAGACTCCGGTGACAGGACTGGTTGTAAATCCCTTTATGTTGAAGTAAATTGGTTAAATGTTTCAGTGCCTCAGTCTTTCATTTGGACAGTAGCCATCTATCTAGGATCGGGATCATCACCGCTGGGAGAACCTGCTGCTGATCAAGTAAGTGTCTGTTCCCTCACAATACCCTTACACTGTGCATTGCCTGAGGCCACAGCACCGGGTCAAGCCACCCATGACATACCCCTCAAGAGACAGACCCCATTGGTCCGGTGCTGGGTACCCCGGTCTCTTGGGCGTCACAAACACATGAGAGAAAAACATGATGCAAATCCTGAGGCGCTTAGTTTTGCTGGCATAGAAGTAGTTAAATATCCTCCGCAAGGAGGAGATCAAAATAAAATCTTACTACAAAAAAAGCCAAATGGATCTTAAATTCTAACGCACAGGGACCTATCGGACTAAATGACAGATTAGATTTCTCTGTTTTTTTGTAAATCTTAGAGGTTAAAGTACTAATATATTTTCTAAAAAAGAAATTCTTTAAATATAATGATAATATATACGTCACTATATATTGTTATAGATCGTATAATTGTATTATTCCCGCAGTTCTATCAATCTGTATGTAGATTACTTATGTATAAGCCACATATTGTCAGTTATTTATATTTTTATGTTTATTCACATCTTGTCTATGTATACACGTCATAGATCCTTTAAAAGGAAATGACGTGCAGTAATCTAGCAGCTGGACCCGTCGAAGCACCTGTGTGTGCGAAACAGCCGTCGTCCACACTCCAACACCGCACCCTCCTTTGTACCCGATGTCCTGACGGACGTTTTTCTTTCAGTTTCTCCAATAAAATTCACGATTTCCACTGCCAGATTGGGGTGAGTGCCGCATATTTTTCTGCTTTGGCTATTTTAGTAGCATAGATCACTTTACATGCAAGGAAAGCAGCAACATCCAAATAACATCAAAGGGTAAGACCTGTGCTGAAGAGCCAGCTCAATGGGAAGAATAAAATCCGCGCCATCAATACATATGCCCTGCCAGTTATCAGATACCCTGCTGGCATAGTGTGCTGGCCAAAAGAAGAGATGGAAGTAGTAGATGTGAAGACAAGAATGCTCCTCACAATACATGGAGTTCTCCACCCTACGTCTAGCACACAAAGATTGTATACCAACAGGAAGGAGGGTGAGCGAGGCTTGATCAGCATCTAAGGCACCATCACGGATGAAACAAGGAGTATCCAGGAATACATCAGGAAAAAGGCACCAAATGATGAGATGCTGAGAGAAAGCCTAAGGCAGCAACAACAGATCTTGAAGGAAAAACAGGAACATGAAGCACCATGGCAAGACAAGCCGCTGCATGGGATGTACATTCGACAGATAATGGAGGTGGCTGACATGGAGAAATCCTGCCAATGGCTGGAGAAAGCGGGACTCTGAGATAGCACAGAGGCACTAATCTTAGTGGCACAAGAGCAAGCACTAAGTGCCAGAACCATAGAAGCAGAAATCTACCACACAAGACAAGACCCAAGGTGCAGACTATGCAAAGAAACCTCAGAAACCGTCCAACACATAGTGGCAGGATGCAAAATGCAAGCAGGAATAGCGTATACCGAACAACACAACCAAGTAGCGGGGATTGTATGCAGGAACATCTCCACAGCATATGGGCTAAGTCCCAGTGGGAGACCCCAGATAAAGTGGTGTAGAATGAAAGGGCAAAAATCCTGTGGGACTTTAAGATCCAGATGGATAAGCAGGTGTTGGCTAACCAACCAGACATTGTGATGGGAGACAAGGATCAGAAGACAGCAATGATAATAGATGTGGCAGTGCCAAGTGACAGCAACATCAGAAAGAAGGAATATGATAAGCTGAAGAAATACCACGGCCTCAAAGGAGAACTGGAGAAGATGTGGAAGGTGAAGGCAACAGTGATTCCAGTGGTGATAAGAGCACTTGGAGCAGTGACCCCTAAGTTGGGAAAATGGCTGTAACAGATCCCAGGAGCAACATCTGAGCTCCAGAAAAAGGACAATGCTGGGAACAGCTAAGATCCTGCTCAGAACCCTCAAACTGGTAGTTTGTCCTCTTTCCCTGCAGCCCTGCTCTGATGTAATTTAACCCCTCTTTTCATCCTCCAGTATATATAATTGTATGAACATATAATTTAATATCATATAAGAATGAATAACGAACAATAAACAGTGATTGAAAAGGAACAAAGGAACAGAGATCAGAGTCGAATTTCGAGATTTTCTATGGATACAATAACATTGTCATTTCTAGTGTAGAAGTCATTCTTGTCACCAGTGTAATATCTGAGGGGACATTCCTCAACAATGTGCTGAATTGTTTGACGGTCAGCTCCACAGTCACCGGCAGGGGAGTCAGATTTTCCCCACTTATGCATAGGATCTGCACAGACACCAAAGTTTGTTCTGATATGATTCAGAGTAACCCAGGTTTTCCTTGGCAGATTGAAGCCTGGTGGTGGATTTTGTAAGTGACGAAACGTTTGAGGCTCACCGTCTACTGCACTGACCCAAAGTTCTCGCCTTTTCTCTTCTAAATTGAAATTATGTTCATACAGGGTAATTGCTGTTCGGATGGGTGGATGTCTTGATTTCAGTCGCTCTATTTAAACATCTTGGATATTTTAATGTATTGGCAGATTTTCATTATTCACTACTTTGGTGTTTTCTTTAAGTATGAGCTTTTGTCTTCTCAGGTTTGCAGGTGCGATATGGCTCAAAACAGGTAACCAGTGGACGGGCGTAGGTCTGATGCCACCAGATATTATGCAAATAGAGTTGTTCAGCTGAGTGTCGATTGCATTCACGTGACTATTGTTCAACCATTCTGGAGCACAATATTCTGCGGCAGAGTGCACCAAGGCAAGGGTAGACATTCGCAAGACAGGCGTGGAGGAACACCAAGAGGATCCGCAGAGTTTCTGAGTAATATTATTGTGTGCTTTCAGTTTCTGTGCTGTCTTATCCAAGTGAGATTTGAAAGTTTGGCTTCTATAAAGGGTTACGCCTAAATACTTAGGATTGAAATTGTGTTTGACAAGTTGACCTTCAAAATATACTTTAAGTTCAGTCTTAGCGCTTGCCTTGTGTAAATGAAAGCAACATACTTCAGTTTTGATGGATTGGGCTTTAGCCTCCATTGTGGAAAATACTTTCACATTACACTAAGATCTTCTATTAAAACTTCCTCTGCTGCCTCCATTGTTTTGCTCACTGTAGCAAGTGCCCGGTTATCGACGTATCCAAATGTCCGTGATATTGTCAGGAATGTCAGGTTCCTTCAGTTGACAGTGTTTGTCATCTATCTTTGGCTGAGGATCATCTCTATTCATCTCCAAATCAGAATTGTCTTTCTACATACTGCAATTGCATATTGTGCCTCTGCAGTCGAGTTGAAGCTATCTGATGAAATCACTTTGTGTGAGTAGTACTGATTCGACAGACATCCATAGAACCTGTGTGTCAAGAGATCCACATTTGCAACCTAGTTATAGAGTCAGAATAGTCACCTAGCTAATATAAGTTACTTTGTATTGGTGATTATGGTTCAGATATACTTAGATCACATAATTGAGCCAATTCATCAAAACTTTTTCTCCATAATTCAGGTGTAAAAAGTATTGAAAAGTTGCACCGTTATCATAATCATGATGAGTGGCTTTGTTCTCTCTGCCACAAATCTTACTCCACCAAGGACTAGAGTAGAATTTGTTGCAAGGTGCACAAAACAGTGTATGCAACTCGTCCGGTCCTGATTCTTGAAGAGGCGTAAGACTCCAGTATATTTCCTCATCAAAACTGGAGTGAACAACTGGAAATATCTTGATGAAGATCTCTTCATGTCTAGAATTCAGCAAAAGTAGATTCAGTTAAAGAAGAAAATTCCTTAAAATGTGGATTTATTTTTTTTGCCTTGCCATAACCTTTTTTTTATCTTTTAGTCAAAATGGCCATATGAGGGCTAGTTTTGTGCGGGACTAGTTGTACTTTTGAATGACATTATAATGTGTACTGGAAATCGGTAAACAAAAAATTCAAAGTGTGTTGAAATTGTAAAAAAGTGCAATTCCACAATTTTTTTTTTACCATGTTCATTAAATGCTAAAACTGACCAGCCATTATGATTCTCCAGGTCATTACTAGCTCACAGATACCAAACGTGTATTGGTCCTTTTTATTTACAATGAACCTATAACTAAAAATGTTATTCAATTTAAAAGCAGATTTCAATTTAACAGCAGATGTAACAATTAATGGTTTGATAAAAAAAAAAACACTTTTTGACTAAGGATATAGCAAAATGGAGAAAAACTACTCTTGATGGCAGTCAAATAATTCAATGTAGGTTTAATAATCGCAATTGCGCCACTTTTTTTGTTTTTTCTAAAAAAAAAGAAAAAAGTTTTCATGTGTCTTAATTACGGTTAATAAATCTACATTGAATTATGTCCAATCGCATGGGGATCCTTCTTTAAACCTAAGAGCCGTCAGAGACTCCACCTACCTTTGCATCCATGTAAAGTGTCTTCAGGGCTGGAAAGCACACTGCCACACTATCATACAGTGGGTACGGAAAATATTCAGAACCTCTCTCCAGCCCTCCTGAGCACTGAATGTGTCTGGAGGCCAACTATTTGAACCCCAGATCCCACCCTGGGGTGGAGATAAGGTCGACAACCTCCCACCCGCTCTATGGTTGTCAACAAAAACCCAGCCCTTAAAATGGCCAATTAACCCCTCTCAACACATAGTGTGCTGGAGGAAAGTTCTAGGTTTCATATAACTGAAGCTAATTGCTTCAGTGAAATGGATCTCCCCTCCAGGACTTTGCCAGTGAGTTTGTCTCAGTGTGTTAGTCTCCTGTCAAACTGAAATTAGACAAGCTGTATAGACCAGTTCTTCTACAGAAGCGATTGTTGCAATAAAAAAAAAGCTCACCGACACAAAATGAGGACTTAAAAATCCTCCAAAAATTTGAAAAAGTCACAGAGAGAAGCAGAGATGATTACTTGCTCAGGCCTCCAAACAAATACACTGGCAGGGTGCAGCGGACCCGATTAATGATGGCAGAAACACAGTTGCAGCAATACCGATGAAACAAACTCTTTCAATCCAGTGTTGGCTGTTTGGTATTTTAGTGCACAAAAGATAAATGATAATAATCTGTGTGCGGCGTTATTCACACAAGCAATGCAGAGCATCTGGCTAACAGCCTATTAGTAACGCACATACAGGCGGGCCGCCCAGTGCTACAAAATGCACACTGTGTGAACAGAGGCCTCAGTTCACAGAGCCATCTTGGTCCAACTGCACCCTGTTTGATAAAGTGCAAAATAAAATCAATATATGTAAGGTATTAGTTAATATTGGGGCCACAATATGTAAGCTGGCAACCCGCATCAAGGGTCCATACATATGCCAGTCCTAGCGCTAAGCATAAAAAGAAAGCTCACAGACACAAAAAGAGGACCTAAAAATCTTCCAAAAATTTGAAAAAAATCACAGGGAAAATAAGCAGAGATGATTACCTGCTCAGGCCTCCAAAAAAAGGAGGCTTGAGCTGTAATAAAAGAAGCAGTCAGGGCAGCCAGGAGCATCTTTATTACCTCAAGATAGAAGTGAGAAAGTTACAAGACAGGACTCACCCCCCTCCCCCACCTTGGTGCATGTGCAACTTTGTGTGAAGAGAAGATATCTGTAAAGAGACTTTCATATTTGTTGATGGAATATTAGAGAAGAGATTCTGTGTGATGAAAAGAGTTTTGAATAAAACCCCTGTGATCAACTTCAGCTCAGAACTGTGTCATAGCTATGTGCCTATGAACTGTTTCCTCCCCTCTACTGTAAAAAATTATCATTAATGGTCAACCCTGAGTGAGATTTACCCAGGATTCAAAAGAACTCATGTTTACATTGTATCGCCTTCATATACTGAGTGGTTTGTATGCAACCCAGTTAATACAGTGATCACAAGTGACATTATACACAGGAGCTCTATATATAGTGTCAGTGTACAGGTAATACAGTGATCACTGGTGACATTATACACAGGCGCTCTGTATATAGTGCCAGTGTACAGGTAATACAGTGACCACCGGTGACATTACACACCGGAGCTCTATATATAGTGCCAGCATACAGGTAATACAGTGATCACCGGTGACATTATACACGGGAAGCTCTTTATATAGTGTCAGTTTACAGTTTTTACAGTGATCAGTGATCACTAGTGACATTATACACAGGAGCTCTGTATATAGTGCCAGTGTACAGGTAATACAGTGATCACCGGTGACATTATACACAGGAGCTCTTTATACAGAGTCAGTTTACAGGTTTTACAGTGATCACCAGTGACATTATACACAGGAGCTCTGTATATAGTGTATAGTGTACAGACAATACAGTGATCACTGGTGACATTACATTCAGCTCTGTGTATAGTATAAATATACAGGTAACGCATTGATTCACCAGTGACGTCTGTAATTGATGTCCTTCATCTTCACTTTTCTACTTCAGCCAGCACAGACCATTATAACGTCTTCCAGCCAGGACTTATCACTGCAGAAAATAACATAGTTATCTAAAGCATCGCTTCCAAAGCAACACTTTCCACTTTCCCCCAACTTTTACATCACTGTGCCCCACTAACTACAAATAGCCACTTATCCCACCCAATGAATATATAAATTAATTAGCCCCAGTACTCTTTCCCCAATTCAAAACCACACAATCCTGCATCCTCCCCGCTCCCACTTAGTACCTCCCACTTCCTTGATTAATTATATTGACATGACCCCACCACCCAGATTCATTATGTTATGTATTCACTCTCTCCCACCACCACCCTCTATTCATTATCAACTCCTCACCTCCACTTTCAATTTTATCATCATTTCATTTCCCCCACAATCAATATATCATTTACTATCCCGCACACTCAATTTATCAATATTTGCTGCCCTCACCCCAATTCATCATCATTTTCTGTCCTCCACCCTCAGTTTGTCATTTGCTTTTCCCTACCTTCAACACATATTCCTTTAATCACCCTACCCCCAATTCATTATTTGCTTTCCCCCACCCCACACTTAATTCAATACCATTTGCTGTCCCCACCCTCAATTCATGTTTGCTTTCCCCACCTTCAATTTATAATTAGCTGTTGCTTGTCCGCCATCCCCAATTCATCATTATTTGCACTTCCCTGCCTCCATACGTCATCATTGATGTCTCCTCACTCTCAATTCGTCATCGTTTACTGTCCTCATCCCCCCCCCCTCAAAACATCTTTTGCTTCCCCACACCCATGCCATTCATTTTATTTTATTTTTTTTAAAAAGGTTTTCATAATTACTTCTTATGCCAGTGCTGACAGCTTTGAGATTACATCATCGCGTAGACACCATCACCAGCAAGTCACAGAAAAAGCGGTGGGAGTGCCCCTGGAGCAGCGCTGCGGTTCTGTTTTGACAGACATGGAGCTCCAGGAAACCTCCTAGCGCTCTGTTACTTAATGCATCATTTTGCTCAGGGGCCCAGAGATTAGAAGCAAAAGAGATGGGGCCCACATACACCAGTTAGGGCCTTAATGCCCTGATGGCAGCCCTGGTGGAAGCAGCGGTCTGATCCATCACTCGCCAGCCAATTGCATAATTATCCTGACGATTGGGGGCAGCGAGGTTGCATTCCCTTGACTACTGGTGGCAGCGGTGGGATCTGTGTGATCTCTCCGCTATCATCTGAGACAAATTGGTAACTGGTAACTGCATGACCCCCTCTCCCTCCCTTGGGTGTGTCCCTGTGTCAATCACCATTAAAAGTAGTCATTACCTCTATGTATGTTACTCTCCATACCTGTTATGCTTATGCCCTCCTTTTTATTATTATGCTGTATTCATGTCTAAGTATTGTCTACATTTATTTAATAAAGGCTTGTTTGTTTTTATAAGTCTTGCAGTTTGTCCTTCCTTTTTGCTTAATATATATGTATTAGTGATGAGAGAGTATACTCGTTGCTCGGGTTTTCTCCGAGTATTTGTTATTGCTCGGAGATATAGTTTTCATCGCCTCAGTTGCATGATTTACGGCTTCCAGAAACGCTGAATACATGTGAGGAATGCCTGTTTGCTAGGGAATTCCCACATGTATTCAGCCTGTCCAGCAGTCGTAAATCTTGCTGCTGAAGTGATGAAAACTATATCTCCGAGCAATAACAAATACTCGGAGTTCACCCAAGCGTGCTCGGGAAAACCCGAGCAACGAGTATACTCGCTCATCAATAATATGTATGCTAAAAATACATTTTACTGTGCTGGCAATTACATAGTAACATAGTAACATAGTTAGTAAGGCCGAAAAAAGACATTTGTCCATCCAGTTCAGCCTATATTCCATCATAATAAATCCCCAGATCTACGTCCTTCTACAGAACCTAATAATTGTATGATACAATATTGTTCTGCTCCAGGAAGACATCCAGGCCTCTCTTGAACCCCTCGACTGAGTTCGCCATCACCACCTCCTCAGGCAAGCAATTCCAGATTCTCACTGCCCTAACAGTAAAGAATCCTCTTCTATGTTGGTGGAAAAACCTTCTCTCCTCCAGACGCAAAGAATGCCCCCTTGTGCCCGTCACCTTCCTTGGTATAAACAGATCCTCAGCGAGATATTTGTATTGTCCCCTTATATACTTATACATGGTTATTAGATCGCCCCTCAGTCGTCTTTTTTCTAGACTAAATAATCCTAATTTCGCTAATCTATCTGGGTATTGTAGTTCTCCCATCCCCTTTATTAATTTTGTTGCCCTCCTTTGTACTCTCTTTAGTTCCATTATATCCTTCCTGAGCACCTTTGTACTCTCTCTAGTTCCATTATATCCTTCCTGAGCATCCTTCCTATAAAGCAATCCTTGCTTTATAGGATTGCATAAAACCAAGTACACAATCCAAGCAATCAAAGGAGCTTTTGCAGCCGGGGCCCCAGCTCTTAGGGACTGTATTATTATATAGGGTATTTTGCTAAATAGCACAAAACACCTAGTTCATTAAATACAGTCTCTTCCTAAACCTAACCCCAAAAAGTTTCTAAAAACTTCCTGAGTTACAAATAGACAAAACACGTGCCAAATGAGGCAACACTTAGCCTCACCCATGTGCTAATCCTTACTTGTCATATCAAGAACAGAATTGTCTTCAAGCAAGAAATCACCTGAAGAACGATCAGAAGCCAGAATGCATTTGTCAGAAAATATTACCTTCCTTCTGACAGTGGTGATTTACTGTCTTATCTTAATCATAAGTTTCATGCATTTTTGGAGAAAGAGGAACTTACCACCTGGACCTACCCCACTGCCAATAATGGGAAACCTACTACAACTAAGCAAAGGAGACATAGTTAAATCTCTGCTGAACGTAAGTGTTTACCAAGATCTGATCAACCTATGAGTGACTAATCTAAAGTTATATTTGCTGCATGTACTGTATGGGCTCGCTATTGTGCCAGCAGAAAGGACAAACGTCAGTCCATGCTGCCATCAGTAAACCACCAATGGTGCAGCAACTGACTTAGGTAAGAGATTCGGCACAGTGGCTGGCACTTTTATTGTATTGAAGGTAAAAAATATTAATGGTCAAGAATAGAGATGACCAAGCCATTCAAGGTTTATTTTGGATACATCCATTCCTGATGTTCGCAGAACAGTTCTCCGAACATACCCAAAGCCTATTGACTTCAATTGGAGGCAAAACCAAAGGCATAGACAACACCCTTATGGGTGCCCAAAAGTTGAAAAAAACATCTAAAATCAGGGGTGAACACCATCAAAAGTGGCATCATTTGACCCATCAATTGTGCTATAAATAAATACTTTAAAAAAAATTGACGTTGGTTCCTCTGTATTTTTGATAACCAGCCAGGCAAAGCTGACAGCTGCGGGCTGCAGCGTTAGCAATGCTTGTTATCAAGAATAGAACCCCACAAATATGAACCCCACTTGCCATTGCCACAGATCAAGTGGGAATAGTCAGGCAAGGCGCTAGAATTGGGGCATCAAATAGAAGATTTTCTGGGGTGGCTGCTATTTTTAGGATGGAGGGAACCAATATACATGGCCCTTACCAGCTTGAGAAAACCAGCCCCCAGCTGTCTGCCTTAGATGTGGTTAGTTGTCAAAAATTGGAGGGTCCCCACACTGTTTTTTTTTAAATTATTTATTTAAATAATTAAAAAGTACGGCATGGGGACCTCTCTGTTCTTGATAACCAGCCTTGCTGAAGCTGACAGATGTCAGTTTTGCCTGGCTGATTATCAAAAATACAGGGGAACCCACATCATTTTTAACATTTATTTATAGAGCAGGCAGCGGCTGATGAATACTCCGATTAGCTGCCACCTGCTCTCACTATTAACAGTTGAATACAACTCTCAACATTGTCCCCTGCTAGTGCTGATCGTAACGCGAGCAGGGGACAGTGATGTGAGATCTCATCAATTCAGCACCCAGCACTGGGGAACAGCGCGAACAGTACTGCTGATTCCCAGGTGCCTGTACTTCTCACATTGGCGACACAGGGATGTCATCCGTGTGTCATCAGTGTGCACATGTTCGGGATGTCTTGTGGCCTGTGCTGCTACCGGAAATACTGACGTCTGAAAAGAGCCCTTAGTTAACTCTGTCATTTACTGAACTTCTGCCAGACTTTTACAGATTTTTAGGAAAATAGCTCGGGAACCAGAAAATTAATCAGGGCAACATTTATGCCAAATTTGAGATTGGTGAACGTTTTCTGAACAAGTTTGCTCATTGCTTGTCAAAACTTACAGGATATCACGTGGACTGATGCAGTATTCTTTTTCCTTTATGGTGCTGTCCCACAGACCAAACTACATAAGTGATGGGGTTTATCCTGACTTCATTAAAAGGGGTGTTTCATGTAGATTTGATTTGTAGATACAGGCAATTTAAAAGTGACCTGCTTTGCGATCCTCCCTTGACTTTGAGCTGCAATCGCCCTTTTTTGTACTGTCTCCTCTGGAAGAGTCTCTCATATAAAGAAAGATTTTCCTCTCATTATGGCTAATAATCCACAGATCATTTGAGGAAGTCGGTTTATTTGCATTACAACAGCGTCATTTTTTTTATCCCAAGTGGAAACCTCAGATTTGTAGGGATTTTGATTAAGGGACTGACATTACTTTGAAATGACAATATTCATTTTCATATTCCATCCAGCTTAGTGAGAAATACGGAGAAGTGTTCACCATCTACCTGGGTTCCCGGCCAGTCATAGTGGTCACAGGATACAAAGCTGTGAAAGAAGTTCTCTTGGACAGGGGGGATGATTTCTTAGCTCGAGGCAATGTCGCTTCCTTTGATTCTGTCTACAAAAACTATGGTGAGTCTTTATTTCAACACTTTAGACGTTCAAAGATCCTGGTGATTCCTGTCTAGGAAAAAACATTACTGGTGAGATCTGTGGTCCTTGTCTGTGTGTACGTATGTAACATCAATATGCAGTCTGTGTGCTGTCCGTGCTTGCTGTCCATATGTCCGCGTGTCCGTGTGTTACATCCGTGTGCCATACATGTGATACATACCTACGCGTGGGAAGAAGTGGTACAGTTTGCGCTGTTCCCAAGTTCCAGCGTCTGCTGAAGGCAGCCCTCATCATTGTCTCCTGCTCGTGCTGAGATCAGCGCGGCCAGGAGACAGTGATGGGAGTTTTATTCAGCAGCAACTGTGCCCCTCCTTTGTAGAATGAATAATTACATAAAAAAATGGCTTGGGCTCTAGTGCATTTTCATAACCAGCACAGGGAAAGCCCACAGGTGAGGGCTGATATTAAAGGGAACCTGTCACCCCCAAAAATCGAAGATGAGCTAAGCCCTTCGGCATCAGTGGCTTATCTACAGCATTCTGTAACGCTATAGATAAGCCCTCGATGTAACCTGAAAGGTGAGAAAAAAGAGGTTATAATATACTCACGGTCCCGCTGCGGTCCGATTCAATTGGCATCGCCGTCCGGGTCCAGGGCCTCCTATCTTCATAGGATGACGTCCTTTTCTTTTCTTCATTCTACGGCTTCGGCGCAGGCGTACTTTGTCTGCCCTGTTGAGGGCAAAGCAAAGTACTGCAGTGCGCAGGTGGCGGGCCTCTCTGAGGGATCAGTGAACTTTCAACAGTCTGCATTATGAATACCTAATCACAGCACCACATGAAGACCTCCCCAAAGGCCACCCCGGAGCACCGGTATATCATTAACTCAAAACTGAAAATAAAGATTAAAAAAACAACCACAAGACAGATTTCAACAACCAAGGTATCATTGAAATCAGTATAACGGTGCCGACCTGACACTGTCTGTAGGTTACTGAGCACAATCCTGCACACAGGTTCCCTTTAAGAAAAGTAAATCATTATGTGCCAAATACTTTGCTAATATCTACTTAAAGGAGAGTCAAAATTGAAAAAGAAAAAGTTTTATTCCACTCTTCGGGCACTATTACATCCTGTATCCAGTTCGTACGTGATCAAACTGCTCCACACCTTCTAAGGATACATGATTTTTCTATCCAAGTTCCATTCAAGTACTAACCAGTCACAACCCTGCGCAGCATCCAAGATCTGATGAGATCGGGCATGTTCAGGGTGGTGTGGATGAAAGCAAATGATTTACATGTTCTAAGCAACCTGCACTTATTGGAAATATCTCCTAATGTGAAAAAAAGTTTTTTTTCCAAAACAACCTAAGAGAACAAGGAAACAAATTACGGTACTACATTATCAACTCCAGTTGATAAATAGATTGCTATGTTACTTGCTTGATTGAACTGGTTGAGAAAAATCTTTCTTGCTATTTTCACCCTCTTAGGAATTGCCTTCACGAGCGACATGGAGAGATGGAAGACGCTTCGCAGGTTTTCTGCTTCTACAATGAAAGATTTTGGCATGGGAAACAGGACAATGGAGGATCGGATTCAAGAAGAAGCTTTGTGTCTAGTGACGGAACTCAAGAAAACAAAAGGTTGTTACGGGCGATAATAACCTGATGTCTTATGCGATGGTTTCTAAAATCAAAACATCTTTTGTTTTAGCAAGAAAATCTTATCACAACCCAAAAATATAATACAAATCACATACATAAAGACATGGATGTAAAAACACATACATACAGTGACTACAATGTTTGCTATATCGTTGCGAATTAATTTGGCGGCAATTTTCCTCCAGGCTTTATATGTGAAAATATCAAGGTGTCTCCTGGCTAGGCCCTGACATGTTTGATTATCATGTTTGCGTACATAATTAAAAGGGAGGATTTATTAATTTTATTTAGCTTTTAAAGGAACATAATAATCCACAACGCTTTACCAACTGTATTATCTCTGTTGCCATTGAGGCTCACAATCTAAATTCTAAATTGGATTGTGGGAGGATATCAAAGAATCCAGAGGAAGCCCACACAAATCTGGGAAAGAACATAAAAACTTGTCAGAAATGTAATGACAAAATAAGAGCAATTTCTAAAATCCTCTCGAGAGGGGACGTGTCACCCTTATATTGAGAATAGAAGCATGGCTTCATTGTAAAATGGAAATGGGAAAAAGAGCTGGCAATTATTGCATATGGAAAATAGATCTCTTACCTCTTTTTCGTTAAAGGGAACCTGTCACCCCCAAAATCGAAGATGAGCTAAGCCCACCGGCATCAGGGGCTTATCTACAGCATTCTGTAATGCTGTAGATAAGCCCCGGATGTATCCTGAAAGATGAGAAAAAGAGGTTAGATTATACTCACTCGGGGCGGTCCCGCTCTGGTCCGGTCCAATGGGTGTCGCGGTCCGGGGCCTCCCATCTTCTTATGATGATTTCCTCTTCTTGTCTTCACGCTGTGGCTCTGGCGCAGGTGTACTGATTTGCCAAGTTGAGGGCAGAGCAAAGTACTGCACTGCGCAGGCATCGGGAAAGGTAAGAGAGGCCCAGCACCTGCGCACTGCAGTACTTTGCTCTGCCCTCAATAGGGCAGACAAGTACGCCTGCGCCGGAGCTGCAGCGTGAAGACAAGAAGAGGACGTCATCCTATGAAGATAGGAGACGCCGGACCGGACTGCGACGCCCATCGGATCGGACCGCCCACCCAGGTGAGTATAATCTAACCTCTTTTTCTCATCTTTCAGGATACATCGGGGGCTTATCTACAGCATTCCAGAATGCTGTAGATAAGCCCCTGATGCTGGTGAGCTTAGCTCATCTTCGATTTTGGGGGTGACAGGTTCCCTTTAAACTCTCCTACCCCATGACTGCTGTGGACAGGTAATTGAAGTGGGTTATCTGATGGTGAGTAGACATAAATTCTGTAAAAAGTCTGAGAGGTGAGACTTTTCTGACCTGTGTGGATAACTCTTCCTGTCTTCGAAAGCAACACAGGACAATGATATCAGATGTTCTGGCACCAGATACTAGATATGAATTTTTGTTTTGTTCTAAAAGAAGATTTTGAATTATTGTCATTGTTCATTGCTGGGAGATACAGCTCACTGTAGGATTGTTACATTGTCAAATGGAGAGATCCCCTATATTTTATAAAGCATCTGGCCTAAAACCTTCATATATTGAAAAAGTTTAAAAGTACTTGTAGGTATAAGGTGCCAGGGCTAAACCATCGGCACAAATTCTAATACTGTAAGTATGTGGAGTCAAACTACCTTATTTCATGGGAATTGTAGTGATCTATGATGCTGTTAGGTCAAGGAAGTTTGCAGGTTTTGACTTTTTGACCAATGCATGAAAGTCCTAGGTAAGGGTCTTTTAAATGGGCTGCATCTTTCTTTCTGTAGTTTTTGATGCACATGGGGGGCGTGGCAGCAATGTGTATAAATATCTAAATAGTTCATGCATATCATTTTCTTTCTCTAGAATCATTGGTGGAGCCTCGCCAATACCTCAGTAAAGCTGCCTATAATGTTATCTTTACCACCATGTTTGGAAATCGTCATGATTACGAGGATGCAGATCTCCTGAATGTTATGTCCATGATGTATACCACAGTCTCAATCGCCAGCTCGAAATGGGGCCAGGTAAGAAGTAAGGATGGATTAATTCCAAATAGACATTGACTTTTGCAAAGTATATTTTTTTTCTAATTTGGAAGCCCAGGTTCCTTTGATAGCAGCCTTCAGCTCATCTGCATTGTTGGGTCTGGTGTCTCTCATCTTCCTCTTTACAGTACCCTATAGATTACCCCATAGGGTTAAGGTCATGCAAGCTTGCTGATCAATCAAGCACAGTGATACTGTTGTTTTTAAACCAGGTATTGGTACTTTAGGCAGTGTGGACAAGTGCCAAGTCCTGCTGGGGAATGACATTTCCATCTCCAAAAAGCTTGTCGGCAGAGGGAAGCATGAAGAGTAGTGATGTGTGAGCACTAAAATGTTCGGGTGCCAGTTGCTCGGGTCAAGCAAATTGGAATACTCGGGTACTTGACCCGAGCAACGAGCCCAATGTAAGTCTAGGGGAAACCCGAGTATTTTTACCGCTATCCTCCCAGTGGTCCTTTTAAGGTCTAAAAACGTCAGAAAATGATGGAAACACAGAAAATGATGGAAACACTGCTCAAATGACACAGGAACATCATGGGGATCGCCCCTGGAAGCATTTCTGACTCCTAGGTCACAGCGGTAAGCAATGTTGTCAGAGTTTCATACCATTTTTGCAGGTGCACCAAAAAACATACAAAGTGTAACCAAGAAGAATTTTGCTGGGAAATATGTTAAGGTACATCCTTTCTAGGTTAATGACTTGTTTATAAGGCAAAATAATTTACCCCAGACCAAAATGTTCCTCCACCACTTGGGCTATGTTCACACGCAGAGTTTTTGATGCGTTTTTCAACTTTAACATTGCTTTCAACCAATACAAATGCATTCACTGGGAAATGTCATTGTAACATTTAACATTCCTAGCTGGCCATGTGGTGTGCGACACATAAGGAGACCCATCTTGTTTCGTTAATGAGGGAGGGACTCTTAAAGTCACAAAGCCTACTTTTAGAAGGGCATCAGGTGGCATTACTATTCTTAAAGGGCCATTGTTAAACAGTGGGTCTTCCATGCTGTTATTGCCTATGCAGTGAGTGGCTGGGCTGCTAAGAATTACAACGCACCCCAATACCCCTCTCACGAGAGGTACAGGAGGGCTTCCTGAAAAAATGTTGCATTGAATGCAAGGCCTGCACTGCTATCAAGTCATATGCACCCCAAGAAGCCTTTGAACCCAGGTACTGGATGGCCACAGGAAAACCCACTTCACAGTCTTCAGTTGGTCCTGCCATACAGTCTCCTTATCCATTGAATGCAAGGGCTGCCTTGACTCAAATTTGCACGCACCCCAATCCCCCCTTGGAAGAAACATTGAGGAGGGCCTCATAAAAAAAACTGTCCCATTACAAAGGAGCGGGTCTCCTAGACTCATAATGCCCATACACTACGTGTATGGGATGACAAACATTTCCCCATGGGGGGTACATTTTTTAAACAATTTTTTTATGGGGATCATAGACACCCTTTCCAAAAAATTGACTGGCTGTAGCAGCATAGAACACGTTCAACCTTGTGTGGCAGTGGATGATGAGACGTGGAGAAAGGCCTCATTAAAAAAGTCACAATTTAGAAGGAGCGGGTCTCCTAGACTCAAAATGCCCATACACTAAATGTACGTGCTGACAAACATTTCCCCATGGGGAAGGGGGGGGGAGGGGGTTCATTTAAAAAAAAAAAAAAATTCAGCCCAAAATAGTGTTTACTGTTTAAAGCTAGGGTAACCCACAGCAAAAAAGGTGAATGGAAGTCTGAAAATCACACTTTGTAGACCATGAGGCGTGTCATGGAGATACTACACTGTAAAATATGTGGTTTTTTTATTTTGGCCCCAAAAATACTGTATAGAAATCAGGTCAAAGACTGCAAATACAGTGGAATGTAGCCCTGAAATGCCACAATTTGTAGGCCACAGATAGAAAAGACATGTGACTGAGATAACAGACTGTTTCAATATGTGGCCTGTATTTTGTAAAAATTTTTGAACCACAAAATACTGTAAACACCAAGGGTAGCAGACCAAAAACTGGAATGTATGCCTGACTTATTTATTTTTCCGTCAATATGGCCATGTGAGGGCTTATTTTTTGCAAGGCAAGTTGTACTTTTGAACGACACCATTGGTTTTAGCATGTCATGTACTAGAATGAGAAAAAAAAATTGCAGTGCAATTGCAAAAAAAAGTGCAATCCCATGCTTTTTTTTTTGTTTGGCTTTTTTGCTAGCTTTACTAAATGCTAAAACTGTCCTGCCATTATGATTCTCCAGGTCATTACGAGTTACACAAAACATTTCTAGGTTATTTTTTATCTAAGTGGTGAAAAAAAATTCAAAACTTTGCTAAAAAAAAGGCGACATTTTCCAATACCCTTGGGTCTCCATTTTTCGTGATCTGGGGTAAGATGAGAGCTTATTTTTTGCATGCTGAACTGACGTTTTTAATGATTCCATTTTGGAGCAGACATGTTCTTTTGATCGCCCGTTATTGCATTTTAATGCAATGTCGCGGCGACCCAAAAAACGTAATTTTGGCGGTTCAAATTTTTTCTCGCTATGCCATTTACTGATCAGGTTAATCCTTTTTGTTTATTGATAGATCGGGCGATTCTGAATGCGGCGATACCAAATATGTGTACATTTGATTTTATTTTTATTGTTTTATTTTGAATGGGGCGAACGGGGGGTGATTTAAACTTTTATATTTTTTTCATTTATTTCATATTTTTTTAAACAGATTTTTTTTTTTACTTTTGCCATGCTTCAATTGCCTACATGAGAGGCTAGAAGCTGGCATAGCCTGATCGGCTCTGTTACATAGCAGCGATCATCAGATCGCTCCTATGTAGCTTAATTACAGGCTTGCTATGAGCATCGACCACAGGGTGGCGCTCACAGCAAGCCGGCATCAGTAACCATAGAGGTCTCAAAGACCTCTATGGTTACTATCCTGACACATTGCTGACCCCCGATCATGTGACGGGGGTCAGCGATGAGCGCATTTCCGGCCACACGGCCTGAAGCGCTAGTTAAATGCCGCTGTCAGAGTTTGACAGCGGCATTTAACTAGTTAATAGCGGCGGGTGGATCGCAATTCCATTCGCCGCTATTGCGCACACATGTCAGCTGTTCAAAACAGCTGACATGTTGCGGCTTTGATGTGGGCTCACCGCCGGAGCCCACATCAAAGCAGGGGATCTGACCTCAGACGTACTATCCCATCA
Source organism: Ranitomeya imitator (assembly GCF_032444005.1). Taxonomy (NCBI): domain Eukaryota; kingdom Metazoa; phylum Chordata; class Amphibia; order Anura; family Dendrobatidae; genus Ranitomeya; species Ranitomeya imitator. The sequence continues at coordinate 47,721,283 of NC_091283.1, forward strand.
TAAAGGGGTTAATAACTAACTTTTAGATAAAATTTAAATGTTTGGACATAGAAATTGAAATAAACCTACAAAAAAGTGTAAGACGGAATTATTAATAACCCCGCAACTCCATTGTCAATTATTTTTTGGATACTTGATGACATTTACCTTAAGCTGCTCCCACCGACTCATGGGTACCCAGACTAAACTTATATTGACCGTACTTTTTAGTGCACTTGGTGACATTTAGCCTTCGTCGCTCCCACTGACTCAAGGGCACATAGGAACGGCATATTGCCATTGGTTTTAATGCACTTGATTACTTTACCCCTAGCTTCTTCCGCAGACTCAATGGTCTCCAGGTTAGGAATACTGTTTTTCCTTTTGATGCACTAGATTACTGCATTGTCCCGACAGCAACCTTGAAAGAAACAGGAATTGGTTGATTTAAGCAAAGTCCCTACCTCAGAATTTTCAAGTTGCATGGAAAAAAGAGAGTGCTGCAGATCGGCATGTTTTCAATACAACTAGTTATGAGCAAGTGTGCTGGTCACTGCTCGATACTTGTTTAAGCATCACGGTTCTCAGGTGTGCTCGTTACTTGATTGAGTGTGTGTTGTGCATGTTAGAAAGCCAATAAACATCCAGGGATATCCTGCCATACACGGTAATGCCATAGCCATGTTGGCTACTGACATTACTGTGATTGACAGGCTGCATCGCATAAACGGGTCTTATAAAAGATTTAGTGACGAGATGCTTGGCACACAGTCCACTGGAAGCAGTTTGGGGACAGTGGATCGAGGAAGGAGAACTTAGATTAGAGCAGGCATAAGGGCAGTGTTTAATTGCAGTACTTGTATACTGTCTCTGCCCCGTTAAAACAAAACTCCTTTTCAGGGCTACACATTTTCTTTTCCCTATTAATACAGTAAAGTTTTCACGCATATATTATATACCAAATTTAAAATGCACAAGTAATTTAAAATGTGCATTAAGGGACCAGGAAGTGAGCGTGCTGCTGACGCTGCACGCAGAGGCTGAGACCATAGGCCAGGTGAAGCTGTGCCTGCCGGGGGAGCACAACAAACATGCTCATCCACAAGATCTATGCAACAGAAAACAAAAATGCGTCTGTAATGTAATTAGGTCTCTCCGCCATGTACCATGCCGCATACAGGTTACACAATATTCTACTTTATTTTAGTTGGCTATTTGATGTCTATTTCTATGTCCTTTTGTTGATTTGGTTCAGTAACTTTGTTCTTGATGATTTACACATCCATTTACTCTTCCTATATTTCATAGCCATAATTTGCACCTAATTGATTTAGGTTACACTGTAAGTTTATTTCTTTGTGCGTTTTGATTGCCTTAGGCGCAATTGTCGCAATTAATGCTATGTAACGGGTCCGTTAGCGCACCCATTGACCGCAATGTGCTAACGGGTCGCTAACGCATCGCTAACATATGCCATTTTTGGCATGCATCAGCGATGTCCCATTATTTTCGGACGGACCTCGAACGCTGCTTGCAGCGTCCGAGGTCCATTCCTCGCTAGTGCAGATTGGGCATCTGCGCTAGCGGAATCGCCAAACGCGATCCCTTTTGGGACATTGCGTTAGCGCAATCCGTTAGCGTATGCAGTACACGGATTGCTCTAACGCAATGTGAACCTAGCCTAAGACAGTGTATAACTCTATTTTTTTACTATCTCACTTTATTGCCTATTTTACACATTGTCTCTTGTGATCTTTTCCATGTGGATGGCATTCATTGGAAGGTTATACTATAATACACTCCCTGATACTGCAGACATGTTTCCTCCTGTTCCTTTGGTGAGCGACAGAAGGACTAGTAGATTATGGAGACAAAAAGCGAATATAGGGTCTTATCCTCAGATTAAGTGCAGTTTTTTAACAGGGAGTTGCTCACCTGATGGCGTAAGGCAAAGAGCATGTGCATATCGGCTGCTGCAGATCCACGGGCCGCCCACGCGACCTTCTCAGAGACGCTGTGCAGAATAGTTGGTGGATTAAGTCTGCGCTGCCACAATAAAAGCAGGTTCAAATGTAATGAAAAGCTTTGGTGGTTTATTCAACGCGTTTCAAGGTCTATCTGACCTCTTCATCAGAAAAATACCTCAACATTCCAAGAGACCGAAGTAGAGAGATAACACAGAAGGTAAAGGTTCCGATAGACTAAGCGACTTACCAACGATCACGACCAGCGATACGACCTGGCCGTGATCGTTGTTAAGTCGTTGTGTGGTCGCTGGGGAGCTGTCACACAGGCAGCTCTCTCCAGTGACCAACGATCAGGGGAACGACTTCGGCATCGTTGAAACTGTCTTCAACGATGCCGAAGTCCCCGGGTAACCAGGGTAAACATCGGGATACTAAGTGCAGGGCCGCGCTTAGTAACCCGATATTTACCCTGGTTACCATTGTAAAAGTAAAAAAAAAACACTACATACTCACATTCTGATGTCTGTCACGTCCCCTGCCGTCAGCTTCCCTGCACTTTCTGTGTCAGCGCCGGCAGTAACAGCGGTGATGTCACCGCTGTGCTCTGCTTTACTGCCGGCGCTGACACAGTCAGTGCAGGGAAGCTGACAGCGGGGGACGTGACAGACATCAGAATGTATGTAGTGTTTTTTTTTTTTACTTTTATAATGGTAACCAGGGTAAATATCAGCTTAATAAGCGCGGCCCTGCACTCAGTAACCCGATATTTACCCTGGTTACAAGTGAACACATCGCTGGATCGGCGTCACACACGCCGATCCAGCGATGACAGCGGGTGATCAGCGACCAAAAAAAGGTACTGATCATTCCCCAACGACCAACGATCTCCCAGCAAGGGCCTGATCGTTGGTCGCTGTCACACATAACGAGATCGTTAGCGGGATCGTTGCTACGTCACAAAGAGTGACGTTGCAACGATATCATTAATGATATCATTATGTGTGAAGGTACCTTAACAGGTTATATCCTCTATACCAGTCCCATCCTTCACACAGTAAGACATCAGGCACAGACAATACTGTCTTGCTTCCTCTTAAGGTACCGTTACACTAAACGATTTACCAATGATCACGACCAGCGATACGACCTGGCTGTGATCGTTGGTAAGTCGTTGTGTGGTCGCTGGAGAGCTGTCACACAGACAGCTCTCCAGCGACCAACGATGCCGAAGTCCCGGGGTAACCATGGTAAACATCGGGTTACTAAGCGCAGGGCCGCGCTTAGTAACCCGATGTTTACCCTGGTTACCATTGTAAATGTAAAAAAAAAAACACTACATACTTACATTCCGGTGTCTGTCGCGTCCCCTGGCGTCAGTTTCCCTGCACTGTGTCAGCGCCAGCCGTAATGCAGAGCGGTAACGTCACCGCTGTCCTCTGCTTTACAGACGGCCGGCGCTGACACAGTGTAGGGAAGCTGACGCCGGGGGACGCGACAGACACCGGAATGTAAGTATGTAGTGTTTTTTTTTTTACATTTACAATGGTAACCAGGGTAAACATCGGGTTACTAAGCACGGCCCTGCGCTTAGTAACCCGATATTTACCCTGGTTACCAGTGAACACATCGCTGGATCGGCGTCACACACGCCAATTCAGCGGTGACAGCGGGTGATCAGCGACCAAATAAAGGTCCTGATCATTCGCAGCGACCAACGATCACCCAGCAGGGGCATGATCGTTGGTCCCTGTCACGCATAACAATTTCGTTAACGATATCGTTGCTATGTCACAAAAAGCAACGATATCGTTAACTAAATCGTTATGTGTGACGGTACCTTTAAAGCAGAATCACTCTTGCTTAACCCCTTCATGACCGGAGGTATTTTCAGTTTTGAGTTTTTGTTTTTTGTTACCCTTTTTCCAAGAGCCACTTGAACTTTTCAATTTTTCTGTCAATATGGCCTTGTTTTTTTTTTGCAGAACGAGTTGTACTTTTGAATGACAACATTGGTTTTAACATATCATGTCCTGGAAAACGGTAAAAAAAATTCTAAGTGTGGTGAAATTGCAAAAAAATTGCAATCCCACAGTTGTTTTTTTGTTTTGCTTTTTTACTACGTTCCCTAAATGCTAAAACTGACCTGTCATTATGATTCTCCAGGTCCTTACGAGTTCAGAGATACCAAACATGTCTAGGTTCTTTTTTTTATCTGAGTGGTGAAAAAAAATTTCCAAACTCTGGTAAATAAAAATTGCGCCATTTTCTAATAGCTGTAGGGTCTCAATTTCTCATGATCTCGAATTGAGTGCAGGCTTATTTTTTGTGCACTGAGCTGACATTTTATTGATACCATTTTATTTTTATTGATACCAGACCTAATACTATCTAATAGACCTGACAGAATAACAAATCTGCAGGTGGTTGGGCATCTAGGAAATAGCGACCACAATATTGTACAGTTTCACCTGTCTTTCACTAGGGGGACTTGTCAGGGAGTCACAAAAACACTGAACTTTAGGAAGGCAAAGTTTGACCAGCTTAGAGATGCCCTTAATCTGGTAGACTGGGACAATATCCTCAGAAATAAGAATACAGATAATAAATGGGAAATGTTTAAGAACATCCTAAATAGGCACTGTAAGCGGTTTATACCTTGTGGGAATAAAAGGACTAGAAATAGGAAAAACCCAATGTGGCTAAACAAAGAAGTAAGACAGGCAATTAACAGTAAAAAGAAAGCATTTGCACTACTAAAGCAGGATGGCACCATTGAAGCTCTAAAAAACTATAGGGAGAAAAATACTTTATCTAAAAAACTAATTAAAGCTGCCAAAAAGGAAACAGAGAAGCACATTGCTAAGGAGAGTAAAACTAATCCCAAACTGTTCTTCAACTATATCAATAGTAAAAGAATAAAAACTGAAAATGTAGGCCCCTTAAAAAATAGTGAGGAAAGAATGGTTGTAGATGACGAGGAAAAAGCTAACATATTAAACACCTTCTTCTCCACGGTATTCACGGTGGAAAATGAAATGCTAGGTGAAATCCCAAGAAACAATGAAAACCCTATATTAAGGGTCACCAATCTAACCCAAGAAGAGGTGCGAAACCGGCTAAATAAGATTAAAATAAATAAATCTCCGGGTCCGGATGGCTCCTGTCAAACCAATCTAATCAGTTTTTATGAAGAGGTAAGCTATAGGCTGGACCACGGTGAGTCATTGGACGTGGTATATCTTGATTTTTCCAAAGCGTTGGATACCGTGCCGCACAAGAGGTTGGTACACAAAATGAGAATGCTTGGTCTGGGGGAAAATGTGTGTAAATGGGTTAGTAACTGGCTTAGTGATAGAAAGCAGAGGGTGGTTATAAATGGTATAGTCTCTAACTGGGTCGCTGTGACCAGTGGGGTACCGCAGGGGTCAGTATTGGGACCTGTTCTCTTCAACATATTCATTAATGATCTGGTAGAAGGTTTACACAGTAAAATATCGATATTTGCAGATGATACAAAACTATGTAAAGCAGTTAATACAAGAGAAGATAGTATTCTGCTACAGATGGATCTGGATAAGTTGGAAACTTGGGCTGAAAGGTGGCAGATGAGGTTTAACAATGATAAATGTAAGGTTATACACATGGGAAGAAGGAATCAATGTCACCATTACACACTGAATGGGAAACCACTGGGTAAATCTGACAGGGAGAAGGACTTGGGGATCCTAGTTAATGATAAACTTACCTGGAGCAGCCAGTGCCAGGCAGCAGCTGCCAAGGCAAACTGGATCATGGGGTGCATTAAAAGAGGTCTGGATACACATGATGAGAGCATTATACTGCCTCTGTACAAATCCCTAGTTAGACCGCACATGGAGTACTGTGTCCAGTTTTGGGCACCGGTGCTCAGGAAGGATATAATGGAACTAGAGAGAGTACAAAGGAGGGCAACAAAATTAATAAAGGGGATGGGAGAACTACAATACCCAGATAGATTAGCGAAATTAGGATTATTTAGTCTAGAAAAAAGACGACTGAGGGGTGATCTAATAACCATGTATAAGTATATAAGGGGACAATACAAATATCTCGCTGAGGATCTGTTTATACCAAGGAAGGTGACGGGCACAAGGGGACATTCTTTGCGTCTGGAGGAGAGAAGGTTTTTCCACCAACATAGAAGAGGATTCTTTACTGTTAGGGCAGTGAGAATCTGGAATTGCTTGCCTGAGGAGGTGGTGATGGCGAACTCAGTCGAGGGGTTCAAGAGAGGCCTGGATGTCTTCCTGGAGCAGAACAATATTGTATCATACAATTAGGTTCTGTAGAAGGACGTAGATCTGGGGATTTATTATGATGGAATATAGGCTGAACTGGATGGACAAATGTCTTTTTTCGGCCTTACTAACTATGTTACTATGTTACTATGTATTTTGGTGCAGATACGATCTTTTGATCGCCCGTTGTTGCATTTTAATGCAGTGTCGCCGCAACCAAAAAAAATGTAATTCTGGTAATTCTTGGGTTTTGACTATTTTTCCCACTATGCCGTTTAGCGATCAGTCTAATCCTTTTTTTATATTGATAGATCTGGTGATTCTGAACTCGGCGATAGCAAATATGTATATGTTTGATTTTTTTTTTACTGCCTTATTTTGAGTGGGGCAAAAGAGGGGAGATTTGAACTTTTATTTTTTTTATATTTTTAAAAACATTTTTTTCACTTTTGACATGCTTCAATAGTCTCCATGGGAGACTAGAAGCTGCCAGAACCCAATCGTCTCTGCTACATACAGGCGATGATCAGATCGCCTGCATGTAGCAGAATACCTCACTTGCTATGAGCGCTGACCACCAGGTGGTGCTCACAGCAATCTGGCAGTGACAACCATAGAGATCTCCAGGAGACATCTGGTTGTCATGCCAAGTCATTAGTGACCCACAATCACGTCACGGGGATCACTGATAGGCGGATTTCCTGCACAATTGCCAGAAATGCATGTTAAATGCCACTGTCAGCGTTTGACGGGTTTACAGCCCACGATTCCTCCCTTGGCTGTTAGCGGCACAAGTCAGCTGATCAGATCAGCAGTCATGTGCCAAAAAAGGTGTGGGCTCTGGCGAAGGGGGAAGGCATCCAATGTTAGGCCGGTTTCACACGTCAGTGGCTCCGGTACGTGAGGTGACAGTTTCCTCACGTACCGGAGACACTGACTCATGTAGACACATTAAAATCAATGTGTCTCTGCACATGTCAGCGTGTTTTCATGGACCGTGTGTCCGTTTGGAAAACACAGAGACATGTCAGTGTTCGTGGGAGCGCACGTATTACACGGGCACATTAAAGTCAATGGGTCCATGTAAAACACTATGGGAGGTGGAGCCGCATATTCATCACTGTAATAGGCGGTACCACGTGACCGCTCATACAGGAGAAGCTGCGGCGAGGACAGGAAGCAGCGCCAGCGAGGGAGTCGGGTAAGTATTTTATTAACAGCGGGGGGCGCACAGGGGGTGGGAGGGGGTTGGGGACAGGGATCTTTTTTAAAACAACAACAAAAAAAGATTTTTCATATCTTCTCTCCAGCGAACGATGCTGAAGAGAAGAAATGAGTGGCGGCTTCAGCACCAGATGCAGGGGACAGCGCTTAACTCTAGCGCTGTCTCCTGCACGGTCCGTGTGGTCTTCAGTCGGCACACGAGCAGCACACGGCTGCCACACGTGTGCCACACTGATGTTCAGCATAAGCACACGGACACGGAAAATTCCGGTACCGATTTTTCCGGTACCGGAATTATCTGGACGTGTGAGACTGGCCTTAAGGAGTTAAAGTCTACGCCGCTATACAAACAAACCTGCCGGAGTTAGCGGTCCACCCCTCCCTAAGTAATTTCCCCCTTTGCTTACTGCTCTGAGGGTGTCTTTATTATGATTTTGCTCTAACCGCACATTTCTTTTCTTAAATTTAGTTATACGAGATGTTTCCCTGGGTCATGCGATATATTCCTGGGAGACACCAGAAGATCTTGATCAGTCTGAAACAACTCCTTCAGTTTGTGAAAAAAAGAGTTGAACTGAACAAAAAAAAACTGGTTGAGAATAACCCCCGGAGTTATGCTGATGTCTTTCTCATTAGAATGGAAAAGGTAAATGCAAAAAGAGCCGCGTGTACAGGACTCTCCCAGCCGATCACTGCAAAAAATGCAAGTAACATAGTAACATAGTAACATAGTTAGTAAGGCCGAAAAAAGACATTTGTCCATCCAGTTCAGCCTATATTCCATCATAATAAATCCCCAGATCTACGTCCTTCTACAGAACCTAATAATTGTATGATACAATATTGTTCTGCTCCAGGAAGACATCCAGGCCTCTCTTGAACCCCTCGACTGAGTTCGCCATCACCACCTCCTCAGGCAAGCAATTCCAGATTCTCACTGCCCTAACAGTAAAGAATCCTCTTCTATGTTGGTGGAAAAACCTTCTCTCCTCCAGACGCAAAGAATGCCCCCTTGTGCCCGTCACCTTCCTTGGTATAAACAGATCCTCAGCGAGATATTTGTATTGTCCCCTTATATACTTATACATGGTTATTAGATCGCCCCTCAGTCGTCTTTTTTCTAGACTAAATAATCCTAATTTCGCTAATCTATCTGGGTATTGTAGTTCTCCCATCCCCTTTATTAATTTTGTTGCCCTCCTTTGTACTCTCTCTAGTTCCATTATATCCTTCCTGAGCACCGGTGCCCAAAACTGGACACAGTACTCCATGTGCGGTCTAACTAGGGATTTGTACAGAGGCAGTATAATGCTCTCATCATGTGTATCCAGACCTCTTTTAATGCACCCCATGATCCTGTTTGCCTTGGCAGCTGCTGCCTGGCACTGGCTGCTCCAGGTAAGTTTATCATTAACTAGGATCCCCAAGTCCTTCTCCCTGTCAGATTTACCCAGTGGTTTCCCGTTCAGTGTGTAATGGTGATATTGATTCCCTCTTCCCATGTGTATAACCTTACATTTATCATTGTTAAACCTCATCTGCCACCTTTCAGCCCAAGTTTCCAACTTATCCAGATCCATCTGTAGCAGAATACTATCTTCTCTTGTATTAACTGCTTTACATAGTTTTGTATCATCTGCAAATATCGATATTTTACTGTGTAAACCTTCTACCACATCATTAATGAATATGTTGAAGAGAACAGGTCCCAATACTGACCCCTGCGGTACCCCACTGGTCACAGCGACCCAGTTAGAGACTATACCATTTATAACCACCCTCTGCTTTCTATCACTAAGCCAGTTACTAACCCATTTACACACATTTTCCCCCAGACCAAGCATTCTCATTTTGTGTACCAACCTCTTGTGCGGCACGGTATCAAACGCTTTGGAAAAATCGAGATATACCACGTCCAATGACTCACCGTGGTCCAGTCTATAGCTTACCTCTTCATAAAAACTGATTAGATTGGTTTGACAGGAGCGATTTCTCATAAACCCATGCTGATATGGAGTTAAACAGTTATTCTCATTGAGATAATCCAGAATAACATCCCTCAGAAACCCTTCAAATATTTTACCAACAATAGAGGTTAGACTTACTGGCCTATAATTTCCAGGTTCACTTTTAGAGCCCTCACTTTTTATAAGCCCAAGTGGCTTATAAAAAAAATAATTTAGACTTCTGCATTAATATCAAACACCAGACCAATCCTGTATTTTCGAGGAAGGCTGGAGCATTGTTATTACCCACCTCAGCTACTATATTATTGTCCCTTTCACTCTTTTTATACACCAGACTACTGTGTTCCCTGTCTTAAAGGGAACATGTCATCAGAAAATTACTTATTTGTTTAAGTCACCTTTTTTTGTTGCAAGCAGTTTTTTGCATTTGCTTTTTTGTTCATATTCCAATCTTTCCAAAAAAAAAAAACCCAAATGAGTCATCTTGCAGTTTCTACACTGGCCACCAGGGCTTTTTTAGACTCATAATTAGTGTTGAACATTCCGATACTGCAAATATCGGGTATCGGTATCGGAAGTTCCTATTGTGCAATGATGCACTATAATGGAGTGTGGGCGGTGCATGGGCGGAGACTGTGTGTTTGTGTGTGCGGGAGGGGTCTGTACGTGACCGTGGGGGGTCTGTGCGGGCCTGCCGAGAGTCTGTACGGGCCTCCTGGGAGTCTGTGTGACCTGCCCGGGGGTCTGTGCGGCCTGCACGGGGTCTGTATGGGCCTCTCGGAGGTCTGTGCGGCCTGCCAGGGGTCTGTGCGGCCTGTCGGGGATCTGTACGGGCCTCTCGGGGGTCTCTGCGGCCTGCCGGGGGTCTTTGTGTTTGTGTGCAGGCATCGTCCAATGGGACTACAAGTCCCATCGGGCTATGTCTGCTACAATGGCATTGATTGACACATTGATGGGACAGTAGTAGTCCCAAAATCCGGCTAATGTGTTGAATGTAAAAAAATAAAACTGCATTCTACATACATAGATACATACATACATACATACATACTCCATACATACATACTACATACATACTACATACAACATACATACATACAGTTAGGGCCAGAAATATTTGGACAGTGACACAATTTTCGCGAGTTGGGCTCTGCATGCCACCACATTGGATTTGAAATGAAACCTCTACAACAGAATTCAAGTGCAGATTGTAACGTTTAATTTGAAGGGTTGAACAAAAATATCTGATAGAAAATGTAGGAATTGTACACATTTCTTTACAAACACTCCACATTTTAGGAGGTCAAAAGTAATTGGACAAATAAACATAACCCAAACAAAATATTTTTATTTTCAATATTTTGTTGCAAATCCTTTGGAGGCAATCACTGCCTTAAGTCTGGAACCCATGGACATCACCAAACGCTGGGTTTCCTCCTTCTTAATGCTTTGCCAGGCCTTTACAGCCGCAGCCTTCAGGTCTTGCTTGTTTGTGGGTCTTTCCGTCTTAAGTCTGGATTTGAGCAAGTGAAATGCATGCTCAATTGGGTTTAGATCTGGAGATTGACTTGGCCATTGCAGAATGTTCCACTTTTTGGCACTCATGAACTCCTGGGTAGCTTTGGATGTATGCTTGGGGTCATTGTCCATCTGTACTATGAAGCGCCGTCCAATCAACTTTGCAGCATTTGGCTGAATCTGGGCTGAAATTATATCCCGCTACACTTCAGAATTCATCCGGCTACTCTTGTCTGCTCTTATGTCATCAATAAACACAAGTGACCCAGTGCCATTGAAAGCCATGCATGCCCATGCCATCACGTTGCCTCCACCATGTTTTACAGAGGATGTGGTGTGCCTTGGATCATGTGCCGTTCCCTTTCTTCTCCAAACTTTTTTCTTCCCATCATTCTGGTACAGGTTGATCTTTGTCTCATCTGTCCATAGAATACTTTTCCAGAACTGAGCTGGCTTCTTGAGGTGTTTTTCTGCAAATTTAACTCTGGCCTGTCTATTTTTGTTATTGATGAATGGTTTGCATCTAGATGTGAACCCTTTGTATTTACTGTCATGGAGTCTTCTCTTTACTGTTGACTTAGAGACAGATACACCTACTTCACTGAGAGTGTTCTGGACTTCAGTTGATGTTGTGAACGGGTTCTTCTTCACCAAATTAAGTATGCGGCGATCATCCACCACTGTTGTCATCCGTGGACGCCCAGGCCTTTTTGAGTTCCCAAGCTCACCAGTCAATTCCTTTTTTCTCAGAATGTACCCAACTGTTGATTTTGCTACTCCAAGCATGTCTGCTATCTCTCTGATGGATTTTTTCTTTTTTTTCAGCCTCAGGATGTTCTGCTTCACCTCAATTGAGAGTTCCTTTGACCGCATGTTGTCTGCTCACAGCAACAGCTTCCAAATGCAAAACCACACACCTGGAATCCACCCCTGACCTTTTAACTACTTCATTGATTACAGGTTAACGAGGGAGACGCCTTCAGAGTTAATTGCAGCCCTTAGAGTCCATTGTCCAATTACTTTTGGTCCCTTGAAAAAGAGGACGCTATGCATTACAGAGCTATGATTCCTAAACCCTTTCTCCGATTTGGATGTGGAAACTATCATATTGCAGCTGGGAGTGTGCACTTTCAGCCCATATTATATATATAATTGTATTTCTGAACATGTTTTTGTAAACAGCTAAAATAACAAAACTTGTGTCACTGTCCAAATATTTCTGGCCCTAACTGTACATGCAACATAATACATACATACTACATACATACAACATACTGCATCCATGCTACATACATACATACTACATACATACTACATACTACACACATACTACATACATACAACATACTACATACATACAACATACATACAACATACATACTACATACAATACATTCATACATTACATACAATACATACATATAGACATACAGTACATATAACATAGAGTACATACTCACCATCACTTGTCACTTTGTTCCCCGAGGCCAGTGTCATCTGTAAAAAAGACTAAAATAACAAACAAACAATATACTCCCTGATCCGCAGAAATCCACGAGTGTCCCATGATGATCTCCCATGGAGAACGGCAGCATCAGCTGATGCGACCGCTATTGTATTCCTGGATCCCCTAGAGAGCGGTTGCATCAGCTGATGCTGCCGTTCTCCACAGGATATCGTTGTGGGACACTCGTGGATTTCTGCAGATCAGGGAGTATATTGTTTGATTGTTATTTTCATATTTTTTACAGATGACACTGGCTTCGGGGATCAAAATGACAGGTGATGGTGAGTATGTACTCTGTTATATGTACTGCATGTCTATATGTATGTATTGTATGTAATGTATGAATGTATTGTATGTAGTATGTATGTAGTATGTATGCAGTCTGTATGTAGTATGTATGTACAGTACAGACCAAAAGTTTGGGCACACCTTCTCATTTAAAGATTGTTCTGTATTTTCATTACTATGAAAATTGTAAATTCACACTAAAGGCATCAAAACTATGAATTAACACATGTGGAATTATATACTTAACAAAAAAGTGTGAAAAAACTGAAAATATGTCTTATATTCTAGATTCTTCAAAGTAGCCACCTTTTGCTTTGATGACTGCTTTACACACTCTTGGCATTCTATTGATGAGCTTCAAGAGGTAGTCACTGGAAATGGTCTTCCAACAATCTTGAAGGAGTTCCCAGAGATGCTTAGCACTTGTTGGCCCTTTTGCCTTCACTCTGCGGTCCAGCTCACCCCAAACCATCTCGATTAGGTTCAGGTCTGGTGATCATCTGGCATAGCATCCCATCACTCTCCTTCTTGGTCAAATAGCCCTTACACAGCCTGGAGGTGTGTTTTGGGTCATTGTCCTGTTGAAAAATAAATGATGGTTCAACTAAATGCAAACCGGATGGAATAGCATGCTGCTGCAAGATGCTGTGGTAGCCATGCTGGTTCAGTATGCCTTTAATTTTGAATAAATCCCCAAGAGTGTCACCAGCAAAGCACCCCCACACCATCACACCTCCTCCTCCATGCTTCACGGTGGGAACCAGGCATGTAGAGTCCATCCGGTCACCTTTTCTGCATCGCACAAAGACACGGTGGTTGGAACCAAAGATCTCAAATTTGGACTCATCAGACCAAAGCACAGATTTCCACTGATCTAATGTCCACTCCTTGTGTTCTTTAACCCAAAGAAGTCTCTTCTGCTTGTCGCCTGTCCTTAGCAGTGGTTTTCTAGCAGCTATTTTACCATGAAGGCCTGCTGCACAAAGTCTCCTCTTAACAGTTGTTGTAGAGATGTGTCTGCTGCTAGAACTTTGTGTGGCATTGACCTGGTCTCTTATTTGAGCTGCTTTTAACCTGCGATTTCTGAGGCTGGTAACTCGGATAAACTTATCCTCAGAAGCAGAGGTGACTCTTGATCTTCCTTTTCCTGGGACGGTCCTCATGTGAGCCAGTTTCTTTTTAGCGCTTGATGGTTTTTGAAACTGCACTTTGGGACACTTTCAAAGTTTTCCCAATTTTTCGGACTGACTGACCTTCATTTCTTAAAGTAATGATGGCCACTCGTTTTTTTTTACTTAGCTGCTTTTTTCTTGCCATAATACAAATTCTAACATTCTATTCAGTAGGACTATCAGCTGTGTATCCACCAGACTTCTGCACAACACAACTGATTGTCCCAACCCCATTTATAAGGCAATAAATTCTACTTATTAAACCTAACAGGGCACACCTGTGAAGTGAAAACCATTTCCGGTGACTACCTCTTGAAGCTCATCAAGAGAATGCCAAGAGTGTGCAAAGCAGTCATCAAAGTAAAAGGTGGCTATTTTTGAGAACCTAGAATATAAGACATATTTTCAGTTTTTTCACACTTTTTTGTTAAGTATATAATTCCACATGTGTTAATTCATAGTTTTGAAGCCTTCAGTGAGAATTTACAATTTTCATAGTCATAAAAATACAGATAAATCTTTAAATGAGAAGGCGTGTCCAAACATTTGGTCTGTACTGTATGTATGTTGTATGTAGTATGTATGTAGTACGTATGTATGTAGTATGTATGCTGTATGTATGTAGTATGTTGTATGTATGTAGTATGTATGTAGTATATAGCAATTTTGTATGTTTTTAGTATGTATGTAGTATGTTGTGTGCATGTATGTATATAGTATGTATGTATGTATGTATGTAGTATGTATGTATGCAGTATGTATGTGGTATGTATGTATGTTTTATGTATGTATTATGTATGTAGTATGTAGTTTTTTTTTGTTTTTTTTACATTCAACACATTGGCCGGATGATGGGACTACTACTGTCCCATCATTGGCTAATGTGTCAATCACTGCCATTGTAGCAGGCATAGCCCAATGGGACCTGTAGTCCCATTGGATGATGCCTGCACACAAACACAAAGACCCCCGGCAGGCCGCACAGACCCCCGGGAGGCCCGCATAGACCCCCGGCAGGCTTCACAGACCCCCGGCAGGCCGCACAGACCCCTGAGAGGCCCGTACAGACCCCTGGCAGGCTGCACAGACCCCCAAGAGGCCCGTACAGACCCCCAGCAGGCTGCACAGACCCTTGCAGGCCGCACAGACCCCCGAGAGGCCCGTACAGACCCCCGGCAGGCCACTCAGACCCCCGGCAGGCCCACACAGACACCTGGCTAGCCGCACAGACCCCCACGGTCCCACACAGACACGCAGTCTCCACCCACGGACCGCTCACACTCTTCCCCCTTCCGGAACAGGATGTACAAGGAAAGAAAGGGCTTATTTTCATTCCGATATTTGTGTCCCATTGACTTGCATTGGTTTCCAGTTTTTTTTTTGGATATCGGCTGATACAATCCGATCCCGATATTTCCGAATATCGGAAGGTATCGCTCAACACTACTTATAATTCCTGTTCTTTCAGGAAGAGCTTTTACAGATTCATAATCAGCTGAGGAAGGAATATAACAACTGATAACATCTGTACAAACAGCCGATAATACAGCAACTGCCAATCACAAATCACAATAGCCGTTGTCGCAGATCATTTCCTCAACCTCCTGTACAATGATTTATAGCTCCTCCATATAGCTAATAAAACAGAATCCATCATTCACAATAGGTAATATCAAAGCTCACCTCCCCCCACTCCTGTATAAGGATTGATAGCTCCTCTACATACAGTAGATAACACAAGATCCATCATTCACAATAAGCAATGTCACAGCTCACCTCCTCCTCCTGTACACTGACTGATAACACCTCCATATACAGTAGGTAACACAGATCCACCATTCACAATAGCTGATATCACAGCTCACCTCCTCCTCCTGTACAATGACTGATAACACCACTATATACAGTAGATAACACACTATCTACCATTCATAATAGGTGATGTCACAGCTCCCCTCCCCTCCTGTACAATGACTGATAACACATCTACATACAGTAGATAACACACTCTCTACCATTCACAACAGGTGATGGCACAGCTCACCTCCTCCTCCTGTACAATGGCTGATAATACCTCTATATACAGTAGATAGCACAGGATCCACCATTCACAATAGGTGATGTCACAGCTCACCTCCTCCTTCTGTACAATGACTGATAACACCTCTATATACAGTAGATAACACAGGATGCATCAATTACAATAGATGATGTCACAGCTCACCTCCTCCTCCTGTACAATGACTGATAACACCTCTATATACAGTAGATTATACAGGATCCACCATTCACAATAGGTGATGTCACAGCTCACCTCCTCCTCCTGTACAATGACTGATAACACCTCTATATACAGTAGATAACACAGGATCCACCATTCACAATAGGTGGTGTCACAGCTCACCACCTCCTCCTCCTGTACAATGACTGATAACACCTCTATATACAGTAGATAACACAGGATGCATCAATTACAATAGATGATGTCACAGCTCACCTCCTCCCCCTCCCATTAAAATGACCTCTGCACATGCTCATTAGAGGATTTAAATACAAAACATAACTTCATACTCTTTTCATGAGTGATTTACATGTGTTTCCTGAGAGAACAAGGAGTCTAGAAAAGCCCTAGTGGGCAGTATAAAGATGATAATATGGAAACACATTTGCTCACTTCATCTACCTCTTCATTTTATTTATACCGTACTTATTATGACCTCCGACAGTACTGCGACCACGACAAGCAAGTTGTAAGAAGTTCAACCTTTTTGGATTTTTTACAACTTGCTTGCTGCAGCTGCAGTACCCTCATGTTCTTTTGCCACACGATAGGTAAAGCAACCAAAAAAACGCTGTGCAGCGTCTAACCTAAGCCTTAGACAACGTTCACACGTCCAGTATTTGGTCAGTATTTTACCTCAGTATTTGTAAGCCAAAACCGTGAGTGGATGGAAAAATGCTGAAGTGGTGATGTGTTTCCATCATACTTTTTCTCTGTTCCATTTCCGATTTTGTCTTACAAATACTAATGTAAAATACTGACCAAAAACTAACTGTGTGAACGTGGCCATAATATGACAAATAATAATAGGCTACAGTATAATGTAGATGTAAATGTCTTTCCTCCTTTGTTCACAGGAAAATACTAATCCAAAAACTGAATTTCATATGAACAATTTATTGAACAGTATTTTACAGATTTTCTTTGCTGGGGTGGAGACCATCAGCACAACCCTGACCTATTCTCTACTTCTTCTTATGAAATACCCAAACATCCTTGGTAGGTAAAGACCTTTCTAGTATTTTCATGATTTTTATTTAACCTAGATATTAACCCTCCGTCACATACAATATTCGGACTAACGAGTTCACATACAATGTGCCTGTCAGGCGCCTGCTGGAAAAATACCTATAATATCTAATGTTTGCAATTTCAGTGCTCTAAAAGTGATCAGTGACCTTCATAGGGATGTAATAAAAGAGACTACACATAATCAGTTGCAAAAAAAACATTTACTTAACATAAAACTAATAACTATGAAATACAAACTTTTCAAAACTCCCGCCAAATAGTCCCCAGTTCGACTCTCTCAAAAAAATGTACAAAGAAAACTTTTGAACACAAACTTAATTTTAAGGTACCTTAAGTACTATTAAAAACATATTCAATCAGAAGTAGATGCTGAGGTTTCCCCAGAAAAGTCACACTTGCAGAGCAAATAGCAAGAATTACACACCATTTTTGCATGTGTCAGGCAAATTGCTTTATGACATTTGAGACATTCATAATTTGAAAGCCTTCTGGTTCCGCTTTCCGTTTGGCAGGTGGTGCATCTCCTTTTGTGAGGTGGTGCAGATGGTGACTTTTCACCATCATCTTCTGGGCGGAACCTTTTGAGCTGAACTTGAAGGCGAGAGGGGATACCGATTGTTTTCACGCTTCTCCTGCGTAGCTCTCCAAGTACTAGTTCATGGGCCAATTTTTTCAGATACAATCGTCTACGGAGTGGTTCAAGCTTGTTTTCAAGATAAATTACTTGTGAATTAATACCACCCAAATTCAACATAGCAAAAAATATGACCATTGGCCAGCGTTTGATGTTTCTGCTGACGTTGAAAGTGGAGCACATCTGATCTGCTGTATCCACACCACCTTTGGTGGCATTGTAAAATGTAATTATCTCCGGTTTTTTTTCTGCCCCAGTCCCAGGATCGATGGCAGCATCATCATGAAGTGTTGATAGAAGAAGTACGATTTTTTTGGCATGTGGTACATAGGAAACTAAAGCCTTTCCATTATGGATTGCAAACATACTGCTGTACTGTTGTCTCTCTTTCACACTTACAAACTGTGGCGGCAATTCCCTTTTGTTTTTTCTTACAGTTCCCACATATGACAGCTTCTGAATTTTCAGATAATCAATCAGATCACAACTTGTAAACCAATTGTCAGCTGTAATATTGCGACCCGATCCAAATAAGGGTTCAGCCAGTCTTTTTACAACATCAATGGGTTTGTTGCTCACACAGTAAGGACCTTCTGGTTGTTTTCCTGCATAAACTTCCAGGTTGTAAGTGTAGGTCTTACTGGCATCAACAAGGGCATACATTTTTATTCCATATTTGTTTGGCTTTGATGGAATATATTGACGAAAGGCACATCTACCACGAAAACCAGGGAGCATTTCGTCAATAGTGAGATTCTCTCCAGGGTAATAACTTTGTTTACAGTTTACAACAAATCTTTGAATTATATCACGAATTGGAGCAAGTCGGTCATGTGTTTTGCGTTCGGTTCGGGTAGTTCTGTCGTCAAACCGAAGGCAACGAATTAGAATCTTGAATCTCTTTATGGACATAACAAGGCTAAATTTTTCAACTCCATCCCCATCTTTACCCCAAAGTTCCTCCAAACTTTGTCTATTTGCCCTATAAGCTCCTGCAAGGTACAGTAATCCAAAAAAAGCACGCAGTTCTATTTCATCTGTGGGCTTGATGGTTCTGTTGCAGATGTACTTGTCCTTTATAATGTCTATATATTGGTTGGTATATGTGACAATAGAGTCCAGAATGTCATCTGTAAATATACTGTTCCAGCATTCAACTGCAATTTTTGCATTACGTGCAGTTCCTATTACTGCAGGAAGGTGAGTAATAATGTTTAAAGGTTCCCTACGTTTTTTCTGGAATGGCTTCTTGTTCCATTTAGTATTTTTATCTTTTCCAATATAATATGATCCAACTTCTTCATCCTCACCACTGTCACCATCTTGCTCTGTTTCAGAATCCAGGACACATTCTTCCACCTCATCATGAGAATCAATCTCACTTTCCTCTCCTAAATCCTCATTCAGTGTGAGGTCTCTATCATCTAACAGCATGTTTGTTACTTCCTCAACATCAAGTTGTTTGGATAAATTGTACATTTTCCTCTCCATTTCAGCAGATAATCTGAAGCAAGAGAAGGAATATGTTAGGGAACTACTGTATATGCCTGAGCAGCACACTTTCTTTTATAAAATCTCCCTTATTTCTATGAAATATCCTCACATTTTGTGCTATACATTCATAAAACAAGCTAAATAAACTATTGTGATGAATAAAAACATAAAATACCAACCTTACTGAATGTGACGTATTCACATACAATGAGCCTGAGAGATCTGTGCAGCTATATCCTCTCCCCTGAAGCTCTGAAATCCAACTGTGATATCAGGTTTCACAGACCTTCAAGAGACAGGAGACTACCTGGAGGGAGAGGGTTTCCTCACAATCTGGTGAGGAAGGAGAAATGAAAGTAAAAGAGAAGCGCCTGTCAGATCAGTTGTATGTGACAGAGGGTTAACACAGGAAAGGGTTGATTGTGCCTGTTTGGCTGCCAGGTGCACCTACACTAAAGGTACCTTCACACATAACGATTTTGTTAATGATATCGTTGCTTTTTGTGACGTAGCAACGATATCGTTAACGAAATCGTTATGCGTGACAGCGACCAATGATCAGGCCCCTGCTGGGAGATCGTTGGTCGCTGGGAATGATCAGGACCTTTTTTTTTGTCGCTGATCACCCGCTGACATCGCTGAATCGGCGTGTGTGACGCCGATCCAGCGATGTGTTCACTGGTAACCAGGGTAAATATCGGGTTACTAAGCGCAGGGCAGCGCTTAGTAACCCGATATTTACCCTGGTTACCATTGTAAAAGTTAAAAAAACCAAACAGTACATACTCACATTCCGGTGTCTGTCCCCCGGCCTCAGCTTCCCTGCACTGTCAGCGCCGGCCAGCCGTAAAGCAGAGCACAGCGGTGACATCACATCACCGCTGTGCTCAGCTTTACGGCCGGCCGGTGCTGACACAGTGCAGGGAAGCTGAGGCCGGGGGACAGATACCGGAATGTAAGTATGTACTGTTTGTTTTTTTTTTACTTTTACAATGGTAACCAGGCTCTCCAGTGACCACACAACGACCTAAACAGCGACACTGCAGCGATCGGCATCGTTGTCTATATCACTGCAGCGTCGCTAAATGTGACGGAACCCTAAGTGATGTCAATGCCGTCTCTGAGACCCGACAATGTGCACTTATTGACGGCGTGGTAGCAGGAGAAGATCCCCCTTCTGCTACTGATTGATATGAACAATTTAGTATTTAAGGGCCTGAGTGAAGGCCCTCATACACATTAGACTAATGTCGGCCGAACCACTCAGTATCGGTGGGTTTGGCAATGAAAGTTGCTGGAGCTCAGGCTAAAGGTGATGCCAAGACTGGTGGGATCATATGGGGGCACCAACCGAGAGAGATTTCGATCAAGCACCTCATATACAATATTTGAATTTCCCATTTCAATTAGAAAAAGTGCACAAAGAAATTGACCAAGTGATTGGTCGGGACCGATGCCCCAAGATGCAAGACCAGAGCCAGATGCCGTTCACTGATGCTGTTATACATGAAATACAAAGGTTCACAGATTTACTCCCTATGAGTTTACCACGGAAAACGACAAAAGACATTACATACAGAGGGTACTCCATTCCTAAGGTGGGTATCCCAAATATTCAAAAGTTTACTTTAATTTTGGTACAAAAGTAAAAACTTTTGGGTAGGCAGTAGTGATGAGCGAGTATACTCGTTACTCGAGATTTTCCGAGCATGCTCGGGTGATCTCCAAGTATTTGGATGTGCTCAGAGATTTAGTTTCTGTCTCCGTAGCTGCATGATTTGCAGCCGCTAGACAGCCTGAATACATGTGAGGATTCCCTAACAAACAGGCAACCCCCACATGACAAGCTGTCCTGCAGCCGCAAATCATACAGCTACAGAAACAGAAACTAAATCTCTAAGCAGGCCGAAATACTCGGAGATCTCCCGAGTATGCTTGGAAAACTTGAGTAACGAGTATACTCGCTCATTGCTAGTAGACAGTTATGGGTTTTCCTTCATAAGCTATACTGTCTGTATTTCCAGGACACCAATGTATATCCAATGTTGACCTCAGTGCTTAAAGACCCTACTCACTTTCCATACCCAAATGAATTCAACCCGCAAAATTTCCTGGATGAAAATGGTGAATTTAAAAAGAATGACGCCTTCATCCCTCTCGCTGCAGGTAAAAGTTTTACATATAACATAGGCATCTTGTAGAGTGAAGTAAAATAAATGGCTGAGGTTTTATGGAATTTTATCATTAAGGCTTAGGTTTGGGTTCAGGGGTAAAAAAAGAAAAAATTTGAGTTAAGAAAAAAAAAATTGTTTCTAGAACAGATTTCTTGGAATTTTGGCGTTTGCTAAAAATCTAAAGGATTCTGTACTAAATTTCCCTCCACAGGATGAAAGTTGCATCTCTAAGAGATTGTCATATGTAACTTTCATGTTCTTGGAAGTCCGGAAGTTTCTATTGATTCGACTGCTGCCTGGTTGACGATGAGGGGGAGATTAATCTCACATATCTATTAGACTGTCTAATTGCTGCCATTTGTTGAGTAATTTAGTGGGTTCCTTGTGTCCTTCTAGTTTATATTAGTTTACCTTAAAGGGAAACTTATAAGATTCATGCTGCCCGAGCCATGGGTAGTATCAAAACCCAACTGCTTGATTGTATTTTATTCCGAAACGTTTAGGAGTTTCAGAGATAACATAGTTTGAACAGATGATTAGGAACCATAGGGAGAGACTGGACCAGTTGATCAACAAGTCTATCCACATGTGCAAAAAAAGAAAACTACTAGTCAGATCACATCCATCTTTTCAAACTATCTTCTCTATGAAAAGCCACATAATTTCAGAGTAGAACATATCTGACTTCAGTCGTGAAGCCAGGCTCCAATTCATGCAGCCTGTGGTTTGGACAGCCATAATCTACTTGCAGGATACCTTTAAAGGGAACCTGTCACCCCGAAAATCGCGGGTGAGGTAAGACCTCCGGCATCAGGGGCTTATCTACAGCATTCTGTAATGCTGTAGATAAGCCCCCGATGTTACCTGAAAGAGGAGAAAAAGAGGTTAGATTATACTCACCCAGGGGCGGTCCCGCTGCTGGTCCGGTCGGATGGGCGTCTCTGGTCCGCTGCGGCGCCTCCCATCTTCATTCCAAGACATCCTCTTCTGATCTTCAGCCACGGCTCCGGCGCAGGCGTACTTTGTGTGCCCTGTTGAGGGCAGAACAAAGTACTGCAGTGCGCAGGCGCCGGAAAGGTCTGCAGTACTTTGCTCTGCCCTCAACAGGGCAGACAAAGTACGCCTGCGCCGGAGCCGTGGCTGAAAATCAGAAGAGGACGTCTTGGAATGAAGATAGGAGGCACCGCAGCGGACCAGAGACACCCAACCGACCGGACCAGCAGCGGGACCGCCCCTGGGTGAGTATAATCTAACCTCTTTTTCTCCTCTTTCAGGGAACATTGGGGGCTTATCTACAGCATTACAGAATGCTGTAGATAAGCCCCTGATGCTGGTGGGCTTACCTCACCCGTGATTTTCGGGGTGACAGGTTCCCTTTAAGTAGGTCTCAAAAGGTCTATCCATCTCTAAATTTTTGCTACCACATTTGAAGGGAAGAAATCCTGATTTCAGCAATGGGTTGCTTAGTCTGCTGACTGCTGTAGTTTTATAAAAATTTCTGTTATATCTGCTGCAGATCTGCTAGTCTTCTCAAAAATGGACTTACGCTATGTAGTTCTTGTTCAAAAGCTCAACCATCCTTATCGCCCACCACTGATTGCAGCTTAATGTCAATGTGCAGTGTTGGTAAAAAAGCTCCATTTTGGGCAAGAGATAGACCAGGTGCAGACGACCATATTTTCAGTCTGAGTGCGATGTGACAAAACAAAAAATGGCACTCGGACTAATCTTAGTCTATAGGGCTGCACACATATCCAATTATTTTTCTCAAACCAAGAAAAAAAAAATCACAATATGTCTGAGTTTCATCAGAAATTCGCATCGCACCCGACCGTGTAAGTCAATGAGTGAGTGGAAATCAATGGATTGCACTAGGATAACATCTGAGTGCGATCAAATTTCTACGAAATAACACAAGGGAGAGGATGGAGAACTTTTCTCTCCATCTTCTTTTCATCTGAGAGAATCAGAGCACAAGATGATCACACTATTATCGAACTCTGATCCAGAGTTTTGCATAATCTGCCCGATTCTCTCGGATTTGAGAATTTATGGTTGTGTAAACCCTTGCCTTAGATGGATGTTATCATTGAGAGCACTAGCAGAGCTGCAGCAAATAAAGCAGTGATTTTATTAAAATTACAGCAAAAAACCCTAAATGGAAAATATATTATAAAATTACCCACATACAATGTTTGAACAGAAGAATGTGGACATTGACTGTTTGCTTGGACCTTGACTGCTGTTGTCTACTCCTTTCCCACCACATGGCAGAAGTCGCCTATGTCCTGGTTATTATAGATGTTGAGTTGCATTATAATGTTGTGACTGCTGCTTTTCATTTTCATTCTGCTCAGGTAAGAGGATTTGCATGGGAGAAAATCTGGCTCGAGTTGAGATGTTTATTATACTAATCACCATATTGCAAAACTTCAGCCTGAAATCACCGGTTCCTCCACAGGACTTGGATATCACTCCGGAGATTTCTGGGTTGATAAACTTTCCAAAACTGTTCAAACTTGCCTTTATTCCACGTTAAGCATGACTGTAATGTTTATATCAGATTTTTATGGTAACATCTTAAAGGGAATCTGTCAGTGGATTTTCACTATTTAATCTGAAAGCTACATAATACAGGGACAAATACCCTGATTCCAGTGATGTGTCAGTTACTCAGCAGCTTGCTGTAGTTTCGACACAATCCATGATTTATCAGCAGGAGATTATCACTTAAGGACTAGGTCTCTTGTGCACAGCAGTCCAAATACTCTGTGTAACCCCACCCACACCACTGATTGGCAGATTTCTTACAGCCTGCCAATCAGTGGTGTGGGCGGGGTTATATACAGCTCAGTATTTGAGCTCTGCTAGATCTACAGAAAATAAAACAGGGATTCTGCTAAAACTGCATCAAGCAGCCCAGTAAGTGACACATCTTAGGAATCAGGCCTACATCGTAAAAAACTCTGCTGACAGATTCTCTTTAAGGTCGCAGCCAAATTTCAATTTTGCAATTTGATTTTTTCCTCCTCTTCTTCCAAGAGCCATAACTTTTTTATTAGTCAATTGACGTAGCTGTATGAGATTTTATCTTTTGCAGGACAAGTTCTGTTTTAAAAGGCGCCATTTTACTATACAAGGTGTCGAAAAACAGTAAAGAAACATTGAAATGGATAAAAATAATGTAATTTTGCCATTGTTCTTTGAGTTTCATTTTTGCAGTATTCATTGTGCTGTAAAAGTGACATTGAAACATGATTTCCCAGGACAGTATGATTACTGTGACAAGCCATATAGTGGTTTTAGTGAATTTAAAATTATGCAAAAAAATTGTAAAAATAAACAAATAAAATATGGTTTGTGTTAACATTTTTGAGATCTGTAACATATGTATTTTTTTGTTGATGGAGGAATGTGAGGGTCTTGTTTTATGGATACCAAGCTCTAGTTTTAAATGGTGCCATTTGGGGGTCCACGCAACATTTTGATCCCTTTTCAATGCATTTTAAGAAAGAAGAGCGGTAACCAAAAAATAAAAAAAAATGGTGTTTCGATATTTCTTTTTTAGTGTTTCCCTTATGGGTTAATTAGTTTTATGTTTTATTAGATTGGATGCTTCAATACCTAATAAGCATATTTATTTAATTTAGTTAAATTATTTATAAAAAAGGTGGAAAGAGAAGTGATTTCAAAGTTTTTGAGGTTTTTTTTTTTTTTTGCATTTATTAGTGCCAATGAGTTACTTTTAATTGCAGTCATTTGATCACTTGGTCTATACGCTGCCGAATTTCAATATTGGAAGTATACAAAAATCTACTGTGAAGCACCAAGTGAATGCCAATGGGGGCCTTTAGACATCCCCCTAGTGACCCCTAGTGATTGCGCCCCCTAGTGGTGGCGCCAGTCAGAAAGGATGCTATTTTTATAATCGCACCTCTGAAATGCTGTGATCAGGAATTGAAAGCAGCTGCATAACACCGCTCAGAACATCATGGAGCTAAAAGAGGTTATCTGCATTTTTCTAAATGATATTATGTTTGTTATATCACAATATTATATCACAATATTATCTCTCACTCTGATGTGTTTTCATGACCCTTGAGCTGTCTGTTCCTGAAGCAGATGGATTCCCATAGCAACAAGGACTGTGCTATATGTTATGTTTTTGTCTTTCTGCTAAGCCAGGAAGGCCAGATTTGTTTTTCCAATATTGCACTGGTTTATGAAGTACTTTATAATAAACCAGTGGAAGATTGAAATAGACCTGTGTCTACCTTTTATGTGCAACCAAGTGAGCCGATCTGCCACAGTTGGTGTTAGAAGTGCGGGCAAGATCCCTAGGAAGCAAGTGTGATGGCTGTGGACTAGCTGCATGCCCTGGGTCAATGCGGCTATAGGGTTTGAACAGCGGTCAGATAAAATAAAGGACCTGATCAAGCACCTGGTTCAATTCCAGCAGCAGCAACAGCTACAGCAACAGCAGCTGGCAGAACAGGAGACACGTAAGCTTCTTCCCTGGGAAGAAGGTGGTTGTCTGCTGCATTCACGGCAATGCTAAAGACTATCCAATGGCCAGGGTGGTCATTGAATGGCCCGAAGTACTGAGTCCCATGAGGTCGGTGTGGTCCAAGATTTATTGCACCCAATTATCATAATTATATAGCTTAATGTCCTAGTAATACAGTATTCCTATAGCAATAGGTACACACTTCCTGTAAGTAATTGATGCAATATCTCAACCTATATGCTCATTAACCACAGGCAGAAGGAAGTGCTACAAAATGAAAATGAATGCATCAACTTTTTTCAATATTATTTATTATTATAGCGCCTTTTATTCCATGGCCCTTTGCATATGAGGAGGTGTATACATAATAAAAACAAGTACAATAATTTTAAACAATACATATATATATATATATATATATGTATATCTAATATATAATTGCCTAGAATACTACTTCCTGCAATTTGTGCCAACTTCCGTGGCTTTGTCCGGAGCTAATGTCCGGAGATAATGTCCGGAGCTAATGTCCGGAGATAATGTGCGGAGCTAATGTCCGGAGCTAATGTCCGGAGATAAGTGACATCAACAGTGTCCAGTGTCTGATTGGTTGCCGCCTGCTGCGAGCGACCAATCAGAAACGTGCCGTACTGTGACACACTCCGCCCGCCATTTTGGTGTGATTTTTGAATTTTTACCTCACAGCAAGTTTCTACTGCGTGGAGGCGGGCCCAGTGACGTTGCTCTTCAAGCTCCTGCCGACTTTCGTCAAAAAAATGATAATACCATTTACCAAAACTATATATATTTAGTTGTGAAGTGGTTCAGTGACATTTTCACACCAATTTTGAACTTTTGTTTGGTGTTTTCTCCATATACTGCCTATTATTTTTGTTCTTAATTACTATTATTTATTAATTGTATTATTCTTACATTTGAATAAATAAAGTATATATGGATTCTAGACTCCCGATTCTTTAGAATCGGGCTGCCATCTAGTATGTGTGTATATATATATATATATATATATATATATACATATATATAAATATATATATATATATATAGTATATACTAGCTATTGAACCCGTTCTACGCCCGGGTGGCAAGCATTTATATTGGTATATGGTCTCCATCCTGGTATGTGCTGCTCCACCCTGCGCCCCCATCCTGTCATGTGCTGTTCCAACCTGCATCCTCATCCTGTCATGTGTCGCTCCATCCTACATCCCTATCCTGTCAAGTGCTGCTCCATCCTGCGTCCCCATCCTGTCAAGTGCTCCCATCATGCGCCCCGTCTTGTCATGTGCTGCTCCCATCCTGCCCCCATCCTGTCATGTGGTGCTCCCATCCTGCGCAACCATTCTGTCATGTTCTGCTCCCATCCTGTGCCCCCAATCTGTTGTAATGTGCTGCACCCATTCTGCCTGTTCCTGTTTCCATTCTGCCATATGTTGCTCCCATCTTTCTCTCTCCGGCTGTGCTGCCCCAGTGCGGCTGTGCTGCCTGAGTGCGGCTGTGCTGCCTGAGTGCAGCTATACTGAGCGCGGCTGTACTGCATGAGTGTGGCTGTACTGTGAGTGTGGCTGTACTGTGTGAGTGTGGCTGTACTGCGTGAGTGTGGCTGTACTTACTGCCTGAGTGTAGCGCTGGCTATAATGGATACAGCACCCCTGCAGCCAGCACAGCGAGGGCTGACTCTGCCCACTCGCATCCGCCCACTCGCTATAAATCCAAAGACGTGTGCCATGGTAAAGATAAGTAAAAATACTTGGACTACTGTACAGAGTTGAAAAAGGAGGAATAAAGCCGCAAGTGAATAAGGGAGAGGGAATTCAAAATTGGCTGCAACTGGTCTCCAAGAAATAGATTCTGGCACTTCTGGGAATGGTGGGGTATTATAGGCGGGTTATCCTAAATTTTGCCATGATAACAGCACCCCTGACCAACCTTATTAAGGACACAAAATGGTCAAATGGTCTCTTGAAGCAGAGATGGCATTCCAAGAGTTGAAATTCAGGGCTACAGGACTTCTACTTTCATATGGATTACAGGCCTGGGAAGCTGAATGATAAATTAGATGCCCTGTCTAAACTTTCATGTTTGGTGACTGAAGGTGCCAAAATCCCTGGCTTTAGGCAAAGGGGGTGGATATGTGACAAAGTCATTGGCGAAGTACTGGAGGGGAGGAATGTGTCACTAAGGGTGTTCGTCTCAGTGATGGAAACCTAGCAAATGCTCCAGCGAACCAAGTGCTGAAAGGGGTTAATCAGCCAAATTTAGTACTAGGCTAATTGAATAGCTGTAGAGCAAAAGGAGTCTAAAGAAAAAAATACCCAGCCTTCTAGAGCATTGAGTGTGAGAATGGGACTGGAGGTGCAAGTTCTAGAGCTGTGTTTTCATGTTAAGGGAAGTTGAAGCTTTAGTTGTCTCTTCCTGAAGCAGACGGATTCCCGTAGCAACAAGGACTGTACTATATGTTATGTTTTTGTTTTCCTGTTAGGCCAGGAAGGCTGGGTTTCTTTTGCTTACTTTGCATTGGTTTATGAAGCACTTTTTAATGAACCAGTGGAAGATTTAAAGAGTCAGTGTTCCTGTGTCTACCTCTATGTCGAGTTAAGTGAGTCGATCTACCTATATACAAGTGTTTCTCACTAAATTAGAATATCATCAAAAAGTTAATTTATTTCAGTTCTTCAAAAAGATAAACTCATATATTATATAGAGTCATTACATACAGCATCGTTTTGGATGCTGTCTGGGCTTTTTAAGTGTTGTTTTTAGATTAAAGTAAATGTTGCTTTTCATTTGGAAATCAAGGTCCCAGAGTCTGGAGGAAGAGTGGAGAGACACACAATCCAAGCTGCTGGTGTAGGTCCACTGTGTTTTATGAAGACCAAAGTCAGCGGAGCTGTGTGCCAGGACATTTTAGAGCACTTCATGCTTCCCTCTGCCGACAAGTGTTTTGGAGATGGAAATTTCATTCTCCAGCAGGACTTGTCACCTGTCCACACTGCCAAAAGTACCAATACCTGGTTTAAAAACAACAGTATCACTGTGTTTGTTTGGCCAGCATGCTGCACCACTGACGAACCCAGACAAGTGCGAGGATGTTGTGGGTTGGATGGCAGACAAAGGATCCAGTGTGTTGACAAGCAGCGCCACAAACTCTTCCACATGGTCCAGTCTCAGTAGCCAAAAGGCTGGGCCTCTGAATCTTCAACCTGGTCTTCCTTCCTCCCACCATTAAGAGTCACCAAGAGTCACAGGAGACATATGACCCTAACCCTGGCCACTCTGAGGAACTGTTTAAATTTTCTTGTAATTTGTCAGGCCTTTCAATGTACACATTAAAGAGGGTCATGAGGAGGTGGAGTGCAGTGATGCCCAAACATTTGAGCACCCACAGTGAGGAGAAAGCCATATTGTGGAAGGTCAATTCATGTCTGAAGAGGTGGAGGACAATCATGATGCACAGTTGCCATCAGGTCAGCTTAAAATCACAACTCAGGAGGATCAGATTGAGGAATTGGAAGATGACGTGGTCGATGATGAGCCCACTGATCCAACCTGACATGGTGTCACACCTAGCAAGCACAGCAGTGCAGACAGGGAAGGATCCGTAGCACAAAAACAGGCAAGAATAGGTAGTGGTTTGACCAGTTGGAGAACTCGGTCAACTGTTCCACAGAGCCCCCCGCACTCAGCTAGATAACAGGCCAAGGGTGCATTGTTCCCCATTATGGCAGTTTTTTTCTGAAACTCCTCTAGACAATCCAACTGTAATTTGCGTTATCTACCAAACCAAGCTAAGAAGAGGCAAGAAAACTGCCAACTTGAGCACCACCAGCATGCAAAAGCACATGGCAGCCAAGCACCCTAGTAGGTGGGCGGAATGCCTGGGTACAAAATCTTTGTCTGATGGTGAAGCCACTGCCACTTCCCTTGTGTTACCGCCTTCCCAATCTGCTGTCCATGAAGCAGGTGCTGTTGCCTTCTGCCCACAACCTGCAGTTGTACAGTCACATCAGTAAGCAATCACGTCCAGTTTGTTGTCCCAGCTCAGCGTTCACTTTTCCCTGCCCCAAGCGTTTAACAGAAAGCAGAAGCATACTGGATGTTCTGCCTGAATACCTGCTACCCTGCAGGTCTGAATGCGCGGAGAGAGATCATGTTCCACTACTGAATTGCAACTATAATATGTATTATGTTTTTCTTGCGTTCCTCTTTATTTATTTTGTTGTAAGTTGTTCAAGTTATTCTTTGTTTTTTTTTGTAAATATAAGATTTTTAACCAGATGATTTGCTCTGTTTATCATGTGATCGACAGAGTAATTCTCATTTGTGACAGCTGGTATTTAACCTTGCTGCCACATGTATGCAGTAGCTTTGAGAAAGAACATACCATTGTTCGAAACGCGTAGCTTGCTACTCTTCACTATGTAATTTATTGGATTGGACTGGACTTTGCCTTTTATCCTGAATAAATTTGTAAGTTTTTGGAAGCTGGATTTTTTTCTCTTTTTTTGGATAGCAGAAATATCCACCCACACACGCGAGCCACAATGCTAAACACCCACATTGCCAGATTGATAGCACTGGAAATATTGCTGTTTTGACTGGTGGGAACTGTGTCTTTCCATGACCTATTGGCGGTGGCAGCCCCACGATGCTCGATTCCCATCTAACACTATTTTGCCTGGTGTGCCGTCAACGCATTACAAAACTATGTGTTACACAATATCAGCCGTGCTCTGGCCATCGCAGTCACAAGGAAGGTCTAGTTTACCACAGGCATGTGGACAATTTCTTGTGGACAGGGAAGCTACAGTTGCCTTATGGAACACTGGATGAATCTGGTGGAGTCTGGGACAAGTCAGAGGCTGGGACATCACACATCTTACCCACACCAAGAATAGCTATCCCAACTTCCATCAGGATTTCAGTCTCCTCTTATTACAGTTCCTTTCTCTCCTCCTCCTAACCAAAACTAGCCTCTCCATCACTCCCCAGCTGGGAGGTCTGCAGAACTGCTTGGCTAAGTGGCAGCGCGATCTGCTGAAGCTCATCTGTTTAGGTGATAAAGCTCACAATGCAGCCGAGCTGTTGAAGGTGATAAAAGAACAGACCGATCAGTGGCTTTCCTTGCTAAACCTCCAACCAGGTCTGGTGGTTGTGCAATAATGGGTGTAACTTGGCGGTGGCTTTAAAGCTCAGCAAGCTGGTAAACACGTTCCATGCATGGCCCACGTGCTAAACTTGGTTGTACAGCATTTTTTTAAAACATACCTTGACTTGTTAGTAGGGTTGAGCGAAACGGGTCGAACATTTTCAAAAGTCGCCGACTTTTGGCTAAGTCGGGGTTTCATGAAACCCGATCCGACCCCTGTGCGGGGTCGGCCATGCGGTACGCGACTTTCGCGCCAAAGTCGCGTTTCAATGACGCGAAAAGCGCCATTTCTCAGCCAATGAAGGTAAACGCAGAGTGTGGGCAGCGTGATGACATAGGTCCTGGTCCCCACCATCTTAGAGAAGGGCATTGCAGTGATTGGCTTGCTGTCTGCGACGTCACAGGGGCTATAAAGAGGCGTTCCCGCCGACCGCCATCTTACTGCTGCTGATCTGAGCTTAGGGAGAGGTTGCTGCCGCTTTGTCAGAAGCAGGGATAGCGTTAGGCAGGGTCCATTAACCACAAAACCGCTTGTGCTGCAGCGATTTGCACTGTCCAACACCACCCTCGGTGTGCAGGGACAGTGGAAGTTTTTTTTTTTTTTTTTTCCCCTCAGCGCTGTAGCTCATTGGGCTGCCCTAGAAGGCTCCCTGATAGCTGCATTGCTGTGTGTACGCCGCTGTGCAAACCAACTGCTTTTTTCAAAGCACAAATCCTCTTGTTCCTTCCTTTCTGCACAGCTATCTTTTTTGTTTGTCCACACTTTTTATTTCATTTGTGCATCAGTCCACTCCTTATTGCTGCCTGCCATACCTGGCTGAGATTACTGCAGGCAGGGAGATAGTAGCTGCCTGCCATACCTGGCTGAGATTACTGCAGGCAGGGAGATAGTAATTGTAGGACATTCCCTGTTTTTTTTTTTTTTTTTTTTTTGGTGGGAGATTAAGATTGGCAATTTGGCATTTCTGCTAGAGTGCCATCCCTGTGTGTGCCATCTCTCTCACATAGTGGGCCATAGAAAGCCTTTTCATTTTTCTGTATTTTTTTTTGTGGGGTGTATAAATTCTCCCTGATAAAAATACAGTGGGAGATTAATATTGGCCTTTGGGCTTGTGTGCCAGTCCTGAGTGTGCCATCTCTCTCACAAATAGTGGGCCATAGAAAGCCTATTTTATTTTTTTTTGGGTTTTATAAATTCTCCCTGAAAAAAGGGAGATTAATATTGGCCTCTGGGCTTGTGTGCCAGTCCTGAGCGTGCCATCTGTGCCAGCCCTGAGCGTGCCATCTCTCTCACAAATAGTGGGCCATAGAAAGCCTATTTAATTTTTTTTTTGGTTTTATAAATTCTCCCTGAAAAAAAGGGAGATTAATATTGGCCTCTGGGCTTGTGTGCCAGTTGTGAGCGTGCCATCTGTGCCAGTCCTGAGCGTGCCATCTCTCTCACAAATAGTGGGCCATAGAAAGCCTATTTAATTTTTTTTTTTGTTTTATAAATTTTCCCTGAAAAAAGGGAGATTAATATTGGCCTCTGGGCTTGTGTGCCAGTTGTGAGCGTGCCATCTGTGCCAGTCCTGAGCGTGCCATCTCTCTCACAAATAGTGGGCCATAGAAAGCCTATTTAATTTTTTTTTTGGTTTTATAAATTTTCCCTGAAAAAAGGGAGATTAATATTGGCCTCTGGGCTTGTGTGCCAGTTGTGAGCGTGCCATCTGTGCCAGTCCTGAGCGTGCCATCTCTCTCACAAATAGTGGGCCATAGAAAGCCTATTTAAATATTTTTTTGGTTTTATAAATTCTCCCAGAAAAAAAGGGAGATTAATATTGGCCTCTGGGCTTCTGTGCCAGTCCTGAGCGTGCCATCTGTGCCAGTCCTGAGCGTCCCATCTCTCTCACAAATAGTGGGCCATAGAAAGCCTATTTTTTTTTTTTGGGGGGTTTTACAAATTCTCCCTGGAAAAAAAAAGGGAGATTAATATTGCCCTTTGGGCTTGTGTGCCAGTACTAAGCGTTCCATCTCTCTCTCTCTCTCAGTCAGTGGGCCATAGAACGCCTATTTTTGGTTTTATTTGTTTTCTAAATTCTCCCTGAAAAAATCATTTTATTTTATTTGGTTTCTAAATTCTTCCTGATAAAATCATATTTTTTTTATTATTTTTTTTTCTAAAGTCTCCCTGAAAAAAAAAAAAAAAAACAACCAAAAAAAACAGTGGGAGATTAATATTGGCCTTTCTGCTTGTGTGCCAGTCTTGACTCCTGGGTGTGCCATCTCTCTCTCTCTCTCTCTCTCCAATTGTGGTCCATAGAAAGCCTATATTTTTTTTCCTTGATTTGGGTTCCAAAATCTACCAGAGAAAATAACTACATCAATCATTGGTAGAAAAATATTGGCCTCTGGGCTTGTGTGCCACTCCTGACTCCTGTGTGCGTCATCTCTCAGTCAGTGGGCCATAGAACGCCTATTTTTGTTTTTATTTGTTTTATAAATTCTCCCTGAAAAAATCATTTTATTTTATTTGGTTTCTAAATTCTTCCTGATAAAATCATATTTTTTTTATTATTTTTTTTTCTAAAGTCTCCCTGAAAAAAAAAAAAAAAAAACAACCAAAAAAAACAGTGGGAGATTAATATTGGCCTTTCTGCTTGTGTGCCAGTCTTGACTCCTGGGTGTGCCATCTCTCTCTCTCTCTCTCTCTCTCTCTCCAATTGTGGTCCATAGAAAGCCTATATTTTTTTTCCTTGATTTGGGTTCCAAAATCTACCAGAGAAAATAACTACATCAATCATTGGTAGAAAAATATTGGCCTCTGGGCTTGTGTGCCACTCCTGACTCCTGTGTGCGTCATCTCTCAGTCAGTGGGCCATAGAACGCCTATTTTTGTTTTTATTTTTTTTATAAATTCTCCCTGAAAAAATCATTTTATTTTATTTGGTTTCTAAATTCTTCCTGATAAAATCATATTTTTTTTATTATTTTTTTTTCTAAAGTCTCCCTGAAAAAAAAAAAAAAAAAACAAACAAAAAAAACAGTGGGAGATTAATATTGGCCTTTCTGCTTGTGTGCCAGTCTTGACTCCTGGGTGTGCCCTCTCTCTCTCTCTCTCTCTCTCTCTCTCTCTCTCCAATTGTGGTCCATAGAAAGCCTATATTTTTTTTCCTTGATTTGGGTTCCAAAATCTACCAGAGAAAATAACTACATCAATCATTGGTAGAAAAATATTGGCCTCTGGGCTTGTGTGCCACTCCTGATTCCTGTGTGCGTCATCTCTCACTCAGTGGCCCATAGAAAGCATATAGTTTGTTACATTTGTTTTCTAAATTCTCCCTGCAAAAATCTATTTTTTTTTTTTTGGGGGGTTTCTAAAGTGTTCCTGAAAAAAATAAAAATAAAAAAAAAATAATAGTGTGACATTAATATTAACATTTGTGCTTCAGTGACAGTCCTGCGTGTGGGGCATCTCTCTAATTTGCAGCCACCAAAAAAAGAGTGTGTAACATTGGGCCTGATTTTCGCTGTGGTCTCACCAACCTGTAAAGGGGTAGCTAAATCATACTGAAGTTATAGCTCACCGTGTAAGTTGTGTGACTGCAACAAATAACGTTAGTTTGGTTACGTTTTTAAAACAATGAGGAAGTCTAGTGGAAGAGGTCGTGGCCGGGGGCGTTCATTGTCAGCTGGTAATGAGGGTAGTGGTAGTGGTGGAGCATCAGGTGGTCGTGGGGAAAAAAATATTGCACCTAAGTCTGGAGCTGTGGAGCCAGGTTCGTCGTCCGGCTACACAAGGCCTCGAACGCTCCCTTTTCTGGGATTAGGAAAACCGCTTTTAAAGCCGGAGCAGCAAGAGCAAGTTTTGGCTTATCTTGCTGACTCAGCCTCTAGCTCTTTTGCCTCCTCTCGTGAAACTGGTAAAAGTAAAAGCAGCGCGTCGTTAGTGGATGTTCACGGTCAGGGACAAGTCACTTCCTTGTCCTCTTCAGCAAAAACAACAACAGAGAAGAATGCAGCAGGCGACACAACGGGTTACTCCATGGAGCTCTTTACACATACCGTCCCTGGCTTAGAAAGTGAAGCAGTTAACAGTCCATGCCCATTACAAATTGAATCTGACATGGAGTGCACTGACGCACAGCCACAGCCAGACTACTATGCTGGTCCTTTGACTCAGACCACAACATTGCCCTCGCAGGGTGCTGATCAAGAATCAGACCCTGATGAGACTATGTTGCCCCATCACGAACGCTATACCACCGAACGACACGGTGACACAGACGAAGTTGCGCAGGAGGTACAAGAAGAGTTATTAGATGACCCAGTTCTTGACCCCGATTGGCAGCCATTGGGGGAACAGGGTGCAGGCAGCAGCAGTTCTGAAGCAGAGGAGGAGGAGGGGCCGCAGCAGGCATCAACATCGCCACAGGTTCCATCTGCCGGGCCCGTATCTTGCCCAAAACGCGTGGCAAAGCCAAAACCTGGTGGAGGACAGCGTGGCCATCCGGTTAAAGCTCAGTCTGCAATGCCTGAAAAGGTATCCGATGCTAGAAAGAGTGCAGTCTGGCATTTTTTTAAACAACATCCAATTGATCAGCGCAAAGTCATCTGTCAAAAATGTTCTACTTCCTTAAGCAGAGGTCAGAATCTGAAAAGTCTCAATACTAGTTGCATGCATAGACATTTAACCACCATGCATTTGAAAGCTTGGACTAACTACCAAACGTCCCTTAAGGTTGTTGCACCCTCGGCCAATGAAGCTAGTCATCAACGCAACATCCCTTCCGGCAGTGTAGGACCACCATTTAGCGCACCACCTGCTGTATCTGTGCAGGTATCTTTGCCAGGCCAAAGCAGTCAGGGTCAGGGAATCACCAGTTTCGTAGTAGGAAACACTGCATCTAGGGCACCGGCGGCAACAATACCATCTCCCACCGTCTCTCAGTCTGCCATGTCCACCGGCACCCCCGCTAGTTCCACGATCTCCATCTCTCCAGTCCAGCTCACCCTACATGAGACTATGGTTAGAAAAAGGAAATACTTAGCCTCGCATCCGCGTACACAGGGTTTGAACGCCCACATAGCTAGACTAATCTCGTTAGAGATGATGCCCTACCGGTTAGTTGAAAGCGAAGCTTTCAAAGACCTGATGGACTACGCTGTACCACGCTACGAGCTACCCAGTCGACACTTTTTTTCCAGAAAAGCCATCCCAGCCCTCCACCAGCATGTTAAAGAGCGCATCGTCCATGCACTCAGGCAATCTGTGAGCACAAAGGTGCACCTGACAACAGATGCATGGACCAGTAGGCATGGCCAGGGACGTTACGTGTCCATCACGGCACACTGGGTAAATGTGGTGGATTCAGGGTCCACAGGGGACAGCAAGTTTGGGACAGTTCTGCCTAGCCCACGGTCTAGTAAACAGTTGTCTGTAGCCGTTCGCACCCCCTCCTCCTCCTCCTCCTCCTCGTCCTCCTGCAGAAGCAAGAGCTCGTCCACAGACCGCAGTCGCACAAACACTCCATCCGCACCTGCCACTGTTGCACACCAGGTCTCCCATTATGGGGCAGCTACTGGCATACGTCAGCAGGCTGTATTGGCTATGAAGTGTTTGGGCGACAATAGACACACCGCGGAAGTTCTGTCCGAGTTCTTGCAGCAAGAAACGCAGTCGTGGCTGGGCACTGTAGATCTTGAGGCAGGCAAGGTAGTGAGTGATAACGGAAGGAATTTCATGGCTGCCATCTCCCTTTCCCAACTGAAACACATTCCTTGCCTGGCTCACACCTTAAACCTGGTGGTGCAGTGCTTCCTGAAAAGTTATCCGGGGTTATCCGACCTGCTCCTCAAAGTGCGTGGACTTTGCGCACATATCCGCCGTTCGCCTGTACACTCCAGCCGTATGCAGACCTATCAGCGTTCTTTGAACCTTCCCCAGCATCGCCTAATCATAGACGTTGCAACAAGGTGGAACTCAACACTGCACATGCTTCAGAGACTGTGCGAACAGAGGCGGGCTGTTATGTTTTTGTGGGAGGATACACATACACGGGCAGGCAGTAGGATGGCAGACATGGAGTTGTCAGGTGTGCAGTGGTCGAAGATTCAAGACATGTGTCAAGTCCTTCAGTGTTTTGAGGAATGCACACGGCTGGTTAGTGCAGACAACGCCATAATAAGCATGAGCATCCCCCTAATGCGTCTGCTGATGCAAAGTTTGACGCACATAAAGGATCAGGCGTCTGCACCAGAGGAAGAGGAAAGCCTTGATGACAGTCAGCGATTGTCTGGTCAGGGCAGTGTACATGACGAGGTACCGGGCGAAGAGGAGGTGGAGGATGAGGAGGATGATGGGGATGAGTATATTTTTAATGAGGAAGCTTTCCCGGGGGCACGGGAAATTGGTGGCGTGGCAAGGCCGGGTTCTGGTTTTTTGAGGGACACAAGTGACGTAGATTTGCCTGCAACTGCCCCTCAACCAAGCACAACCGCAGATTTGACAACGGGAACTTTGGCCCACATGGCGGATTATGCCTTGCGTATCCTCAAAAGGGACACACGCATTACAAAAATGATGAACGATGACGATTACTGGTTGGCCTGCCTCCTTGATCCTCGCTATAAAGGCAAATTGCAAAATATTATGCCACATGAGAACTTGGAACTAATATTAGCAACAAAACAATCAACTCTTGTTGACCGTTTGCTTCTGGCATTCCCTGCATACAGCGCCCGTGATCGTTCTCACACGAGCTCCAGGGGCCAGCAGACCAGAGGTGTTAGAGGGGCAGAAATCAGAAGTGGCGTTGGCCAGAGGGGTTTTCTGACCAGGTTGTGGAGTGATTTTTCTATGACCGCAGACAGGACAGGTACTGCAGCATCAATTCAAAGTGACAGGAGACAACATTTGTCCAGTATGGTTACAAACTATTTTTCATCCCTTATCGACGTTCTCCCTCAACCGTCATTCCCATTTGATTACTGGGCATCCAAATTAGACACCTGGCCAGAATTGGCAGAATATGCATTGCAGGAGCTTGCTTGCCCGGCAGCTAGTGTCCTATCAGAAAGAGTATTCAGTGCTGCAGGTTCAATACTAACAGAAAAAAGGACTCGTCTGGCTACCCAAAATGTAGATGATCTAACCTTCATTAAAATGAACCACAACTGGATTTCAAAATCTTTTGCCCCACCCTGCCCGGCTGACACCTAGCTTTCCTATGAAAAGGTCTTGCCTGTGGACTATTCTGAATGACTTTTCCAATCTCGTAATTTTCTTCACCTGATTGTCCAGCATACGACATGTTTCCACCTCACGAAATGGCCAAACTCCCCACACGGGGCCGTGCTATCGCCACTTTGCGCTTGGACCCTTGAGAGTGCTGTTTGTCTGAAGAGGTGGGTGTGGCCGCTTTTGGTCGACGG
The DNA here is from genome assembly GCF_032444005.1 of Ranitomeya imitator. Classification (NCBI taxonomy): domain Eukaryota; kingdom Metazoa; phylum Chordata; class Amphibia; order Anura; family Dendrobatidae; genus Ranitomeya; species Ranitomeya imitator. Next base: position 47,759,884 of record NC_091283.1, read on the forward strand.
CACTGCCACTGGGTCCCTCATAGTACAATAAAGTGTCTCTGGCGGTGGTGGTGCGCACCCAACGTCAGACACACCGTTGTAATATGAGGGGCCCTGTGCCTGTACCGCCGGCCACAAGACAGTTCCCCCCCCCAGCTCAAACAGTGCTCTACCACTAGCAAAATTATCTCTCACAGCTTCACCAATGTGTAGTCTAGGCGCTGACATCCTTCAATGCCTGGCACTGACAATACCATTGTTTTGACATTTTTGTTATGTTAGGCCTTCGAAGCCTGTCTGCGGTCCCTTCTTTCTACAACTACTACACTGACCAGGCCACTGCTGGCCGTGTTACCCTGGAACCAATTTAAAAGTGCCTACAGTCAGCCCAATTTTGTTATGTTAGGCCTTCGAAGACTGTCTGCCGTCACTCCTTCCACTAGACTTCCACTGACCATACACTGCTGCCCATGTACCCCTGGAACCAATTTAAAGTGCCTACAGCCAGCCCAATTTTGTTATGTTAGGCCTTGGAAGCCTGTCTGCGGTCACTCCTTCCACTAGACTTCCACTGACCAGACCACTGCTGCCCGTGTACCCCTGGAACCAATTTAAAAGTGCCTACAGCCAGGCCAAGTTTGTTATGTTAGGCCTTCGAAGCCTGTCTGCGGTCACTCCTTCCACTAGACTTCCACAGACCAGACCACTGCTGCCCGTGTACCCCTGGAACCAATTTAAAAGTGCCTACAGCCAGCCCAAGTTTGTTATGTTAGGCCTTGGAAGCCTGTCTGCGGTCACTCCTTCCACTAGACTTCCACTGACCAGACCACTGCTGCCCGTGTACCCCTGGAACCAATTTAAAAGTGCCTACAGCCAGCCCAAGTTTGTTATGTTAGGCCTTGGAAGCCTGTCTGCGGTCACTCCTTCCACTAGACTTCCACTGACCAGACCACTGCTGCCCGTGTACCCCTGGAACCAATTTAAAAGTGCCTACAGCCAGCCCAAGTTTGTTATGTTAGGCCTTCGAAGCCTGTCTGCGGTCACTCCTTCCACTAGACTTCCACAGACCAGACCACTGCTGCCCGTGTACCCCTGGAACCAATTTAAAAGTGCCTACAGCCAGCCCAAGTTTGTTATGTTAGGCCTTGGAAGCCTGTCTGCGGTCACTCCTTCCACTAGACTTCCACTGACCAGACCACTGCTGCCTGTGTACCCCTGGAACCAATTTAAAAGTGCCTACAGCCAGCCCAAGTTTGTTATGTTAGGCCTTGGAAGCCTGTCTGCGGTCACTCCTTCCACTAGACTTCCACTGACCATACACTGCTGCCCATGTACCCCTGGAACAAATTTAAAAGTGCCTACAGCCAGCCCAAGTTTGTTATGTTAGGCCTTCGAAGCCTGTCTGCGTCCCGTTCTTTCAACTACAACTACACTGACCAGGCCACTGATGGCCGTGTTCCCTTGGAACCAATTTTAACTTGCCTACAGCCAGCCCTATGTTATTATGTTAGGCCTTCGAAGCCTGTCTGCGGTCACTCCTTCCACTAGACTTCCACAGACCAGACCACTGCTGCCCGTGTACCCCTGGAACCAATTTAAAAGTGCCTACAGCCAGCCCAAGTTTGTTATGTTAGGCCTTGGAAGCCTGTCTGCGGTCACTCCTTCCACTAGACTTCCACTGACCAGACCACTGCTGCCCGTGTACCCCTGGAACCAATTTAAAAGTGCCTACAGCCAGCCCAAGTTTGTTATGTTAGGCCTTCGAAGCCTGTCTGCGGTCACTCCTTCCACTAGACTTCCACAGACCAGACCACTGCTGCCCGTGTACCCCTGGAACCAATTTAAAAGTGCCTACAGCCAGCCCAAGTTTGTTATGTTAGGCCTTGGAAGCCTGTCTGCGGTCACTCCTTCCACTAGACTTCCACTGACCAGACCACTGCTGCCCGTGTACCCCTGGAACCAATTTAAAAGTGCCTACAGCCAGCCCAAGTTTGTTATGTTATGCCTTGGAAGCCTGTCTGCGGTCACTCCTTCCACTAGACTTCCACTGACCATACACTGCTGCCCATGTACCCCTGGAACAAATTTAAAAGTGCCTACAGCCAGCCCAAGTTTGTTATGTTAGGCCTTCGAAGCCTGTCTGCGTCCCGTTCTTTCAACTACAACTACACTGACCAGGCCACTGATGGCCGTGTTCCCTTGGAACCAATTTTAACTTGCCTACAGCCAGCCCTATGTTATTATGTTAGGCCTTCGAAGCCTGTCTGCGTCCCGTTCTTTCAACTACAACTACACTGACCAGGCCACTGATGGCCGTGTTCCCCTGGAACCAATTTTAACTTGCCTACAGCCAGCCCAATGTTAGGCCTTTGATGCCTGTCTGCCGTCACTCCTTCCACTAGGCCTCCACTGACCTGTCTATTGCTGCCCGTGTACCCCTTGAACCAACATCATTAAATATAAAAAAAATTAATTTGATTATAAAAAATAAGATCGTGTTGAGATCTCAAATGCAGACATTTTAACAATCAAAACAAACACACAACAAATATCTGGAACTGTACTACAAAGGTCCAACAGCTACAATTTCTTTCTCCTGCAAGAAGTTAACTGAAAGTTTTTTGGAGTTGTTAACACAGATATGGCATCCACCGAGTGTTGTCCTGTCGCGTCTCCTTTAAATTATTTCCAATAAGATGTTAAACTATTAATTTAATAAAATCAATAATTAAAAAAATAATTGAGTAAGTCAAAAGCACATTGCAAATAAACATTAATTACAAATCAAGAAGCATGGCGCGTCCGAGGGTGAGTAGATACCGAATAAGAATATAATCACCCTCGGACGCGCAATGCTTATTTACAACAGCCTTCCTTCCTAAGAATCAGCCCTTCCGTGGTGTAGAGAGAGGTTGTGTTACACTCCAAGGTGTTCCCCAGGTTGCCTTTCCTGAGCTTCGATCTTCCGGCTCTCGTTTAGTAGCTGTTGGAAACTACGCTGCATTAGGCCTACTAATTGTGTATGGGTGAAACAGTGGCGCATCTGCGGTCCCTCCTTCCACTAGGCCTCCACTGACCTGTCTACTGCGGCCCGTGTACCCCTTGAACCAACCTAATAAAATATTTAAAAAATTAATTTGATTATAAAAAATAAGATCGTGTTGAGATCTCAAATGCAGACATTTTAACAATCAAAACAAGCACACAACAAATATCTGGAACTGTACTACAAAGGTCCAACAGCTACAATTTCTTTCTCCTGCAAGAAGTTAACTGAAAGTTTTTTGGAGTTGTTAACACAGATATGGCATCCACCGAGTGTTGTCCTGTCGCGTCTCCTTTAAATTATTTCCAATAAGATGTTAAACTATTAATTTAATAAAATCAATAATTAAAAAAATAATTGAGTAAGTCAAAAGCACATTGCAAATAAACATTAATTACAAATCAAGAAGCATGGCGCGTCCGAGGGTGAGTAGATACCGAATAAGAATATAATCACCCTCGGACGCGCAATGCTTATTTACAACAGCCTTCCTTCCTAAGAATCAGCCCTTTCGTGGTGTAGAGAGAGGTTGTGTTACACTCCAAGGTGTTCCCCGGGTTGCCTTTCATGAGCTTCGATCTTCCGGCTCTCGTTTAGTAGTTGGTGGAAACTACGCTGCATTAGGCCTACAAATTTGGTATGGGGTGTAGAGACAGGTTGTGTTACACTCCAAGGTTTTCACCAGGTTGCCTTTCCTGAGCTTCGATCTTCATGCTCTCGTTTAGTAGGTGTCGGAAAGTAGGCTGCATTAGGCCTACAAATTGGGTATGGGGTGGAGAGAGATGGTGTGTTACACTCCAAGGTGTTCCCCAGGTTTCCTTGCCATTGCTTCGGTCTTCCGACTCTCGTTTAGTAGTTGTAGAAAAGTACACAGCATTAGGCCTACAAAATGGGTATGGGGTGGAGAGAGATGGTGTGTTACACTCCAAGGTGTTCCCCAGGTTGCCTTTCCTGAGCTTCGATCTTCATGCTCTCGTTTAGTAGGTGTCGGAAAGTAGGCTGCATTAGGCCTAAAAAATGGGGAATGGGGTGGAGAGAGATGGTGTGTTACACTCCAAGGTGTTCCCCAGGTTTCCTTGCCATTGCTTCGGTCTTCCGACTCTCGTTTAGTAGTTGTAGAAAAGTACACAGCATTAGGCCTACAAAATGGGTATGGGGTGGAGAGAGATGGTGTGTTACACTCCAAGGTGTTCCCCAGGTTGCCTTTCCTGAGCTTCTATCTTCAGGCTCTCATTAAATTGTGGTTAAATGGAACAACTGCATTTGGCGTACTAGTTGGTTTGGGGCCTACTATCGGTGTCTGCCACTCCTTGCTGTTCTCCTGGTTTCCTGTCCTGAAATACCATTTTCAGCCTCTCGTTAAGTAGTTGTTAATGTTAGACTGCATTTGGCCTACTAGTTGGGTTGGGGCCTACTATCGGTGTCTGCCACTCCTTGCTGTTCTCCTCCACTGAACAAAGCTGTGCCGCCTGTTTACTACAGTTGCCAATTTTGAACTGCATTTCGACTACTTACTGATTTGGCCCTACTCTCTGTGTCAGCCTCTCATTCCAGTTGTCCTCCACTGCAATGCCCCCTGGTTATTCCTGTGTTACCAATTTTGAACTGCATTTAGCCCACTTTCTTCTTTGGGCCTATATCTGTGTTTCCACTTCATCGTGCCCATTGCCCAGCCAGTGATAGATGAGTCTGCTGGTACATTGACCCATAACGCAACATTCCCCGTGCACGCTACACAACAACATTGTGACCCTGCTGAAAGTCAGGTTGCTCTTCCCGCATACCATACCACCTTACACGGGGACAAAGAGGAAGGTGCAGATGAAAGTGCAGGTTCCTTCATCAGGTGGGGGGAGGAATACTAGTTGGCGACGTCACTGGCACAGGGCCTCTCATAGTACGCAAAAGTGTTGCTGCCGGTGGGAGGCGCCCCCGCCGTGCAAACACACCGCTGTACTTTGAGGGGCCCTGTGCCAGTGCCAATGCCAACGAGTGGGCCCCCCCTGCTTGCTCAGGTTCACAGCACTTGCAAAGTTGAAATACTTACCTCTCCCTGCTCCACTGCCGTGACGTGGTCCAGATTTCCTGGGCCCACTAATTACTTGAACCAGCCCTACCCCCCACAACTTTAGCCAAATGACCCCCAATTTCAAATGCCTTCCAATTATTATAAGGTAAATTACGCTTGACAAGCTTCATTAAGAAGAATGGATGGTTTTGACATTAAAATGGGCACTCTAGGTGTTTTCCTGGCCCCCACTCACTGCCGACTATGCTGCCCCATTGACTTGCATTGGGTTTCGTGTTTCGGTCGATCCCGACTTTACGTCATAATCGGCCGATTTCACTCGACCCGACTTTGGACATAGTCGGGTTTCGCAAAACCCGGCTCGACTCTAAAAAGGTCAAGGTCGCTCAACTCTACTTGTTAGACCTACTTGCCAAGGTACTGCGTGTCAGCGCGCATTTCTGAAAGTCTTCTCAGGCTTTTGCCAGACTAGCTTTGCTGCAGCTGCGCTTTAATTTGCTTAGTCACCGACCAATTTGTGACCTGCCTACACACTGTAATTCAACCTTTCATAATAATAATAATAATATTTTTATTTCTATAGTGCCAACATTGTTGTGAATTCTGTGGCAGAGCTCCTTCCTGTGGTCACAAGTGGTACTTCGGCTGATTCTCTCTGTGAGCTTCCGTTGGTGGAGGAAAGTGGTACTGCGGCTTCTGAGTTTCCTTCCTCAGGTGATGTGGTGAAGTCGTTAGGTGCTGCTCTATTTAACTCCACCTAGTGCCTTGATCCTGGCCTCCAGTCAATGTTCTAGTATTGGACCTGTTTTCCTTCTGGATCGTTCCTGTGGCCTGCTGCTCTGCATAGCTAAGTTCCGCTTTGCTATTTTGTTTGCTGTTTTTTCTGTCCAGCTTGTATATTTGTTTTTTCCTGCTTGCTGGAAGCTCTGGGACGCAGAGGGTGTACCTCCGTGCCGTTAGTTCAGTACGGAGGGTCTTTTTGCCCCCTTTGCGTGGTTTTTGTAGGGTTTGGTGTTGACCGCAAAGTTACCTTTCCAATCCTCGCTCTGTTCAGAAAGTCGGGCCTCACTTTGCTAAATCTATTTCATCTCTACGTTTGTCTTTTCATCTTAACTCACAGTCATTATATGTGGGGGGCTGCCTTTTCCTTTGGGGTATTTCTCTGAGGCAAGGTAGGCTTATTTTCTATCTTCAGGCTAGCTAGTTTCTCAGGCTGTGCCGAGTTGCATAGGGAGCGTTAGGCGCAATCCACGGCTGCCTCTAGTGTGGTTGGAGAGGATTAGGGATTGCGGTCAGCAGAGTTCCCACGTCTCAGAGCTCGTTCTATGTTTTTGGGTTATTGTCAGGTCACTGTATGTGCTCTGACCTCTATGTCCATTGTGGTGCTGAATTACCTTATCATAACACAACATATTCCGCAGCACTTTACCTTTTAGAGGAGACTTGTACATAAAATAAGACATTACAGAATACCAATAATCACATAAACAAGAGATACCAAGAGGAATGAGGGCCCTGCTTGCAAGCTTACAAGTTATGAGGAAATAGGGGAAATACGAAAGGTGGATGGTAGCAATTGCTTTGTCCTGATCAGCCATAATGTAATAAATCGGGTGCTCATGTAATGCTGCATGAACCAGTTATCAACCATTATGTGTAAAAGTACAGACACAGAGGGCTATTAAATGCATAAAGCGTATGAGACCATGATACAAGGATCCTGGATATGAAGAAAATTTTGAACACAGGGACGGCAAGAGTACAAAATATTCAAGACTTTGTGGTTCCGAATTCTATGTTAGAACCGAGAATTCCTATTCCTGATTTGTTTTTTGGAGATAGAACTAAATTTCTGAGTTTCAAAAATAATTGTAAACTATTTCTAGCTTTAAAACCTCGCTCCTCTGGTGACCCAGTTCAACAGGTTAGGATCATTATTTCTTTTTTGCGTGGCGACCCTCAGGACTGGGCATTTTCTCTTACGTCAGGGGATCCTGCATTAAGTAATATCGATGCGTTTTTCCTGGCTCTCGGATTGCTGTACGATGAACCTAATTCAGTGGATCAGGCAGAGAAAAATTTGCTGGCTCTGTGTCAGGGTCAGGATGAGATAGAGGTATATTGTCAGAAATTTAGAAAGTGGTCCTTACTCACTCAATGGAATGAAGGTGTGCTCGCAGCTATTTTCAGAAAGGGTCTCTCTGAAGGCCTTAAGGATGTCATGGTGGGATTTCCTATGCCTGCTGGTCTGAATGACTCTATGTCTTTGGCCATTCAGATCGGTCGACGCTTGTGTGAGCATAAATCTGTGCACCATTTGGCGGTATTACCTGAGCTTAAACCTGAGCCTATGCAGTGCGATAGGACTTTGACCAGAGTTGAACGGCAAGAACACAGACGTCTGAATGGGCTGTGTTTCTACTGTGGTGATTCCACTCATGCTATCTCTGATTGTCCTAAGCGCACTAAGCGGTTTGCTAGGTCTGCCACCATTGGTACGGTACAGTCAAAATTTCTTCTGTCCGTTACCTTGATCTGCTCTTTGTCATCGTATTCTGTCATGGCATTTGTGGATTCAGGCGCTGCCCTGAATTTGATGGACTTGGAGTATGCTAGGTGTTGTGGGTTTTTCTTGGAGCCCTTGCAGTGTCCTATTCCATTGAGAGGAATTGATGCTACGCCTTTGGCCAAGAATAAGCCTCAGTACTGGACCCAGCTGACCATGTGCATGGCTCCTGCACATCAGGAGGTTATTCGCTTTCTGGTGTTGCATAATCTGCATGATGTGGTCGTGTTGGGGTTGCCATGGCTACAAGTCCATAATCCAGTATTAGATTGGAAATCCATGTCTGTGTCCAGCTGGGGTTGTCAGGGGGTACATGGTGATGTCCCATTTCTGACTATTTCATCATCCACCCCTTCTGAGGTTCCAGAGTTCTTGTCTGATTACCGGGATGTATTTGATGAGCCCAAGTCCGATACCCTACCTCCGCATAGGGATTGTGATTGTGCTATCGATTTGATTCCTGGTAGTAAATTCCCAAAAGGTCGACTGTTTAATTTATCTGTGCCTGAGCACGCCGATATGCGGAGTTATGTGAAGGAGTCCTTGGAGAAGGGGCATATTCGCCCGTCATCGTCGCCATTAGGAGCTGGGTTCTTTTTTGTAGCCAAGAAGGATGGTTCGCTGAGACCTTGTATAGATTACCGCCTTCTAAATAAGATCACGGTTAAATTTCAGTACCCCTTGCCGTTGTTATCAGATTTGTTTGCTCGGATTAAGGGGGCTAGTTGGTTCACCAAGATAGATCTTCGTGGTGCGTATAATCTTGTGCGTATTAAGCGAGGCGATGAATGGAAAACTGCATTTAATACGCCCGAGGGCCATTTTGAGTATCTAGTAATGCCATTCGGACTTGCCAATGCTCCATCAGTGTTTCAGTCCTTTATGCATGACATCTTCCGAGAGTACCTGGATAAATTCCTGATTGTGTACTTGGATGACATTTTGATCTTCTCGGATGATTGGGAGTCTCATGTGAAGCAGGTCAGAACGGTGTTTCAGGTCCTGCGTGCTAATTCTTTGTTTGTGAAGTGATCAAAGTGTCTCTTTGGGGTTCAGAAGGTTTCATTTTTGGGGTTCATCTTTTCCCCTTCTACTATCGAGATGGACCCTGTTAAGGTCCAAGCCATCCATGATTGGACTCAGCCGACATCTCTGAAAAGTCTGCAAAAGTTCCTGGGCTTTGCTAATTTTTATCGTCGCTTCATCGGCAATTTTTCTAGTATTGCTAAACCATTGACCGATTTGACCAAGAAGGGTGCTGATGTGGTCAATTGGTCTTCTGCTGCTGTGGAAGCTTTTCAAGAGTTGAAGTGTCATTTTTCTTCTGCCCCTGTGTTGTGTCAACCAGATGTTTCGCTTCCGTTCCAGGTCGAGGTTGATGCTTCTGAGATTGGAGCAGGGGCTGTTTTGTCGCAGAGAAGTTCTGATTGCTCGGTGATGAAACCATGCGCCTTCTTTTCCAGGAAGTTTTCGCCTGCTGAGCGAAATTATGATGTGGGCAATCGAGAGTTGCTGGCCATGAAGTGGGCATTCGAGGAGTGGCGTCATTGGCTTGAAGGAGCTAAGCATCGCGTGGTGGTCTTGACTGGTCATAAGAACTTGACTTATCTCGAGTCTGCCAAGCGGTTGAATCCTAGACAGGCTCGTTGGTCGCTGTTTTTTGCCCGTTTTGACTTTGTGATTTCGTACCTTCCGGGCTCTAAAAATGTGAAGGCGGATGCTCTGTCTAGGAGTTTTGTGCCCGACTCTCCGGGTTTATCTGAGCCGGCGGGTATCCTCAAAGAGGGAGTAATTGTGTCTGCCATCTCCCCTGATTTGCGGCGGGTGCTGCAAAAATTTCAGGCTAATAAACCTGATCGTTGCCCAGCGGAGAAACTGTTTGTCCCTGATAGGTGGACGAATAAAGTTATCTCTGAGGTTCATTGTTCGGTGTTGGCTGGTCATCCTGGAATCTTTGGTACCAGAGAGTTAGTGGCTAGATCCTTTTGGTGGCCATCTCTGTCGCGGGATGTGCATTCTTTTGTACAGTCCTGTGGGATTTGTGCTCGGGCTAAGCCCTGCTGTTCTCGTGCCAGTGGGTTGCTTTTGCCCTTGCCGGTCCCGAAGAGGCCTTGGACACATATCTCTATGGATTTTATTTCAGATCTTCCCGTCTCTCAAAAGATGTCAGTCATTTGGGTGGTCTGTGATCGCTTCTCTAAGATGGTCCATTTGGTACCCTTGTCTAAATTACCTTCCTCCTCTGATTTGGTGCCATTGTTCTTCCAGCATGTGGTTCGTTTACATGGCATTCCAGAGAATATCGTTTCTGACAGAGGTTCCCAGTTTGTTTCGAGGTTTTGGCGAGCCTTTTGTGGTAGGATGGGCATTGATTTGTCTTTTTCCTCGGCTTTCCATCCTCAGACTAATGGCCAGACCGAACGAACCAATCAGACCTTGGAAACATATCTGAGATGCTTTGTTTCTGCTGATCAGGATGACTGGGTGTCCTTTTTGCCTTTGGCTGAGTTCGCCCTTAATAATCGGGTCAGCTCGGCTACCTTGGTTTCGCCGTTTTTCTGCAACTCTGGGTTCCATCCTCGTTTCTCTTCAGGGCAGGTTGAGTCTTCGGACTGTCCTGGTGTGGATACTGTGGTGGACAGGTTGCAGCAGATTTGGACTCATGTAGTGGACAATTTGACCTTGTCCCAGGAGAAGGCTCAACATTTCGCTAATCGCAGACGCTGTGTGGGTCCCCGACTTCGTGTTGGGGATTTGGTTTGGTTGTCTTCTCGTCATATTCCTAGGGGGGGTACTGTTGTGAATTCTGTGGCAGAGCTCCCTCCTGTGGTCACAAGTGGTACTTCGGCTGATTCTCTCTGTGAGCTTCCGTTGGTGGAGGAAAGTGGTACTGCGGCTTCTGAGTTTCCTTCCTCAGGTGATGTGGTGAAGTCGTTAGGTGCTGCTCTATTTAACTCCACCTAGTGCTTTGATCCTGGCCTCCAGTCAATGTTCTAGTATTGGACCTGTTTTCCTTCTGGATCGTTCCTGTGGCCTGCTGCTCTGCATAGCTAAGTTCCGCTTTGCTATTTTGTTTGCTGTTTTTTCTGTCCAGCTTGTATATTTGTTTTTTCCTGCTTGCTGGAAGCTCTGGGACGCAGAGGGTGTACCTCCGTGCCGTTAGTTCTGTACGGAGGGTCTTTTTGCCCCCTTTGCGTGGTTTTTGTAGGGTTTGGTGTTGACCGCAAAGTTACCTTTCCAATCCTCGCTCTGTTCAGAAAGTCGGGCCTCACTTTGCTAAATCTATTTCATCTCTACGTTTGTCTTTTCATCTTAACTCACAGTCATTATATGTAGGGGGCTGCCTTTTCCTTTGGGGTATTTCTCTGAGGCAAGGTAGGCTTATTTTCTATCTTCAGGCTAGCTAGTTTCTCAGGCTGTGCCGAGTTGCATAGGGAGCGTTAGGCGCAATCCACGGCTGCCTCTAGTGTGGTTGGAGAGGATTAGGGATTGCGGTCAGCAGAGTTCCCACGTCTCAGAGCTCGTTCTATGTTTTTGGGTTATTGTCAGGTCACTGTATGTGCTCTGACCTCTATGTCCATTGTGGTGCTGAATTACCTTATCATAACACAACATATTCCGCAGCACTTTACCTTTTAGAGGAGACTTGTACATAAAATAAGACATTACAGAATAACAATAATCACATAAACAAGAGATACCAAGAGGAATGAGGGCCCTGCTTGCAAGCTTACAAGTTATGAGGAAATAGGGGAAATACGAAAGGTGGATGGTAGCAATTGCTTTGTCCTGATCAGCCATAATGTAATAAATCGGGTGCTCATGTAATGCTGCATGAACCAGTTATCAACCATTATGTGTAAAAGTACAGACACAGAGGGCTATTAAATGCATAAAGCGTATGAGACCATGATACAAGGATCCTGGATATGAAGAAAATTTTGAACACAGGGATAGCTAGATAAATGTGTTAGGTGGTGTTCGGTACATATATTGGCAAGGCTTGGTGAGCAGCAGAGAGCAGTGTCTGAATTCCAGCTTCTCAATGCCCATCATTGTAACACTCAGCCCCCACACGTAACAACTGCCGAGTGGGTGTGGATCAATCATATGCAAGGTTCATCAAAACTTTGAGTGCTGAACTTAGATAGTGAGCGCTGACGATGCTATTGTCAGCATAACCATCCCACTGCTCTGTCCACTAAAACATTCACTGCAGAATCTCACAGAGGAAGCTTTGAATGCCTATGGCTATGGAGCAAGATTTTACAGTGGCTGATACCACACAGCCCAGCCTCACACAATATTCTCAAGCTACATTGGGTGATGATAAGGTACAGGAGGAGGAGGAAGATTAGGAGGAACAGGAGTTTGTGGTCTGTGCTACAGAGGGGACCCCCAATCCAGGCATCATCTCTGTCTAGCATTGACGGCCTGAAGAGGAGGAGGAGGAGTCTGTGCATTGTGAGGAGAGGATGGTTAGTGTTCTTCCTCATCAGGACACTGAACTTTTAACTCTTTGCAGGCTGCCACACAAGGCAGAGTTCATGTCCAGATGCCTTTCCCAAGACCCTCGAATGAATTGTATTTTGCCCAACATGAAATACTGGCTGTGGACCTTTGTTGACACATGGTGCAAGGAGAAATTTCCTTTTCTCATGTCGGAGGCAGACTTGCCGTTTTCAATGCAGGCACCCAGAGGGCCATTGTGGAAGACTTGATAAAACTATTACCCTCAGACAATGCTGCTGGCAGAGGTACCAGCTTTTTTCACCCACAAGTATTACAGGGGAGGGCCATGCACACCAGATGCAACTTGGGAGGGGAAATGTCCACCAACTGGGCCATTTTCATGAGATCGTCACATCAGCAAGAGCTATCTGTGGGTGTAACTATGACAAGGAGGGAGAAGTTGACAAAGATGGTGAAGGACTACTTAAGTGACCATACCAGCATCCTTCCTTATTCTTCAGTGCCCTTTAACTGTTGATTGTCCAAGCTCCACATCTGGCCCGACCTCTCCGTGTACACCTTGGAGGTGCTGCCATGCCCTGCCGCAAGTGTGTTGTCTGAGCAGGTTTTTAGTTTGGCTGGTGCAATCATAACAGATATGTGCACACACCTGTTAATGGAAAATGCAGACAGGCTGACTCTTCTAAAATTTAGCAAGAGCTTGATTTCCTCCGACTTTGTAAGCCTTACTGATGACAGCAACATCATGTAAAAGCAGCTCAAATTTTTTTTAGGGATGTTGTATTAATACTGATGGAGTCATTTTGACTCCTTTCGTTTTTTATTTCTCTTCTGTGACTACATTTTTCAGAATTCCGGCTTGAAACTCGGTGACTTTTCCTCAAATATGATGTGAAAAAAGATTTTGTGAGAATAAATAATTTTGGTAAAAAATTTGCGCGTTTTTTTCAAAATTTACCAAGAACTACTGAAGGGAGTCATTTTGACTCCCTACTATATTTTGAGGTCCTTTTGTCACTAAATGTTGCTATAAAGTTTTGTGCATAATTTTTTCACTCTGTCTTATTTACCCTGATGTTCATATAGATGTAGTTCAATTTACATGTCAACATTTCACATTTTCCTTGTGTTTTACCTGCTTGTATTACTGTGTAATGCTGAACAAAATAGCTTGTTTACTCTACGCTCTTATCTTATGCTAATGAAGGGTGGTGTTTTTCTAAGGTCCTAGCAGGAGACAGTATTCTGGATACTAACTTTACTTTCAGTTCAGCTGAAGAGACAAAGAGAACAGACGCAGACATACGAGCTCTGAAGACTCATACAGGTATGAATTGTTATGAAATAGTTTAGCTGTCTGTCAACTTATTCAGCCCACCTACTTTTGAAGGTGGCAGAACAGTTATTATTTCTTTTAGTTTTCATTTCATTTCTATTTTTCAGCAGGGAACTATATAGAATTATGGAATTTGTGAGGAATATGGAGAGAAGACGTTTGATAAAGCCTCAGGATATTCTGGCTACTTTGCAATCCATACCGGAGGATGAATCGGAATCCGAATTGCAGGAACATGTATTTGATTCTGACAGTGATGAAGATTTCATTCCTCAGAACATATCAAGTGAATCTGAAGACTCAGAAGGAACAAATCCAGAAGGTAAGTAGTTATGTGTATTTATTTGCTCTTCCACACACTGAGTTAGGGCCTGTGCACACTAGCAGAATTCTGGCTGAATAGCCATCTGGATATTCTTGCCGCAATACAGGCCGTACCTGCCCGCTCATGCCTGAAGCTCCGCTCCGAACCCAGGGCTGAAGCCGCTGTCAGGGACAGAGCAGCGCTTGCTTACGTGCGAGCACGGCTCCATCCCAGACAGCGGCTCCAGCCCGGGGTTCGGAGCGGAGCTTCAGGTATGAAACTCCGCTCTGTACCTGAGCGGGCAGGTACGGGCCGGATTGTGGTGAGAATATCCGGTCGGATATTCCGCCGCTAATCCAGCCAGTGTGCACGGACCCTTACAAAACAAAAATTCTAAATATTCATCAACTTTTTTCCAGATATTCCAAGCACATCAACTGGGGATCGGGCTCATGCAGTTATGTTGCCTCGTGACCATCCTCCTGGTCGTGGACAGAAAAAATCAGCAAAACGTCCCAGAAATGAAAGAACAACAGATAACGATGGCGGCGAAGGTAATGCAACAACAAACACCAGAGAAGACGAATCTGAAGGAATACTAGTTTCAGCGGATGGTATTCAATGGAAACCTGTTGAAATTGGACAACACTTGCCTGGTAGGCGTGACAGCCAAAATATTCTTCGAGAAGCACCTGGCCCTACAGGATACGCCAGAAGAAATATCATTATCGATAGTCCTTTGAGCGCATGGCATTTATTTTTTGATTCATATATATTGACACATATAAAGAACTGTACGCTTGCAGAAGCATGCAGGAACAATAGTTTACAGTTTACTCTATCTGATGAGGAGCTAGATGCATTCATTGCAATATTCTATGCTCGTGGAATATCTGGCACGAACCGTCACTCGATTAGCAGTATTTGGTGTAATGACTGGGGAATACCGTTTTGCAAAGTGACAATGTCTAGGGACCGCTTTGTTGAAATTATGAGGTTTCTCAGATTTGATGAGAAATCTACTCGATCGGAGAGACTGCAAACGGACAAGTTTGCTCTATTTTCTACTGTGTGGGACAGGTTTATTGAAAATTGTATTGCGTGTTACAAACCTGGCCCATACATAACGGTGGATGAGCAACTTTTCCCAAGCAAAACTAGGTGTCCATTCACGCAGTACATGCCTTCCAAACCAGATATATATGGCCACAAATATTGGCTAGCTGTTGATAAGGAGAGCAAATATCTGGCAAATGGCTTCCATTATCTAGGCAAAGATGACACACGCCGTGCTGAGGACCGTTTAGCTGACCATGTGGTAATGAAGTTATTGGACCCGTTTTTGAAAAAAGGTCGCAATGTTACAACCGATAATTATTTTACTTCATTAAAATTAGCTAAACAGCTAAAAAGCAAAGGAACAACCATCGTGGGAACACTGAATAAGATAAGGCGAGAAGTGCCTAAAGAAATAAAATCCATGAAAGAGGAATTGTACAACACTAAAGTGTTTAGAAATGAAGACAATTTTACACTTACAGTATATCAATGAAAGCCCAACAAAAATGTTGTCATTTTGAGTTCCGTCCATCCAGATGTTGTTGTTGCGTCTGATTCCGCTAAAAAAACTCCAGAAACGGTAAAGTTTTACAATGAAACAAAATATGGAGTAGATGTAGTGGATCAGATGGCACGAAAATATACCACACGAACATCCACAAGGAGATGGCCTGTTCATGCATTTGAAAATGCCTTAGACTTTGCGGGTATAAATGCATGTATAATATTCAAGGAGATTACCCACCAAAAAATGTCACGCAAGGCATTTTTGCAAACGCTTGTGAGAGAGTTGAGTGGTCCTTATGTCACAGATAGGGAAAAGGGTTCCACGTCCCAAGTTTCTACATGTTCAGAAGTGATGGTTCAAACAAAATTTTGCCAGATCAAAGAAAAGTGCAAGAAAAATAGATCTGTCGGCAATTGTAAGACTTGTGGTAAGTCTTTGTGTGGGCAATGTACTGCCATAAATCAAAGGCAATGCCTAAAATGCGAAACACCAAATGTTTAGAAGGTGAATTCTGCGCCATATTTTCATTTTTATGCTCCTCCACCTACATTTTCTCTGCTTTTTGTTCTTCAGTTGTTGTTTATATGTGTGCACTTGAATAAAAAAAAATGTTTGAAAAACGTCTATTATAATTATTGTTATTTTCTGTAGAAAAATAAGAAAAGCAGAAAAAAAACAATCAAAAGCATTACTGTTGGATCTCACAATAATAATACATTACAAAAAATATAATTATTAATAAATAACCACAAATGAAACTCTAAAAATAAACGAAAACAAGCAAGGAGTCAAAATGACTCCTTTCAGTAGTTCTAGGCGGGGTCACGAGTCCAGTAGTCCTAGTGTTAATAACCATCCCTTACTATCCAAACCCATTTTTTTCAGTAAATTACCTCCTCCTCCTGCTTCTGCAACAAGTACTTAGTGGTCATGTATGTATCCCCAACGTGGCTAATGTTTTGTACTTTGTGAAAACTTGGCATATTGTGCAATGGTGAAACTTGTAGTCGCTATTGATTCCCTTGCTGACACACTGCAATAGCAGAGTAATGAAGATTATTGCCCCCGCGAAATTGTCACATAAGCTTATCTGTACCCGGATTGTTCCAGTCATGCAACTGCTAGATAAAGATACCGTATTTTTTAAACCAATAGAAAATTATAATATTTTTAAAGATTGCCTTGCTGACTCACTCCAAATGCGGAGTAATGAAAATTATTGCCAATGCTAAATTGTCACGTAAGATTATCTCTACCGGTATTGCACCAGTCGCACAACTGCTAGATAAAGATATGCTATTTTTTTAACCAATAGAAAATTATGACTTTTGTTTAGGTTACCTTGCTGACACACTCCAAACTAATATTTTTGCCCCTGCTAAATTGTCATGTAAGATTATCCGTACCCGGATTGCGCCAGTCGCACAACTGCTAGATAAAGATACTCTATGTTTTAAGTCAATAGAAAATTATGATCTTTGTTTCGATCGCCTTGCTGACACACTTCAGATGTGGAGTAATGAAGATTATTGGCCCTACTAAATTGTCACGTATGATTATCTCTACCTGGATTGCGCCAGTCGCACAACTGCTAGACAAATATTAGGCATTTAAGCAATAGATGAGGAATATTATTTAGCAATTAGATTTTAAAATGGATGTTGCTATATGCTGCCACTGAAGAATGTTAAAAAAAATGTATAGACTGCTAAACAGGATTAGTATGTAGGGCTTTTGTATATGGTGTTACTACCTAATATTAATTCCCTCTCCAAATAGCTGATTTTTATATTTTGGTAGTGGATGAAACCTTTCCTACTTCACTCTAATCCCACAGTCTGTTCCAAATACTAACTACTATATAAGGCCTGTCCCACACGTCCAGATAATTCCGGTACCGGAAAAATCGGTACCGGAATTATCCTTGTGTCCATGTGCTTACGTAGCACATCAGTGTGGCACATGTGCGGCAGCCGTGTGCCGCCCATGTGCCGACTGAGGACCACACGGACCGTGCAGGAGACAGCGCTACAGTTAAGCGCTGTCCCCTGCGTGTGGTGCTGAAGCCGGTATTCATCCCTTCTTCCCAGCAGCGTTCGCTGGAAAGAAGGAATGATAAATCATTTTTTAACATTTTTTTTGTTTTTAAAATAAAGTTGCTGGTAATCTGCCCCCTCCCACCCCCTGTGCGCCTGCCCGCTTGCATTAAAATACTTACCCAGCTCCCTCGGTGCTTCTATCCTCTCAGCGTCGCAGCTCTTACTGTATGAGCGGTCACGTGGTGCCGCTTATTACAGTAATGAATATGCGGCTCCACCCCCATGGGAGGTGGAGCCGCATATTCCTCACTGTAATGAGCGGGACCACGTGACCGCTCACACAGCACAGGCTGCCGGCGCTGAGAGGAGACATCGCTGGAGCTGGGTGTCGGTGAGTATTTCCTGGCAAGCGGGGGGGGAGGGCACACAGGGTATGGGAGGCGGGAGGGGACGCAAATACTTTATTTTTAAGGGGAAAGACAAAAAAAAAGATTATTCATTCCTTCTTTACAGCGAATGCTGCTGGGAAGAAGGGATGAATTCCGGCTTCAGCACCACACGTGGGGGGGACAGCGCTTACAGTAGCGCTGTCTCCTGCACGGCACAGGGACTGCACACGGACAGCATCCACGTACGATACGTGTTTGACATGGACCCATTGACTTTAATGGGTCCATGTGATCCGTGCGCTCCCATGAACACTGACATGTCTCCATGTTTTCCAAACGGACACACGGTCCGTGAAAACATGCTGACATGTGCAGAGACACATTGATTTTAATGTGTCTGCATGAGTCAGTGTCTCCGTTACGTGAGGAAACTGTCACCTCATGTACCGGAGCCACTGACGTGTGAAACCGGCCTAACAGAGTGGAAAGTAGTAGAGATCTGCAGCATGTACTTGCAATGATGAGAACATCCTGCTGCCTGCATTTAACTCTCCTCCTATTAAATTTCTCCCTCCAAAATTCACACCTATCAAACAAATAATCTTGACAATCTTCAGCTCTTAAAAGAGCTTTTGGAAATGAATAACACTTACTATAAGCTCCAATCACTCTCCCTACGCTCCTTTCACACTCCCTACGCTCAAACTACGCTCTCCCTATGCTGTTTCCGGCTGCAATGTGCGCAAGATGGAGCCAGTAGTCTTTAAATATCTCCTATGATGCTGGAAGGCCAGAAATTGTCTGTAAATAAAGCTCCAAACATGCTGGGCGGGTTATTCAAATATACCGAGGCGAATATCTAATTTGTTCGAGGAACGAATAGCCCAAATACTGTACTCTTCGTGCAAGTAACGAATAGTGCTGAATGTATACGCTCATCACTAATAGTTATCTGTTATCTTACTTGCTGCTCATAGATTACAGAAATACTGATTGAAAATATTGTGCAATGCCTTAAAGAACAGTTTGTAGGACAAGCTAAACACGAATAGCTGGAATTCCAGTGCACTGAATATAGAGTTGAAAAACAGAGAACAGGTTGTGTAATAGGGATGCAGGAAATAGGATTTCATTACATAGTCTACCAAATAATACAAAAAGAAATGACCTTCCACTCTTGTTCTCCTACCAGGAAGCTGCAGCTAATTACATGCTTCGGCTGTGTCACTTAGGCTGGGTTCACAGTGCTTTATGGCGGTACGTTTAACGGACTACGTTACACCGCGGCATAACGCGGTGCAACATAGTCCGTTAATGCCGCCATAGACTGCAATGTCAGATGCATCGCTAGCGCATGCCCACAATGGGCGTGCGCTAGCGATGTGCCATCATTTGAGTGACGGACCCGAGACGCGGGCTGCAGCGTTTCCGGGTCAATTACTGCTAGCGCAGATGGAGCTAGCAGAAGCTCCATCCATGCTAGCGCTGTGCAAAGTCGGCACTTGCGTTAGCGCAGTCCGTTTAACGTATGCGTTGAACGGACTGCACTAACACAATGTGAACCTAGCCTTATGCACAGATCAAACACTCCATCCAGAGCCAGAGAAACCTCTTGCACACACTGCAGAGAATATCTACAGGGTAAACTGGTTGATATTACAAGTTTGAAAGTCATGACATGGTAATTTATGCTGTGAATGTCACTGTGGATGTTTCCCTGCACTGCAGTACATTTGGTTTCACACAAATGTATTTCATGGTCCACAAACAGATCCGAATGCATGGACAGACTAGATCTACCGACCTGAATATAAATTCTCATAGTAACAAGAGGCATTGTAGTCTTTACATGGACCTAGAAATACGCTCGTGTGAACCGGACTTACTTGCTTTCAATGGATAACACCTTATCGAGCACTATATCACCAATAAGTCATGTTAAAACATCATTTTTATTAGAAATGATTAAAATGTACCATAAATGTAATAAAATGCAACAGATTTAACCAAAAAATATCGCTTCTATGGATATCATAGAGGGAGTATAGATTTGCCCTATTGAGCGACTGATGTCTCCTACCTTGCCGGGGAGGTTGGCACCACGGAAGTTGACAAATGGCGCCTATGCTCACTGTCGGCTATGCCTATGCAGCAAATTTAAGTACAAAAAGTTCTAATCCCACCCAGGACAACATCTGCAAAGAGTTTGTATGTTCTCTCCGTGTTTGCGTGGGTTTCCTCCGGGTACTCCGGTTTCCTCCCACATTGCAAAGACATACTGATAGGGAATTTAGATTGTGAGCCCCAATGCGGGGACAGCGACGATAATGTGTGCAAACTGTAAAGCGCTGCGGAATATGTTAGGGCTATATAAAAATAAAGATTATTATTATTATTATTATTAGTATAACAAAGACAACATCCCAAACACAGTGTCATGGGTTAACCGTGACAGATAGGAGCCAGAAGACTGCAAGACTGATTTTTCATACTCCGGCACTGATTAGAAGCACTTCACCTTCACATTAAAAGGTGCAAATTTATTTTAGCAGTGCAGGGGTTAATCTGCCCAGTTGAGAGGTCCTGAAAACTTTAAGGCTCTCAGCTATGCAATGTTTGTCATTCCCATCTCCTACATAATCTGGACCCTGGCTAGCAATCATTGTCAGAGTAGCTTATGCTGCATGGTTGGAGGTTGTTGGTGGCTGTTATTAGAGAAGGCGTTTGGTGGATTTATCTGTAACTGTTGCTAGGTTTTTAGTGTATGCTAATTCCCTTTCTTCTACTTTGGTTTAACTGCCCAGTGTTTACCTCTGTTGTTTATGTGTGCATATTTGCATGATTGGCATTTTCCTTTATCTCTGTTCATATTACCTTGTTAGTCTGGTTGGTGTATTACAGTACTTCTCCCCTCTTCCCTGGGTGGGGGAAGGGTACAGACTGAAGACAGATTCAGAAGCTAAGGAAAGGTACGTGGGCCCAACATCTTCACCGTTCAGAGTAATCTGCGGAACACGGCAAGCCATGGTGCTCTTAGCGTTAGGGACAGGGAAGGAGCCAATCTCAAATTTGGCATGAACGTAGTGGATTCGGATTCGTGTTTGTTTTCATGAGCATTTTTACTCAAAGTTGGCAAAAGTCAGTCACAGTTCGGGAAATCAATAGGTTTCCACTAATGCTTTTGGATGACTTTGACTAGGATAGTAATGCTGTATGATGAGCGAGATGGACAAGGGGGAGGGGGTGTGGAGAGGTTAAAGGAGAGTCTGTAGAGATTACAGGAGCAGCACATGTTTTTTTCTCTTTACTTTATGTGTGTTGATTCCAGCAACCAACCAGGGCACCAAAACCATCCACAACATCATAACACAAGGATTTCTGTGATTGGCTGCTGAAGTTACATGTTTCTGGACATATAAAAAGTGGACATCTTGTTTGGCTGGTGCCATTTGCTCAGTGTCACAGTGTAGAGAGGTCGCTCCTGCACTAGTGCTGGTGCTGCTGATAGTGAACTTGTGTGTGAAATGGATTTTCCAGCATCGAAGTAGATTGTGCAAAAACTGTGTGGCAGTCTCCAGAAGGCTCAATTGCTACTCCAAATCGCTTGTGCTTAAATTGCGTTTCACAGGTAAATCAGAATGCCAGATTTCCACTTAAAAATTGTTAGTACTAATATAGTGTTCCAGCCATGGGGGCCCAATTCGTTATTCCAAATCATTTGTGCTAAAACTGTGTTTCAGTGGGAAATCAAAAGGACAGATTTCATTTAAAAATCATTAGGCCTAATATATGCAAATTGCCTCTTCAGAGAAAAACAGGACTTGAACTCTATAGCGCTTCCTTTTGGGAGTAGCGATCCTACAAGTCGCAATCAACCCTTTAACGAGTCTTGCAATATGGCTTAGGATAAAAGCCAAATCAGTATCTCAATTTTTCAGACACTATGTTTTGGGCTGTTGGCCCTCGTCAATGCGAAGCATGAGCTCTAATTTGGCTAGGTGACAGGCTCTGGACTGAGATTTGCATATTAAATTTTCCAGAGGAGCATTGCACAGCGAATAAGCCTCCTTACCTTGACAAGCCAGAGCTGGTAGATCACTCTCCACCAGGAGAAACCTTACCCCTTAGACCTTAGGCCTAATATAGTGTTGCATCCATGAGGCACAATTAGCTACTCCAAATTGTTTATGCTAAAACTATGTTTCAGAAGGCCATATTTCCACATAAAAATAATTAGGCCTATTATAGTGGTGCAGCCACAAGGCCCAATTAGGTTTGCCTTGTAGATGAGGTTCAGAAAGAGCATGTGCTCCAGTGGATGGCCAACGCTGCATCACATGTCCTCTCCTTTTCCTCCACCTTAACATCACACACAATACAATCCCTTTGAGGTGGCACCCCAATCATCCTTATTTCCCCCCCGCATCAAAAATTTCCAAACGCCCAACTGAATGTGGGACACCTCAGAAGAGCCATTATGAAGAGCTGTTCACACATTGTATTCAATAGCCAACAGAGGTCTGCTCCGAAGAATCACAAAGTCCAGAGGAGGAGAGCATCTGCATTGATGCTCAAATTTTTTTCATGTTGGATCCAAAGCCCGTCGAAATTGGGTCCGAGCAGAATCCAGCCCTCGTCACCAAACGTTGACCATCAAGAGTGGAGGTAATCCTGATGAGACTCAGATATCAGAGGCACGTGCAAACTGTACTTTGGTTTCAGGACAGGAAAAGGAGGAGGATGATTCTCGGGGTGAGGAATGTAAGAACAGAAGAATGATGATGAGGTTGTAGATCCCACTTGGTGTGAACCCAGAGGTACGCAGCTGAGTAGCTCAGCAGAGGAGGAGGAAGATGAGGAGGCTACTTTGCGTCTTCCT
The DNA here is from genome assembly GCF_032444005.1 of Ranitomeya imitator. Classification (NCBI taxonomy): domain Eukaryota; kingdom Metazoa; phylum Chordata; class Amphibia; order Anura; family Dendrobatidae; genus Ranitomeya; species Ranitomeya imitator. The sequence continues at coordinate 47,782,491 of NC_091283.1, forward strand.
ACGCAGATATAAAATAATGCAACCATGCCAAGCACTGCATCCTCAGCCCCAACTCTGGCTGTGACCAACACTGGTTGCGACTGTTCGCAAGTGCAGCATGGGTTGCCTAACCTAGGCTTTTTTTGAGACTACAAAGGATGACCCAACACATACCATCTGTCAAATTTGCAAAAAAAACTCAGTAGAGGCAAAAATTACAATAATTTGACAACAACATCCATGAACCAGCACATGTGCAATCAACATGCCTTAGTGTGGGAATCTCATTGTGCTAAAATGCGGATTAGTGGGTCTCGCCAACCACCGGCAGTCCCTTCAACCTCATCGCATGCTTCTTTCTCCTCCATCACCATTCCAAGTCTTCTCACACAGGTCTCTGGCCGCAGAAACTAAAATTGTTTACCCACTACAGTAGGGAAGAGTGAGAGATGGTCAGCTGTTATGGAAGAAGACATGACTGCTGCTTTTGTGTCACCTAGCACAACACATCTTTCTGAATCCATAATGACATCTCCCTCTGCACCTCACTCACAATCCAGCAGTTTGTCCTGTTCTCTGTACTCCTTCTTCTCTCTGCACAGCTGCCACTCTTGGTCTTGCAGTTGTCATCATGTAAAAGAATGTTTCCTCCTACACATGGCAAAGCTAAGAGCTTGAACTTCACCATCTCCAATCTGTTGGCCATTGAAATGTTGCCTTTCCACCTGGTGGATACACATGGTTTCAGAAAGTTGATGGCCATCACAGTCCTCCAATACCCATTGCCCATGTGCCATTACTTCTCTAAGAAAGTTGTGCATGTGCTGCACCAGCATGTCACAGACAACAACACTTGTTCCTTGAAAGAATCTATGTCTGCCAAAGTGCATTTTATCACTAACACCTGGATGAGCAAACATGGGTAGGTGCGTTACATCTCGCTGACTGGGCACTGGGGACTCTGGTGGCTGTGGATCAAGTGGTCAAGGGGCTGCTCCACAAGTCTTTGAATCCCCAAGGCTTGCGGAACAAACCTATGTATCTAACAGTTATTCCACTGCTTTTGCCTCCTCTACCTCTTCTAGAGTCTCCACCTGTGCCATCAGCCTCTCTCTTAATCAGACATGCATTCCAACAGTACAGATAGAATCTATCCCACCTCTGTACTGCACAGCTATGGCTCACCACAATTAGGCAGTGTTAAAATTAATATGCCTTGGGGATCTCAGCCAACAGCTCAAGAGTTGTGGACAAGTATCCAGGCCAAGTTGGAGCAATTGCTGTCTCCACTAAACCTGGAGCCAGGGAAGGCCATGTGCAATAATGGTGCCAGCTTGGTGGTGGCCCTATACCGTGAAAACCTCACACATGTACGTTGCATGGCTAACAGCCTCAACCTTTTGGAACAGCAAATTCTCTGCCACTATCCCAACCTTGATGCGCTGCTACAGAAAGCACGGTCGCTGTGTGCTCAATTCCACCGATCGCACCCCACAGGTCATCAACTTGCATTACTAAAGAGGTCTTTCAGTCTACCGGTTAGCAATTTGATATGCAATGTTTCTGCATGGTAGAATTCCTCTCTGCACATGTTGCAGTGGCTGTGACATCAGCGACGAGCTCTTGTGCAGTATGTCCTTTTGTTTAGCCTGGGCCAACGCAGTCTGGACATGTTGCAAATTAGGCTTGCGGAGTGGGCACAGGTGTAGGACCTCTGCACCCTTCTGCACAGCTTTGAAATAAGCATCAATATTCTGGTCATCTACAGTACAGACCAAAAGTTTGGACACACCTTCTCATTTAAAGACTTTTCTGCATTTTCATGACTATGAAAATTGTACATTCCCACTAAAGGCATCAAAACTATGAATTAACACATGTGGAATTATATACTTAACAAAAAAGTGTGAAACAACTGAAATTTTGTCTTATATTCTAGGTTTTTCAAAGTAGCCACCCTTTGCTTTGATGACTGCTTTGCACACTCTTGGCATTCTCTTGATGAGCTTCAAGAGGTAGTCACCAGGAATGGTCTTCCAACAATCTTGAAGGAGTTCCCAGAGATGCTTAGCACTTGTTGGCCCTTTTGCCTTCACTCTGCGGTCCAGGCCAGGTAATCTGGCGTAGCACCCCATCACTCTTCTTCTTGGTCAAATAGCCCTTACACAGCCTGGAGGTGTGTTTGGGGTCATGGTCCTGTTGAAAATTAAATGATGGTCCAACTAAACACAAACCGGATAGAATAGAATGCCGCTGCAAGATGCTGTGGTAGCCATGCTGGTTCAGTACGCCTTCAATTTTGAATAAATCCCCAACATTGTAACCAGCAAAGCACCCCCACACCATCACACCTCCTCCTCCATGCTTCACGGTGGGAACCAGGCATGTAGAGTCCATCCGGTCACCTTTTCTGCGTCGCACAAAGACACGGTGGTTGGAACCAAAGATCTCAAATTTGGACTCATCAGACCAAAGCACAGATTTCCACTGGTCTCATGTCCATTGCTTGTCTTCTTTAACCCAAACAAGTCTCTTCTGCTTGTTGCCTGTCCTTAGCAGTGGTTTCCTAGCAGCTATTTTACCATGAAGGCCTGCTGCACAAAGTCTCCTCTTAACAGTTGTTGTAGAGATGTGTCTGCTGCTAAAACTGGTGGCATTTACCTGGTCTCTAATCTGAGTTGCTGTTAACCTGTGATTTCTGAGGCTGGTGACTCGGATAAACTTATCCTCAGAAGCAGAGGTGACTCTTGGTTTTCCTTTCCTGGGGGTCCTCATGTGTGCCAGTTTATTTGTAGCGCTTGTTGGTTTTTGCCACTGCACTTGGGGATACTTTCAAAGTTTTCCCAATTTTTCGGACTGAATGAGCTTCATTTCTTAAACTAATGATGGCCACACATTTTTCTTTACTTAGCTGCTTTTTTCTTGCCATAAAACAAATTCTAACAGTCTATTCAGTAGGACTATCAGCTGTGTATCCACCAGACTTCTGCACAACACAACTGGTGGTCCCAACACCATTTATAAGGCACGAAATCCCACTTATTAAACCTGACAGGCCACACCTGTGAAGTGAAAACCATTCCCGGTGACAACCTCTTGAAGCTCATCAAGAGAATGCCAAGAGTGTGCAAAGCAGTGATCAAAAGAAAAGGTGGCTACTTTGAAGAACCTAGAATATAAGACATAACTTTTGTTGTTAAGTATATAATTCCACATGTGTTCATTCATAGTTTTGATGCCTTCAGTGTGAATGTACAATTTTCATAGTCATGAAAATACAGAAAAAATCTTTAAATGAGAAGGTGTGTCCAAACTTTTGGTCTGTACTGTATATGCTGGAGCACACTTTAAATAGTCTGTGTGAGGAGGTGATGGTCCCAGAGCAAGCAGTGGAAGCGGAGTAGGATGCGGAAGGGAAAACAATATTTCAAATTTCTGGACTGTCATCACACAGGTGGGTGCCATGGGACGATGGCTTACAGTGATCAAGGGAGGCTCATGGTACCAGAAAAATTGTTAGGGAAGTTGAATGAGCCGAGGAACAAATGGAGGAAGAGGAGGTGATGGTCATACAACAGTCAGGAGATGAGAATAATGAGCCACTCTCTGTTGTCTGTGGTTGGCGGGAGGGGTTGGAGGAAGCAATCTTGAGTGTTACCCCGCCACCAACACACCATGGACTTGGACCTCATGGAAGTTCCTTTTTGCTGCACTATCTTCAGGCACTATGCCCCTTATTGGTAGGGTTATAAATGGAGCTGACTACTGGGTTGCCACTCTGTTAGATCCATGGTACAAGAGTAAATTTATCCGTATGCTTCTCCCATGGAAAGGGATAACCACATGCTGGAGTATTGAAATACGCTTGTAGACAATTTTAAGAGTGGTTTCTCCAATACAGCAGTGAGGGTCTTAGTGTGCATCCCAGTTGTAGACGTCCAATCCTGGGAAAGTCAAGGCGTCACCGCCAAATCATTAGCAGCAGCAGCAGTGTAAATGGCATAAGCAATTTCTGTGAGTCATTTAACATATTTTTTAGACCAGCCTGTGAACCACCAGAACAGAATACATGTCTGACATGAGAAACAACTGGATAGGATGGTGCAGGTGTATCTGGATCTCAATATCAATGCCATCTGGGGACATTTAGACCCTTTTGCATTTTGCTCTTCAAAAATGGAAGAGTCCTGAGCTCACCTGTCACGCCTTGGAGGTTTTTTCATGCCCGGCAGCCATCATTCTGTCAGAATGTGCCTTCATCGCTGCTGGTGGTATCCCAATATATAAGCGCATTCGGCTATCCCCTCAAAGTGTAGACCGCCTAACTTTCATCAAATCTAACAAGTCATGGCTCTGATGAGTTTTGCACACCAATTGCAGATTGGGCAGACTAGGTGATGGTGTCATTTTTAGTGTCATGTATTGATCTCACATTATTGCAGTCTGTGCCATCTTTGCAGTGTTTTCTGTGCCTGCTGTTGCTACTGCTGCTAATGTTACAATTTATTTTTAAATATGGAGACTCCAAATTGTTTCTTCATCTGGTGGGCTGCCTGTAGTAGAAGGTGTGTCAGAGACCAATTATAATGTTTCTACTCTGTAGAAATTAATGCCACTTTAGTGATATGTGACGATTAATTTTTTGAAATGTGGAGACACCAAGTTAGGTCTCCATCTGGTGGGTTGCCTATGTCAGTAGGGCTCCCAGACAGGCAGGCCAGCACAACTACCTGTGTTACTTTCTTTATATTTTTCTACTAATATTACTATATGAAACTGATATTTGGGCCATCTGAGTGTGGCTGGAATAATAAAAAAAAATTGGAGGTGTTGCATTTGGTATGAGGTCTCCGAGCTAAGAAAACTTACACTGCTTTCTTAACCACTAGATCCTCATTAAAACTTCAATTCCAAGCTGTAAATGCTGGGCCAGACACTGATACCTCATGAAGGGCCCATGGCTGACTGCTGCTGTGCCATTTGTAAATTTCAACTTTGACTCAATGATGCCACATTTCATTGTGTCTGCCCCTAATTTTAGCTGTTTGAGAATCTTTTTGTCACCCCTTAAGACTTGGTTTTGCCTCCCATTGAATCTAGTGGGGTTTGAGTACGTTCAACGAACTTTTTGACAATGTGTTTGTCAAACTGCGGTCCGTTTGGCAAATCCGAACCAAACTCTAAAAGGTTCGCTCATCTCTACACCTGACAAAAGTGACATGCAGATTGGAGAATATTTTGATATATATGTAGATTATACTAGGGCATTAAGAAATTCGAACCCCCCCAATAGAAAAACTTGTAGGAATCCCTTACCTAAAGCTCTCCAGATGAAACACGCTCTATGTCTTAAATGATAAGCTATATTAGCCTGCATACATAGCTCATACTAATGTATGGCAGCTCACACTTATGAATAGCGATATCTTGTGCCAGGACACTTTTAACCCAAAGTAAGGTGCACAAAAAGTGCTAAGCACATGTCGAAATTTATTGGCTATGCGATCACAGAGGTGAATATTCCTGTACATACATAATTGCAACGTTAAAAAAGTCAACCAATATTTATATAATTACAACCTTTTCCCAACAAAAAACGTAAACCACTATTTTATATACACAGAGATATTGTGCATATTACCATTCAAGTTTGCATATTCTAGACCCGTTTCCTCTCCAATGGGTTCGTCAGGAGAACATGCTCCGCTTTCATCATGGCCAAAGAAACATGCAAGTATAGACTTGCCACAGTAGACAACTTAAAAGATGGTTTAGTCACTCAGAGAGTCCAGAAGGCTTGAGGGGAACAGTGTGTATTTTCTCTCTAGAGGAAAGATATATATCTTGGTACCGTGTTAGCCAGTAGATAGAAAAATATTTAGAATTGAGAGTCCTCAGTGGTTGATACCTTTTAATGGCTAAAGATGGTAACAAATTGCAAGCTTTCGAGACTACACAGGTCAAGACTAAAAGAAATTCTGAAGAATCAGATATTTATGCACAACATTTTTTTTTCTGTGCTATGCTGTGCATAAATATGTGATTCTTCAGGATTTCTTTTAGTCTTTGCCTGATGAAGAGACCTGTGTAGTCTCGAAAGCTGGCAATTTGTTACCATCTTTAGCCATTAAAAGGTATCAACCACTGAGGACTCTCAATTCTAAATATTTTCTCTCTTGCATTTACTACTTGACATACATTGATTTGTGGATTACACCTTATCATCTAACCTCAAGATAAGTATAAACTCAGTGTTTTGCCAGTTGTTGTGGGTTACAGCAGTCTGACCACCACTGATCAGTAAGTTATCTGTCCTGTGGATAGATAACTTAAATACTTAAAAACTTAAAAACGTTAAATACTTTTACTTTCTTTATGACTGCTATATTTACCACTGTATTCTTTGTTGCAATAAAGGTGGTAAAAGAAGATCTCTCAGGAGATTAGCTGTCATATAAATGACTAAAACTCTATAACGTATGGGATTTAAGCAAAGAAACAAGAACCTGCAGCTGTGGGCCTTAACTTTTGGCAATGGTATTTTTGCAAGAAGTCAGCACATAGTGTTCAGTTGCAGGTTGAACTGTCTCTCCCATGCCTAAAGGAACTCCATACTTTATAAACTGTACATTTCAAATCTAGAAATTTAAAGACTACAGGGGAGATTGAGCAACACCTTCCCCACCCATAAACTTATTGTACTTAAGTAACGTGTCCTTAAAAAGAACAATCTGTCTTCAGAGGTGTTATTTGGGAAAAGAAAAGAACTATCAGCAGCCAAGATGTTCCTACTAGAAGATGTTACTCTCCTCCTTACAGTGATGGTATCTTGTCTCATCTTATTCTTAAGCTTTATGCATTTTTGGAGAAAAGGAAACTTACCACCTGGACCTACCCCACTGCCGATAGTGGGAAACTTACTACAGCTAAGCAAAGGGGGCATAGTGAAATCTCTGCTGAACGTAAGTGTTTACCAAGCTCTGATCAACTTGTCACTAATTAACTTAAACTTATATTTGCCTTGATGCACCTATACACAAAAGGAGGCTTAAGTGGTGGCGCTTCCCACAACAATAACACAATCCAAACCGAAAAACACCCTTTGGGGCGCTGGGAAGAGCCGTGGGAGGATGCACACCTTCTAGACCTCAATTAGGTAACCGCATTTGTACTTTCTTACTTACCTTACGTCATATGTCATGTGTTACATGGTTAGTTTATGGTGGTATGGTGGAGTAGTAAGGTCCTAAGGGTTGCTTCTATGTATGGGACACTGATATTAAGAAGGGATGCTGTAAGCACCTTATATTTTCTATGTGTTTGTTAAGAAGCACAGGCGGTTTGTGAGATATGTACCTTATTTGTCTGAAGATATGTATTGGTGGGCTTCTCACGGCTTTCCCATGGGGTATTACCCGGAAAGAATGAAGTAGCTTTTTAATATGTATATGTATTGTCTTTATTTTTTTCTGCAATAAAATTTATTGGAGTTTTTATCTATGGTTGGCTTCTTTATAGATGACAGGGATCTTACTGCCATCTTGTGGTTGTTCATATAAGTGTACAAGGGTATACGACCTGGTTAGGCAGCGTGGGTCCCCGACGTGCATTTCGCGTACCGCTTCTTCCTGGGGGGTTTTGTCGCCGGCACGCACACCTCCATCCGACGCCCTGGAGACGCGTCTGAACTGTGGCTGGCTCCGCCCCTCCATCCTGACGCATCGGATGGAGGTGTGCGCGCCGGCGGCACATGACGCCGAGAGGGGCTGACGTCATGCCCGGTATGGAGGCGGAAGCGCCGCAACAAACCACTGCCACCATTGATTTACGGGTAGATAAAAGCACGCTAGACATGCTCACATACACGGCAAAACCCCCCAGGAAGAAGCGGTACGTGAAACGCGCGTCGGGGACCCATGCTGCCTAACCAGTTCGTATACCCTTGTACACTTATGTTGATTCAGACTGATCTCCTGTGTCCATATGCGGCTGCTGCTAATATTATATTGGAGGTGTATGCCCCTGTCTATTGAATGTATGCAACATCTTTATTTGTGACTGCTATACCTGTGTCTGCTACATTGGGATTATATTCAGGCATTATCCTGCTAAAGATCTGTGACAGACTTTAATTAAGCACTGTGCACTTTATTTGTGGTTTAGGTTATCATCACTATACTGGAGACGCATGCTCCAAATATACTAATATATATGTAACATACCTTGAAGCAATTGTATGCCCATGTTAAACTGATCTTACAGCTTTATCTGTGTCTGCCACATAGAGATTATATTGAGATTCTTACCTGGTTGATTAATACATATGTAATATAACTTGTGACAGACCCTGAACAGGCACTATGCGCCTTACTTTATGGCACTAGTTTACATTCTCTTATAAGCAGTCACCCAAGTTTACTATAGACCTCATATACAGCTTTATATTTCTGCTAGTTTCTTTGATATCAGAATAATTCTATATCCTCCTAGGATAGAGGGTTGTAGGCTAAGATTATCCACTCTGAACAAGAGGAATATATATAGTGCGGCATTATATGCATTCTTTCTAGCCCTCAGTCTGTATGTGATGTCCAGCATAATGGATGGTAACTTATGGTGATAATGACAGGATATTCAGGGGTACACTACCTAGTTGGCCAGCTATATTGTGCACTAGTATCTTCATTTTTAAATTGTTTTGTATTTTGTTTCTAAATTGTTTCTAATAAAGTGTTTATAAATTTTATAATGGCATTTGCTTCCGGTGTTTTTCGGTTTGGATTGTGTTATATTTGCCTTGAGTATGCACTCGCTATTGTATCAGCAGCAGGGACAAAAGCCAACCGCTGCTGCCATCTTTGAACCAACAATGGCATCATGACTACCCAAGGCAAAAGATACGGCACAATACCTGGCTGGCACAGTTATTGTACTGACAGTAATTAGTTTGGGGGTATATCTTGTATTTTATTTTATTTTTATGTTCCAATTACATAGAGTCAATTATTACCTTTACCTCTGCAATGTCAAAATATTGACCTTTAGATCAGCAGAAGACACCTTAGTAGAAGTGAATCCGAGCGGTAAAGTTCGAGGTTCTTACCGGACACCCAGTGTTGTCCGGTGCTGAACACCGAACACAGACTTCTCCTTGAAGTCTATTTTACAGTTTGGGAGTTTGGAGAGGAGAGAGAGATTCCAAACTCCATTGATTTCAAGAAGTTTTCAAAACTTTGGACGAAAGTTCGGTCGGGTACCAGAAACCGAACTTCCACAGGTGGTCATCCCTAGTTAGTACCAAAAGAAATGTAGGGACAGTCAAGAATCAGTCAATTCTTGCAGGATAGCATATGGACTGGTGCAGTAGTCTTTTGCCTTAATGGAATTGTCCCCTGACCAAACTAGAAATGAAATTGGGTTTATACTAACTCCATAGGTTTTTTTTTAATGTAGGCTTAGGAGATATAGCGGGTTGAGATGGACAATTTGTAAATGAACTGCTTTTTAGCACCCACTATTGACTTTCAATTGCAATCACCCTTTTTCTGCAGTACCACCTGGAGAAGAGAGTCTCATGTAAAGAAACTTCTTGCTGTCATTTTAGCTAATAAGCCACAGAGCTTAAAACAGTTTACATGCATTACAACAGTGTTATTTTTCATCCCCAGAACCTCAAGTTTTGAGGAATGTGCAGATTACTTTGACATAACAGTATCTATTTTTGAATTCCATCCAGATTACTCAGAAATATGGAGAAGTGTTCACCGTCTACCTAGGTTCCCGACCAGTCATTGTGGTAACGGGATACAAAGCTGTGAAAGAAGTTTATGTGGACAGAGGGGATGATTTCTTAGCTCGAGGTGATGTCTTTTGCTTTGATCTTGACTACAAAAACTATGGTGAGTAGTTTGTCATTATTTCCTTAATCCAATGTGTTCAGAGGCAGCAATGGTGTAGCTAGATGGCAGAGGATCATCTGTTTTGGAATCTGTGTGCTCTCCCGGATCATCAAGATCCATTGAGGGAAAAGATTACTATCTAATTGCTCTTTAGCAAATTCTAAACTAATTTCAATTTTTTGGTGTATACAAAATTATACATTTGTTATGTGAACAGTTTTTATGGTTCCACCCACAAACTATTTGATGTCTGTAGTTTAAACCTCTCTCCTTACAAGACACAAGGCATATGAGAAAATTCTGCCGATTTGTCTACTATTTCATTGAATTTGGAAGTCCACATTCCGGCTTTATGTACTGAGCTGCCAAATTTTTGGCAGTCAAATTGAAGAAATTCCCAGAGGATACCTCTCATAGAGAATAGACTGGGGTACTAAAAATGTCCGCACCACCAATATGCTTGATTTTTTTTTATTACAAACTTCCTATACAATACTTTGCCCATGTTCATTTGTAGAGATGACCAAGTCAATTCTAATTTTATCAAATATGCTATAAACATTCCTAAAAACTAAAATTATTTAGGAATTCAATTTCTAACAGGGGGACACTTTTTGAGGCTTGTAATAGGATAAAAAAATCAAACTATGATGATCGCCAATTTTTGTCCCCCGTCAAGGTTGACCAGCAGCCACCTGGTCCTCCAAAGGCTCCAATTTTGTCTTCCTCTTGTTTTGGGAAAGTAGATGACATAAGTAGTGCCCCATGTGACTGTATAGGGCTTGGCACAGAATGGAAGTCTCAGAGTTCTGGAATGAGAAGAAGATAGACAATAGAAGAGAGAAGATGGAAGAACTGATCAGAGGACTTGTGGTGGTAGAAGAAGTATAGGGAGGGCTGAGGAGAAGTGAATATAAAATTTATCTTAACCACTTCCCAGTAGTGATGAGCAAGTGTGCTTGTGACGTTAGTTTTCCGAGAATGCTCGGGTGTTCTCCGAGTATCTTGAGCATGCTCTTAGATTATTTTTGTGTCCCCGCAGCTGCATGATTTGTGTCTGTTAAACAACCTGAACACATGCAAGGATTGCCTGTTTGTTAGGGAATCCCCACATGTGTTCAGGCTGTCAAGCAGCCGTAAGTCTTGCAGCTGCAGGGACACCAACATGATCTACGAGCACGAACAATATACTCGGAGAACACCCGAGCATGCTCGGAAAACTCGAGTAACGAGCACACTCGCTCATCACTACTTCCCAGTGGATTAGATTTTTGCTGAATTTATTCTTAGTTAGTCAATTTTCCAAGCTAAAGATAACTAAATCTGACAAATTTTGAACTTCTATATAGTCAGATATCTCTATCCATGGGTCTGTGTACGCTTAGATGGTTTCTTTTTTAGTGTTCTGTCCCTGTAACTGCACTGCACCTAGGACTAAATATTTTATCTAAGCCATTTTCCTGTGCTAGACTATTCTACGGAGGTGTATACATAACAAAAAGAAATTTTCCACAACAACCTAATGAAACGGCTAAAAAGTCTCACTTTGTACTGTAGTTGATGTAGTTGGTGAAGCTATCTGTTTGCATCAATGTGAAATTGTAAAACAAAATATATTCTGAATATTTTCATCCCTCCAGGAATTACTTTCACAAGTGACATGGACAGATGGAGAGACCTTCGTAAATTTTCTCTTTCCACATTGCGAGATTTCGGCATGGGAAAAACTAAAGTGGAGGATATGATTCAGGAAGAAGCTCTGTTTCTTGTGACGGAATTCAAGAAAGCAAAAGGTAGTTACAGGCGATAGCAAGATTACCAAAAGTCTAAATTTTAAATAAAAATCATACTATTAAAAATCACATTTATACACATAAAGAAACACATCATGAACAGTGAGTAAAATGAGTACATCTTTGTAGATTACCACAAAAGCATTTATCGTCCAGGCTTTGTTAGTAAAAGTATTTGTATTGGCGAAAAGAGGCACCCGTGATACACTGAGACACATTTGTTGCGTTGTTTAGTGCCGACATCTTTAACTATCATGATTTGTATCAAAATCAAAAGGGAGAATGAACTTCTTTCTTGTCTTTTGTATAGTGTCCTATTCTATATTTGGAGAGCAGTAAATGACAGTACTCAATTAAATGAGTTAATGAACGAACCCAACCTAATTCCCCATTTATTTTGTTGTAAAGTCCTGAATCAAGAGCGAGTCCTAATGAAAGCATAATAGATCCCCAATTTTGTTGTTAACTCAGATTATTTCCCCCAAACTGGACTTCTCTTTAGACATTCCAATGAAGCTTTAATCTATTGATTGTTTAAAGTCAATGTGCCATTAGAAAATGTCCAATTGTTTAAATTGGGTTTCTGTGTTAAATATATAGATATATGTATATATAAAATTTTGTCTAAATTTTTACTATATTACAATCTGAATTAGGAATATAAATTCGAAATCTTGCAATTTTCACAGTCCTGTGAGGCTTTTTAGACTAAAGGCGCAGTCAAATGGTCGTACAAATCGGACCGAGATTGGAATGCAGTGCATGGGTTAGCCACCGACAGATTCATGTATTTCTATGCAGCTGTGGCACTCGAGTCAGGAGAGCTACTGGCCAGTTTGCGCATCACTGTCCAATCTCAGTCCAATTTATATGGCAGATACAATAAACAGAAATGGATCTATCCTGGACGGTTATTGAAGCATCTTGTTAGGACTGGCGGAACGCACCAAGAGAGATGATATAGATGCGTTCGCAGTCCGGGGTCCACCGTGCAGGTGAAACCTGCTGCTAGGAAATGACAGACTATATGGCGGTATCCAAAAGTATACACGCGTGGGTTAAACCTCACCCAGCATGAAGAAAGCGATCCTGTTGCGTCACAGGACCGCGGTACCGCACATAGAGCGTGAGCAAGTGGTCAGCAAACTTAACCCCAACAGGGATTGTAGTCCGATTAGACCCTTGCTGGCACTACACCGCTACTGGGTGTGTAAGGAAATATATAATTATAGCACCGAAGTGCGAACTGTGCCGTGCTGGCAGGTACCACAAAGCACCCAGACGTGGGTCAGGAAGCGCACACTGGCGCGTGGCACCGCACTGGCGGTCACAGCGATAGACGCTGATACGTGTGTGACACGTTGAGTGATTAGTCGGGCGCTAGATAGCAGCCATACACCATACGCGAACAGTCATACAATAGGGTAGGGGTATTTAAAGAACGACTTGCACTCACAACAAACACACGTATTAAATTGTACACTAGCGCATGGCCGTGCGGTCATGCGCAGTTTATATAGTTGCAGGACAGGAAGTGGCCACAGAAACTTTGCCCTTCCAAGACCTGCCAAGAGGACCAATAGAATGCGCTGCAGAGTCTGAGCACATGACCCTCGATCTCCAACGGGAGATCTTGCCCTGGGCATGCTCAGTGTGCGCAGACAAGGACTTAGTCCCAGAGAAGTCCACTCGCTGCTGACCAGCACTGACTTTAATGGCAGGAGCTGAAGAAGCAGCAGTAACTCTCTGAACAGAGTGAGACCGAGCAAGACGCTGGGACCGACGTCCCTGCTGAGCAGGCTCCACTGCGGCTGGATAGGAATGGGGGACCGCAGCGGAGACGGCTCGAGATTCCCCCTGTGCAGAAGCGGGAACTCGAGACCTAACATTACCTCCCCTCCTAGGGCCCCCCCCTCCTTGGGCCTCGCTACGCTCAAAGGCAGCAATGAGCTGTGGGGCCCGAATGTTTTCAGCAGGCTCCCATGACCTGTTCTCTGGACCATAACCCTTCCAATCCACCAGATAGAACTTTTTGCCGCGTACCACCTTACACCCCAAAATAGCGTTCACCTCGTAATCGTCCGTAGACGAACCCGATGTCCCGGCAGATGACTCGGAAAACCGGGACATGTATACGGGTTTCAAGAGGGACACATGAAAGGTGTCGGTGATACCCAAGCGAGGAGGAAGAGCCAGGCGGTAGACCACAGGATTAACCTGTTCGAGAACCTTGAAGGGACCCAAGTAGCGAGGAGCAAACTTAGTGGACTCAACTCGCAGCCTGATGTTACGGGCGGAGAGCCACACCAAGTCGCCAGGAGCAAAGGTCGGAGCGGGGCGCCGATGAACGGCGTAGGACCTCATTCTCTCCTTGGAAGCCCGAATGGCATCCTGAGTGCGATCCCAAATGTCCCGTGCCTCCACAGCCCAGTCTGCCACCCTGGAATCGGCCGAAGACACGGTCATGGGCACAGGTACCCGCGGATGCTGACCATAGTTAAGGAGGAATGGAGTCTGTCCAGTGGAGTCAGCTACAGCATTGTTAAAAGCAAACTCCGCCCACGGTAGCAAAGATGCCCAGTCATCTTGCTTAGCAGAGACAAAATGTTGCAGATATGTGACCAAGGTCTGGTTGGCTCTCTCCACCAACCCATTCGTCTCGGGATGATATGTCGAAGAGAGATTAAACTCGATACTGAGAAGGCGACAAAGCTCTCTCCAGAACCGAGACGCAAACTGGGGACCCCGGTCACTGACAATTTTGTCTGGCATACCGTGAAGACGGAAGATGTGTTTAACAAACAATGCTGCCAAGGCCCAGGCAGAAGGTAGCCGAGGAAGCGGCACCAAATGCACCATTTTAGAAAAATGGTCGGTGATAACCCAAATGACAGTACAGCCACGTGACTTGGGCAAACCCACCACAAAGTCCATCCCGACCATCTCCCAGGGCCTGTCTGCCACCGGCAGAGGGTATAACAACTGTTGTGAATTCTGTGGCTGAGTTCACTTCGGTGGTCACAAGTGGTATTGCAGTCTCTGGGCTTCCTCCCTCAGGTGTTTTGGTGAGCTCGTTGGCTGCCTTGCTATTTAGCTCCACCTGAGTCTGTCTTCCTTGCTCCTTGTCAATGTTCCAGTGTTGGATCTGAGCTACTGCATCTTTCCTTGGGCCTGCTGCTCTGCTAGATAAGTGCTTCTAGTTTGTTTTCTGTTTTTTCTGTCCAGCTTGCTATTAACTTTTGCTGGAAGCTCTGAGAAGCAAAGGGGTGCACCGCCGTGCTGTTAGTTCGGCACGGTGGGTCTTTTTGCCCCTTTGCGTGGTTTTCGTTTTAGGGTTTTTTGTAGAGTGCATAGTTCTCTTTGCTATCCTCGCTCTGTCTAGAATATTGGGCCTCACTTTGCTGAATCTATTTCATTCCTACGTTTGTCATTTCATCTTGCTAACAGTCATTATATGTGGGGGGCTGCCTATTCCTTTGGGGTATTTCTCTGAGGTAAGTCAGGCTTGTATTTCTCTCTTCAGGCTAGTCAGCTCCTCAGGCAGTGCCGAGTTGCATAGGTAGTGATAGGCGCAATCCACTGCTGCTTATAGTTGTGTGAGGATAGATCAGGTACTGCAGTCTACAGAGATTCCACGTCTCAGAGCTCGTCCTATTGTTTTTGGTTATTGCCAGATCTCTGTATGTGCGCTGATTACTGCACGCTGTGTTGCCTGATTGCCAGCCATAACAGTACAAGGAGCCACCCAATGATTCCCAATAGAGGGAAAAAAGAAATCCTGACATCATTTTTTTTTCTTAGCTCTGTCTTCAGTCTTTTTTTCCCCCTAGACATTAGAGTGCTTCAGGACACAGCTGTGGACATGGATATTCAGGCTCTGTGCTCCTCAATGGATAATCTCGTTGTAAATGTACAAAAGATTCAAGATACTATTGATCAGAAATCGATGCTAGAACCAAGAATTCCGATTCCTGATTTGTTTTTTGGTGACAGAACTAAGTTCCTGAGCTTCAGAAATAATTGTAAGCTATTTTTGGCCTTGAAACCTCATTCTTCTGGTAATCCTATTCAACAGGTTTTGATTATTATTTCTTTTTTGCGCGGCGACCCACAGGACTGGGCGTTTTCTCTTGCACCAGGAGATTCTGCATTGAGTAATGTTGATGCATTTTTCCAGGCGCTGGGATTGCTTTACGATGAGCCTAATTCAGTGGATCAGGCTGAGAAAAATCTGCTGGCTTTATGCCAGGGTCAGGATGATGTAGAAGTATATTGTCAGAAATTTAGGAAGTGGTCAGTACTCACTCTGTGGAATGAATCTGCACTAGCGGCTTTGTTCAGAAAGGGTCTCTCTGAAGCTCTTAAGGATGTAATGGTGGGATTTCCTATGCTTGCTGGTTTGAATGAGTCTATGTCCTTGGCCATTCAGATCGGTCGTCGCTTGCGCGAGCGTAAATCTGTGCACCATCTGGCGGTATTGTCTGAGAGTAAACCTGAGCCTATGCAGTGCGACAGGACTATGACTAAAGTAGAACGGCAAGAACACAGACGTCTGAACAGACTGTGTTTCTATTGTGGTGATTCTACTCATGCTATTTCTAATTGTCCTAAACGCACTAGGCGGTTCGATAGCTCTGCCGTTATTGGTACTGTACAGTCCAAATTCCTTTTGTTCATTACCTTAATGTGCTCTTTGTCATCGTATTCTGTCATGGCGTTTGTGGATTCAGGCGCTGCCCTGAATCTGATGGATTTGGATTATGCTAAACGTTGTGGATTTTTCTTGGAGCCTTTGCGGTGTCCTATTCCGTTGAGAGGAATTGATGCTACACCTTTGGCCAAGAATAAGCCTCAGTACTGGGCCCAGCTGACCATGTGCATGGCTCCTGCACATCAGGAAGTTATTCGCTTTCTGGTACTGCATAATTTGCATGATGTGGTCGTGTTGGGGTTGCCATGGCTACAAACCCATAATCCAGTATTGGATTGGAACTCTATGTCGGTAACCAGCTGGGGTTGTCAGGGAGTACATGGTGATGTTCCATTTTTGTCTATTTCGTCATCCATTCCTTCTGACATCCCAGAGTTCTTGTCGGACTTTCAGGATGTATTTGAAGAGTCCAAGTCTGATGCCCTACCTCCGCATAGGAATTGTGATTGTGCTATCGATTTGATTCCTGGTAGTAAATTCCCTAAGGGTCGTTTATTTAATTTGTCCGTACCTGAACACACCGCTATGCGCAGTTATGTGAAGGAGTCCCTGGAGAAGGGACATATTCGCCCATCGTCGTCACCATTGGGAGCAGGGTTTTTTTTTGTAGCCAAGAAGGATGGTTCGCTAAGACCGTGTATTGATTACCGCCTTCTTAATAAGATCACTGTTAAGTTTCAGTATCCCTTGCCATTGATTTCTGACTTGTTCGCTCGGATTAAGGGGGCTAGTTGGTTTACTAAGATTGATCTTCGTGGTGCGTATAATCTGGTGAGAATCAGGCAGGGAGATGAATGGAAAACGGCATTTAATACGCCCGAGGGTCATTTTGAGTATCTGGTGATGCCGTTCGGACTTGCCAATGCTCCATCTGTTTTTCAGTCTTTTATGCATGACATTTTCCGTGAGTATCTGGATAAATTCTTGATTGTTTACTTGGATGACATTTTGATCTTCTCAGATGATTGGGAGTCTCATGTGAAGCAAGTCAGAATGGTTTTCCAGGTACTGCGTGCTAATTCCTTGTTCGTGAAGGGATCAAAGTGTCTCTTCGGTGTGCAGAAAGTTTCATTTTTGGGGTTCATCTTTTCCCCTTCTACTATCGAGATGGATCCGGTTAAGGTTCAGGCCATCCAGGATTGGACTCAGCCGACATCTCTAAAAAGTCTGCAGAAATTCCTGGGCTTTGCTAATTTTTATCGTCGCTTCATCTGTAATTTTTCTAGCATTGCCAGACCATTGACCGATTTGACCAAGAAGGGTGCTGATTTGGTTAATTGGTCTTCTGCTGCCGTGGAAGCTTCTCAGGAGTTGAAGCGTCGTTTTTGCTGTGCCCCTGTGTTGTGTCAACCTGATGTTTCTCTTCCGTTCCAGGTCGAGGTTGATGCTTCTGAGATTGGTGCAGGGGCGGTTTTGTCACAGAGAGGTTCTGGTTGCTCAGTGTTCAAACCATGTGCTTTCTTTTCCAGGAAATTTTCTGCTGCTGAGCGTAATTATGATGTGGGCAACCGAGAGTTGCTGGCCATGAAGTGGGCATTCGAGGAGTGGCGTCATTGGCTTGAGGGTGCTAAGCATCGCGTGGTGGTTTTGACTGATCATAAGAACCTTACTTATCTTGAGTCTGCCAAGCGCTTGAATCCTAGACAGGCCCGTTGGTCGTTATTTTTTGCTCGTTTTGATTTTGTGATTTCATACCTTCCGGGCTCTAAAAATGTGAAGGCGGATGCTCTGTCTAGGAGTTTTGTGCCCGACTCTCCGGGGTTATCTGAGCCGGCGAGTATCCTCAAGGAAGGAGTCATTGTGTCTGCCATCTCCCCTGATTTGCGGAGAGTGTTGCAGAAATTTCAGGCTAATAAACCTGATCGTTGTCCGGCCGAGAAACTGTTCGTCCCTGATAGGTGGACTAGTAAAGTTATCTCTGAACTTCATTGTTCGGTGCTGGCCGGTCATCCAGGAATCTTTGGTACCAGGGAGTTGGTTGCTAGATCCTTCTGGTGGCCATCTCTGTCACGGGATGTGCGTGCTTTTGTGCAGTCCTGTGGAATTTGTGCTAGGGCTAAGCCCTGTTGTTCACGTGCCAGTGGGTTGCTTTTGCCCTTGCCGGTCCCGAAGAGGCCTTGGACACATATTTCGATGGATTTCATTTCTGACCTTCCCGTTTCTCAAAAAATGTCGGTCATTTGGGTGGTCTGTGATCGCTTTTCTAAAATGGTCCATCTGGTGCCCTTGGTTAAATTGCCTTCCTCCTCTGATTTGGTGCCTTTGTTCTTCCAGCATGTGGTTCGTTTACATGGCATTCCTGAGAATATTGTTTCTGACAGAGGTTCCCAGTTTGTCTCGAGGTTCTGGCGAGCCTTTTGTGGTAGGATGGGCATTGACCTATCTTTCTCCTCGGCCTTCCATCCTCAGACTAATGGCCAGACCGAACGAACCAATCAGACCTTGGAAACATATCTGAGATGTTTTGTTTCCGCTGACCAGGATGATTGGGTGTCATTTTTGCCGTTGGCTGAGTTCGCCCTTAATAATCGGGCCAGCTCGGCTACCTTGGTCTCTCCATTTTTCTGCAATTCTGGGTTCCATCCTCGTTTCTCTTCAGGACAGGTTGAGTCTTCGGACTGTCCTGGTGTGGATTCTGTGGTGGACAGGTTGCAGCAGATCTGGACTCAGGTAGTGGACAATTTGACCTTGTCCCAGGAGAAGGCTCAGCTTTTCGCTAATCGCAGACGCCGTGTGGGACCCCGACTTCGTGTTGGGGATCTGGTTTGGTTATCTTCTCGTCATATTCCTATGAAGGTTTCCTCTCCTAAATTTAAACCTCGTTTTATTGGTCCGTATAGGATTTCTGAGATTCTCAATCCGGTGTCTTTTCGTCTGACCCTCCCAGACTCCTTTTCCATACATAATGTATTCCATAGGTCGTTGTTGAGGAGATACGTGGCACCTATGGTTCCATCTGTGGAGCCTCCTGCCCCTGTTTTGGTGGAGGGGGAATTGGAGTATATTGTGGAGAAGATTTTGGATTCTCGTGTCTCTAGACGGAAACTCCAGTATCTGGTCAAATGGAAGGGTTATGCTCAGGAAGATAATTCCTGGGTTTTTGCCTCTGATGTCCATGCCCCAGATCTTGTTCGTGCCTTTCATGTGGCTCATCCTGGTCGGCCTGGGGGTTCTGGTGAGGGTTCGGTGACCCCTCCTCAAGGGGGGGGTACTGTTGTGAATTCTGTGGCTGAGTTCACTTCGGTGGTCACAAGTGGTATTGCAGTCTCTGGGCTTCCTCCCTCAGGTGTTTTGGTGAGCTCGTTGGCTGCCTTGCTATTTAGCTCCACCTGAGTCTGTCTTCCTTGCTCCTTGTCAATGTTCCAGTGTTGGATCTGAGCTACTGCATCTTTCCTTGGGCCTGCTGCTCTGCTAGATAAGTGCTTCTAGTTTGTTTTCTGTTTTTTCTGTCCAGCTTGCTATTAACTTTTGCTGGAAGCTCTGAGAAGCAAAGGGGTGCACCGCCGTGCTGTTAGTTCGGCACGGTGGGTCTTTTTGCCCCTTTGCGTGGTTTTCGTTTTAGGGATTTTTGTAGACTGCATAGTTCTCTTTGCTATCCTCGCTCTGTCTAGAATATCGGGCCTCACTTTGCTGAATCTATTTCATTCCTACGTTTGTCTTTTTATCTTGCTAACAGTCATTATATGTGGGGGGCTGCCTATTCCTTTGGGGTATTTCTCTGAGGTAAGTCAGGCTTGTATTTCTATCTTCAGGCTAGTCAGCTCCTCAGGCAGTGCCGAGTTGCATAGGTAGTGATAGGCGCAATCCACTGCTGCTTATAGTTGTGTGAGGATAGATCAGGTACTGCAGTCTACAGAGATTCCACGTCTCAGAGCTCGTCCTATTGTTTTTGGTTATTGCCAGATCTCTGTATGTGCGCTGATTACTGCACGCTGTGTTGCCTGATTGCCAGCCATAACAAACAACCCAGCTGGCCGTTGACGGAGAGACTTATTTTTGGCACAAGAGACACATGCCCGAACGTAGTCTCCTACGTCACGAACCATATGTGGCCACCAATACATTCTCGCCAACAACTCAGATGTCCTCTTTGCCCCAAAGTGTCCACCCACTCTGGACGAATGAGCCCACGAGAGAACCTCCGGACGCAAATTGATGGGAACAAAAGTCTTGCCCGGAGACACAGACTCAAGCGAAACCGGAGCTACGGTTCTCAGACTCTCTGAAGGGACAATGAGCCGAGGCTCGTCCTCCTCCTCCACAGTTGACACCAGGGAGCGAGAGAGAGCGTCAGCACGAATGTTCTTCTCCCCGGCGAGATAATGTAGAGTGAAGTGGAACCGGGAGAAAAACAAGGACCATCTGGCCTGACGAGAATTCAGCCGCTGGGCTGTCTGTAAATAGACCAAATTCTTGTGATCCGTGAAGACTTGGAATGGGAACTGAGCACCCTCCAAGAGATGTCTCCATTCCGAAAAGGCCAACTTCATTGCCAGCAGCTCCCTATCCCCGATGGAGTAATTTCTCTCCGCTGGTGAGAAGGTCTTTGAGAAGAAGAAGCATGGGTGCTTCCGACCTTGAGCATCCTTTTGATAGAGGACTGCTCCTGCACCAACGGATGAGGCATCCACCCCCATTAGGAATGGCTTATCCACATCGGGACGATGTAAGATGGGAGCGCTAGCAAAGTGGGACTTAATAGAAGTGAAGGCCTTGGAGACCTCTTCGGACCACAATTTAGGATTCGCTCCCTTCTTGGTGAGGGATACCAAGGGAGCTACCAGGGTTGAGAAGTGGGGGATGAACTGACGATAGTAATTTATGAACCCCATAAAGCGCTGCACCACTTTCAGAGAATGGGGTTCCTGCCAGTCCATCACTGCCTGTAGTTTGGCAGGATCCATAGCCAATCCCTGGGCCGAGATGATTTAGCCCAGGAAAGGTAAAGACTCCTGCTCAAACATACACTTCTCCAACTTGGCATAGAGGGAGTTTGCCCGTAGGAGGTCGAAGACTTTGCAAACATCTCTCCGGTGGGAGTCAATATCTGGAGAGTAGATGAGAATATCATCCAGATAGACTACGACCGAGGTGGAAAGCATATCCCGGAAGATATCGTTCACAAAGTCTTGGAAAATGGCTGGGGCATTACAGAGCCTGAAGGGCATCACCAGATATTCATAGTGCCCATCCCTGGTGTTAAAGGCCGTCTTCCATTCGTCCCCCTCACGGATGCGAATCAGGTTGTAAGCACCCCGCAGATCTAATTTAGTAAATACCCTTGCTCCCCGAAGTCTATCGAATAACTCAGATATCAAGGGCAAAGGATACTTATTCTTAACGGTGATGGCGTTAAGACCCCTGTAGTCTATGCATGAGCGCAATTCCCCATTCTTCTTCTGCACGAAGAAGAACCCTGCCCCAGCAGGTGACACTGACTTCCTAATGAATCCTCTTGCCAGATTTTCCTGGATGTACTGTGACATTGCCTCCGTCTCCGGGAGAGATAGCGGATAAACTCGACCCCGGGGAGGCTCAGCACCAGGCAAGAGATCAATAGGACAGTCATAGGGGCGATGAGGCGGAAGGACCTCCGCCGCCTTTTTGGAGAACACGTCTGCATAAGACCAATACTGCTTGGGGAGAGAGGATAGATCTGCGGGTACCTCAGTAGTAGCAACCTGAACGCACTCCCTCTGACATCTACCCCCACAAGATTCACCCCAACCCAGAATTCTGCCTGAGGACCACTCAATATGAGGAGAGTGGTACCGTAGCCAAGGTATTCCCAACAGGACCTCATCAATTCCTTCCGGAATGACGAGCAGAGAAATTATCTCCTGATGAGATGGCGACATGGACAGAGTAAAAGGGATGGTCTGGTGTGTTATCTGTGAGGGCAATGTCGACCCATTCACCACTCGCACCGTTACTGGTTGAGCAAGCATTACCACGGGTATTGCGTGACGTTGGGCGAAGGCAGAAGACATAAAATTGCCCTCCGCCCCAGACATAAAATTGCCGAGTGGGAGAATGAGCCAATAGTAATTGTCCCCTTAAAGGACAACTTAGAGGCAAACGTCGCCGTGTCTAGTGTACCTCCACCTACTACCACTAGACGCTGACGTTTCCTCGACCGCTGAGGACATCTGGTGGCTAGATGTCCTGACTGCTGGCAAACATGACAGACCCTGAGTGCACAAGCGGTCCGGGACTTAGATCCTGCTTGTGACACTTCCCTGGCCTCATGTGGCTCAGTAACCAGGACCGGAGATTCCAGAGGTTTGGCGAAAGTAGGAGGGCAATTTTATGTCCGAGTGGGAGAATGAGCCAATAGTAATTGTCCCCTTAAAGGACAACTTAGAGGCAAACGTCGCCGTGTCTAGTGTACCTCCACCTACTACCACTAGACGCTGATGTTTCCTCGACCGCTGAGGACATCTGGTGGCTAGATGTCCTGACTGCTGGCAAACATGACAGACCCTGAGTGCACAAGCGGTCCGGGACTTAGATCCTGCTTGTGACACTTCCCTGGCCTCATGTGGCTCAGTAACCAGGACCGGAGATTCCAGAGGTTTGGCGAAAGTAGGAGCCAGCCGAAACCTCTGCCTACACTGGGCTCGCTCTAACCTCCGCTCGTTAAAACGGAGGTCAATTCGAGTGGAGACAGTTATTAACTCCTCCAGTGTGGCAGGAATCTCCCTAGTGGCCAAAGCGTCCTTTACGTGGTCAGCCAAGCCCCTCCAAAATATGGGGATAAGAGCTTTATCCGACCAATCCAGCTCAGATGCTAAGGTGCGGAATTGGACGGCAAAATGACTGACCAAGGACTCACCCTGAGTTAATGCCAGCAATTGGAGCGCAGTATCATGGGTGACTTGAGGTCCTAAAAAGACCTGTTTCAGAGCGCTCAGAAACAGCGGAGCACTCTGCACCACATGATCGCCACGCTCCCACAGCGGCGTAGCCCATTCCAACGCCCTGTCCGACAATAGAGACAGAATAAATCCCACCTTAGCCCGCTCTGTGGGAAAACGTGCAGCCAGGAGCTCGAGGTGAATAGAGCACTGACTCACAAATCCCCTACAAAACTTGCTATCACCAGAAAATTTTTCTGGCAGCGGGAGGCGAGATAGTGTCGGAACAGGGGTGGCAATGGACATAGTAGCTGCAGCCACGCTGGCAGCCTGTACAGCTACTGCAGTAACATCCACAGCTGAAGTCGCGCTCTCGAGAGCCGCCAACCTACCCTCCAGCTGCTGGATATACCGCAGAGATTGCTGTTTGTCTGTCATCACTAGCCAGACCCTGGCGCTAGTGTAATGTTAGGACTGGCGGAACGCACCAAGAGAGATGATATAGATGCGTTCGCAGTCCGGGGTCCACCGTGCAGGTGAAACCTGCTGCTAGGAAATGACAGACTATATGGCGGTATCCAAAAGTTTACACGCGTGGGTTAAACCTCACCCAGCGTGAAGAAAGCAATCCTGTTGCGTCACAGGACCGCGGTACCGTACATAGAGCGCGAGCAAGTGGTCAGCGAACTTAACCCCAACAGGGATTGTAGTCCGATTAGACCCTTGCTGG
The DNA here is from genome assembly GCF_032444005.1 of Ranitomeya imitator. Taxonomy (NCBI): domain Eukaryota; kingdom Metazoa; phylum Chordata; class Amphibia; order Anura; family Dendrobatidae; genus Ranitomeya; species Ranitomeya imitator. The sequence goes on from NC_091283.1 coordinate 47,806,460, forward strand.
CACTACACCGCTACTGGGTGTGTAAGGAAATATATAATTATAGCACTGAAGTGCGAACTGTGCCGTGCTGGCAGGTACCACAAAGCACCCAGACGTGGGTCAGGAAGCGCACACTGGCGCGTGGCACCGCACTGGCGGTCACAGCGATAGACGCTGATACGTGTGTGACACGTTGAGTGATTAGTCAGGCGCTAGATAGCAGCCATACACTATACGCGAACAGTCATACAATAGGGTAGGGGTATTTAAAGAACGACTTGCACTCACAACAAACACACGTATTAAATTGTACACTAGCGCATGGCCGTGCGGTCATGCGCAGTTTATATAGTTGCAGGACAGGAAGTGGCCACAGAAACTTTGCCCTTCCAAGACCTGCCAAGAGGACCAATAGAATGCGCTGCAGAGTCTGAGCACATGACCCTCGATCTCCAACGGGAGATCTTGCCCTGGGCATGCTCAGTGTGCGCAGACAAGGACTTAGTCCCAGAGAAGTCCACTCGCTGCTGACCAGCACTGACTTTAATGGCAGGAGCTGAAGAAGCAGCAGTAACTCTCTGAACAGAGTGAGACCGAGCAAGACGCTGGGACCGACGTCCCTGCTGAGCAGGCTCCACTGCGGCTGGATAGGAATGGGGGACCGCAGCGGAGACGGCTCGAGATTCCCCCTGTGCAGAAGCGGGAACTCGAGACCTAACACATCTAATGAGTGTGTTCAAAATTGTAGTTGTTACATCTCCTTAGTGTGAATGAAAGCCAAAGTCAAAGCCAAACAAAGCCAAAATCTGACAACTTGGACAACCACTCCATTCCAGACACAAAAGCATCTATCTGTTTCATTAATCTCTCAACCACTGAGGACTCTCAATTTTAAATATTTTTTTAGTGTGAATGATGAATTCTCTGCTATATCTTGTAAATAGAGATGTTAGCTTTCATTATATTGCTGTCTGTGATGATAATGAGACAGCTGAAAAGTCTTCTGTTCAGAACAGGAAGTATAAGTCAAGTATAGAGCCTATTGGACAGTTTGAAAATTGTAAGATTTCCTACTTTTTCATAGTGATATGGAAAATCATGGATGGATCCTGTGTTATCAGCTGTGTATAGGGATTTAATCTGTTATTGTAATCCTGACTCTGATGGTAATGAGCCTGCCGAGAACTCTTTCTGAAGTATGAGTCTAAAATTCTAAAATAGACACAGTGGTCAGTGTGAAAATTGGAAGATTAATAGTCTTGTATTATTTAATCTTAGAGATTGCAATATAAGAAAGTAAAAAACATTTCCAACATTTAAAAAAAAAATCTTCATAAAAGAAAAACCTGATTCAAACAATAGGTCATTTTCACATGGCAAATTCCATTAAAAAAGCAAAAGAAGACTGGTAAGATTAAAAGAAAAGTTTGGACTATCTACAGTATTAATGAATTAGCTTTGTAGCGGATCATGCTAAGTAAATAGGACAGATTCCTTAACTTCTGGGAGAAATGGACAATTTTCATTTTTTTGACTTCTGCTTTTAACTTCTTTCTTTATAAGAGTCATAACTTTTATTTTCTTAAATCAACAATAGCCATACGAGTCTTGTTTTATTTGAACAAGTTGTAGTTTTGAACTAAAGTATTCATTTTATCATATAGTTTACTGAAAATGGGAAAAAATTAAATGGGACAGAATTGAAGAACAAAACACATCAAGTTCATCATTGCTTTTTTCAGTTTTGTAGTTACAACATTCGCCTTGCGGAAAAAAATACTCGATTACTTTTTCCATAGATCAGTATTCAGTACGTTTTTGGAGATATACAGTAAAACAATATTTTTGTTTGGTTAACTACATTAAAAAAACAAAAAAATTACAAAGATAAAATGTGGCTTCAATCATTGCATTCTGAGACCCATAATATTTTTATTTTTTGGTCAACAAAGTTATAGAGATGTTTTTATGGGATGAGCTTCAGTTTTTACTGATACTATTTTGGTGTCCAAATACTTTCTGAATGATCTATTTTTATTCCAATTTTTTGGGGGGGAAATGACAACCCAAAATGATTTTTGCTATTTTTTTTTATTTCTCATTCACTATTTGGAAAAACTTATTTTAATATTTTGTTAGTTCACATGCCTTGAGAAACTTGAGAAATTCACTACAAGTAGTTCTAAGGCTTTGGTATTTCATTATCTTAACGGGAACCTGTCAGCACGATTGTGCACAGTAGCCTACAGACAGTGTCAGGTCGGAGCCGTTATACTGACTAAAATTATAACTTGGTTGATGAAATCCGTCTTGTGGTTGTTGTTTAATCTTTATTTTCAGTTTTGAGTTAATGATATGCGTGTGCTTTGGGGCAGCCAGTGGGGGGTCTTTATAAGGGGCTCTGCTTAGGTATTCATTATGCAGATTGTTGACAAGTCACTGATCCCTCACTGACCTGCCCCCTTGTTTGCATAATGAATATTATATATACATACTGAAAATAAACCCCTTCTTCATATAGGTGATCCGATAGCTGTTCTTGCACAGGCGCCAGAAGTGCCATCTTGCTGAAGAAAATCCTCTTCCAAGATGGCGATGCCTGCGCAGTAGCAGTTCACAGAGATCGCTGAGAGCACAATAGTAGCTATCGGATTTCTATACTCACCGATAGCTGCTACTGCGCAGGTGCGGCGGGTGCCATTTTCAAATTGATTTTTTTTTGTACTTGCTCAATAACATCAAGAATAGTTATTGCTAGGACATTAAACATGTGATTATGCTGCAGCGCAGGGACCACGACAGGCACCTGCCTGCAGAAGGTTTTTGGTCTTCTTCAGTATGTACAGATATTCATCATGCAAACTAGAGGATGGATCAGTGAAGGATCAGTGACCTGTTAGCAGTCTGCAATATGAATACCTAAGTAGAGCACCACATAAATTACCCCCTACAGGCCTGCCCTGGAGCACGAGCATATCATTAACTAAAAACTGAAAATAAAGATTACACAAGAACCACAAAACGGATTTCATCATCAGATATCATTGTAATCAGTATAACGGCTCCTACCAACATGGTCTGTAGGTTACTGTGCACAATCCTGCTGACATAAGCCCCTTTAAGAGGCTAGGATAAGCAGACACAGTTGTCTGGTAGCTGCTTGGACACACTCAGACACAGGGTTTACTATAAAAAAAAAGTAAAGTTTATTCTCCTTCATAAACTTTCTAGCTCCAAAAATGGAAAAACAACCTTTTTCAGCAAAAATGAAAACAAAACAGTCCTTTTTTTGGGTACGGCAAGACAAATTACATGGTCTCACCAACTTGCTGTCACAAGTACTTCTCTGCCTCTAACATAGACTATCCACCATGAATAGTCTTTCCCCAGCTCCAGCGCAATACACCCTGCTGAGCTACCATATATACTCGAGAATAAGCCGACCCGAGTATAAGCCGACCCCCCTAATTTTGCCACAAAAAAACTGGGAAAACTTAATGAAAAAATAAAAATATGTACCAATAATAGTCAAATTAATTGAGACATCAAAAGGTTGTGTTTTTGAATATCCATATTGAATCAGGAGCCCCATATAATGCTCCATATAGTTCATGATGGCGCCATAAGATGCTCCATATTAAAATATGCCCCATATAATGCTCCACACAGTTCATGATGGGCTCCATAAGATGCTCCATATTAAAATATGCCCCATATAATGCTGCACAAATGTTGATTATGACCCCATAAGATGCTCCATACAGACATTTGCCCCATACAATGCTGCACAAATACTGATTATGGCCCCATAAGATGGTCCATAGAGATATTTGGCCCATATAATGCTGCACATGGCCCCATAAGATGCTCCAATACCGATATTTGCCCCATATAATGCTGCACATGGCCCCATAAGATGCTCCATACAGATATTTGCCCTATATAATGCTGCACATGGCCCCATACAGATATTTGTCCCATATAATGCTGTACATGGCCCCATAAGATGCTCTATACTGATATGTGCCTCATATAATGCTGCACATGGCCCCATAAGATGCTCCATACAGACATTTGCCCTATACAGGTCCTTCTCAAAAAATTAGCATATAGTGTTAAATTTCATTATTTACCATAATGTAATGATTACAATTAAACTTTCATATATTATAGATTCATTATCCACCAACTGAAATTTGTCAGGTCTTTTATTGTTTTAATACTGATGATTTTGGCATACAACTCCTGATAACCCAAAAAACCTGTCTCAATAAATTAGCATATTTCACCCATCCAATCAAATAAAAGTGTTTTTTAATAACAAACAAAAAAACCAACAAATAATAATGTTCAGTTATGCACTCAATACTTGGTCGGGAATCCTTTGGCAGAAATGACTGCTTCAATGCGGCGTGGCATGGAGGCAATCAGCCTGTGACACTGCTGAGATGTTATGGAGGCCCAGGATGCTTCAATAGCGGCCTTAAGCTCATCCAGAGTGTTGGGTCTTGCGTCTCTCAACTTTCTCTTCACAATATCCCACAGATTCTCTATGGGGTTCAGGTCAGGAGAGTTGGCAGGCCAATTGAGCACAGTAATACCATGGTCAGTAAACCATTTACCAGTGGTTTTGGCACTGTGAGCAGGTGCCAGGTCGTGCTGAAAAATGAAATCTTCATCTCCATAAAGCATTTCAGCCGATGGAAGCATGAAGTGCTCCAAAATCTCCTGATAGCTAGCTGCATTGACCCTGCCCTTGATGAAACACAGTGGACCAACACCAGCAGCTGACATGGCACCCCACACCATCACTGACTGTGGGTACTTGACACTGGACTTCAGGCATTTTGGCATTTCCTTCTCCCCAGTCTTCCTCCAGACTCTGGCACCTTGATTTCCGAATGACATGCAAAATTTGCTTTCATCAGAAAAAAGTACTTGGGACCACTTAGCAACAGTCCAGTGCTGCTTCTCTGTAGCTCAAAAGTGGCTTTACCTGGGGAATGCGGCACCTGTAGCCCATTTCCTGCACACGCCTGTGCACGGTGGCTCTGGATGTTTCCACACCAGACTCAGTCCACTGCTTCCTCAGGTTCCCCAAGGTCTGGAATCGGTCCTTCTCCACAATCTTCCTCAGGGTCCGGTCTCCTCTTCTCGTTGTACAGCGTTTTCTGCCACATTGTTTCCTTCCAACAGACTTACCATTGAGGTGCCTTGATACAGCACTCTGGGAACAGCCTATTTGTTGAGAAATTTCTTTCTGGGTCTTACCCTCTTGCTTGAGGGTGTCAATGATGGCCTTCTTGACATCTGTCAGGTCGCTAGTCTTACCCATGATGGGGGTTTTGAGCAATGAACCAGGCAGGGAGTTTATAAAAGCCTCAGGTATCTTTTGCATGTGTTTAGAGTTAATTAGTTGATTCAGAAGATTAGGGTAATAGGTCGTTTAGAGAACCTTTTCTTGATATGCTAATTTATTGAGACAGGTTTTTTGGGTTATCAGGAGTTGTATGCCAAAATCATCAGTATTAAAACAATAAAAGACCTGACAAATTTCAGTTGGTGGATAATGAATCTATAATATATGAAAGTTTAATTGTAATCATTACATTATGGTAAATAATGAAATTTAACACTATATGCTAATTTTTTGAGAAGGACCTGTATAATGCTGCACATGGCCCATACAGATATTTGTCCCATATAATGCTGTACATGGCCCCATAAGATGCTCCATACAGGTATTTGCCCCATATAATGCTGCACATGGCTCCATAAGATGCTCCATACAGACATTTGCCCCATATGCTGTTGCTGCATTTAAAAAAATAAAAAATATCACATACTTACCTCTCAGGCCCCCGATACTTGCTATATTCACCTGCTGCATGTTCCACCGTCGGCGCGCTGTGTCTTCCTGTCCTCTGCACCGACGTTCAGGCAGAGGGCAGCGTGCACTAATCGCGTCATCGCATCCTCTGACTGGGGCGTCACTGCAGAGGACACAGAAGACGCAGCAACGCCGATGGTTGAACAGGGAGCAGGTGAATATCGCGCACTGCCCCCGTCATACTCACCTGCTCCTGGCGCCGTCGTTGCACGTCTGTTCCCCCGGCGCCGGCAGCTTCTTCCTGTAGTGAGCGGTCACATGGTACCGCTCATTACAGTAATTAATATGCAGCTCCGCCCCTATAGGAGTGGGGTCCATATTCATTACCTGTAATGAGCGGTACCATGTGACCGCTCACTACAGGAAGAAGCTGCCGGCGCCGGAGAAAAGACGTGCAGTGACAGCGCCAAGAGCAGGTGGGTATTATTACACAGCTCCGCTCCCCCTACTCTGCCGACCCGTGGGTATGACTCGAGTATAAGCCGAGAGAGTTACTTTCAGCCCCAAAAAATGGGCTGAAAATCTTGGCTTATACTCTAGTATATACGGTAACTAAGCTGCCTATTATTAGGCATGTAAAACCTGGACTGGATTATGGGAGCAACCTTTCCTTTTGGTCACTCCTATAACTCTGACCCAAAATCTAGTAAAAATAAAAACATTTCAGTAACTCATTGTTATTGGTGCACTTTCTTCCCCGACTTAAATCACTGAGGCCAGCCACCTGAGTGACAAATATCTGTCTTCCGGGACCTTGCCTCCTGCTTTCTTATACGACAAAGAAAGAACCTGAGTCTTTAGGTGACAACTTTGTATATTAATATGTATCTCTCTAAACCTTTTTTGAAATATAACACGGATTATCAGCCACAACTTCTGCATCAATACTCAAAGCACAGCCAACCAAAACCCTATTCTTAAAGGGACTCTGTCACCTGAATTTGGAGGGAACAATTTTCAGCCATAGGGGCGGGGTTTTCGGGAGTTTGATTCACCCTTTCCTTACCCGCTGGCTGCATGCTGGCTGCAATATTGGATTGAAGTTCATTCTCTGTCCTCCATAGTACATGCCTGCACAAGTCAAGATTGCCTTGTGAATAGGATAGCCATCTATCTGTGTCAAAAGTAAGACCGTTTTCTTTCTTTTTGAGGAGCAATATTTTCTTACTTTATACCCTTCTGATTGAGACTTTTTCAATAATGTTTTTTGTGATAACTAGTGTTGAGCGATACCGTCCGATACTTGAAAGTATCGGTATCGGATAGTATCGGCCGATACCCGAAAAATATCGGATATCGCCGATACCGATATCCGATACCAATACAAGTCAATGGGACATCAAGTATCGGAAGGTATTCTCATGGTTCCCAGGGTCTGAAGGAGAGGAAACTCTCCTTCAGGCCCTGGGATCCATAGGGATGTGTAAAATAAAGAATTAAAATAAAAAATATTGATATATTTACCTCTCCGGCGGCCCCTGAACTCAGCGCGGGTAACCGGCAGGCTTCGTTGTTCAAAATCAGCGCTTTTAGGACCTGAGAATCACGTCCCGGCTTCTGATTGGTCGCGGGCCGCCCATGTGACCACCACGCGACCAATCACAAGCCGCGACGTCACCGCAAGCTATTAACGCGCTCATTTTTAAAAATGAGCGCGTTAATGGCTTTCAAAGACGTAGCGGCTTGTGATTGGTCGCGGCCAAGCGACCAATCACAAGCCGCGACGTCACCGCAAGCTATTAACGCGCTCATTTTTAAAAATGAGCGCGTTAATGGCTTTCAAAGATGTAGCGGCTTGTGATTGGTCGCGGCCACGCGACCAATCACAAGCCGCGACGTCACCACAAGCTATTAACGCGCTCATTTTTAAAAATGAGCGCGGTAATGACTTTCAAAGACGTAGCGGCTTGTGATTGGTCGCGGCCACGCGACCAATCACAAGCCGCTACGTCTTTGAAAGTCATTACCGCGCTCATTTTTAAAAATGAGCGCGTTAATAGCTTGCGGTGACGTCGCGGCTTGTGATTGGTCGCGTGGCGGTCACATGGGCGGCCCGCGACCAATCAGAAGCCGGGACGTGATTCTCAGGTCCTAAAAGCGCTGATTTTGAACAACGAAGCCTGCCGGTTACCCGCGCTGAGTCCAGGGGCCGCCGGAGAGGTAAATATATCAATATTTTTTATTTTAATTCTTTATTTTACACATCGCTATGTATCCGATACCGATACCCGATACCACAAAAGTATCGGATCTCGGTATCGGAATTCCGATACCGCAAGTATCGGCCGATACCCGATACTTGCGGTATCGGAATGCTCAATACTAGTGATAACTCATACCAAAATCTTGATTTGGCAAACATTTTATAGAATTACTGCCCTTGCTTGGGCTCTACATGCCATCATTTGGGGGCAAATTTTGGTCTGTCTGTGGATCTACTGGTGATGGTGTTAGCTTGAGGCACTTTGTTGATTTTGACTTTTTGACCAATGCTTTGACGTTATCTCCTTTCCTTAGAAGTTTGCAAAGGGCTGTATCCCTATATAGTGTTTTGGAACATTTGGGTGGCAGAAATGTATCTAAACATCTAAGTTTTTAATGAATTTCATTCTTTTTTCTTTAGAGTCATTCATAGAACCTCGCCACTACTTAAGTAAAGCGGCCTGTAACGTTATTTTTGCCATTGTGTTTGGAAATCGTCATGATTATGAGGATGCAGAGCTCCTGAATGTTATGTCATTGATGTATGCCACACTCTCAATTGCTAGTTCAGAATGGGGACAGGTGAGAACTAAGGAAGAATTGATAAATTAGAGAAAAGCAGAGTTTTTTTTACTCATTGAATTTTTTTTACTGTTTAGCGTTTTGACAAATAGAAAAAAATTGTGAAATGGAGTCTGATTAATAGAGGTCACGGTCATTTTAATAATATAGCTGCAGAATTGGGCAGGGCTTGCAAAAATTAGCAGTAATAGGCCCCCTTCACCGATCCGCTTCGAAATTATTATGAGCATGACTAGTTACTTTGTAGTGACTTGCTTCGAACCAGCAAAAGTACAGACACAGATGCCCTTTGTGCAATCCACCACTGCTAGGCAAGTCCTTAAAGGCCAGGATATTCTTCACCCACTCCAGAAGGGGAGGAGGACTTTACATATCCCTTCCCAGACTGCTGTCGCAGGATACCTGGCGTCTGGTGACACGGAAGATGAAGAGTCAGGTAACAAGAGTAAATCCAAAGCTAGCAGCATAAAATCCAATAAAAAAACAAATGGAAACCCTAAGACAATAGACAAAACTACTGAGAAGCAGCCAGAACCCAACCAGGAAATACTCACCATACCACTACGCAAGGGAACTCAATAAACAGCACTGGACTGGATTGGATTGGTAGCAGGCTTTACATAGCCAGCCCAAATCTACATATAACAATCCACTCCCTGCTCCCCTGTACAGCAGGATGCATACATTTCCACCATTGGCTAACACTGGGCAAGGCATCACACACGACTTCCACACATGAGGCATCACCGTGTGTAGTCGCACCACCGAAGTGCGTGATAGCTTTGCACCCAGCATGGCAGAGCAGTCTGAAAACTGGAGTAGGACGATTGTGTCCATGGCAGGTATTCCTAACAACAAAAAGTATGCATGAAACAGTCCGTTTTTACTATCTTTGTAGATTTCTGTTGGTCATTCGTGTATGTGTGTACCATCTTTGTGAAATCCATGCAGATCCGTATGCCATTTATATATTGGCTGTGTAACACATACTGGAATAAAATGCATTCAATAAATTACTGCTTTTTATGTGTTAAAGATGTGAAAAGATAATAGATAATAAATAGATGATAGATATCCTTCAGATATATAATTTGTTTCTTGCATGTGTAGCTTATTGTACATGTAGTAAGTAAATAAATAAATAAGTGAATAAAAGGACGTGGGGTCCCCCCATTTTCGGTAACCAGCAATGGTAAAGCAGGCAGCTGAGAACTGATATTATCAGGCTCAGAAAATCCATTGTTATTGGGCCTTTCCCAGTTTAGAACTGCCAGCCCACAGCCGCCCCAGAAGTGAGGCATTTCAGGAGAGGCTCCAAATCTGGCGCTTCTCCTTCGTTCTTCCCGATTTCCTTGGTAATGGGATTTGGAGTTGATGTCAGCTGTGATCTGTACAAAAGCACACCTGACATCAATCCATGGTGCTATTAATGGAGACGTGTCTATCAGACAACCCCTTTTGTAACCCAGTAATAAAAAAACATAATAAAAAAATTACATTATTGAAATAAACACTCACGAAACATTTTCTTGTTCACTACTTTATTAAAAAGAAACAAAATCTCATGAAGCTCTAATGTAGTCCAGCGAATCTGACCAAGTCCAGCGAATTTATCGATTGCCAACCCATGGCAAAGTGCCAGAAATGTAGCATCTAATGTGATGCTCCACTTCTGGGGCGTCTGCGGGGTGCTATATTTAGGCTGAGAAAAGCCCAATAACTAGGGACCTTCCCAGACTGAGAATATCAGCTCTCAGCTGCCTGCTTAACCTTTGCTGGTTACCAAAAATGGGGTGGAACCCACATTTTTTATTTATTTGTTTATTCATTAGGTTAATACATGACAGTAAGCTACACACTCACGGCACTAATTATACATCTCACAGATATCTGTTATCTTTGCACATCTTTAATACATTAAAAACAGTAATTTCTTGAATGCATTTCATTCTGGTATTTGTCACAAAGATGAAATCTGTCTGCTGCACATATTTACACAGACTCATTGACTTATATTGGCCCTCGTCATCCGTTTTGCCATAGAAAAAGAGTGGACATTTTTCCATGTGGATCAAACGGACACACGAACACGTAAAGATCACCTTAGGATTTAATAGGTATGTGAAGAACACCTTAGTGATGTTTTGAGGTAGAAAGGAGGCAGGGTGAGAGGGCACTGCTTGCTTGATGGTTTCACAATGCTTCGACAAATTATCTGTTGCTCTATTAGAAAACATTTGATGTTAACAGTCTATAATTATGATTAATACTATTATGTAAACCATTTTTATTTTTTCATTTCAGTTGTACGAAATGTTTCCCTGGGTCATGAGTTATATCCCTGGGAGACATCACAAAATATTTTCCAGTATGAAAAAACTTATCAAGTATGTGGAAAAAAGAGTTGACATGAACAAAAAAAATTTGGATGAGAGTAATCCTCGGAGTTATGTGGATGCTTTTCTCATTAAAACAGAAAAGGTAAATGCAAAAGAAATTTTCCCATTGTGTCACTGCAAAAACATAAGTGTATATATCAGGATCCTGCCTTATAAAAGTTATGTATTTAGTTCCAGTACATTAATATCAAATACCAGACCCCTTACCCCTAATTACTTTCGGATCCACACTCCCTGTTAAGGCTAGCGGAACGCACCAAATAATAAGACAGGTAGAGAATGGTGCGTTCGCAGCCCGGGGTCCACCGTGCAAAGATGGAACCTGATGCCAAGTAATGACGGATTATATGGCGGTACTCATAAGTATACACACGTGGGTTAAACTTCACCCAGCGTGAAGGAAGCGATCCTGTTGCATCACAGGACCGCGGTACCGCACATAGAGCGCGAGCAAGTAGTCAGCGAACTCAACCCCAACTAGGATTGAAGTCCGATTAGACCCTTGCTGGCACAACACCGCAACTGGGTGTGTAAGGAAACTATATAACAATATTAAGGCACAAGAGTGCATGCGGTGCCGCACTGACGAACGCCACTAACCACCCAGGCTTGGGTAAGGAAAGCACAGAGGAAGTGCACGGCGCCGTACTGGCGGTCACAGCAACTGGACGCTGTAATGTGTGATTCGTGCTGTAGGATAAGTCGGGCGCTAGATAGCAACCATACACCTTCCGCGAACAGACATTCAATAGGGTAGGGGCATCCAAGGACGACTTGCACTCACAACATACACACATTAACAATTGTACACTAGCGCATGGCCGTGCGGTCATGCGCAGTTTATATAGTTGCAGCACAGGAAGTGGCCACAGAAACTTTGCCCTTCCAAGACCTGCCAAGAGGACCAATGGAATGTGCTGCAGAGCCTGAGCACATGACCCTCGATCTCCAACGGGAGATCTTGCCCTGGGCATGCTCAGTGTGTGCAGACAAGGACTTAGTCCCAGAGAAGTCCGCTCGCTGCTGACCAGCACTGGCTTTAATGGCAGAAGCTGAAGAAGCAGCAGTAACTCTCTGTACAGAGTGAGACTGAGCAAGACGCTGGGACCGACGTCCCTGCTGAGCAGACTCCACTGCGGCTGAATAAGAATGGGAGACCGCAGCAGAGATGGCTCGAGATTCCCCCTGTGCAGAAGCGGGAACTCGAGACCTAACACTCCCTAAATAGATGTAGAGAACACTATAATAATATCGACCCTCAATCAAAACTAATATTATAACTTAAAATACCTGCAATGTCCATATTCTGGCTTTGCCCTTTTCATGTACCCAACTACTGTCCTTTCTTGATGAAATTTACAAAATTGCTTTTGTTCTTCACTTTTTGTACTACATCAATGTTAGCCCTCAGTCCATATAACAAATAAATATTCTTTCCTACTTACATATTGAACCAACCGATTTTGTACTGAATAATCTCAATGAGCCATGGCAACTAGTAGAGTTGTTGCCCGTTCGGTACACCACTGGCTCAGTGTGGAAGCCAGTGACTGCATTTAATTTTTACCAGCAATATTAGTTATAACTTATTGATAATTTTTACAAAGAATTTTCAAGTTACTCTGCCTTATCAGAGGAGGAAAATGAAAAAGAACAGGCAATATACCTTCCCCTTCCTTTCTGTATTTTACCAGTATGTTTGATTTTCATAATTGAATGCTAAGGATTACCGTCTGCTTCAGCGTACTAGAGTACAGAAGGTCCGACCATGGCTGCCCACCTTCAGTCAGGCTGCTTTAATTGTCAAAACCCCAATCACACTGACTTAATTCCTAGCACTGCATGTCTAAATTAGATGCACCTGCCAAGCTTTGACTAAGAACCAGAGCATGTGTTCATTTGGAAGTTGTCAGTTTGCTGGGAGTTGAACAGAGTTGAGTGTGTACAAGCTTATGAGTGATCAGTCAAAATATGAACTGTAACTGGGAGAGAGACAGGCCAGAGCTTCTTACTAAATGGAGGCAGCACGGGTCAGCTAGAAAAGCTGAGCAGTCTGTGTGTTGGAGCTGCATAGTAACATGTGGAAGCTGCAGCCGGTTCAGTGTAAACTGTGCATGGAATTAAACCATTCTGTTTAGTGCTGAAAGCTGCTGGAGCTCAGTTTGAAGATGGTACAGAGACTTGTAGGACCTTATCTCTTCTGTGTGTAAAGCTTGCTTTGGGAGAAAGGACTAGTCTGTTCGGGTGAGCCCAAACTGACATATATGTGCCCGCTGAGTTAGCTTTTTATTTGCTGTTATACCTTTGTGCCCAGAAGAGGCTATTTTTGGTTTTGAATCACTTTGAGTTTTATGAAAGCAAAAAAACTAATTCTTGGACCAAACCGCATTGCCTACCTACCAGCGCTATCTAATTCCTACCTGAGAGTGTGAATCCCGCTGTAGAAGCTGAATATGATACAGTTCTGAAACATTAGAAACCCTTAGGCAAAAAATTATCTGGTAAGGGAATGGCTCGCTGACAGAAGAGTAAATGTAGCCATTAAATAATGGGGTTGCCCAGTCATTGGTTTCACATCTGTAGTCACTCTGTGACTGCGGACTTGTGAGTCCTCACATCATGCATTGTGCACGCTGTCAGGATTGTCCGGAGAGCTGGAACAGGCTGGCGTCTGAGCACAAGTAAGCGATTTGTATATATACAGTCACATACCCAATAGTCGTGCACTTATACACTTTTATTGAGTGAGGAAGGACACTTCTAGTTGAAATGGGGCCAGAAGTATGCAAATCGCATACTGGTGCTTACATGACCGCCCATTCCCACCACCGACCCTGGAGAATCCTTACAGTGTGCAAACTGTGTGCTGTAAAATTTCAGACTTGTACCCCAAGCCTGGACAACCCCTTTTAATAAATAGGTCCTCATGCAGGATTGCCTCTTGGACCCCTTGCTGCTTTTCCCTCTCAGTCATGCAGCTTTATAATTACACAGCTCAGTGCCATGAAGATTGAAGACACATCGAGTTAAAGGGTTAAAAAATACCACATTTGGTTCTTTTCTCCCTCCCATTTGTTCCTCTCTCTATGGCTGGTGTGCTTGGGAATGTTATTCTCATCATGGAGTTGCAATGACTTTGTCCCTTAAAATTAAATCCTTCTATGCCGAAATGGGAATCGAATTTTAATGAAAGGATAATGATAATTTCAATATGAAAAGTAGGCTACAGTAATATACACATGTAAATATGTTGGTTCTTTTGTTTACAGGAAAAGAATAATCCCAAAACTGAATTCCAGATTACCAATTTAGTGTACAGTACTTTACAGATTTTCTTTGCTGGGGTAGAGTCTATCAGCACAGCCCTGAACTATTCTTTACTTCTTCTTATGAAATACCCAGATATCCTTGGTAGGTAAAGATCTTTTTAACTTTTTCATTTTATGTACCGAGCCTAGAAGATGACCTACTGTGTAAATAAGGTTTTTGTGTTAAATGTATTTATTAAACAATTTTGACATTTTTCTCTTCACATAATAATGATCTATTCTAAAATACATTGCTCAAAAAAAATAAAAAGAACACCAAAATCCCACATCCTAGATATCATTGAATGAAATATTCCAGTGGTAAATCTTTATTCATTACATAGCAGAATGAGTTGAGAACAATAAAACCTAAAAATGATCAATGTAAATCACAACGAATATCCCATGAAGGTCTGGATTTGTAACGATACTCAAAATGAAAGTGGAAAATCAAATTACAGGCTGATCCAACTTCAGTGGAATTGCCTCAAGAGAGTCAAGAGAAGAAGATGATTCTCAGTAATGCGTGTGGCCTCCACGTGCCTATATTACATCCCTACAATGCCTGTGCATGCTCCTGATAAGACAGCGCTGCCAATATCTGACAGCGGCATATAACTCGCGCTTATTGGAAGCGTGCTGCTAATCCCGCCCATCGGTGACCCCATCACATGATCGTGGGTCACCGATAGGTCGGAATGACAACCAGAGGTTGTTTGTCGTTCCCAGATTGCTATGAACGCCACCCAGTGGTCGGCGCTCATAGCAAGTGAGCATTTCTGCTACACACAGGCAATCTGATCATCGCATGTATATAGCAGAAGCGATGAAAGTACTGCAGCTTCTAGTCTCCCATGGAGAATACTGAAGCATGCAAAAAGTAAAAAAATATATTTTTTATCAATGAAAAAAATAAGTAAAAATTCAAATCACTCCCATTCCCCCCATTCAAAATAAAACAATTAAGAAATACAATCTTCTGATTGCAGGTTATTGCATTTTAATGCAATGTTGCGGTGACCAAAAAAACCATAATTCTGGCGTTTTGACTTTTTTGGTCGCTACGACGTTTACAATCAGATTAATTCAAAATATGTGTATATATATATATATATTTTTTAATTGTTTTATTTTGAATGGGGCAAATAGGGGGTGATTTGAACTTTTCTTTTTTTTTTAATTTTTTAAATATTTTTAAAAACATTTTTTTTTTACTTTTAACTTGCTTCAATAGTCTCCATGGGAAAAATCGAAGCTGTGATAACCCGATTGCCTCTGCTACACACAGGTGATGATCCGATCACCTGTGTGTAGCAGAAATGCTCCTTTGCTATGACAAACATAGAGGTCTGCTGGAGACCTCTGGTTGTCATACCGACCCATCGGTGACCCACGATCATGTGACGGGGTCACCGACGGGTGGGATTAGTGATGCGCTTCCAGTGCCGCTGTCAGAGATTGAGAGTGGCATTTGACGGGTTAACAGCCGTGGCTGTTAGGGGCACATGTCAGCTGTTCAATCATACATCTAAATTGCTTAAAATATGTTGATCATTGCACTGTGCGATTTGTACTATGCGAATGTTCATGTTAATTACTGATGCTTGCTGTTAGAAACTGTGTCTAAAAATATGATTATTTCAAATGTTTTTCATAATTTTATATTTATATTAAAAGAAGCAATTTTTTCACTTTCATTTTATTTATCTATTGTATTTTTCCTCAAGCAATGGCAACCGTGGTCTTCTTTTCTACAACTCCAGGATTGTCTGACCGCCTTTCCTTCTTAATAGATATCAATTCCTAAGGAAAAAAAATATAAAATGGAAATTTGGTAATGAAACAAAAAGTCTGGTTGTATCCCTACTTTTTACTACTGTATGTATTATTTGTTATTGTTTTTCCAATTAATATTAGCCAAAGTCCAAAAGGAGATTGACCAGGTGATTGGCAATGACCGATGCCCCAAGTTTCAAGACCGAAGCCAGATGCCGTTCACTGATGCGGTTATACATGAAATACTGCGATTCACAGATTTACTTCCCTTCGGTTTGCCACGGAAAACAACAAGAGACATTACATACAGAGGGTACTCCATTCCTAAGGTGCGTATCCCAAATAGTCAACTATTTACTTTTTTAATCTATTTTGGTAGACAGTTATGAGTTTTCCTTCATAAGCTATACTGTCTGTTTTTCCAGAACACCAATGTATATATCATGTTGTCCTCGGTTCTGAAAGACCCTACACACTTTGCGTACCCAAATGAATTCAACCCCAAAAATTTCCTGAATGAAAATGGTGAATTTAAAAAGAATGACGCCTTCATCCCTTTTGCTACAGGTATGTTTACATGCATTATTAACAACTTGCAGTGTAAAATAAAATTAAAGAGGTTTTCTAGAGTCTGTTACCATTATAACTTACAGTTCCTTATAAAACGTTTTGATGATAAGAATCTGAAAACCTAGAAAGAGCTATTTTTCGATAAAGGGAACCTGTCACCAGGATAAACACTATTGACCTTTAGATATCTGGGTAATCTGCAGGTTAATAGCGTTACTAATCTGCTCAGTGCCTGCACTTAGCCGAATGCTGCCTGGAGAAAATGACCTTTATTCTCGCTGGTAGCGCTCTGATTTCAGTCATGGGGCGGAGCTGGTTTAGTCACTGCTCTGACAATGCAGATCGGCCATTGTAACCGCTCCCCCTGTCATGACTGACACTGGCTCTGCATTGGGGCTGGCTGTCAGGCAAGGTCAGTCTATATTCTCAGAGCGGTGAACCGAACCAGCACTGGGGCCACCCCCGTGACTGAGACTGTAACGCTGCCGAGGAGAATAAAGTCAATTTTATCCCCGAAACGTTCGGTTAAGCGCATGCACCAGGCAGATCAGTAACGCTATTGACCTTAAAATCAGCCAGAAATCTGTAGTTTAATATCATTTTTCTGGTGGCAGGTTCCCTTTAAGGCTAAAAGTAGCAATAAGTGTGGCTTTTCGGATTCCCTCCCACAATTGAGCTTGAAAATGAATCTGTTCCTAGAACAGATTTTTTTAAAAGAGGACCTTCCTCCAAATTTTTCATGTTGAGCTGGATACGCAAGATAATAGTCACTGAAGAGTAGAACAAAACTTTTTGAATTTTTGCCTCTCCACTTCAGAAATGTTAGCAATCAAAGTATTTGGTGCCTAATAAGTTTACGTCCAAGTGGATGCTATTATAGACATTTTACAAAGGGATTGTACTTCTCCCTGTATGAGTTGTTATCTGATAACACCCACTTGGACTTAAAGGGAACCTGTCAACTGTGGATGGCAGCCTTCTTCCTGTGTTCAGCCCCGCCCACTGCCACTCCTCTTCCTTCAGCTCCGCCTACATCTGCATGTGTCCTGCGTACCCTCTCTTTAACATTGAGTATGCAGGCCATGTGGATGCATGCAGATGCCTTCACATGCGTCGTTTTGATGCTGCACTGACCTGCTTTGAACGCAACATGTTGCATCTTGTTGCTGTCGGCGCAGGGTTAAAACGACGTGTGCAGAGGCCTCCGCATACATCCGCATTGCCTGCACACCCAATGTTAAAGGTAGGGTATGCAGGACACATGCAGACGTAGGCAGAGCTGAAGGAAGAGGCACAGCAGTGGGCAGGGCTTAAAGGAGGAAGAAGGCTGCCATCCGCAGCCCTGCCGAACGCTGGTGTGAAACCAACCTAACCTACAGACACTGTCAGGATGGCGCTGTTATACTGATTACAATGATAGCTTAGTTGATAAGATATGTTTTGTGGTTGTCGTTTATTCTGTATTTGCAGTTTTCAGTTAATGAGATTCTCGTACTCTGGGGTGGCCAGTGGTAGTGCTTTGCTTACACGTGCATCTTTATGGGCTTATGACCGGTCACTCATCCTTCAGTTACCTGCGTCCTATTTTACAATATGCATATATAATATTGTGGGGTTAAAAAAAAATGCATCCAGCAAAATTTCTCAGGTGGCAGTGCCTGCGCAGTAGCATCTGTGGCATAATTCATATAATATTGTTGGATAGAAAAAAGTATTTTTCTCCAGCAAAATGGTACCGCGATGGCGCATGCGCATTCTGCTGCAGCCAAATTGTTTTTCTTCTAGCAAAATATTGCAGATGGTGGCACATGCACAGTGGCATCTATCACTTTCCGATAGATGCTACTGTGCAAGCGCCTCCACCATTTTGCTAGAGAAAAACAGATGTGGCTGCAGCAAAATGGCGCCGGTGGCAGCGCTTGAGCAGTAGCATTTATCGAAAGCAATAGATTCTATTGCGCATGTTTCGCTGCCGGTGTCATTTTACTGGAGAAAAAAATTGGTTGCAGGAAAATGGCGCTGGCAGCGGGGCTTGTGTAGCTTGTATTGGAAAGCGATAGATGCTACTGCGCATGCGCTGCTGGCACCAATTTGCTGAAGTGAATTATATTTTTGTACCAAAAAATTTTGTATGCATTATGCAATAGATGCTGCTGCACAGTTCCTGCCATTTTGCTGTATGTAAATTTTTATTTTCTAACCCAACAATAGTTTATGCAGAATGTAAAATAGGGGGCAGGTCACTGAAGTGTCCTGTCACAAGAATATAAGGATGCGTATGTAAGCAGAGCATCCCATAAAGACCCAAACACAGGCTGAGAATCTCATTAACTGAAAATTAAAATACAAATTAAACAACAACCACAAGGCGGATTTCATCAC
Source organism: Ranitomeya imitator (assembly GCF_032444005.1). Classification (NCBI taxonomy): domain Eukaryota; kingdom Metazoa; phylum Chordata; class Amphibia; order Anura; family Dendrobatidae; genus Ranitomeya; species Ranitomeya imitator. Next base: position 47,825,548 of record NC_091283.1, read on the forward strand.
CCCAAGTATCAGTATAACGCTGCCAACCTGACAGTGTCTGTAGGTTACTAAGCAAAATCCTGCTGACAGGCTTGATTTAACATTAGATTCCAGTACTTAAAATTGCTAATATCTCCGCAATGTTTTACTCTCTGCAGCCGCTATTAAATCATGTGTCCAACATGAAAAATTTGATGAGAAGTCCTTAAAGAGGACCATACACCAAATTTTTTTATGCTGCACTGGATACATTTAGTTTGGGTGCATATTAAAAACATAAAGTTTCTGCATGTGCAAAATTTCCCAACCTATTTAAAACAGGGACATAAGTTACATTTCTAAAAGACATTATATCATGCGGACCAGGACATCAGTATAACTTCCATCTCTTTTGAAGCCTTAAAGGGAACCTGTCACCCCCAAAATCCCAAAATCGATGGTGAGGTAAGCTCACCGTCATCAGGGGCTTATCTACAGCATTCTGTAATGCTGTAGATAAGCCCCCGATGTAACCTGAAAGAGGAGAAAAAGAGGTTAGATTATACTCACCCAGGGGTGGTCCCGCTGCGGTCTGGTCAAATGGGTGTCTCAGGTCCACTCCGGCGCCTCCTATCTTCATTCCATGACGTCCTCTTCTGGTCTTCACGCCGCGGCTCCAGCGCAGGCGTACTTTGTCTGCCCTGTTGAGGGCAGAGCAAAGTACGGCAGTGCGCAGGCACCGGGCCTCTCTGACCTTTCATTACAGAATGCTGTAGATAAGCCCCTGATGACGGTGAGCTTACCTCACCATCCATTTTGGGGGTGACAGGTTCCCTTTAAATTGTTTCACATGAGTCCTTTGTTGTCTGATTGAGAAAGATCAATTCAAAGCGGCAAGCCATCACACATAGGGATCAGAGCATTTAATTTCTGCACTTTGCAGGCTGGCAGTTTTTATTAGGCATTTTAACCTTGACATACCCATGAGATGGCCATTAGATGAACAAACCTTCAGCCAACAGCCATCTCAGTTGACTTCCCCAAATATGGGAGAGATTGTTCGGCCAAGCATTCCTGTCTTCTCTATAGGCAGACGCCAACTGACACGTTAGGCAGCGTCTTCTCTCAGGGAGAACAATGGCAGTCGGAAATCATCAAGGGCCATCAATATCACACACAACCATCATTTGGCTGGTGCCCTCATACACATTAGACCAGTGTTCACCAACTTCAGTCCTTAAACACCACGAACAGATCACTTTTTCACCTTTTTTTAGTATCAGCCTGGTGTTAATTCAGTCACATATGAAATATTTGGCAAAATTCTGAAAACCTGATATGTTGGTGGTTGTTGAGGACAGGAGTTGAAGAACACTGCATAAGACTCCCAGCCGAATCTGTCAATATTAGAGGGTTGGCAAACATAAGTCTAATGTGTATGGCCAGCTTTACGCTAAGGTCCAAAGAGGTCCATTCTATAAGGAAACAAAAACACACAATTTAAAGCCGTTAAAAAGCAAAGGATTTACCTAGAGATAAGCAAATGGATTTGATGCGAATCAAATTCTTCTCAAATTTTTAGGAATTCGCAGAACCCAGCAAAATAAATAATTTGTTAGTCAGTTTGTGCAAATTGTCTAAAATTATACACATTGCAGAATATTGCATCAGCTCGAGAAGGTTCACAAGACCCCTCCAGGTTTCCCCATAATTGCCACATCACATAGTCCAGCACTGCCACCTTCTTTTCGAAATAAGCCCTGATAAATTACACATGCAAAGTTGGATTATTTTGTTCTGGTGCCTTTCGGTAACATTGTACATTTTTATTTTGCTTCAGGTAAAAAGCTTTGTTTGGGAGAAAGTCTGACTCGAGTTGAAACATTTATCATATTAATTACCTTATTGCAAAACTTCGAATTGAAATCAGCTGTTCCTCTGGAGGATTTGGATATCACACCAGGGATATCTGGCTTGGGAAACTTTCCAAAACCTTTCGAAATTTCCTTTGTTCCGCGCTAAATAATACTAGTATTTCTTGTTCAAATTGGAGTTTTTGTGTTACATTTATTGTTTTTATATTTATTTTTTTCCTTTTTATATCTTTATGTTAGTAAAATCTTGTAATTTCACACTGGCAACTAGACGTAACTTAAGATTCCTTCTTCCTGTAAAGTAACAGGAAGTATGAGTCCGGCATAAAGCCTAGTGGTCAATGTGAAAATCACAAGATTTCCTATTTTTTCATCGTGATATAGAAAACCGAAAAAAAAACTATTTTCAAAAATGTTTAAAAATACATTTAACATAAAAACTTGAAGTAAACATTAGTTTATTTGCTGATTACACCTTCCATCTTAGTCTACACTGCCCTGGTGTGATCAACCGGCGCACCCAGGCAAGTGCCCATTCGCCATCGGGAACACCAGCACACTATGAAGGCCACTATGAAGGCCTGGTGCCTGTGCCAGGGCTGGTGCCCGCGAGTGGGTCACTCCGCCTGCTCAGGGCCCCGGCACTTGCATACTTACCTCTCCCCGCTCCACCGCTGTGACGTATTCCACTTCCTCTGACTGTGATGTTCAGGTCAGAGGGCATCAAGACATCACGTCTGTGCACCCTCTGCCTGAACAGTCACAGAGCAGACAGCCGGAAGACACAGCCACAGTGCAGACAGTCACAGAGCAGAGCAGCGCCAGTGAGGAGAGGGGAGTATTTAATTTTCTTTTAATGCTTGGAGCATCTTAAGGGGCCAAAAACAAATGGAACAGCATATGGGGCCCATTATATGTGAAGCATCTAATGGGGCCAATTATATATGGAGCTTCTTATGAGGCCAATTACTTATGGAGCATCGTATGGGGCTCAATATATATGGGACATCTTATGGGGTCAGTTATATATGGAACATTATATGGGCCCTATTCTGTTTGGAGAAATATATGGGGCCCATCATAAACTGGAGCATTATATGGTGCCCATCATATGTATGGAGCACTCTATGGATCATTATATGGAGCCTATTCTGTATGGAGCATTATAAGGGGTCATTGTTTCTGTATGGAGCAATATATAGGACTCATTCTGTATGGAGCAATATATGGGGCTCATTATTCTGTATGGAGCAATACATGGGGCTTTTTATAATGTATGGAGTATTATATGTAGCCTATTCTATATGGAGCATTGTATGGGATCCATTATTCTTTAAGGAGCAATATATGGGGCTCATTATTCTGTATGGAGCAATATATGGGGCTTTTTATACTGTATGGAGCATTATATGGGATCCACAATACTGTATGGAGCAATATATGGGGCTCATTATTCTGTATCGAGCACTGTGTGGTGCCTATAATAATGTATGGAGCAATATTGCAATATATGGGGCTCATTATTCTGTATCGAGCACTGTGTCATGCCTATAATAATGTATGGAGCAATATATGGGGCTCATTAGTCTGTATGGAGCACTATGTGGTGCTCATGATACTGTATGGAGGACTATACTTTCTGAGCTACTGATATCACTCATGGAATGTAAGAAGTGAAATCTTTGGCATTGTGCTATCCCTATATTTCTCTGCTGCATCTGTGCATCATGAATTATGGTATGTGAAGGGGCCCTCTGAGACTCTTTCGACTGGGGCCCACAAAAACCTGGAGCCAGCTCTGACAACAGGATGTGCCTCAAACATTTTCAAACTATTCAACTCTCTTCGCTCTGCTTTCTTTTCCACAAGCTACAGCTGTAGGCAGATACAATTATTTTTTAATTCTGTGTGTATTTGCAGGTGATTTTGCAATCAAAATAAACCTATGACCACAAAAATGCATTATGAAGTGTAACTGCAGAGTTTTCGGTTGAATCAGCTAAGAAACAAAAGTAGTATGTTACTTACTTTTAGAAATCATCTTGAAAAAAATACTAGAAATGAAAAAAAAGAAAAAAGTCTCTCTTGTGTTTATTTTTAATCTATTTTCATTGCAATAAAGATATAAAATAAATATGAAAAGTACGAGTCATATATTTTGTTCTACTGGGATTTCCACTGTAAAGGGTTGCATCGGACGAGTGGTAAAGTTATATGAAAAAGTTTGGGCACTCCTATTAATCTTAAGCTTAATGTTTTCTAAAAATTGTTTTTTTTTGCAACAGCTATTTCAGTTTCATATATCTAATAACTGTTGGACACAGTAATGTTTCTGCCTTTAAATGAGCTTTATTGTACTAACAGAAAATGTGCAATCTGCATTCAAACAAAATTTGACAGGTGCATAAGTATCGGCACCATTATAATTTTCTTGTTTTAAATACTCCTTTCTACTTTTTACTGACTAAAGCACTTTTTTTGGTTTTCTAACCTCATTGAGCTTTGATCTTCATAGCCAGGTGTATGCAATCATGAGAAAAGCTACTTAAAGTGGCCATTTGCAAGTTGTTCTCCTGTTTGAATCTCCTCTGAAGAGTGGCATCATGGGCTCCTCAAAACAACTGTCTAATGATCTGAAAACAAAGATTATTCAACATAGTTGTTCAGGGGAAGGATACAAAAAGCTGTCTCAGAGATTTAACCTGTCAATTTCCAATGTGAGGAGCATAGTAAGGAAATGGAAGAACACAGGTACAGTTCTTGTTAAGGCCAGAAGTGGCAGGCCAAGAAAAACATCAGAAAGGCAGAGAAGAAGAATGGTGAGATCAGTCAAGGACAATCCTCAGACCACCTCCAGAGAGCTGCAGCATCAACTTGCTGCAGATGGTGTCACTGTGCATCGGTCAACTATACAACACACTTTGCACAAGGAGAAGCTGTATGGGAGAGTGATGTGAAAGAAGCTGTTTCTGCAAGCACGCCACAAACAGGGTCGGCTGAGGTATGCAAAAGCACATTTGGAGAAGCCAATTTCCTTTTGGAAGGAGGTCCTGTGGACTGATGAAACCAATATTGAGTTGTTTGGTCATACAAAAAGGCGTTATGCATGGCAGCCAAAAAACACAGCATTCCAAGAAAAACACTAGCTACCCACAGTAAAATTTGGTGGAGGTTCCATCATGCTTTGGGGCTGTGTGGCCAATGCCGGCACCGGGAATCTTGTTAAAGTTGAGGGACGCATGAATTCCTCTCAGTATCAGCAGATTCTTGACAATAATGTTCATGAATCAGTGACAAAGTTGAAGTTACGCAGGGGATGGATCTTTCAGCAAGACAATGATCCAAAACACTGCTCCAAATCTACTCAGGCATTCATGCAGACGAACAATTACACTCTTCTGGAATGGCCATCCCAGTCCCCAGACCTGAATATCATTGAACATATGTGGGATCATTTGAAGAGGGCTGTCCATGCTCGGCGACCATCAAACTTAACTGAACCGGAATTGTTTTGTAAAGAGGAATGGTCAAAAATACCTTCATCCAGGATCCAGGAACTCATTAAAAGCTACAGGAAGCGACTAGAGGCTGTTATTTTTGCAAAAGGAGGATCTACTAAATATTAATGTCACTTTTCTGGTGAGGTGCCCATACTTATGCACCTGTCAAATTTTGTTTGAATGCAGATTGCACATTTTCTGTTAGTACAATAAACCTGATTTCAAGGCAGAAACATTACTGTGTCCAACAGTTATTAGATATATGAAACTGAAACAGCTGTTGCCAAAAAAACAATTTTTAGAAAACATTAAGCTTAAGATTAATAGGGGTGCCCAAACTTTTTCATATAACTATGTGTAGTTTTCCCAGATAGTACTCATGCCCGTAATATTCTATGAGGCTGTGCACATGTCCATTTTTTTTCTTCCTTCGACCACTTTGGAGACAAGTCTAATTTTGATCTAAGGGTCGGATCAAAATTGTCAATGCAAGTCTCTGGAAAAACATCAAACCGCGCTTGGATGACATTCGAGTGTGTTCCGATTGTCATGGACTGACAGAAAGGAGAGGGTGGAGAAACTTCTTTTTTGTGTTCTCTCCTCCTCCAAAAAAAAAACAAAAAACTGATGTCACTCTGATCAAAGTCTGATTGGAATAATCACATGTAGGGTTGAGCAAAACGGGTCGGCCATTTTCAGAAGTCGCCGACTTTTGGCAAAGTCTGTGACCCCTGTGTGGGGTCGGCCATGAGGTCGGCGATCTTCTGAATCTGGTATCGGAATTCCGATACCGAGTTCCGATATGTTTGCAATATCGGAAATCGGTATCGGAATCCATATTTAAGTGTAAAATAAAGAATTGAAATAAAAAATATTGCTATACTCACCCTCGGACGCGCCCTGATACTAACTGGCAGCCTTCCTTCCTTAGAATTAGCGCGTGAAGGACCTTAGATGATGTTGCGGCTTGTGATTGGTCGCGCGACCGCCCATGTGACCGCTCACGCGACCAATCACAAGCTGCGACGTCACCGAAGGTCTTTCAAGCGCTGATTCTTAGGAAGGAAGGCTGCCGGAAAGAAGCAGGGCGCGTCCGAGGGTGAGTACAGGTCCTTCTCAAAAAATTAGCATATAGTGTTAAATTTCATTATTTACCATAATGTAATGATTACAATTAAACTTTCATATATTATAGATTCATTATCCACCAACTGAAATTTGTCAGGTCTTTTATTGTTTAAATACTGATGATTTTGGCATACAACTCCTGATAACCCAAAAAAACCCAAAAAAGTCTCAATAAATTAGCATATCAAGAAAAGGTTCTCTAAACGACCTATTACCCTAATCTTCTGAATCAACTAATTAACTCTAAACACATGCAAAAGATACCTGAGGCTTTTATAAACTCCCTGCCTGGTTCATTACTCAATACCCCCATCATGGGTAAGACTAGCGACCTGACAGATGTCAAGAAGGCCATCATTGACACCCTCAAGCAAGAGGGTAAGACCCAGAAAGAAATTTCTCAACAAATAGGCTGTTCCCAGAGTGCTGTATCAAGGCACCTCAATGGTAAGTCTGTTGGAAGGAAACAATGTGGCAGAAAACACTGTACAACGAGAAGAGGAGACCGGACCCTGAGGAAGATTGTGGAGAAGGACCGATTCCAGACCTTGGGGAACCTGAGGAAGCAGTGGACTGAGTCTGGGGTGGAAACATCCAGAGCCACCGTGCACAGGCGTTTGCAGGAAATGGGCTACAGGTGCCGCATTCCCCAGGTAAAGCCACTTTTGAACCATAACAGCGGCAGAGGCGCCTGACCTGGGCTACAGAGAAGCAGCACTGGACTGTTGCTAAGTGGTCCCAAGTACTTTTTTCTGATGAAAGCAAATTTTGCATGTCATTCGGAAATCAAGGTGCCAGAGTCTGGAGGAAGACTGGGGAGAAGGAAATGCCAAAATGCCTGAAGTCCAGTGTCAAGTACCCACAGTCAGTGATGGTGTGGGGTGCCATGTCAGCTGCTGGTGTTGGTCCACTGTGTTTCATCAAGGGCAGGGTCAATGCAGCTAGCTATCAGGAGATTCTGGAGCACTTCATGCTTCCATCGGCTGAAATGCTTTATGGAGATGAAGATTTCATTTTTCAGCACGACCTGGCACCTGCTCACAGTGCCAAAACCACTGGTAAATGGTTTACTGACCATGGTATTACTGTGCTAAATTGGCCTGCCAACTCTCCTGACCTGAACCCCATAGAGAATCTGTGGGATATTGTGAAGAGAAAGTTGAGAGACGCAAGACCCAACACTCTGGATGAGCTTAAGGCCACTATTGAAGCATCCTGGGCCTCCATAACATCTCAGCAGTGTCACAGGCTGATTGCCTCCATGCCACGCCGCATTGAAGCAGTCATTTCTGCCAAAGGATTCCCGACCAAGTATTGAGTGCATAACTGAACATTATTATTTGATGGTTTTTTTGTTTGTTATTAAAAAACACTTTTATTTGATTGGGTGAAATATGCTAATTTATTGAGACAGGTTTTTTGGGTTATCAGGAGTTGTATGCCAAAATCATCAGCATTTAAACAATAAAAGACCTGACAAATTTCAGTTGGTGGATAATGAATCTATAATATATGAAAGTTTAATTGTAATCATTACATTATGGTAAATAATGAAATTTAACACTATATGCTAATTTTTTGAGAAGGACCTGTATATACCTAATAGGAATATACTCACCCTCGGACGCGCCCTGCTTTTTTCCGGCAGCCTTCCTTCCTAAGAATCAGTGCTTGAAGGACCTTCGGTGACGTCGCGGCTTGTGATTGGTCGCGTGAGCGATCACATGGGCGGTCGTGCGACCAATCACAAGCCGCGACGTCATCTAAGGTCCTTCACGCGCTGATTCTAAGGAAGGAAGGCTGCCGGTTAGTACCAGGGCGCGTCAGAGGGTAAGTATAGCAATATTTTTTATTTTAATTCTTTATTTTACACTTAAATATGGATCCCAGGGCCTGAAGGAGAGTTTGCTCTCCTTCAGACCCTGGGAACCATTGGAAACCCAATGCACTGTATTTAGTTCTAGAACTGACTGTATAAAAAACTGCACTCTTCTGTATTTCAGGTAGCACTCGGCGATTCAAGTTTATGAGTGCAATTAACCATATAGCATTCGATTTTTATGGCTACATTAATTTTGTATTAACACAGTATATTGTATTGTATTAACACTGTGTCATACGGATAGCATACAGATGAAATCAGAGAACAAAAATTGTCCATTTTTGAAGGCTGAAATCCAGATGATTATTGTATATGCTCCTGTGAATTTCATCTGTTAGTACCTCTGTAGTCCTGCAAATGAAACACAGTGCCTGACAGCCATTGCAGCAAAATCTGTGTTCAAAAATTAGTGCCCTTTTCATTTTGAGATCCAAAAACCTGTTAATGACCAAACAATAGGAGGTGCAAAAATAATTTTAAAAAAATCCATTGTTATTGTAAAACCATGAAACTGTTCATATTTAAAGTCGATTACAGCAAGTTCTATGAAACATACATAAGGTCAAAATACTCCACTTATGCCCTATAGACACCTCGATCAAAGTCATGTAAAAATGGAATTAGTGCTTGGTAAATGTTTCCAATTTTCTAGAAAGTTTCAAAATTTGCTATTACAGATGATTTGTACGCTAGGTCAAACTTTTGGGGAGCAGGTCATCTTGCCAAATGCTAACCCTTTATTTTAACACCTAGAGCTCCCAAATTTTACACACAGACACTTCTAACATTATTACTGAGGAGTATGTAAAAATATAAGGGATATTAAATGGTTTACAGTATGTAAACCATGTCTCATATCCTGCCTGATTTGATAAAGAGATAGCAAAAGCCGGCAATTGAATTGGCTTTTACGCTATCTAGCTCTGTATTAAATATATATATATTTATATATATATATATATATATATATATATACCTATTCTATGTGTAGACATTTATTTCATCTATTCTATTCTAACCTGTCACTGTGACTTTACTGTACACCGCACTGAATTACCAGCTTTTCTATAGGACACCGCTGCGTATTTCTTGCAAGTCACACGCATGTGTAATTCGCATTTTTCTCGCCCCCATAGGCGGATTTTTTACGCAATATGCTGACAAACGCAGAAATATACTGTTTGGGTAGGCAGAACGCACCAAATAAATATATTTATAAGAAGAAGTTGGTGCGTTCGCAACCCGGGATCCACCGTGCAGGAAAGCACCTGCAGCTAGATATGGCGGTACTATATAGTAGTATAAAGAGACTATGTTACTTCACAGAGTCTGTTAGCAAGGATAATGCTGTGCCCTGTTTGGCTCACAGAGGAACACAGCTACTTAGTAGAGCAGATGGTGGTCATGCAGTCAAATGCAAACATGAAACTCCTCGCCAGAGGTGCCAGCATTCTAGGGGCTTATTTCAGCCGGGTCCCTGAATACACACACAAACATGACCACACTGGCGCTGAGCTCGTACATAAATTGACACTAGTGCATGGCCTGTGCGGTCATGCGCACCTCTTATAGCTGCAGCAAGTACAGGACCTTCTTAGAAGGACCAATGAGAGACTGCCACAGACATTGAACACCTTCAGGACCTTCCTAGAGGACCAATAGGATTAGCTGCAGTACCTGAGCATGTGACCCTTGATCTCCAATGAGAGATCTTACCTTGGGCATGCTCAGAAGGGGAAAAGTAGGACTTAGTCCCTAAGACGTCGGCTCACTGCTGACCAGTACTGGCCACAATGGCAGAAGCTGAAAGGACAGCAGTAACCCTTCGCACAGTATCAGACTGAGCATGACACTGGGACTGATACCTCCACTGAGCAGGCTCCACTGCGGCAGGAGAAGAATGGGAGACCGCAGCGGAGATTGCTCGAGATTCCCCCTGTGCAGAGGCAGGAACTCAACCCCTAACATATACGGCTGGTGGGAGCTGCCCCACAGAGAAAAAATGGTCCGAGTGCAATGCGTTGTTTTTGCGCCTCTCGCTCGTCCGTATTCCTCTCTGGTGTGACCCCGGCCTCACATTTATATGTATACTAGCTTCTTATCCATTTTTCTTAACCCCTTTCTGCCATTGGATGCACTATCCTGTCCATGTGACCTGGGACTTAATTCCCATGGACGGGATAGTAAATCATAGGCGATCAGCCGTACTCATAGGGGAAGCGCGGCCAATTGCGGCCAGTTGTCAGCTGATTATCACAGCTGACATCTGGCACTATGTGCCAGGAGCGGTCACGGACCGCTCCCGGAACTTTAACCTCCAGAACACTGCGATCAAACATGATCGCAGCATTCTGGTGGCATAGAGAAGCATCGCACAAGCAGGGGGCTCCCTGCGTGCTTCCCTGAGACGTGATCGCATTGTTCTGAGGGTCACCTCCGTTTTCCTCCCTGCAGGCCCCTGATCCAAGATGGCCGAGGGCTCCTTTTGGGTCCTGCTGGGAGGCGGCTTGTCGGTGCCTGCTGAGAGTAGGCGCCGGCAAGCCTCCTACACTGCCTGTCAGATCGCTGATCTGACCCAGTGCTGTGCAAAGTGTCAAATCAGCGATTTGACACTGTATAGGGATGTCCCATCCTGGGACAATGTAAAAAAGTTTTTAAAAAATTCCTAAATAAAGAAAAAATATATATAAATATTGTTCCAATAAATACATATCTTTATGTAAATAAAAAATCAATGAAATGACACATATTTAGAATCGCCTCACCCGTAACGACCCGAACTATAAAACTGTCCTTCTAGTTAACCCCTTCAGTGAACACCATAAAAAACGAGGCAAAAAACAATGCTATATCATCACACTACTTGTTCCACAAAAAATGAGCCGCTATACAGCGTGATAAGCAAAAAAATAAAAAAGTTATAGCCATCAGAATAAAGCGATGCAAAAATAATTATTTTTATCTAAAATAGTTTTTATTGTATAAAAGTGCCAAAACAAAAAAAATATAAATGAGGTATCGCTGTAATCATACTAACCCGAAGAATAAAACTGCTTTATCAATTTTACCACACGCGGAACGGTATAAACGCCCCCCCCCCCAAAAGAAATTCATGAATAGCTGGTTTTTGTTCATTCTGCCTAACAAAAATCGGAATAAAAAGCGATCAAAAAATGTCATGTGCCCGAAAATGGTACCAATAAAAACATCAACTCGTCCTGCAAAAAACAAGTCCTCACATGACTCTATGGACCAAAATATGGAAAAATTGTAGTTCTCAACATGGGGTGACGCAAAAACTATTTTTTGCAATAATAAGTGTCTTTTAGTGTGTGACAGCTGCCAAATATAAAAACCCGCTATAAAAACCTCTATAAATAGCAAATCAAACCCCCCATTATCACCGCCTTAGTTAGGGAAGAATAATAAAATAAAAAAATGTATTTATTTTCATTTTCCCATAAGGGTTAGGGTTGCGCTAAAGTTAGGTTTGGGGCTAAAGTTAGGGTTAGGGTTGGGGCTTAAGTTGCAGTTAGGGTATGGTTTACTTTTACGGTTGGGCTAGGGGTGTGTCATGGTTAGGGGTGTGGTTAGGTTTATAGTTAGGGTTGGGATTAGAGTTAGGGGTGTGTTGGGGTAAGGGTTGGAGTTAGAATTGGGAGGTTTCCACTGTTCAGGCACATCAGGGGCTCTGCAAACACGACATGGCGTCCGATCTCAATTCCAGCCAATTCTGCGTTGAAAAAGTAAAACGGCACTCCTTCACTTATGATCTCTGCCATGTGCCCAAACAGTGGTTTCCCCCCACATATGGGGTATCTGCGTACTCAAGACCAATTGTACAACAACTTTTGGGGTCCATTTTCTCCTGTTACCCTTGGTAAAATAAAACAAATTGGATCTGAAGTAAATTTTTTGTGAATAAAAGTAAAAAGTTCATTTTTTTTTAAACATTCCAAAAATTCCTGTGAAACACCTGAAGGGTTAATAGACTTCTTGAATGTGGTTTTGAGCACCTTGAGGGGTGCAGTTTTTAGAATGGTGTCACACTTGGTTATTTTCTATCATGTAGACCCCTCAAATGTGATGTGGTCCCTAAAAAAAATGGTGTTGTAAAAATGAGAAATTGCTGGTCAGCTTTCAACCCTTATAGCTCCCTAAGAAAAAAAAATGTTGGTTCCAAAATTGTGCTGATGTAAAGTAGACATGTGGGAAATGTTACTTATTAAGTATTTTGTGTGACATATCTCTGTGATTTCAGGGGATGAAAAATCAAAGTTGGAAAATTGTGAAATGTTCAAAATTTCCGTTTTTTTTCACAAATAAACGCAAGTAATGTCGAGGAAATTTTACCACTAACATGAAGTACGTTATGTCACACGAAAACAATGTCAGAATCACTGGGATCCATATAAGTGTTCAATAGTTATAACCTCATAAAGGGACAGTGGTCAGAATTGCAAAAATTGGCCCTGTCATTAACATGCAAACCACCCTTGGGGGTTAAGGGGTTAATGTTCTATTGAGAAATAGATGGATGAGAAGCTGGTTGGCATATAATCACATATTTTAGGTCATGTGATGAACGATCAAACTGTGTATCAATGGAAAATCCTAACAGTGTGCATATTAATAATATTAACGCATATTAATATTTGGAACATAACACCCATAAGAACGCAGTCACAAGTCCAAATACCGTATATACTCGAGTAAAAGCCGAGACTTTCAGCCCAAAATTTGGGGCTGAAAGTGCCCCTCTCGGCTTATACTCGAGTCACGGTGGGCGGCAGGGTCGGCGGGTGAGGGGGAGACGGCCCTGAGGTATACTTACCTAGCCCCGGCGATCCTGACGCTCCCCCTGCCTGTCACACTGTCTTCGGTGCTGCAGCTTCTTCCTCTATCAGCGGTCACGTGGGACAGCTCATTAGAGAAATGAATATGCGGCTCCACCTCCCATAGGGGTGGAGCCGCATATTCATTTCTCTAATCAGCGGTGACGGTGACCGCTGATAGAGGAAGAGGCTGCGGCACTGAAGACCAGCTGTCAAGGGGAAGGAGCGGGACGCCGGGAGCAGGTAAGTATGTCGTATTCACCTGTCCGCGTTCCACACGCCGGGCGCCGCTCTGTCTTTGCGTCCTCTTGCACTGATTGTTCAGGTCAGAGGGCGCGATGACGCATATAGTGTGCGCGGCGCCCTCTGCCTGATCAGTCAGTGCGGAGAGACGCCGGGACCGGACGCTGGGAGCTGCAAGCAATAGAGGTGAGTATGGCATTTTTTTCTTTATTGCAGCAGCAGCAGCAATGGCAGAGCTTTCTATGGCACAGCTATGGGGCAATAATGAACGGTGCAGAGCACTATATGGCACAGCTATGGGGCAATAATGAACGGCGCAGGGCACTATATGGTACAGCTATGGGGCAATAATGAATGGTGCAGAGCACTATATGGCACAGCTATGGGGCAATAATGAACGGCGCAGGGCACTATATGGTACAGCTATGGGGCAATAATGAATGGTGCAGAGCACTATATGGCACAGCTATGGGGCAATAATGAACGGCGCAGAGCACTATATGGCACAGCTATGGGGCAGGAATGAACGGCGCAGAGCACTATATGGCACAGCTATGGGGCAATAATGAACGATGCAGAGCACTATATGGCAGCTATGGGGCAATAATGAACGGTGCAGAGCACTATATGGCACATCTATGGGGCAATACTGAACGGTGCAGGGCACTATATGGCACAGCTATGGGGCAATAATGATCGGTGCAGAGCACTATATGGCAGCTATGGGGCAATAATGAACGGTGCAGAGCACTATATGACACATCTATGGGGCAATACTGAACGGTGCAGGGCACTATATGGCACAGCTATGGGGCAATAATGATCGGTGCAGAGCACTATATGGCAGCTATGGGGCAATACTGAATGGTGCAGAGCACTATATGGCACAGCTATGGGGCAATAATGATCGGTGCAGAGCACTATATGGCAGCTATGGGGCAATAATGAACGGTGCAGAGCACTATATGGCACATCTATGGGGCAATACTGAACGGTGCAGAGCACTATATGGCACAGCTATGGGGCAATAATGAACGGCGCAGAGCACTATATGGCACAGCTATGGGGCAAGAATGAACGGTGCAGAGCACTATATGGCAGCTATGGGGCAATAATGAACGGTGTAGAGCACTATATGGCACATCTATGGGGCAATACTGAACGGTGCAGAGCACTATATGGCACAGCTATGGGGCAATAATGAGCGGCGCAGAGCACTATATGGCAGCTATGGGGCAATAATGAACGGTGCAGAGCACTATATGGCACATCTATGGGGCAATACTGAACGGTGCATAGCACTATATGGCACAGCTATTGGGCAATAATGAACGGTGCAGAGCACTATATGGCACAGCTATGGGGCAATAATGAATGGTGCAGAGCACTATATGGCACAGCTATGGGGCAAGAATGAACGGTGCAGAGCACTATATGGCACAGCTATGGGGCAATAATGAACGGTGCAGAGCACTATATGGCACAGATATGGGGCAAGAATGAATGGTGAAGAGCACTATATGGCACATCTATGGGGAAATAATGAACAGTGCAGAGCACTATATGGCACAGCTATGGGGCAATAATGAACGGTGCAGAGCACTATATGGCACAGCTATGGGGCAATAATGAACGGTGCAGAGCACTATGTGGCACAGCTATGGGGCAAGAATGAACGGTGCATAGCACTATATGGCACATCTATGGGGCAATACTGAACGGTGCAGAGCACTATATGGCACAGCTATGGGGCAATAATGAACGGCGCAGAGCACTATATGGCACAGCTATGGGGCAGGAATGAACGGCGCAGAGCACTATATGGCACAGCTATGGGGCAATAATGAACGATGCAGAGCACTATATGGCAGCTATGGGGCAATAATGAACGGTGCAGAGCACTATATGGCACATCTATGGGGCAATACTGAACGGTGCAGGGCACTATATGGCACAGCTATGGGGCAATAATGATCGGTGCAGAGCACTATATGGCAGCTATGGGGCAATACTGAATGGTGCAGAGCACTATATGGCACAGCTATGGGGCAATAATGATCGGTGCAGAGCACTATATGGCAGCTATGGGGCAATAATGAACGGTGCAGAGCACTATATGGCACATCTATGGGGCAATACTGAACGGTGCAGAGCACTATATGGCACAGCTATGGGGCAATAATGAACGGCGCAGAGCACTATATGGCACAGCTATGGGGCAAGAATGAACGGTGCAGAGCACTATATGGCAGCTATGGGGCAATAATGAACGGTGTAGAGCACTATATGGCACATCTATGGGGCAATACTGAACGGTGCAGAGCACTATATGGCACAGCTATGGGGCAATAATGAGCGGCGCAGAGCACTATATGGCAGCTATGGGGCAATAATGAACGGTGCAGAGCACTATATGGCACATCTATGGGGCAATACTGAACGGTGCATAGCACTATATGGCACAGCTATTGGGCAATAATGAACGGTGCAGAGCACTATATGGCACAGCTATGGGGCAATAATGAATGGTGCAGAGCACTATATGGCACAGCTATGGGGCAAGAATGAACGGTGCAGAGCACTATATGGCACAGCTATGGGGCAATAATGAACGGTGCAGAGCACTATATGGCACAGATATGGGGCAAGAATGAATGGTGAAGAGCACTATATGGCACATCTATGGGGAAATAATGAACAGTGCAGAGCACTATATGGCACAGCTATGGGGCAATAATGAACGGTGCAGAGCACTATATGGCACAGCTATGGGGCAATAATGAACGGTGCAGAGCACTATGTGGCACAGCTATGGGGCAAGAATGAACGGTGCATAGCACTATATGGCACATCTATGGGGCAATACTGAACGGTGCAGAGCACTATATGGCACAGCTATGGGGCAATAATGAACGGCGCAGAGCACTATATGGCACAGCTATGGGGCAGGAATGAACGGCGCAGAGCACTATATGGCACAGCTATGGGGCAATAATGAACGATGCAGAGCACTATATGGCAGCTATGGGGCAATAATGAACGGTGCAGAGCACTATATGGCACATCTATGGGGCAATACTGAACGGTGCAGGGCACTATATGGCACAGCTATGGGGCAATAATGATCGGTGCAGAGCACTATATGGCAGCTATGGGGCAATAATGAACGGTGCAGAGCACTATATGGCACATCTATGGGGCAATACTGAACGGTGCAGGGCACTATATGGCACAGCTATGGGGCAATAATGATCGGTGCAGAGCACTATATGGCAGCTATGGGGCAATACTGAACGGTGCAGAGCACTATATGGCACAGCTATGGGGCAATAATGATCGGTGCAGAGCACTATATGGCAGCTATGGGGCAATAATGAACGGTGCAGAGCACTATATGGCACATCTATGGGGCAATACTGAACGGTGCAGAGCACTATATGGCACAGCTATGGGGCAATAATGAACGGCGCAGAGCACTATATGGCACAGCTATGGGGCAAGAATGAACGGTGCAGAGCACTATATGGCAGCTATGGGGCAATAATGAACGGTGTAGAGCACTATATGGCACATCTATGGGGCAATACTGAACGGTGCAGAGCACTATATGGCACAGCTATGGGGCAATAATGAACGGCGCAGAGCACTATATGGCACAGCTATGGGGCAAGAATGAACGGTGCAGAGCACTATATGGCAGCTATGGGGCAATAATGAACGGTGCAGAGCACTATATGGCACATCTATGGGGCAATACTGAACGGTGCAGAGCACTATATGGCACAGCTATTGGGCAATAATGAACGGTGCAGAGCACTATATGGCACAGCTATGGGGCAATAATGAATGGTGCAGAGCACTATATGGCACAGCTATGGGGCAAGAATGAACGGTGCAGAGCACTATATGGCACAGCTATGGGGCAATAATGAACGGTGCAGAGCACTATATGGCACAGATATGGGGCAAGAATGAATGGTGAAGAGCACTATATGGCACATCTATGGGGAAATAATGAACAGTGCAGAGCACTATATGGCACAGCTATGGGGCAATAATGAACGGTGCAGAGCACTATATGGCACAGCTATGGGGCAATAATGAACGGTGCAGAGCACTATGTGGCACAGCTATGGGGCAAGAATGAACGGTGCATAGCACTATATGGCACATCTATGGGGCAATACTGAACGGTGCAGAGCACTATATGGCACAGCTATGGGGCAATAATGAACGGTGCAGAGCACTATATGGCACAGCTATGGGGCAGTAATGACCGGCGCAGAGCACTATATGGCACAGCTATGTGGCAACAATGAACGGCGCAGAGCACTATATGGCACATCTATGGGGCAATAATGAACGGCGCAGAGCACTATATGGCACAGCTATGGGGCAAGAATGAACGGTGCAGAGCACTATATGGCACAGCTATGGGGCAATAATGAACGGTGCAGAGCACTATATGGCACAGCTATGGGGCAATAATGAACGGTGCAGAGCACTATATGGCACAGCTATGGGCCAATAATGAACGGTGCAGAGCACTATATGGCAGCTATGGGGCAATAATGAACGGTGCAGAGCACTATATGGCAGAGCTATGGGGCAATAATGAACGGCGCAGAGCACTATATGGCACAGCTATGGGGCAATAATGAACGGCGCAGAGCACTATATGGCACAGCTATGGGGCAATAATGAACGGCGCAGAGCACTATATGGCACAGCTATGGGGCAATAATGAACGGCGCAGAGCACTATATGGTACAGCTATGGGGCAATAATGAACGGTGCAGAGCACTATATGGCACAGCTATGGGGCAATAATGAACGGTGCAGAGCACTATATGGCAGCTATGGGGCAATAATGAAGGGTGCAGAGCACTATATGGCACATCTATGGGGCAATACTGAACGGTGCAGAGCACTATATGGCACAGCTATGGGGCAATATAGAACGGTGCAGAGCACTATATGGCACAGCTATGGGGCAATAATGAACGGTGCAGAGCACTATATGGCAGAGCTATGGGGCAATAATGAACGGCGCAGAGCACTATATGGCACAGCTATGGGGCAATAATGAACGGCGCAGAGCACTATATGGCACAGCTATGGGGCAATAATGAACGGCGCAGAGCACTATATGGCACAGCTATGGGGCAATAATGAACGGCGCAGAGCACTATATGGTACAGCTATGGGGCAATAATGAACGGTGCAGAGCACTATATGGCACAGCTATGGGGCAATAATGAACGGTGCAGAGCACTATATGGCAGCTATGGGGCAATAATGAAGGGTGCAGAGCACTATATGGCACATCTATGGGGCAATACTGAACGGTGCAGAGCACTATATGGCACAGCTATGGGGCAATAATGAACGGTGCAGAGCACTATATGGCACAGCTATGGGGCAATAATGAACGGCGCAGAGCACTATATGGCACAGCTATGGGACAATAATGAACGGTGCAGAGCACTATATGGCACAGCTATGGGGCAAGAATGAACGGTGCAGAGCACTATATGGCAGAGCTATGGGACAATAATGAGCAGTGCAGAGCACTATATGGCAGCTATGGGGCAATAATGAACGGTGCAGAGCACTATATGGCACATCTATGGGGCAATACTGAACGGTGCAGAGCACTATATGGCACAGCTATTGGGCAATAATGAACGGTGCAGAGCACTATATGGCACAGCTATGGGGCAATAATGAACGGTGCAGAGCACTACATGGCACAGCTATGGGGCAAGAATGAATGGTGCAGAGCACTATATGGCAGAGCTATGGGGCAATAATGAACGGTGCAGAGCACTATATGGCACAGCTATGGGGTAATGCTGAACAGTGCAGAGCACTATATGGTACAGCTATGGGGCAATAATGAACGGCGCAGAGCACTATATGTCACAGCTATGGGGCAATAATGAATGGTGCAGAGCACTGTATGGCACATCTATGGGGCAATACTGAACGGTACAGAGCACTGTATGGCACAGCCATGGGGCAATAATGAACGGTGCAGAGCACTATATGGTACAGCTATGGGGCAATAATGAACGGTGCAGAGCACTGTATGGCACAGCCATGGGGCAATAATGAACGGTGCAGAGCACTATATGGCACATCTATGGGGCAATACTGAACGGTGCAGAGCACTGTATGGCACAGCTATGGGGCAATAATGAACGGTGCAGAGCACTATATGGCAGAGCTATGGGGCAATAATGAACGGTGCAGAGCACTATATGGCACAGCTATGTGGTAATGCTGAACGGTGCAGAGCACTATATGGTACAGCTATGGGGCAATAATGAACGGCGCAGAGCACTATATGGCACAGCTATGGGGCAATAATGAACGGTGCAGAGCACTATATGGCACATCTATGGGGCAATAATGAACGGTGCAGAGCACTATATGGCACATCTATGGGGCAATACTGAACGGTGCAGAGCACTATATGGCACAGCTATGGGGCAATAATGAACGGCGCAGAGCACTATATGGCACAGCTATGGGGCAAGAATGAACGGTGCAGAGCACTATATGGCAGCTATGGGGCAATAATGAACGGTGTAGAGCACTATATGGCACATCTATGGGGCAATACTGAACGGTGCAGAGCACTATATGGCACAGCTATGGGGCAATAATGAACGGCGCAGAGCACTATATGGCACAGCTATGGGGCAAGAATGAACGGTGCAGAGCACTATATGGCAGCTATGGGGCAATAATGAACGGTGCAGAGCACTATATGGCACATCTATGGGGCAATACTGAACGGTGCAGAGCACTATATGGCACAGCTATTGGGCAATAATGAACAGTGCAGAGCACTATATGGCACAGCTATGGGGCAATAATGAATGGTGCAGAGCACTCTATGGCACAGCTATGGGGCAAGAATGAACGGTGCAGAGCACTATATGGCACAGCTATGGGGCAATAATGAACGGTGCAGAGCACTATATGGCACAGATATGGGGCAAGAATGAATGGTGAAGAGCACTATATGGCACATCTATGGGGAAATAATGAACAGTGCAGAGCACTATATGGCACAGCTATGGGGCAATAATGAACGGTGCAGAGCACTATATGGCACAGCTATGGGGCAATAATGAACGGTGCAGAGCACTATGTGGCACAGCTATGGGGCAAGAATGAACGGTGCATAGCACTATATGGCACATCTATGGGGCAATACTGAACGGTGCAGAGCACTATATGGCACAGCTATGGGGCAATAATGAACGGTGCAGAGCACTATATGGCACAGCTATGGGGCAATAATGACCGGCGCAGAGCACTATATGGCACAGCTATGTGGCAACAATGAACGGCGCAGAGCACTATATGGCACATCTATGGGGCAATAATGAACGGCGCAGAGCACTATATGGCACAGCTATGGGGCAATAATGAACGGCGCAGAACACTATATGGCACAGCTATGGGGCAATAATGAACGGCGCAGAGCACTATATGGTACAGCTATGGGGCAATAATGAACGGTGCAGAGCACTATATGGCACAGCTATGGGGCAATAATGAACGGTGCAGAGCACTATATGGCAGCTATGGGGCAATAATGAAGGGTGCAGAGCACTATATGGCACATCTATGGGGCAATACTGAACGGTGCAGAGCACTATATGGCACAGCTATGGGGCAATAATGAACGGTGCAGAGCACTATATGGCACAGCTATGGGGCAATAATGAACGGCGCAGAGCACTATATGGCACAGCTATGGGACAATAATGAACGGTGCAGGGCACTATATGACACAGCTATGGGGCAAGAATGAACGGTGCAGAGCACTATATGGCAGAGCTATGGGACAATAATGAGCAGTGCAGAGCACTATATGGCAGCTATGGGGCAATAATGAACGGTGCAGAGCACTATATGGCACATCTATGGGGCAATACTGAACGGTGCAGAGCACTATATGGCACAGCTATTGGGCAATAATGAACGGTGCAGAGCACTATATGGCACAGCTATGGGGCAATAATGAACGGTGCAGAGCACTACATGGCACAGCTATGGGGCAAGAATGAGTGGTGCAGAGCACTATATGGCAGAGCTATAGGGCAATAATGAACGGTGCAGAGCACTATATGGCACAGCTATGGGGTAATGCTGAACGGTGCAGAGCACTATATGGTACAGCTATGGGGCAATAATGAACGGCGCAGAGCACTATATGTCACAGCTATGGGGCAATAATGAATGGTGCAGAGCACTGTATGGCACAGCCATGGGGCAATAATGAACGGTGGAGAGCACTGTATGGCACAGCCATGGGGCAATAATGAACGGTGCAGAGCACTATATGGTACAGCTATGGGCAATAATGAATGGTGCAGAGCACTGTATGGCACAGCCATGGGGCAATAATGAACGGTGCAGAGCACTATATGGCACATCTATGGGGCAATACTGAACGGTGCAGAGCACTGTATGGCACAGCTATGGGGCAATAATGAACGGTGCAGAGCACTATATGGCAGAGCTATGGGGCAATAATGAACGGTGCAGAGCACTATATGGCACAGCTATGTGGTAATGCTGAAAGGTGCAGAGCACTATATGGTACAGCTATGGGGCAATAATGAACGGCGCAGAGCACTATATGTCACAGCTATGGGGCAATAATGAACGGCGCAGAGCACTATATGGCACAGCTATGGGGCAATAATGAACGGTGCAGAGCACTATATGGCACATCTATGGGGCAATACTGAACGGTGCAGAGCACTATATGGCACATCTATGGGGCAATACTGAACGGTGCAGAGCACTATATGGCACAGCTATGGGGCAATAATGAACGGTGCAGAGCACTATATGGCACAGCTATGGGGCAATAATGAACGGCGCAGAGCACTATATGGCAGAGCTATGGGGCAATAATGAACGGTGCAGAGCACTATATGGCACATCTATGGGGCAATAATGAACGGCGCAGAGCACTATATGGCACATCTATGGGGCAATAATGAACGGCGCAGAGCACTATATGGCACAGCTTTCTATGGTACATATATGGGGCAATAATGAACGGTGCAGAGCACTATATGGCACAACTATGGGGCAATAATGAACGGCGCAGAGCACTATATGGCACAGCTATGGGGCAATAATGAACGGCGCAGAGCACTATATGGCACAGCTATGGGGCAATAATGAACGGTGCAGAGCACTATATGGCACAGCTATGGGGCAATAATGAACGGTGCAGAGCACTATATGGCACAGCTTTCTATGGTACATCTATGGGGCAATAATGAACGGTGCAGAGCACTATATGGCACAGCTTTCTATGGTACATCTATGGGGCAATAATGAACGGTGTAGAGCACTATATGGCACAGCTATGGGGAAATAATGATCTATTTTTACTTTTGAAATTCACCGGTAGCTGCTGCATTTTCCACCCTAGGCTTATACTCGAGTCAATAAGTTTTCCCAGTTTTTTGTGGCAAAATTAGGGGGGTCGGCTTATACTCGGGTCGGCTTATACTCCAGTATATACGTTATATGAAAATAAACAAAACGTTATTGATCATAACAAGCATAAAAACAGCAGATGGGAAATCCACACGTGCCACCCTCAGCACGTACCATATGACAGAAGGTACATATAGATATATCTACCAATATCAGCACAAAACACAGTGCAAAGAAAAAAAATGGTCTCAGAACTTCTCTTTTCCCTCTATTGAGAAGCATTAGTACTTTGGGCCTCCAGTTACTGTTATGAACAGGTGATTCAGAACCCCAATGGACCTGGTGGTTACGAGCACAGAAAATGACCTGATAGTTGCTAATCACATAGGACGAGCTCTGAGACGTGGGAACTCTGCTGACCGCAATCCCTAATCCTATCACACCACACTAGAGGTAGCCGTGGATTGCTCCTAACGCTCCCTATGCAACTCGGCACAGCCTGAGAAACTAGCTAGCCCTGAAGATAGAAAAATAAGCCTACCTTGCCTCAGAGAAATTCCCCAAAGGAAAAGGCAGCCCCCCACATATAATGACTGTGAGCAAAGATGAAAACACAAACACAGAGATGAAATAGATTTTAGCAAAGTGAGGCCTGACTTACTAAATAGACCGAGGATAGGAAAGATAGCTTTGCGGTCAGCACAAAAACCTACAAACAACCACGCAGAGGGCGCAAAAAGACCCTCCGCACCGACTAACGGTACGGAGGTGCTTCCTCTGCGTCCCAGAGCTTCCAGCAAGCAAGACAAACTAATAAAGCAAGCTGGACAGAAAAAATAGCAAACAAAAGTAACACAAGCAGAACTTAGCTTATGCAGGGCAGACAGGCCACAAGAACGATCCAGGAGAGAGCAAAACTAATACTGGAACATTGACTGGAGGCCAGGAACAAAGAACTAGGTGGAGTTAAATAGAGCAGCACCTAAAGACTTAACCTCGTCACCTGAGGAAGGAAACTCAGAAGCCGCAGCCCCACTCACATCCACCAGAGGAAGCTCATAGACAGAACCAGGCTAAGTACCGCTCACGACCACAGGAGGGAGCTTGACCACAGAATTCACAACAGACCTAAACCAGACGCCTTGCCAAGAGACATCATCCTTAAACTGCACCATGAAGAAACGAGAGACTTGATACTAAAAGCAGCTCGCAATACAACTAATTTACCAGGTGTCCCAGATAGGGTTGAGTGACTTTTGTTTTTTTAGGGTCGGGTCGGGTTTCACAAAACCTGACTTTCTCAAAAGTCGGGTCGAGTAAAATCGGCCGATCCTATTAAAAAGTCGGGCTGGCTGTAGGCAATTTTAAATTGGTTCCAGGGGTACACGGGCAGCAGTGGTGTGGTCAGTGGAGGCATAGTGGAAGGAGTGACCGCAGACAGGCTTCGAAGGCCTAACATAACAAAAATGTCAATACAATGTTATTGTCAGTGGCAGGCATTGAAGGATGTCAGTGCATAGACTAAACATTGGTGGAGCTGTGAGATAATTTTGCAAGTGGTAGAGCACTGTTTGAGCTGGGGGGGGGAACTGTCTTGTGGCCGGCGGTACAGGCCCAGGGCCCCTCATATTACAACGGTGTGTCTGACGTTGGGTGCGCACCACCACCGCCAGAGACACTTTATTGTACTAGGAGGGACCCAGTGGCAGTGCCGTCGACCAAAAGCGGGCACACCCACCTCTTCAGACAAACAGCACTCTCACGGGTGCTGTCGCCAAGTGTCGATACCACGGCCCCGTGTGGGGAGTTTGGCCATTTAGTGAGGTGTAAACATGTCGTATGCTGGACAATCAGGTGCAGAAAATTACGAGATTGGAAAAGGCATTCAGAATAGTCCACAGGCAAGACCTTTTCATAGGAAAGCTAGGTGTCAGCCGGGCAAGGTGGGGCAAAAGATTTCGAAATCCAGTTGTGGTTAATTTTAATGAAGGTTAGATCATCTACATTTTGGGTAGCCAGACGAGTCCTTTTTTCTGTTAGTATTGAACCTGCAGCACTGAATACTCTTTCTGATAGGACACTAGCTGCCGGGCAAGCAAGCTCCTGCAATGCATATTCTGCCAATTCTGGCCAGGTGTCTAATTTTGATGCCCAGTAATCAAATGGGAATGACGGTTGAGGGAGAACATCGATAAGGGGATAAGGGATGAAAAATAGTTTGTAACCATACTGGACAAATGTTGTCTCCTGTCACTTTGAATTGATGCTGCAGTACCTGTCCTGTCTGCGGTCATAGCAAAATCACTCCACAACCTGGTCAGAAAACCCCTCTGGCCAACGCCACTTCTGATTTCTGCCCCTCTAACTCCTCTGGTCTGCTGGCCCCTGCAGCTCGTGTGAGAACGATCACGGGCGCTGTGTGCAGGGAATGCCAGAAGCAAACGGTCAACAAGAGTTGATTGTTTGGTTGCTAATATTAGTTCCAAGTTCTCATGTGGCATTATATTTTGCAATTTGCCTTTATAGCGAGGATCAAGGAGGCAGGCCAACCAGTAATCGTCATCGTTCATCATTTTAGTTATGCGTGTGTCCCTTTTGAGGATACGTAAGGCATAATCCGCCATGTGGGCCAAAGTTCCAGTTCTCAAATCTGCGGTTGTGCTTGGTTGAGGGGCAGTTTCAGGCAAATCCACATCACTTGTGTCCCTCCAAAAACCAGAACCCGGCCTTGCCGCGCCACCAATTTACAGTGGCCCCGGAAAAGCTTCCTCATTAAAAATATAATCATCCCCATCATCCTCCTCGTCTTCCTCCTCCTCTTCGCCCGCTAACTCGTCCTGTACACTGCCCTGGCCAGACAATGGCTGACTGTCATCAAGGCTTTCCTCTTCCTCAGCTGCAGACGCCTGATCCTTTATGTGCGTCAAACTTTGCATCAGCAGACGCATTAGGGGGATGCTCATGCTTATTATGGCGTTGTCTGCACTAACCAGCTGTGTGCATTCCTCAAAACACTGAAGGACTTGACACATGTCTTGAATCTTCGACCACTGCACACCTGACAACTCCATGTCTGCCATCCTACTGCCTGCCCGTGAATGTGTATCCTCCCACAAAAACATAACAGCCCGCCTCTGTTCGCACAGTCTCTGAAGCATGTGCAGTGTTGAGTTCCACCTTGTTGCAACGTCTATGATTAGGCGATGCTGGGGAAGGTTCAAAGAACGCTGTTAGGTCTGCATATGGCTGGAGTGTACGGGCGAACGGCGGATATGTGAGCAAAGTCCACGCACTTTGAGGAGCAGGTCGGATAACCCCGGATAACTTTTCAGGAAGCACTGCACCACCAGGTTTAAGGTGTGAGCCAGGCAAGGAATGTGTTTCAGTTGGGAAAGGGAGATGGCAGCCATGAAATTCCTTCCGTTATCACTCACTACCTTGCCTGCCTCAAGATCTACAGTGCCCAGCCACGACTGCGTTTCTTTCTGCAAGAACTCGGACAGAACTTCTGCGGTGTGTCTGTTGTCGCCCAAACACTTCATAGCCAATACAGCCTGCTGACGTTTGCCAGTAGCTGCCCCATAATGGGAGACCTGGTGTGCAACAGTGGCAGCTGCGGATGGAGTGGTTGTGCGACTGCGGTCTGTGGACGAGCTCTCGCTTCTGCAGGAGGACGAAGAGGAGAAGGTGCGAACGGCTACAGCCAACTGTTTCCTAGACCGTGGGCTAGGCAGAACTGTCCCAAACTTGCTGTCCCCTGTGGACCCTGCATCCACCACATTTACCCAGTGTGCCGTGATGGACACGTAACGTCCCTGGCCATGCCTACTGGTCCATGCATCTGTTGTCAGGTGCACCTTTGTGCTCACAGATTGCCTGAGTGCATGGACGATGCGCTCTTTAACATGCTGGTGGAGGGCTGGGATGGCTTTTCTGGAAAAAAAGTGTCGACTGGGTAGCTCGTAGCGTGGTACAGCGTAGTCCATCAAGGCTTTGAAAGCTTCGCTTTCAACTAACCGGTAGGGCATCATCTCTAACGAGATTAGTCTAGCTATGTGTGCGTTCAAACCCTGTGTACGCGGATGCGAGGCTAAGTACTTCCTTTTTCTAACCATAGTCTCATGTAGGGTGAGCTGGACTGGAGAGCTGGAGATCGTGGAACTAGCGGGGGTGGCGGTGGACATGGCAGACTGAGAGACGGTGGGAGATGGTATTGTTGCCGCCGGTGCCCTAGATGCAGTGTTTCCTACTACGAAACTGGTGATTCCCTGACCCTGACGGCTTTGGCCTGGCAAAGAAACCTGCACAGATACTGCAGGTGGTGCGGAAAATGGTGGCCCTACACTGCCGGAAGGGATGTTGCGTTGCTGACTAGCTTCATTGGCCGAGGGTGCTACAACCTTAAGGGACGTTTGGTAGTTAGTCCAGGCTTGCAAATGCATGGTGGTTAAATGTCTATGCATGCAACTTGTATTGAGACTTTTCAGATTCTGTCCTCTGCTTAAGGTAGTTGAACATTTTTGACAGATGACTTTGCGCTGATCAATTGGATATTGTTTAAAAAAATGCCAGACTGCACTCTTTCTAGCATCGGATACCTTTTCAGGCATTGCAGACTGAGCTTTAACCGGATGGCCACGCTGTCCTCCAACAGGTTTTGGCTTTGCCACGCGTTTTGGGCAAGATACGGGCCCGGCAGATGGAACCTGTTGCGATGTTGATGCCTGCTGCGGCCCCTCCTCCTCCGCTTCAGAACTGCTGCCGCCTGCACCCTGTTCCCCCAATGGCTGCCAATCGGGGTCAAGAACTGGGTCATCTATTACCTCTTCTTGTAGCTCATGTGCAACTTCGTCTGTGTCACCGTGTCGGTCGGTGGTATAGCGTTCGTGATGGGGCAACACAGTCTCATCAGGGTCTGATTCTTGATCATTACCCTGCGAGGGCAATGTTGTGGTCTGAGTCAAAGGACCAGCATAGTAGTCTGGCTGTGGCTGTGCATCAGTGCACTTCATGTCAGATTCAACTTGTAATGGGCATGGACTGTTAACTGCTTCACTTTCTAAGCCAGGGACGGTATGTGTAAAGAGCTCCATGGAGTAACCCGTTGTGTCGCCTGCTGCATTCTTCTCTGTTGTTGTTTTTGCTGAAGAGGACAAGGAAGCGACTTGTCCCTGACCGTGAACATCCACTAACGACGCGCTGCTTTGACATTTACCAGTTTCACGAGAGGAGGCAAAAGAGCTAGAGGCTGAGTCAGCAAGATAAGCCAAAACTTGCTCTTGCTGCTCCGGCTTTAAAAGCGGTTTTCCTACTCCCAGAAAAGGGAGCGTTCGAGGCCTTGTGTAGCCAGACGACGAACCTGGCTCCACAGCTCCAGACTTAGGTGCAATATTTTTTTTCCCACGACCAGCTGATGCTCCACCACTACCACTACCCTCATTACCAGCTGACAATGAACGCCCCCAGCCACGACCTCTTCCACCAGACTTCCTCATTGTTTTAAAAACGTAAACAAACTAACGGTATTTGTTGCTGTCACACAAATTACACGGTGAGCTATAACTTCAGTATGATTTAGCTACCCCTTTACAGGTGAGTGAGACCACAACGAAAATCAGGCACAATGTTACACACTCTGTTGTTGGTGGCAACAAATGAGAGAGATGCCCCACACGCAGGACTGTCACTGAAGCACAAATGTAAATATTAATCTCCCACTGATTTGATTTTTTTTTTTTTTCAGGGAGACTTTAGGAAAAAAAAATAATAGAATAAAATGATTTTTTCAGGAAGAATTTAGAAACCAAATAAAATAAAATGATTTTTTCAGGGAGAATTTAGAAAACAAATTAAACAAAAAAAGGCTTTCTATGGCCCACTGAGTGAGAGATGACGCACACAGGAGTCAGGAGTGGCACACAAGCCCAGAGGCCAATATTTATCTCCCACTGATTGATGTAGTGATTTTTTCAGGTAGATTTTGGAACCCAAATCAAGCTAAAAAAATAATAGGCTTTCTATGGCCCACAATTGGAGAGAGAGAGAGAGATGGCACACCCAGGAGTCAAGACTGGCACACAAGCAGAAAGGGCAATATTAATCTCCCACTGATTTGTTTTTTTTTTTTTTTTCAGGGAGACTTTAGGAAAAAAAATAATAGAATAAAATGATTTTTTCGGGAAGAATTTAGAAACCAAATAAAATAAAATGATTTTTTCAGGGAGAATTTAGAAAACAAATAAAACAAAAAAAGGCTTTCTATGGCCCACTGAGTGAGAGATGACGCACACAGGAGTCAGGAGTGGCACACAAGCCCAGAGGCCAATATTTATCTCCCACTGATTGATGTAGTGATTTTTTCAGGTAGATTTTGGAACCCAAATCAAGCTAAAAAAATAATAGGCTTTCTATGGCCCACAATTGGAGAGAGAGAGAGAGAGATGGCACACCCAGGAGTCAAGACTGGCACACAAGCAGAAAGGGCAATATTAATCTCGCACTGATTTGTTTTTGTTTTTTTTTTTCAGGGAGACTTTAGGAAAAAAAATAATAGAATAAAATGATTTTTTCAGGAAGAATTTAGAAACCAAATAAAATAAAATGATTTTTTCAGGGAGAATTTAGAAAACAAATAAAACAAAAAAAGGCTTTCTATGGCCCACTGAGTGAGAGATGACGCACACAGGAGTCAGGAGTGGCACACAAGCCCAGAGGCCAATATTTATCTCCCACTGATTGATGTAGTGATTTTTTCAGGTAGATTTTGGAACCCAAATCAAGCTAAAAAAATAATAGGCTTTCTATGGCCCACAATTGGAGAGAGAGAGAGAGATGGCACACCCAGGAGTCAAGACTGGCACACAAGCAGAAAGGGCAATATTAATCTCCCACTGATTTGTTTTTGTTTTTTTTTTCAGGGAGACTTTAGGAAAAAAAAAAATAGAATAAAATGATTTTTTCAGGAAGAATTTAGAAACCAAATAAAATAAAATGATTTTTTCAGGGAGAATTTAGAAAACAAATAAAACAAAAAAAGGCTTTCTATGGCCCACTGAGTGAGAGATGACGCACACAGGAGTCAGGAGTGGCACACAAGCCCAGAGACCAATATTTATCTCCCACTGATTGATGTAGTGATTTTTTCAGGTAGATTTTGGAACCCAAATCAAGCTAAAAAAATAATAGGCTTTCTATGGCCCACAATTGGAGAGAGAGAGAGAGATGGCATACCCAGGAGTCAAGACTGGCACACAAGCAGAAAGGGCAATATTAATCTCCCACTGATTTGTTTTTTTTGTTTTTTTCAGGGAGACTTTAGGAAAAAAAATAATAGAATAAAATGATTTTTTCGGGAAGAATTTAGAAACCAAATAAAATAAAATGATTTTTTCAGGGAGAATTTAGAAAACAAATAAAACAAAAAAAGGCTTTCTATGGCCCACTGAGTGAGAGATGACGCACACAGGAGTCAGGAGTGGCACACAAGCCCAGAGGCCAATATTTATCTCCCACTGATTGATGTAGTGATTTTTTCAGGTAGATTTTGGAACCCAAATCAAGCTAAAAAAAAAATAGGCTTTCTATGGCCCACAATTGGAGAGAGAGAGAGAGATGGCACACCCAGGATTCAAGACTGGCACACAAGCAGAAAGGGCAATATTAATCTCCCACTGATTTGTTTTTTTTTGGTTTTTCAGGGAGACTTTAGGAAAAAAAATAATAGAATAAAATGATTTTTTCAGGAAGAATTTAGAAACCAAATAAAATAAAATGATTTTTTCAGGGAGAATTTAGAAAACAAATAAAACAAAAAATGGCTTTCTATGGCCCACTGAGTGAGAGATGACGCACACAGGAGTCAGGAGTGGCACACAAGCCCAGAGGCCAATATTTATCTCCCACTGATTGATGTAGTGATTTTTTCAGGTAGATTTTGGAACCCAAATCAAGCTAAAAAAATAATAGGCTTTCTATGGCCCACAATTGGAGAGAGAGAGAGAGAGATGGCACACCCAGGAGTCAAGACTGGCACACAAGCAGAAAGGGCAATATTAATCTCGCACTGATTTGTTTTTGTTTTTTTTTTTCAGGGAGACTTTAGGAAAAAAAATAATAGAATAAAATGATTTTTTCAGGAAGAATTTAGAAACCAAATAAAATAAAATGATTTTTTCAGGGAGAATTTAGAAAACAAATAAAACAAAAAAAGGCTTTCTATGGCCCACTGAGTGAGAGATGACGCACACAGGAGTCAGGAGTGGCACACAAGCCCAGAGGCCAATATTTATCTCCCACTGATTGATGTAGTGATTTTTTCAGGTAGATTTTGGAACCCAAATCAAGCTAAAAAAATAATATGCTTTCTATGGCCCACAATTGGAGAGAGAGAGAGAGATGGCACACCCAGGAGTCAAGACTGGCACACAAGCAGAAAGGGCAATATTAATCTCCCACTGATTTGTTTTTGTTTGTTTTTTCAGGGAGACTTTAGGAAAAAAAAAATAGAATAAAATGATTTTTTCAGGAAGAATTTAGAAACCAAATAAAATAAAATGATTTTTTCAGGGAGAATTTAGAAAACAAAAAAAACTAAAAAAGGCTTTCTATGGCCCACTGAGTGAGAGATGACGCACACAGGAGTCAGGAGTGGCACACAAGCCCAGAGGCCAATATTTATCTCCCACTGATTGATGTAGTGATTTTTTCAGGTAGATTTTGGAACCCAAATCAAGCAAAAAAAATAATAGGCTTTCTATGGCCCACAATTGGAGAGAGAGAGAGATGGCACACCCAGGATTCAAGACTGGCACACAAGCAGAAAGGGCAATATTAATCTCCCACTGATTTTTTTTTTTTTTTTTTTCAGGGAGACTTTAGGAAAAAAAAATAATAGAATAAAATGATTTTTTCAGGAAGAATTTAGAAACCAAATAAAATAAAATGAATTTTTCAGGGAGAATTTAGAAAACAAATAAAACAAAAAAAAGGCTTTCTATGGCCCACTGAGTGAGAGATGACGCACACAGGAGTCAGGAGTGGCACACAAGCCCAGAGGCCAATATTTATCTTCCACTGATTGATGTAGTGATTTTTTCAGGTAGATTTTGGAACCCAAATCAAGCTAAAAAATAATAGGCTTTCTATGGCCCATAATTGGAGAGAGAGAGAGAGAGATGGCACACCCAGGAGTCAAGACTGGCACACAAGCAGAAAGGGCAATATTAATCTCCCACTGATTTGTTTTTGTTTTTTTTTTCAGGGAGACTTTAGGAAAAAAAAATAATAGAATAAAATGATTTTTTCAGGAAGAATTTAGAAACCAAATAAAATAAAATGATTTTTTCAGGGAGAATTTAGAAAACAAATAAAACAAAAAAAGGCTTTCTATGGCCCACTGAGTGAGAGATGACGCACACAGGAGTCAGGAGTGGCACACAAGCCCAGAGGCCAATATTTATCTCCCACTTTTTTTTTTTTGTTCCAGGGAAAATTTATAAACCCAATAAAAAAAATAATAAATAGGCTTTCTATGGCCCACTATCTGAGAGAGAGAGAGAGAGAGATGGCACGCTTACGACTGGCACACAAGCCCAAAGGCCAATATTAATCTCCCTTTTTTTTTTCAGGGAGAATTTATAAAACCAAAAAAAAATAAATAAATAGGCTTTCTATGGCCCACTATTTGTGAGAGAGATGGCACGCTTAGGACTGGCACACAAGCCCAGAGGCCAATATTAATCTCCCACTTTTTTTTTTTTTTCCAGGGAAAATTTATAAACCCAATAAAAAAATAAATAAATAGGCTTTCTATGGCCCACTATCTGAGAGAGAGAGATGGCACGCTTAGGACTGGCACACAAGCCCAAAGGCCAATATTAATCTCCCACTGATTGATTTATTGATTTTTTCAGGTAGAATTTAGAACCCAAATAAAGCAAAAAAAAAAAAATGGGCTTTCTATGGCCCACTGAGTGAGTGATGATGCACACAGGAGTCAGGAGTGGCACACAAGCCCTGAGGCCAATATTTTTCTCCCACTGATTGATGTAGTGATTTTTTCAGGTACATTTTAGAACCCAAATCAAGCAAAAAAATAAATAGGCTTTCTATGGCCCACTATTTGTGAGAGAGATGGCACGCTCAAGACTGGCACACAAGCCCAGAGGCCAATATTAATCTCCCACTTTATTTTTTTTGGTTCCAGGGAAAATTTATAAACCCAATAAAAAAAATAATAAATAGGCTTTCTATGGCCCACTATCTGAGAGAGAGAGATGGCACGCTTAGGACTGGCACACAAGCCCAAAGGCCAATATTAATCTCCCACTGATTGATTTATTGATTTTTTCAGGTAGAATTTAGAACCCAAATAAAGCAAAAAAAAAAAAAAATGGGCTTTCTATGGCCCACTGAGTGATGATGCACACAGGAGTCAGGAGTGGCACACAAGCCCTGAGGCCAATATTTTTCTCCCACTGATTGATGTAGTGATTTTTTCAGGTAGATTTTAGAACCAAAATCAAGCAAAAAAATAAATAGGCTTTCTATGGCCCACTGACTGAGAGATGGCACACACAGGAGTCAAGAGTGGCACACAAGCCCTGAGGCCAATATTTTTCTCCCACTGATTGATGTAGTGATTTTTTCAGGTACATTTTAGAACCCAAATCAAGCAAAAAAATAAATAGGCTTTCTATGGCCCACTATTTGTGAGAGAGATGGCACGCTCAAGACTGGCACACAAGCCCAGAGGCCAATATTAATCTCCCACTTTTTTTTTTTTGGTTCCAGGGAAAATTTATAAACCCAATAAAAAAATAATAAATAGGCTTTCTATGGCCCACTATCTAAGAGAGAGAGATGGCACGCTTAGGACTGGCACACAAGCCCAAAGGCCAATATTAATCTCCCACTGATTGATTTATTGATTTTTTCAGGTAGAATTTAGAACCCAAATAAAGCAAAAAAAAAAAAAAATGGGCTTTCTATGGCCCACTGAGTGATGATGCACACAGGAGTCAGGAGTGGCACACAAGCCCTGAGGCCAATATTTTTCTCCCACTGATTGATGTAGTGATTTTTTCAGGTAGATTTTAGAACCAAAATCAAGCAAAAAAATAAATAGGCTTTCTATGGCCCACTGAGTGAGAGATGGCACACACAGGGATGGCACTCTAGCAGAAATGTCAATCTTAATCTCCCACAAAAAAAAAAAAAAAAACAGGGAGTGTCCTTCAATTACTATCTCCCTGCAGTAATCTCAGCCAGGTATGGCAGGCAGCAATAAGGAGTGGACTGATGCACAAATTAAATAAAAAGTGTGTACAAACAAAAAAGATAGCTGTGCAGAAAGGAAGGAACAAGGGGATTTGTGCTTTGAAAAAAGCAGTTGGTTTGCACAGCGGCGTACACACAGCAATGCAGCTATCAGGGAGCCTTCTAGGGCAGCCCAATGAGCTACAGCGCTGAGGGGGAAAAAAAAAAAAATGTAGCTTCCACTGTCCCTGCACACCGAAGGTGGTGTTGGGCAGTGGAAATCGCTACAGCACAAGCGGTTTGGTGGTTAATGGACCCTGCCTAACGCTATCCCTGCTTCTGACGAAGCGGCAGCAACCTCTCCCTAAGCTCAGATCAGCAGCAGTAACATGGCGGTCGGCGGGAACTCCCCTTTATAGCCCCTGTGACGCCGCAGACAGCAAGCCAATCACTGCAATGCCCTTCTCTTAAATGGTGGGACCAGGACCTATGTCATCACGCTGCCCACACTCTGCGTTTACCTTCATTGGCTGAGAAATGGCGCTTTTCGCGTCATTGAAACGCGACTTTAGCGCGAAAGTCGCGTACCGCATGGCCGACCCCGCACAGGGGTCGGATCGGGTTTCATGAAACCCGACTTTGCCAAAAGTCGGCGACTTTTGAAAATGAACGACCCGTTTCGCTCAACCCTACTGTGCACCATTTGGCGGTATTATCTGAGCATGGACCTGAGCCTATGCAGTGCGATAGGGCTTTAAGCAGAGCTAAAGGGCAAAAACACAGACTTCAGAATGGGCTGTGTTTTTACTGTGGTGATTCCACTCATGCTATCTCCGATTGTCCTAAGCGCACTAAGCGGTTCGCTAGGTCTGCCACCATTGGTACGGTACAGTTGAAATTTCTTTTGTCCATCAATGTCTGTGTCCAGCTGGGGTAGTCAGGGGGTACATGGTGATGTTCCATTTCTGTCTATTTCATCATCCACCCCTTCTGAGGTCCCAGAGTTCTTGTCGGATTACCGGGATGTATTTGATGAGCCCAAGTCCAGTGCCCTACCTCCGCATAGGGATTGTGATTGTGCTATCGATTTGATTCCTGGTAGTAAGTTTCCTAAAGGTCGACTGTTTAATTTGTCTGTGCCTGAGCAGGCCGCTATGCGGAGTTACGTAAAGGAATCCTTGGAGAAGGGTCATATTCGCCCGTCGTCGTCGCCATTGGGAGCAGGGTTCTTTTTTGTGGCAAAGAAGGATGGTTCGCTGAGACCTTGTATTGATTATCGCCTTCTAAATAAAATCACGGTTAAATTTTAGTACCCCTTGCCGCTGCTGTCTGATTTGTTTGCTCGGATTAAGGGGGCTAGTTGGTTCACCAAGATAGATCTTCGTGGCGCGTATAATCTTGTGCGTATTAATAATAATAATAATCTTTATTTTTATATAGCGCTAACATATTCCGCAGCGCTTTACAGTTTTGCACACATTATCATCACTGTCCCCGATGGGGCTCACAATCTAGATTCCCTATCAGTATGTCTTTGGAATGTGGGAGGAAACCGGAGTACCCGGAGGAAACCCACGCAAACACGGAGAGAACATACAAACTCTTTGCAGATGTTGTCCTGGGTGGGATTCGAACCCAAGACCCCAGCGCTGCAAGGCTGCAGTGCTATCCACTGAGCCACCGTGCTGCCCAAACAGGGCGATGAATGAAAAACAGCATTTAATACGCCCGAGGGCCATTTTGAGTACCTGGTTATGCCATTCGGGCTTTCTAATGCTCCATCAGTGTTTCAGTCCTTTATGCATGACATCTTCCGAGAGTACCTGGATAAATTCCTGATTGTATACTTGGATGATATTTTGGTCTTCTCGGATGATTGGGAGTCTCACGTGAAGCAGGTCAGAATGGTGTTCCAGGTCCTGCGTGCAAATTCTTTGTTTGTGAAGGGGTCAAAGTGTCATTTATGATTGGACTCAGCCGACATCTCTGAAGAGTCTGCAAAAGTTCCTGGGCTTTGCTAATTTTTATTGTCGCTTCATCAATAATTGTTCTAGTATTGCTAAACCGTTGACTGATTTGACCAAGAGGGGTGCTGATGTGGTCAATTGGTCTTCTGCTGCTGTGGAGGCTTTTCAGGAGTTGAAGCGTCGGTTTTCTTCTGCCCCTGTGTTGTGCCAACCAGATGTTTCGCTCACGTTCCAGGTCGAGGTTGATGCTTCTGAGATTGGAGCAGGGGCTGTTTTGTCGCAAAGAAGTTCTGATGGCTCGGTGATGAAACCATGCGCCTTCTTTTCCAGGAAGTTTTCGCCTGCTGAGCGTAATTATGATGTTGGCAATCGAGAGTTGCTGGCCATGAAGTGGGCATTCGAGGAGTGGCGTCATTGGCTTGAAGGAGCTAAGCATCGCGTGGTGGTCTTGACTGATCACAAGAACTTGACTTATCTCGAGTCTGCCAAACGGTTGAATCCTAGACAGGCTCGTTGGTCGCTGTTTTTCTCCCGTTTTGACTTTGTGGTTTCGTACCTTCCGGGCTCTAAAAATGTGAAGGCGGATGCCCTGTCTAGGAGTTTTGTGCCCGACTCTCCGGGTTTGTCTGAGCCGGCGGGTATTCTCAAAGAGGGGGTAATTTTGTCTGCCATCTCCCCTGATTTGCGGCGGGTGCTGCAAAAATTTCAGGCTAATAGACCTGACCGTTGCCCAGCGGAGAAACTGTTTGTCCCTGATAAATGGACGAGTAGAGTTATCTCTGAGGTTCATTGTTCGGTGTTGGCTGGTCATCCTGGAATCTTTGGTACCAGAGATTTGGTGGCTAGATCCTTTTGGTGGCCGTCTCTGTCGCGGGATGTGCGTTCGTTTGTGCAGTCCTGTGGGATTTGTGCTCGGGCTAAGCCCTGCTGTTCTCGTACCAGTGGGTTGCTTTTGCCCTTGCCAGTCCCGAAGAGGCCCTGGACACATATCTCTATGGATTTTATTTCGGATCTCCCCGTCTCTCAAAAAATGTCGGTCATTTGGGTTGTTTGTGATCGCTTCTCTAAGATGGTCCATTTGGTACCCTTGTCTAAATTGCCTTCCTCCTCTGATTTGGTGCCATTGTTCTTCCATCATGTGGTTC
This sequence comes from Ranitomeya imitator, assembly GCF_032444005.1. Lineage (NCBI taxonomy): Eukaryota > Metazoa > Chordata > Amphibia > Anura > Dendrobatidae > Ranitomeya > Ranitomeya imitator. The sequence goes on from NC_091283.1 coordinate 47,862,816, forward strand.
GTTTACATGGCATTCCGGAGAATATCGTTTCTGACAGAGGTTCCCAGTTTGTTTCGAGGTTTTGGCGAGCCTTTTGTGCTAGGATGGGCATTGATTTGTCTTTTTCCTCGGCTTTCCATCCTCAGACAAATGGCCAGACTGAACGAACCAATCAGACCTTGGAAACATATCTGAGATGTTTTGTTTCTGCCGATCAGGATGATTGGGTGTCCTTTTTGCCTTTGGCTGAGTTCGCCCTTAATAATCGGGCCAGCTCGGCTACTTTGGTTTCGCCGTTTTTCTGCAATTCTGGTTTCCATCCTCGTTTCTCTTCAGGGCAGGTTGAGTCTTCTGACTGTCCTGGTGTGGATACTGTGGTGGATAGGTTGCAGCAGATTTGGACTCATGTGGTGGACAATTTGACATTGGCTCAGGAGAAGTCTCAACGTTTCGCTAACCGCAGGCGCTGTATGGGTCCCCGACTTCGTGTTGGGGATTTGGTTTGTTTGTCATCTCGTTATATTACTATGAAAGTTTCCTCTCCTAAGTTTAAGCCTCGTTTCATTGGTCCGTATAGGATTTCTGAGGTTCTTAATCCTGTGTCTTTTCGTTTGACCCTTCCAGCTTCTTTTTCCATCCATAACGTATTCCATAGGTCATTGTTGCGGAGATACGTGGCACCTGTGGTTCCATCCGTTGATCCTCCTGCCCCAGTTTTGGTTGAGGGGGAGTTGGAGTATATAGTGGAGAAGATTTTGGATTCTCGTATTTCGAGACGGAAACTCCAGTACCTGGTTAAGTGGAAGGGTTATGGTCAGGAAGATAATTCCTGGGTCTTTGCCTCTGATGTTCATGCTGCCGATCTGGTTCGTGCCTTTTATTTGGCTCATCCTGGTCGGCCTGGGGGCTCTGGTGAGGGTTCGGTGACCCCTCCTCAAGGGGGGGTACAGTTGTGAATTCTGTGGTCAAGCTCCCTCCTGTGGTCATGAGTGGTACTTCGGCTGGTTCTGTCTATGAGCTTTCTCTGGTGAATGTGAGTGGGGCTGCGGCTTCTGAGTTTCCTTCCTCAGGTGACGAGGTTAAGTCGTTAGGTGCTGCTCTATTTAACTCCACCTAGTTCTTTGTTCCTGGCCTCCAGTCAATGTTCCAGTATTGGTCTTGCTCTCTCCTGGATCGTTCTTGTGGCCTGTCTGCCCTGCATAAGCTAAGTTTTGCTTGTGTTACTTTTGTTTGCTATATTTTCTGTCCAGCTTGCTATATTGGTTTTTCTTGCTTGCTGGAAGCTCTGAGACGCAGAGGGAGCACCTCCGTACCGTTAGTCGGTGCGGAGGGTCTTTTTGCCCCCTCTGCGTGGTTGTTTGTAGGTTTTTGTGCTGACCGCAAAGCTATCTTTCCTATCCTCGGTCTATTCAGTAAGTCGGGCCTCACTTTGCTAAAATCTATTTCATCTCTGTGTTTGTATTTTCATCTTAACTCACAGTCATTATATGTGGGGGGCTGCCTTTTCCTTTGGGGAATTTCTCTGAGGCAAGGTAGGCTTATTTTTCTTTCTTCAGGGCTAGCTAGTTTCTCAGGCTGTGCCGAGTTGCATTGGGAGCGTTAGGAGCAATCCACGGCTACCTCTAGTGTGGTATGATAGGATTAGGGATTGCGGTCAGCAGAGTTCCCACGTCTCAGAGCTCGTCCTATGTTAGTAACTATTAGGTCACTTTGTGTGCTCTTAACCACTAGGTCCATTGTGGTTCTGAATCACCTGTTCATAACAGCGACCCTCAAGACTGGGCATTTTTCCTTGCGCCAGGAGATCCTGCATTATGTAATATTGATGCGTTTTTTCTGGCGCTCGGATTGCTGTATGATGAACCTAATTCAGTGGATCAGGCAGAGAAAATTTGCTGGCTCTGTGTCAGGGTCAGGATGAGGTAGAGATATATTGTCAGAAGTTTAGGAAGTGGTCTGTGCTCACTCAATGGAATGAATGCGCTGGCAGCAATTTTCAGAAAAGGTCTCTCTGAAGCCCTTAAGGATGTCATGGTGGGATTTCCTATGCCTGCTGGTCTGAATGAGTCTATGTCTTTGGCCATTGAGATCGGTCGACACTTGCTTGAGCGTAAAACTGTGCACCATTTGGCGGTATTATCTGAGCATGGACCTGAGCCTATGCAGTGCGATAGGACTTTGACCAGAGCTGAACGGCAAGAACACAGACGTCAGAATGGGCTGTGTGTTTTTACTGTGGTGATTCCAGTCATGCTATCTACGATTGTCCTAAGCGCACTAAGCGGTTCGCTAGGTCTGCCACCATTGGTACGGTACAGTCGAAAATGCTTTTGTCCGTTACTTTGATCTGCTCTTTGTTATCCTATTCTGTCATGGCATTTGTGGATTCAGGCGCTACCCTGAATTTGATGGACTTGGAGTATGCTAGGCGATGTGGGTTTTTCTTGGAGCCCTTGCAGTATCCTATTCCATTGAGAGGAATTGATGCTACGCCTTTGGCCAAGAATAAGCCTCAGTACTGGACCCAGATGACCATGTGCATGGCTCCTGCGCATCAGGAGGATATTCGCTTTTTGGTGTTGCATAATCTGCATGATGTGGTCGTGTTGGGGTTGCCATGGCTACAAGTCCATAACCCAGTATTGGATTGGAAATCAATGTCTGTGTCCAGCTGGGGTTGTCAGGGGGTACATGGTGATGTTCCATTTCTGTCTATTTCATCATCCACCCCTTCTGAGGTCCCAGAGTTCTTGTCGGATTACCGGGATGTATTTGATGAGCCCAAGTCCAGTGCCCTACCTCCGCATAGGGATTGTGATTGTGCTATCAATTTGATTCCTGATAGTAAGTTTCCTAAAGGTCGACTGTTTAATTTGTCTGTGCCTGAGCACGACGCTATGCGGAGTTACGTAAAGGAATCCTTGGAGAAGGGTCATATTCGCCCGTCGTCGTCGCCATTGGGAGCAGGGTTCTTTTTTGTGGCAAAGAAGGATGGTTCGCTGAGACCTTGTATTGATTACCGCCTTCTAAATAAAATCACGGTCAAATTTCAGTACCCCTTGCCACTGCTGTCTGATTTGTTTGCTCGTATTAAGAGGGCTAGTTGGTTCACCAAGATAGATCTTCGTGGTGCGTATAATCTTGTACATATTAAAAAGTGCGATGAATGGAAAACATCATTTAATACGCCCGAGGGCCATTTTGAGTACCTGGTTATGCCATTCGGGCTTTCTAATGCTCCATCAGTGTTTCAGTCCTTTATGCATGACATCTTCCGAGAGTACCTGGATAAATTCCTGATTGTATACTTGGATGATCTTTTGGTCTTCTCGGATGATTGGGAGTCTCACGTGAAGCAGGTCAGAATGGTGTTCCAGGTCCTGCGTGCAAATTCTTTGTGAAGGGGTCAAAGTGTCTCTTTGGTGTTCAGAAGGTTTCATTTTTGGGTTTCATTTTTTCCCCTTCTACTATCGAGATGGACCCTGTTAAAGTTCAGGCCATTTATGATTGGACTCAGCCGACATCTCTGAAGAGTCTGCAAAAGTTCCTGGGCTTTGCTAATTTTTATCGTCGCTTCATCAATAATTTTTCTAGTATTGCTAAACCGTTGACTGATTTAACCAAGAAGGGTGCTGATGTGGTCAATTGGTCTTCTGCTGCTGTGGAAGCTTTTCAAGAGTTGAAGCGTCGTTTTTCTTCTGCCCCTGTGTTGTGCCAACCAGATGTTTCGCTCCCGTTCCAAGTCGAGGTTGATGCTTCTGAGATTGGAGCAGGGGCTGTTTTGTCGCAAAGAAGTTCTGATGGCTCGGTGATGAAACCATGCGCCTTCTTTTCCAGGAAGTTTTCACCTGCTGAGCGTAATTATGATGTTGGCAATCGAGAGTTGCTGGCCATGAAGTGGGCATTCGAGGAGTGGCGTCATTGGCTTGAAGGAGCTAAGCATCGCGTGGTGGTCTTGACTGATCACAAGAACTTGACTTATCTCGAGTCTGCCAAATGGTTGAATCCTAGACAGGCTCGTTGGTCGCTGTTTTTCTCCCGTTTTGACTTTGTGGTTTCGTACCTTCCGGGCTCTAAAAATGTGAAGGCGGATGCCCTGTCTAGGAGTTTTGTGCCCGACTCTCCGGGTTTGTCTGAGCCGGCGGGTATACTCAAAGAGGGGGTAATTTTGTCTGCCATCTCCCCTGATTTGCGGCGGGTGCTGCAAAAATTTCAGGCTAATAGACCTTACCGTTGCCCAGCGGAGAAACTGTTTGTCCCTGATAAATGGACGAGAAGAGTTATCTCTGAGGTTCATTGTTCGGTGTTGGCTGGTCATCCTGGAATCTTTGGTACCAGAGATTTGGTGGCTAGATCCTTTTGGTGGCCGTCTCTGTCACGGGATGTGCGTTCGTTTGTGCAGTCCTGTGGGATTTGTGCTCGGGCTAAGCCCTGCTGTTCTCGTGCCAGTGGGTTGCTTTTGCCCTTGCCAGTCCCGAAGAGGCCATGGACACATATCTCTATGGATTTTATTTCGGATCTCCCCGTCTCTCAAAAAATGTCAGCCATTTGGGTTGTTTGTGATCGCCTCTCTAAGATGGTCCATTTGGTGCCCTTGTCTAAATTGCCTTCCTCCTCTGATTTGGTGCCATTGTTCTTCCAGCATGTGGTTCGTTTACATGGCATTCCGGAGAACATCGTTTCTGACAGAGGTTCCCAGTTTGTTTCGAGGTTTTGGCGAGCCTTTTGTGCTAGGATGGGCATTGATTTGTCTTTTTCCTCGGCTTTCCATCCTCAGACAAATGGCCAGACTAAACGAACCAATCAGACCTTGGAAACATATCTGAGATGTTTTGTTTCTGCCGATCAGGATGATTGGGTGTCCTTTTTGCCTTTGGCTGAGTTCGCCCTTAATAATCGGGCCAGCTCGGATACTTTGGTTTCGCCGTTTTTCTGCAATTCTGGTTTCCATCCTCGTTTCTCTTCAGGGCAGGTTGAGTCTTCTGACTGTCCTGGTGTGGATACTGTGGTGGATAGGTTGCAGCAGATTTGGACTCATGTGGTGGACAATTTGACATTGGCTCAGGAGAAGGCTCAACGTTTCGCTAACCGCAGGCGCTGTGTAGGTCCCCGACTTCGTGTTGGGGATTTGGTTTGGTTGTCATCTCGTTATATTCCTATGAAAGTTTCCTCTCCTAAGTTGAAGCCTCGTTTCATTGGTCCGTATAAGATTTCTGAGGTTCTTATTCCTGTGTCTTTTCGTTTGACCCTTCCAGCTTCTTTTTCCATCCATAACGTATTCCATAGGTCATTGTTGCGGAGATACGTGGTACCTGTGGTTCCATCCGTTGATCCTCCTGCCCCGGTTTTGGTTGAGGGGGAGTTGGAGTATATAGTGGAGAAGATTTTGGATTCTCGTATTTCAAGACGGAAACTCCAGTACCTGGTTAAGTGGAAGGGTTATGGTCAGGAAGATAATTCCTGGGTCTTTGCCTCTGATGTTCATGCTGCCGATCTGGTTCGTGCCTTTCATTTGGCTCATCCTGGTCGGCCTGGGGGCTCTGGTGAGGGTTCGGTGACCCCTCCTCAAGGGGGGGTACTGTTGTGAATTCTGTGGTCAAGCTCTCTCCTGTGGTCGTGAGCGGTACTTCGGCTGGTTCTGTCTATGAGCTTCCTCTGGTGGATGTGAGTGGGGCTGCGGCTTCTGAGTTTCCTTCCTCAGGTGACGAGGTTAAGTCGTTAGGTGCTGCTCTATTTAACTCCACCTAGTTCTTTGTTCCTGGCCTCCAGTCAATGTTCCAGTATTGGTTTTGCTCTCTCCTGGATCGTTCTTGTGGCCTGTCTGCCCTGCACAAGCTAAGTTCTGCTTGTGTTACTTTTGTTTGCTATTTTTTCTGTCCAGCTTGCTATATTGGTTTGTCTTGCTTGCTGGAAGCTCTGGGACGCAGAGTAAGCACCTCCGTACCGTTAGTCGGTGCGGAGGGTCTTTTTGCGCCCTCTGCGTGGTTGTTTGTAGGTTTTTGTGCTGACCGCAAAGCTATCTTTCCTATCCTCGGTCTATTTAGTAAGTCGGGCCTCACTTTGCTAAAATCTATTTCATCTCTGTGTTTGTGTTTTCATCTTTGCTCACAGTAATTATATGTGGGGGGCTGCCTTTTCCTTTGGGGAATTTCTCTGAGGCAAGGTAGGCTTATTTTTCTATCTTCAGGACTAGCTAGTTTCTCAGGCTGTGCAGAGTTGCATAGGGAGCGTTAGGAGCAATCCACGGCTACCTCTAGTGTGGTGTGATAGGATTAGGGATTGCGGTCAGCAGAGTTCCCACGTCTCAGAGCTTGTTCTATGTGATTAGCAACTATCAGGTCATTTTCTGTGCTAGTAACCACCAGGTCCATTGGGGTTCTGAATCACCTGTTCATAACATAGGTCCACCTAGTGCTCTGTGAATCCTTGTAATCCGTAGAGTGTTAGAGTCGGCTTGTGGTAGTAGAGCACTGAAGAGCTTTGAGGTTGTTTCCATTAGATTGGTATTGTTTTCTGGTAGTCCCTGAATTCGAAGATTTCCTCGTCATGAACAATTCTCCAGATCTTCACATTTAAGTTCTAGATAATCGATTCTGGTGTCTTGTTCTTCTAATTGTTCTCTGTCATATTCAATAGCGTCAGCAATATCATCAATTCTTTTCTCCAGATCATTAGTTCTTTGAGCAATGTCTTGGATTTGTTGCGTGAAATTATCTACAGCCGACGACGACAGCTAAGCTTTAAAAGTATTTTGGATGGTTTTTAAAAGTTCTTCCATCGTCATAGGTATCATGTTTGTCAATGGAGTTGTGTCAGTCTGTTGAGACCTCTGGGGAGGACTTTTAGAATTTGCTGCAGGAGTTTGTGGGACTGACATGTTGCGACTTGTTGTTTTTGTACGTTGAGACAATAACTGAGTAATCGATCTGGTGCTGATTTCCGGTGCAGTGGGTTTTTTTAGGGCACATTTTTTAAAGACCTATTGTATCTAACATCTGAAATCATGGAGCTTGACTAAACTTTTGAGTGCATAATAGTGCCTGTGGTGCCAGCCCTAGTGTGCCATAATCACAATCCACCAGGGCTGCCCATTCAGTTCAGCTTATAGATGTTTTAAAAGATGCTGTGAAAAGACATTAAATTTGTTAATATCAGCCTTAATAGTGGGAACAGCCTCATGCCGTGCAGAATAAATTTTCAGCGCGATTTTGTAGTGCAAAAGGTCTCTAGTAGTGCCATATAGGGTGCAGATGGTGTTCTAGATGATGATGAAATTATATGGCATTTTTAAGTGCAGTTCTAAAGTAAGAAAGTAGATGTCTCTGTTGTCTCAGGGATAACTTAGATCTTACAAGTCGTCCCTATTTCCAACAGTTATGTGGCATGTACTGCAGCCCAAAAGAATAATATTTTAGAAAGTGAGGTTTTTTATTGGAAGGGGGGGGGGTTATGGTCAATTAGTTGATGAGGACGCTTTCTCTTTTGTACCCTCTTGTCCTCTTTGTCCTCTCCCTTTTCTTCTCTTATTCTTTCCTCTCCCTCTCCTTCCTCTGTCAATTGCGTTCTGTTCCCACTCCTTGTTATTTTATATTATTGCTTTCTTCACCCTCTTCTTTTAGACGCCCCCTCCTGAGCAGCAGGGACCGTTATGATGTACCACCGCACTTCCCACTGGTCCTCAGAGTTCTGTGGCGCCTTTCAATATGGAGCCGGCTTGTGGCGGGAAAACTCCCAGCACCGCCGCAGCCCCGGGTTCAACCCGTCAACGATGGAGGGGAGAGCGGAGGAAGTCGGCAGAGATTTTCAGTGGTGAATGATCGCTGTGTGCCGCCCGTTTGCAGCGTCCTCCCTGCCCGCTCAGAGGAGCCGGGCAGAGGCGCCCGGGGAGCCGGCGGTGGTGCTCTGCACCGCTTGGTGTGCCGGTGCCAGTGGTCAGCGGAGGTAAGGTGAGGAGGGATAGTTCCAGCCCGGCAACTCAGGGGGATGAGAGGGAGGAAGCCCGGACAGTCCCACTAAATGTTACCTCCGTGGTATATACCACAAGCCGGTCCGCCAATGTTTACAGTTCCCTGTCTCAGCAAGATGGCCAAGCTTAGAATTTTTTAGACAAGACCTCTGATGTGATAATTTACTGTAACTGGATTCCATCCATGTTTCTTTCAGAAGAGCAACTTGTGATAAGCAGTTTAATGTGAAAAGGCATCATTGGCAATTTACCAATTCCAACATCGAAGTTCAATGCGGGCTGCCAAATTCATTACATATTAACTGGGCTTTCATGTAGGGAAAGATATGACAACGTTAGGAGCAGCTATAGCAGCTTTCTCAAACAAATAGATCTACAGTTCTTGTGAAACTACAAATCCTATGTCCTGACAGTCTGGGGTCATGCAACAGGTACTGCTGGAGTAATACATCTGCAAAAGCTGCGAAGTCATGGTTTGCAGTTTACATGGGTCCATAACAGTCATCATGCACAACTAAAAATGTACTTTAACATTGGTCACATAATATAACATATCCACTAATGATGAGAGAACCAATTTGCAAGTTTCCGGTCTATCAGCCGGGTAAGTACTCGGCCCATGCTCAGTAATGTACTGACCTCTCAGACATTCCCAGTTTGTATTTTGATTAGCCATGCTGGTGCAATGTCATCATTAAAGTGTGATGCAAGTCACGCCATAACTGGTTAATCAAAAGTAGAGCTGGGTGTCACGGGGTTACCACAACAGAGAGGAGCGTTTGATTTATCCTACTCCTGCACTGATTAGAAGCACTTCACCTTCATATGAAATGGTGTAAATTTATTTTGGCAGAGCAGGGGTTAATCTGCTCTGTTGAGAGCTCCTGTAGTGTTTAGGCTCTCAGCTGTGCACTGTTAGATGCCACTCCAATCTCCTATATAAACTGGGTCCTGGCTAGCAGTCATTGTCAGAGTAGCTTATACTATGTGGCTGGAGGTTGTTGGTGGTTATTAGAGTAGGCGGTTGGTGGATTTATCTGTGACTGTTGCGTGGTTTTGAGTGTGTGCTAATTCCCTTTCTTCAAATTTGGTTTAACCCCATCCTCAACTCCCTGGTGCATTCCTCTATTGTATGTGTGAGTATATTTGTATGTTTGGTATTTTTTATTACTCCAGTTCGTATTACAGTGCCGGCAAAAAAAATCTTTACACTTGCGCAGCAAAAAAAAACTTTACATGTAAAATCCACATCATAATTTCACTTTTTAAAAGTGTACACAATGGGGGAGATAATAAAAAACTGTCTAATATTAAAGCTAGCTTTGTTGCAAATATCAACCAAACAACGCTCAGTTTTCACTTCTCTGGTAAAACGAAAGCTGAACTCTGGTTGTTATGTGCAGCTCAGCCAGTTTTGCTATTAGGCAGTCTTTTATTATCTCCCTCAGTTTTTTATTATCTCCCACAATGGGTTGAAAGAAGCTTAAAATGGAAGAGAAACCCCGAGCCTTGACTCTGCTCGAGAAGGGGGATTCGGTGATTGCTGTAGCTAGAGATCTGGGAGTGTCAAGAGAAGCAAGTTATCAACTGAAGCGGTCGGCGGCATCATTGTCTCCTGGGATGGTACCGCAGGGGAAGTCGGGCTCTGACGCATCTAAGAAGACTTCACCAAGGACTGATAAGATTCTGAAGCATGAAGTAATGTCACATCCTTCTATAACTGCCGTTGAACTAAAAAACAAGTACCCTATGCTCCTCCAGAACATCGCAACTAGGACAATTTGTCACCGCCTGCAGAAGGACCTGGGTCTACCAAGGTGCCGTGCCGCAAAGAAGCCCCTGCTCACAGCAGCAATGAAGAAGAAAAGGCTTGCCTTTTGTAAGAAATATCAAGATTGGACATCTGAAGCGTGGAAGAAAGTGATGTTTAGTGATGAGACCACTTTCAGGCTGGTCAGGGGAGGCTCAAAGGTCGTGCGTCGTCCGAGTACCGTGTCACGGTATGACCCAAAATATACAGTTAAGACTGTTAAACACCCTGACAATGTGATGGTGTGGGGTGCTGAATCCATGCCTAGACGACTGCAGATGGTAATAAAATGTAAGGGTGACATGTCAAAATACTAATTGTAATCAAATATCCACAATAAAACAATTGAATCCACTTGAATATTAAGATTTTGTGGTTTCATTGAACTTGTAAAGATTTTTTTTGCCGGCACTGTACCTTGTTAGTCTGGTTTGTGTGTTACAGCATACTACTAGTCCCCTCTTCCCTGGGTAGGGGAAGGGTAAAGACTGAGTGCAGATTCAGGAGCTAAGGAAAGGTACGTGGCCCTGGCGTCTTCACTATCACATGTAATCTGGGGAACAGTGCGAGCTAGGGTGCCCCTAGCATTGCAGACAGGGAAGGAGCCCCTGGTCCCGGGACACCCGATGACAGAGTTGTGACACTGGGGATTCCAGAAGGTTTCCCATCCAGCGGTCCCAGATTACTGATCTGGTCAATAGATAGGAGTAGGGTTGAGCGACCTTTGCTTTTATAGGATCGGGTCGGGTTTCACGAAACCCGACTTTTTCAAAAGTCGGGTCGAGTGAAATTGGCCGATCCTATAAAAAAGTCGGGGTCGGGGTCGGCCGAAACGCGAAACCCAATGCAGTGCATTGGGTTTCCATGGTTTTCAGGGTCTGAAGGAGCGGAAACTCTCCTTCAGGCCCTGCGATCCATATTTTAGTGTAAAATAAAGAATTAAAATAAAAAATATCGCAATACTTACCCTCTGACGCGCCCTGGTACTAACCGGCAGCCTTTCTTCCTTAGAATCAGCCTTCCAAGACCTTGCGGTGACGTCGCGGCTTCTGATTGGTCGCGCGGCGGTCACATGGGCGGCCGCGCGACCAATCACAAGCCACGACGTCACCGCGACGTCACCGAAGGTCCTTCCTAAGAATCAGCGCTTCCAGGACCTTCGGTGACGTCGCAGTGATGTCGCGGCTTGTGATTGGTCGCGCGGCCGCCCATGTGACTGCCGCGCGACCAATCAGAAGCCGCGACGTCACCACAAGGTCTTGGAAGGCTGATTCTAAGGAAGAAAGGCTGCCGGTTAGTACCAGGGCGCGTCAGAGGGTAAGTATTGCGATATTTTTTATTTTAATTCTTTATTTTACACTTAAATCTGAATTCCGATACCAATTCCCGATATCTTAAACATATCGGGAATCGGTATCGGAATTCCGATTCCAGATTCAGAAGATCGCCGACTTCATGGCCGACCCCACACTGGGGTCGGGTCGGGTTTCATGAAACCCGACCTTGCCAAAAGTCGGCGACTTTTGAAATATTTCGACCCGTTTCGCTCAACCCTAGATAGGAGTACTATGAAACGATTCTATACTGTCCACAGGATGGGGATACTAACAAGCATTTAGTGGAAAAGAAATAGAGGTAAAAAGTTAAGTGATTGAAAACTCAGTGCCTAGTCAAAGGTGTAAATGTTCTGATTGGCTTCTCCCACATTTTGAACTACTTTATCTATTGGCTCTTTACTTTGGCTAATAGAAAGAGCGTAAAATCTGACACCCACCCCGCCTAAGAATATCCATGTGCTATAATCAGCTAAAGAGGAATTGTGTAAATGAGTCAAACCCTTTTTAAGGAGCAGTAAACCAAAAAAGGCAGAGGGGGGAGGCTCCTGCTGCAGCCATTTTTCTTTCAGTAACACAAAGGACAGTGAGGAGAAAGAAGAGGAGGAGAGGGGACAGGGCTCCACTACTGAGCCCCAAAGATTTCTTTGTCTCATATATTTATCACTTTTAATTGTAAAATAAGGCAAAATAGGATAAAAAAAACAGCAGATTAAGGTGAGAGAGAGAGACCAGAATGGAAAATGCAAAAATCTGTGCATGCTCAGTTTAAAGAATCATCATATGTCGGATCCGGCACCAGAGGCTTCCATTCTAGCAAAAGCTGGATAGCGCCGGATAAGTCGCTGTCCGCTTTTTCGACTGACACAAAAAAACTCCTTCCCGCCCATCCACTATTAGCAGCATCATTGTGCTTCTATCCCTCCCTTTGACCCTTCCAGACTGCTAGGAGCGAGATGCAACCAAGACTGGCAGGATATATCTATCTATCTATCTATCGTTCTATCTATCTA